>NC_040085.1:10544273-11190341 GCF_003369695.1 Bos indicus x Bos taurus
AAAAGTAAAATCTAAATTTGTCACAGTGGCAACTATTTACATAGCATTTACATTGTATTTACAACTATTTACATAGCATTTACATTGTATTAGGTATCACAGTAATCTTGAGATGATTTAAAGTATATGGGAGGATGTACATAGATCATATGCAAATACCATGCTGTTATGTATAAGGGATTTACACATCCTTGGATTTTGCTATCCATGGGGGTTGAGGGGAGGGGCACTGCCCTGAAACCAATCTTCTGTGGATATTAAGAGATAACTGTAATCTAAAATCTTCCTTCTATGAAAGATGAGGGTTTGTTTTTTTTATGCCCCATTCATGTACACTCATACATACCCCTACACACACTTTACTTCCTCTGCACAGCACAATATCTTAACGTCACAGTTTTTATTTCTGCTATGATACATTTAATTTCCAAAGTCTTCTGACTGCTCCTTTTGAATAGCATCTTGGTTTTGTTGCATAGACAATATGTCTTTTCTTAGATCCCTGAGATTTTACTTTTTCATCTGAAGCTTTCATTTTCTCCCCACGATGTTTCTATTTCTCCGGAGTTCCTTTTTTGTTGGTTCCATGTTGACATCTATCTTTCAAGTTAGAGATCATCTTCAAACATCTAATAATCCTTGTTTTTTTACATACACATTTATGCATAAGATGCTAAAAGGCATCAGACGCTCTCCGTGCCTGGGTGGGTGGTTTCACTGTAGGCTGATGAGTAGCAACCAGCCACTTCCTCGTGGTCCTCCCGTCTGCCAGTATCTGTCAGAATTATCTCTTGGACCTGCTGGTTTCCCCAGAAAACTCATCCAATCTGCTGTCACTGGGGAAGGAACAGGGAGAAGGAGACTCTAAGCTTGGCCTCCAGCACTCTGGAAGCCAAGTAGTAGAAAGTATCTCCACTTCACTTTCGAGACAGACACCCAACCTCATTTTCAGTGGCGCCTGCTTCCCTAGGCTGGGGCTCTCCTGTTTAGCCTCTCCAAGAGTGAAGCTTTTTTCTGCTGGCGGGGAGAGAAATAGTAGCCTGGTGGCACTGAGAGGGGAGGAAATCATGGTCAAATTTTCCTGTTCCTGGAAAACAGACTCTGAGTTTTGCCTGCAGGAAGTGTACTGGGGCATGCCTCCAGGATGAGTGATGATGGGGGGTGTGAGAGGTCAGACAGAGGGAGCAGAAACGCTCAGCCAATGCCAGGGAGCCCACAGCTGAAGTGGTTCAGCAGGGCTGGCTTGCCCTGAGGCGAGAGGGCAGGGCCTTTCTACTCCCTCACTGACCAGTCGTTGGAATTGGGCTCCTCCAGAGAGGGGGGCAAGAGGATTTTTTTTAACTAGGAGCGATTTGCTGGAGAGAGACAGGAACTGAGGGTCACTAATACCCCCAGCACACTGGAGAAATGAGTGCCTGAGGCCCAAGGGACCCTGGGCAGCACATCACCACAGGCACAGCAGCGACCTGCCTCCTCAGTGTGTTTGTCACTCAGCCGTGTCCGAGTCTGCAACTCCATGGACTGTAGCCTGCCAGGTTCCTCCATCCATGGAGTTTTCCAGGCCGGAATACTGGCATGGGTTGCCATTCCCTTCTCCAGGGGATTTTCCCAACCCAGGGATCAAACCCAGGTCTCCTGCATTGCAGGCAGATTCTCTACCGTCTGAGCCACCAGGGAATAACATCTAGAATTCCAGTTGGTCTTTTTCCCTGGGGAGATACAGAGGAGAAAGGGATTCTCCCACCCCAACACCAACAACCACTGGAGCTGTATCAGGCTGTAATGATACCCCTCATCTTTTTTTTTTTTTTCCACTCCCCATTCCAGATATATCTTACCTCATTGGGTGTTTCTGCTGGACCAAATGGGTAACTTAGGGAAGTGACCCAGATCATTATCCCTGAAGGCCAGAGTCCTCATCCTCAAGCCCTTCTCAAGCTGTGGACATTGCTCTTGTCTGTTATCTGCAGACATTGAGCAACAGAGGGCCAAGAGACTCCCCAGAGTACTGCCTGAGTGCCACCCACAGATCCCACCCCAGCCCTGTTTTAGAAGAGGAGCCCCACCTGGTCTTGATAGTCAGAGTCAGCTCCTCCTGCCAGGATGGGGTCCCCTTTCTCTGCCTGCTGGTCTCTTGGCACAAAGAACTCAAAGTAATCGGTCATCAGTAATTGATGAAAGTTTAATGGAATTCTCACTATGTATCTAGAAGAAATAGGCTCCCTCAGGAAGCCAGGATTTTGAGACCCACTAAGCCTAAAGTTGTAGGTAAATAAGCACAAACTCCCCATGGGGGTCACGAAGCATCACACCCTGCAGGTCCCCTGCTCCCACCATTTCTGGGTCCTCAGAAGCATCAATTCCACCTGCCAGGCACATCGCCACTCCTCCTTTGCTGTTGTTCAGTCACTAGGTCATGTCCAACTCTTTGTGACCCTGTGGACTGCAGCACACCAGCCCTCCCTGTCCCTCACTATCTCCCAGAGTTTGCCCATGTTCATTTCCACTGCATTGGTGATGCTATACAACCATCTCATCCTCTGCTGCCCTCTTCTCCTTTTGCCTTCAGTCCTTCCCAGCATCAAGATCTTTTCCAATGAGTCACCTGTTACAGTATAAAAAGGATGAGTCCTTACCTTTTTTTGCTTCAGGTCCCTTCTCTCTCCACACAAAGTGGCTGGCCAACTGCACAGCCTGAAACTCTGCTCAGGGGAGGACTGATACTCACGGCCAAAGGGCAGTGGGGCTGCAATTCCACTGTCCATTTCCAGCCTGCATCCCTTTTCCAAGTCAATCCAGCCATGAACCAAACTGGGGCTTAGGCCTTCTCCATCAGCTAATCCTAAGTGCTGGTCACAGTGCCAGCACAGTAAAAGGGGCCAGTGCTACAGTGAGGCAGAACGCAGGGTCCGAACCACTTGCTCAAACATCTTCTTGCTTCCTCTGACCTGTCCCTACCTGATCCCAGAAGTACCATTTCCCTCTTATGGGGGATTGTTGCTGGACCCACCTGACACTGTGAGGCACGTGTCTGGCAAAACTCAGCTCTCAAAGGCCAGTGCTGGTTACATGGATGCTCACTGTCTTATGGGTTAGGTGCTTTCTCTCTTTCAGGGCCTGGAGCACACCAGGAGCTGAGGTTTTCTCCACTGCAGTCAGGATGGCTTTGTTCTAGAACCCTAGATGTGTGCTATGTGATTCCCTTCTTGATGCCTTCCATAAATTCCACCTGACATCTTGCCCCAGCACCCACACCTCTAGTATCATAGGGACTTCTGGATGGTGTGGCCCAGATCGCAGGGCCACTGACACCATAGCCTGCTGGCTGCAGAACCCTCTCCTGGACTCCACTTAAAGACACCAGCCTCTCACGTCATACGGCAGATGGGTTCGAGCAGTATTTTCAAGTGTATAATATGCTGACTCCAGAACCCAACCAGGCCTCACAGGTGTCATACTTCTTTCTTAGTGATGAGAGACACACGATGACTAACATCTGGAGAGCACCTCCTGGAATGTTCCAGACCACTGAACACTAGACATTGCCATGGCAAGGCCCTGAAGCTTTGTAAGTTTTATCTCCCAACCTCGGAAGCACATATGCAACCCAAGCCTCCAAAATTCTTGCTCAGTCAGTCTCATTGGCACCATATCACCTGTAGGATGAGCCAAGGTGATATTCAGAAGAATGTCCAGATGGTTCGGGTCCCTCTGGACTAAATTATGACAGAGGGTGGAAAGTTATCACAGCTCTGGGATAAAACCATAAATGTACACTATTATCCAGGCTTCCCTGGTGACTCAGTAAACAATCTGTCTACAATGCAGAAGACCACCTGCAATGCAAGAGACCCAGGTTCGATCCCTGGGTCAGGAAGATTCCCTGCAGAAGGAAATGGCAATCCACTCCAGGATTCTTGCCTGGGAAATACAGAGGACAGAGGAGCCTGGAGGGCTACAGTCTGTGAGGTCCCAAGAGTCGGACACCACTCAGTGGCTAAACCACCAGCACCACACTATTACCCATTCCAAGTGAATGCAAACTGTTTCTGATCCTCATTCCTGATACAGCTGGAAAAGAAGGCATTCACCAAATCAGTGGCTGTATACTATGTACCTGAGGCTGTGTGAACCTACTCTAACAAAGTCACATTTGGCACTGCAGCTGCAGTTAGGGTCACTACCTGTTGGAGTCTTCATAGAGCCCACTGTCATCAGGGTCAGACTACTGAATATAAAGGGAAATGATGCAGACCACTGCCCACCTTCCCTACCCCCAAATCCTCCAGGTCTGAAGACCTAGATGAATCTCTTCCATTCCTCCTGGGATGGATCAGTTCAGTCGCTCAGTCATGTCTGACTCTTTGTGACCCCATGGACTGCAGCACGCCAGGCTTCCCTGCCCATCATCAATTCCTGGAGCTTGCTCAAACTCATGTCCATTGAATCAGTGATGCCATCCAACCATCTCATCCTCTGTCGTCCCCTTCTCCTCCTGCCTTCAATCTTTCCCAGCATCAGGGTCTTTTCCAGTGAGTCAGTTCTTCTCATCAGGTGGCCAAAGTATTGGAGTTTCAGCTTCAGCATCAGTCCTTCCAATGAATATTCAGGATTGATTTCCTTTAGGATTGACTGGTTGGATCTCCTTGTAGTCCAAGGGACTCTAAGAGTCTTCTCCTACACCACAGTTCAAAAGCATCAATTCTTCAGCACTCAACTTTCTTTATAGTCTAACTCTCACATCTGTACATGACTACTGGAAAAACCATAGCTTTGACTAGATGGACCTTCATTGGCAAAGTAATGTCTCTGCTTTTTAATATGCTGTCTAGGTTGGTCATGCTTTTCTACCAATGAGCAAGACTCTTTTAATTTCATGACTGCAGTCACCATCTGCAGTGATTTTGGAGCCCCCAAAAATAAAGTTTCTCACTGTTTCCATTGTTTTCCCATCTATTTGCCATTGTTTCTCCATCTATTTTTTGGAGCCCCCAAAATAAAGTTTCTCATTGTTTCCATTGTTTCCCCATCTATTTACCCGATGCCATGATCTTAGTTTTCTGAATGTTGAGTTTTAAGCCAGGCTTTTCACTCTCTTCTTTCACTTTCATCAAGAGGTCCTTTAGTTCCTCTTCACTTTCTGCCATAAAGGTAGTATCATCTGTGTATCTGAGGTTATTCATATTTCTCCCAGCAATCTTGATTCCAGCTTGTGCTTCATCCAGCCCAACATTTTGCATGATGTACTCTGCATATAAGTTAAATAAGAAGGGTGGCAATATACAGCCTTGATGTACTCCTTTACCAACTTGGAACCAGTCTGTTGTTCCATGTCTGGTTCTAACTGTTGCTTCTTGACCTGCATACAGATTTCTCGGGAGGCAGGTAAGGTGGTCTGGTATTCCCATCTCCTTTAAGAATTTTTCACTGTTTGTCACAACAAACTTGGAACAAATTTGGAACTTGGAACAAATCTACACAGTCAAAGGCTTTGGCACAATCAATAAAGCAGAAATAGATGTTTTTCTGGAATTCTCTTGCTTTTTCTATGATCCAGTGAATGTCGGCAATTTGATCTCTGGTTCCTCTGCCTTTTCTAAATCCAGCTTGAACATCGGGAAGTTCACCGTTTATGTACTGGTGAAGCCTGGCTTGGAGAATTTTGAACATTACTTTGCTAGCTTGTGAAATGAGTGCAGTTGTGTGGTAGTTTGAACATTCTTTGGGATTGGAATGAAAATTGACCTTTTCCAGTCCTGTGGCCACTGCTGAGTTTTCCAAATTTGCTGGCATCTTGAGTGCAGCACTTTCACAGCATCACCTTTTAGATTTGATATAGTTCTACTGGAATTCCATCACCTCCACTAGCTTTGTTCATAGTGATGCTTCCTAAGGCCCACTTGACTTCAAATTCCAGGATGTCTGGCTTTAGGTGAGTGATCACACCATTGTGATTACCTGAGTCATGAAAATCTGTTTTGAATAGTTCTTCTGTGTATTCTTGCCACCTCTTCTTAATATCTTCTGCTTCTGTTAGGTCCATAGCATTTCTATCTTTTATTGTGCCAAACTTTGCATGAAAGGTTCCTTTGGTATCTCTAAGTTTCTTGAAGAGATCTCTAGTCTTTCCAATTCTATTGTTTTCCTCTATTTCTTTGTATTGATCACTGAGGAAGGCTTTCTTATCTCTCCTTGGAACTTCTCTTTCTTTGGAACTCTGCATTCAAATGGGTATATCGTCCCTTTTCTCCTTTGCCTTTTGGTTCTCTTCTTTTCTCAGCTATTTGTAAGGTCTTTTCAGATAAGCATTTTGCCTTTTTGTATTTCTTTTTCTTGGGGATGGGCTTGATCACTGCCTCCTGTACAAAATCAGGAACCTCCGTACATAGTTCTTCAGGCATTCTGTCCATCAGATCTAATCTCTTGAATCTATTTGTCACTTCCACTGTATAATCATAAGGGAGTTGATTTAGGTCATGCCTGAATAGTCTAGTGGTTTTCCTTACTTTCTTCAATTTCAGTCTGAATTTGGCAATAAGGAGTTCATGATCTGAGCCACAGTCAGCTCCTGGTCTTGTTTTTGCTGACTGTACAGAGCTTCTCCATCTTTGGCTGCAAAGAATATAATCAACCTGATTTCAGTATTGCCCATCTGGTGATGTCCATGTGTAGAGTTTTCTCTTATATTGTTGGAAGAGAGTGTTTTCTATGACCAGTGCATTCTCTTGGCAAAACTGGGATATGATACTGCTTTTTACTTCCTGCTTTGGCTCTGGGTGGGGAGACAGTTTCAGAGGCTTTCACTGGGCCCTCTCTACAATAAGTCTCACCCTACATGTCTAGTAGTTCTGCCAACTACTGAGTATGTCCATTACAAGTATTCATTTGAAGTCTAGATAATGGATGGGTAGGTCTGTGGACCTAGCTGATCCATTATGACCTGGGTCAAGTTGACCTGGGTCGAGACTCCATTTTATTAGCCACTCCAATATGCCCTCACTGTAACAGATGTGTCATGATTGATCAGGTGATCAGGAAGGGAGATGGAATTCAATCCTGAGAAAGGCATGCATTGCCTCACAGGGGAGAGGCCTTTGTACTACTTTCAAGAAAGAGAGAATTACTATATTTTAACAGAAAAAAAAAAAAAAAGAGGGTACTACAAAGTTTAGAAGGATCTGGAGATTCAAGGTGTTTGAGTGCATCAACCTAAATGGCCCCACCCAGTCCTCAGCATCCCACTCCTTCCCAATCATGGCCCTGATCTTGGCATGACCAACTTCCTGAGGTGGGGAAGCCAATCTCTTCTTGAGTTCTGCTACCCCTATAATTAAGTCCGGCATCTGATCCTCAGCTTTTCCTGCCCTCCAGTTGCAAGAGTTAAAGTTCCTTTTATAAGCTGCCAACTGGGCTCACTGGCTTTCAGACTTGGTCTTTAGTTGGGGAATAATCACCCTTGGGCTTTGACTTCTTTCTCCAAAGCATTGATTGTCCTTTGTTGCTGTTGCTAAGTCACTTCAGTCGTGTCCGACTCTGTGCGACCCCATAGACAGCAGCCCATCAGGCTCCCCCATCCCTGGGATTCTCCAGGCAAGAACACTGGAGTAGGTTGCCATTGCCTTCTCCAATGCATGAAAGTGAAAAGGGAAAGTGGTCGCTCAGTTGTGTCCGACTCTGTGCGACCCCATGGACTGCAGCCTACCAGGCTCCTCCATCCACGGGATTTTCCAGGCAACAGTCCTGGAGTGGGTTGACATTGCCTCCCCAGATTTCTCAACTGCCTTGAATACTGCCCCCACCAGGGTTCTGCCTTCCACTGGTATGCCCTTTCAGTGCACTATTTTTGTGAAAGTGGTAACAATCGCACCACAACAGCCCACCAGGAGGTACCTATACTCCACCAGTGATGGAAGTATCATCACTAGCCAACCTGTGAAAGGCAACTCAGCTCCACAATCCCAGTTTAGAGTCTACTATCTTGGGCTTCCCAGGTGGCCCAGTGGTAAGGAATCTGCCTGCCGATGCAGGAGACACAGGTTCAACCCTGAGTTGGGAAGATCCTCTGGAAGAGGAAATGACAGCCCACTCCAGTGTTCTTTATGGGAAATCCCACGAACAAAGGGGCCTGGAAGGCTACAGTTCATGGGGTCACCAAGAGTTGGCCATGACTGAGCACGCACACAAGGTGTTTCCCTATGGAGGGTGACTCTTGGTGAGGACCTTCTGCCAGAGCTGTCAAGCAACAGCATTCCTGGAAGCGGGGGACATGAGTTCTGAGGGAGGCTCTGGATGACACAGCACAGCACGAGCCACATATCCCTGCTGTCGTCAGTCCCAGCCCACACCTCAGCCTCAGAGGTCCCGAGTGCCTGCCACTCCTGAGTCTTTCTGGGGGGCTACACTGGGAAACAATTTGCTTCACATCATCTCCACAGCTCCCCACCACTCACCCGCCTTTATATGGGCCCTGGCTTCTCTCATCTGATGAGTTATCTACTGCTGGTTCTTTTACTCCCCAGCTTCAGCAGTCTCACTGGATCCTCTTGCCTGGTGTCATCCCGTCTGACTCTTTCCCCAGTGTGGATTTCTGCCTCTTTCTCATTCCTTCGTTGTGATGTTAGTAGGGATTGGAGAGAGAGTGAAAGGAAACATGCGTCCACTCTGCCATCATTGCGATGTCCATCGCTGCAGTTTTATTAATCAGTAAGTGGTCTGAGTCCTGCCTTCTTCCCATCACCCTTCCTCCTTGGACTTCCAGGAGCTCCCATCCTATGGTCTGTGAATCTTACGCCGACATCATCTGTGGCAGAGCCGTCTCCTGTGGTTAGACTTGGCCTGTCACCTCCCCCTGGAGAGGAGTTGTTCTCAGGCCCACATTATCTGACCTATCCAGAAGGGTGGAGTGTGTGAAGCCCCTCCATGAAATGACTCCTCAGGAGCTCCAAATTTCCACACTGGGGGTAGGGTCTGATCCCCTCCTCCCAGCCTCTCATAGCTCTTCTTCCTCATCTGAAAGGTCCCCTTCTCTCCCTATAGCCTCTAGTCTGCGGCACCCACCTCCTGGCACCAAACCATGATGCAGCCTGGTCAGACCCTCAAATCATTATTTCTCAAAGAGAAGCACAGTATATCTTGGGGTACATGCCATTGTTTCAGGGGGGAACAAGGCCACGGGATAAATATGGGGCATTATCTGGAGTCTGCCTTGTTGAGTGGGAAAAACTTACCTACGTACATTCTCCTTACTCAACAAATAGGTATTGTATTCCAACAATGCAATGAGAGATAGATTCTAACTTTCACAGATGAAACTCTGAATAACTCTTCCCTTGAAGTGGTTAGATACACTGGGCAGGGTCCAACCAACAGCGATCCCCTGCCCTGTGTGTGTACCGAGCACTATGACAAGCAGGAGATAAACAGGAAACAAGACTGACGAGGCCCCTGCCCTCGTGGGGCTTCCATTCTACTGGACAGAAGCAGCCGCTACTCTGAAGAGACAAACACCCTCCTGGCTACAAAAACACTCCTTTGAATGAGTAAAAAGAAAAACTGATTTAACAACCAAGAAATTTCAAAAAAACTCTCCTTATTAATAGTCACGTCTTTTTGTTGTGAAGGGAAAGAAAAGCTGAGGCAGAAAATTCTGAAAGCCCATTAAGGGACTGAAACCAAGAAACACAGCCTCATCGACTAGAGATTCAGGATGGGCTTAAGAAACACAACATCAGGACTCTCCAGGGAAATGGGTAAGTTGGAGCCAAAGGCATTAGCACTAAGTTAAGAGGAGCTTGAGCTAATGAGAAGGGAGCAGGATGTGGAGGAGCCTGGGGAGGGGAGGTGACTAGGGATCAAGTGCTGGACTGAAAGGAGGGAGGCAGGAGGCCAGGTCCCCTCAGCCACCGTCAGTGGCACGCTAAGCATGGCCTCCTCTAGTGGGAGGAGCAGGAGCAGCTGCCAGGGGAGCCTCGAGTGGGAAGTGAAGTGCGGACCTGCGAACAGCCCCTGGGGTCACTCTGGGGACTTCTGAGCTCTGGCCAGGACCCAAGCAGCCCGTGGCCAGGGACAGAGCCAGCCAGACACTAGGGTTCTACAGGTTTCTATGGCCAGGCGGTAGTTTGCTTCATTTGCTTCTCCATTCCTGTTGGTCCAGGTGTGAGCTGCTGTGTTTCCTCCTTGCGGGGAAGGGACAGCTGCAGCTGGTCTCTGAGTGCAGGGAGCAAGTCCTCGTTCTCTGTTAACTGAGTTGCAGGAGGACCCTGCACCCAGGGACAGGACAAGGGTGGGGGGCATCTTGTCAGGATCCCCAGACTTGCCCCGCAGGAACTGCCACCTGTTGCAGCCCAGAGTATGTCACACTTTAGTATAGCATGCCTCTTTAGTGAACGAGTAGTGGTCGCCACAACTAGTTACTCCCCAGCTGGGCTACAGCACAGCTCAGCCACAACTTAGGAAGGGACCCATCCTTCCAGCCAACTTGTCCTGCAGGCCGGCTCAGCTCCAGGCCCAGAGATGTGCAGGGCAATTCCAGGCTCTCACAAACTTAGCCAGGGCCACAGACAGACAATCACCCTGTTCTGTAACACATGATCCCATTCCCCCAACTCCTCACTGTGGCTTTTGATGCCCACAGATGAAGGCCCTCTGGGGGAGAGTTGGAGGGTCTCATAAACACACACACAGAGGGCCTGGGGCGCTGAGCTGAGTATCCAGCCCCTGCCCGCACCACCCAGGCCCTCACCCCAAGCAGGTGCTCCCTGAAACTGACAAGGACAGCGACCATTTGGGTAGGAGCAAGTGAGTTATGGAGCTGATGCCTCGTAAACAAGTCTGGTGCCCGCCTGTCTTCATGAATCACCGCTGAGCCTAATCCTTCATTAGAACATTCAGCAGTAATTGCTGGCGAAATGCCACTTGCCTTTTTCTCATTTTAACAAAACATTTATGCATGAAAGATTTAATGCCAGGTATCAAGCATATCATTGTAAATTTACCACTAATTAAGCCTAATTAAAATAATTAAATGGCTGTGGAGTCACCATGTGAATTGAAATCGCTTCTCCTCCACCAGCCTGTTTCTCACTAGCCAGGCCCCGGTTTCGTTGACAAATATATCTCTTTCTCTTGATTTTTTTTTTCCAACGCCCTGCTCAGCTTCACGCGGGGTATTTGCACGGCCAAGGAGATTTGATAATTAAGATAATGCTGTGATTTGACGGTGCGGTTTTTCAATTTCGGGACCCCAGGAGATTTTCCTTTATCTCGGTGAAGTATAGACAATTTGACAAATCTGTTGCTCGGAGCAGTCGCTGGCGTTTGCATATTCATTACTCACTGGATTTTTAATCAAAGTAGCTGATGGACCCCTTGCACCACAAATAACTCGGTCATGAATAATTTATCCGTGCTCACTTGGCGGGGCCGTGCGCACCCCCCAGAGCCCGGGGGCCCCTGATTGGCTCACCAGGGCTGGCCTGCCCAGAGCAGCACATGGCCGCTCCAGATGTTTGGGTATCCATATGTGCACAGCTCATCAAAAACGGCAACGGCCCGCACCCAGGGGCCTCGGCTGTCCCCAGATAGGCCATCTGGAGTTGGAGGGGAAGACAAACCACGGTGAATTGTGGGATGCGTGTTTATCTTCAGTGGTGCCGGCTGTGGCTGCAGAGCAGCGCGCACGAGGCCCCTGAATGCGGAGGATGCGAAGATTAAGGGCGGTCAGAAGCATCGGTGCTGGGGAAGCTGGGAAGCTATAGGCAGGAGCCTTCCGGATCTTCCCCACTTCTTGGGCCCCTGTCTGCGCAACCACGCCCCACAACCCCCCACACACACCGGACAAACAGACAAGTGTTCCCCCAGGGCCTACGGACCCGACAGGGCGAGCTACTCCCCACCGGCCGCGGTGGCCACGTTGCACCTTTATCTGCAGTCTTCAGCCCCCTCCGTGCTACTCCCAGCAGAACTGGCTTAGAATTTCCCTCCGCCTCAGGCGCTCTTGCAGCACTCACCCCTAATCATATCAAGCCCATTTAATTTACCCACATGCCACATTAACTGTATGTTATATTTAAGCGTGGAAGAGGTGAGTGGAGATGCAGTCGACTGAGTGACATCATAGCGCGTTTTGTAGACATTTAATGGGCCATTTACTCCTTCTGATTTTGCATTTTTCTTTTCCTTTGGAGCCCATGGTGATTGGCTCCCTGTGTCTCTGCTTCTGCAGGCTTCTGACAAGCAGGAAAAGGTGGCATTGGGTCTCCAGTGCCCAGTGGTTTCAAAGGCCCTGGTCTACACCTTAGCTTTCACCACACACAAGATGCACTGAATGGAACCTTCCATGACCCCCACCACCGAGGCTGAAATGATGTCCCTTCCCAGTTTCTGAAGTACCCCAATTCCTTCCTGGGCCCACCACACATGTGGCATTTGCTAGTTGGCACGGCCCACTTTTCCATGATACAGTGAGCTTGGGCAGACAGTATAGTGCCTGTCCATCTGTTCCCCACACCTAAGCTCAGGTTTGAGAGATGAATGACATTGACTTCTTGTTTCCAGGAAGAGGATCAATGACTTGGAAGGGAAAGGAAGCTGGAATCGCAGTCTGAAATTGTGTATGGAAAGCAGACAGGGACAGCCCTTCTCATGCAGCTGGGAATGACCCCAATCACAGATCTCTGTACAGAGGGGGCGAAGGAGGGCACTTCCTCCCCTGCCTCCAGCTGCTTCCTGGCCACTTCTCAGCCAACAGCCTTATCTGTGATGGCAGGGTGCAGGTACCCTGGGCCTCTATCTGCTGTACCACACAGGGGTCTCCTCCACCCCGAGATCAAAGGAACAGCCCCTGCCCAGGAGACAAATCAAACCTAGGTCAACCTCAATTACAGACCCCCTTCTCAAAATGGGGGCACAGGTAATCACACGCCCCCTGTGAGGCGGCAGGTGAGACAGCATCATTGTAATTGCTTCCCCCTCCCCAACCCGCCCAGCTCCACGCGCCCCAGGTGCTGGTGAAGAGCTGGAAGAAGACTGCAGCCTAATTATCAAGCAGACAGGAGAACCAGCAGGCCATGCTATCCCTGTGACAATTAAAGTGGAAATATTTCTGGATATTTTCGTCTTTTTCTTAAGATGAAAGGGAAGGTGTGATTATACAATGTGAGTATATTTTATGGAGAAGGAGGGAGTGAAGAAACAGGCTGAGCCCTAAGCAGGCTCTTTCCCAGAGCCTTTCACAGATGGTGATGACCCCCTGTTGCCCCGAGTGGCTCTATCAGGGCCCACCTGACATACTCATGCCTTCCCGTGTGAGGCTGGAAACTCCCCCACCGAAGCCCACTTACACCCCATGTCATTGGAAAGAGCTGAGGTGCCCTAGTCCTCAGGCCACTACCCAGCCCCCAGCTCCACCCTTAGAAACACCAGTCAAAATTTCAGATGGAGACACGCAGGCAGGGTTCCAGAAGCAGAGTCACCAACCTACTCCTCTCTAGAGAACAGTGAAGACTGTTTGCCTGGGAGGGCCAACGGACAGCAGGGAGCTGAAGAAAGACCAACACCATGCTCACACCAGAACCTTCCTCCTCCACTCATGGCCTTCCCATCCTTTATCCCCTCTCCTTGGGGAACCACCCACCAGCAATGCTTATTAATTAGACCAGACATGTCAACTCCAGACTGCCCCACACCTCAGGCACTATGCCCCACCTGTCACCCACCTGAGGGAAGCAGAGACCAGGCTGTGGCTTAAGCAAAGGCCTGTCCCTGACTGAACCTTGGTGGGGACTGGAGGAGGGGGCTGGAGGGCTCCTGACCAAGGAGCAGCCAATGCACAGACCCAGGATAAAATCAGGACAGTTCGGGGGTGGTGTCACTCAGACTTTCCCCTCTGGAATTTGAATGGGGACACAATGGAGAGAATGCCAGGTGAGGCTGGAAGAAAGTTATGAAGACCCAGGGAAAGGAGCACTTATATTAATGGTAGAGCTTGGAGTGAAACTTTACCACTCTGCTTCTGAGGGAGGAGAGACATTAGTTGTCCCTTGAGATGACTGGGCTGTGGGTGTGGGAGATGGTAATTCCTGGGAGCCGAGATCCTTGTCGCTCTCGCCACCAGAGTGTATAAGGTCACAGAAGTCCTTAAGGTCACTCCACAGTTGGGGTTTATACCTTTTGACCGAGCGACTTCACTTTCTGGAAGTGCCAAGCCATCACTGCTCATCCCCACCCCCACCCCCACTCCCACCCCTACCCCCGGGGGTTCCCACCTTGCAGATCTCCTTCCCCCTGACAGCCAGGAGCACGCACTGGAGTACAGTGGTGCAGCAGCCGTCCAAGCAGATGCAACAGTACTGCAATTATGCACCTCGCTCAGAATTCCCCAGTCAGCCATCTGCAGCCATAACCATTCTTGGGATACATTTTAGATCCTGGAATTATGAGTCTTGTTTGTTTGTGTTGTAGTCAGAATAATAATGTGTATTCCCAATTCCTTGACAACAAACTTTGTTTTTATTGTCTTTGTGTTCTATTGTTGAATTTGCAAAAATATAGCACTGTTATCATTTGCAACTCCAAGGAATATTTTTGCTTGTGTTTCCAGCTCAGCAAACATCTTTGGAAGAGCTGCTGGGTGAAAGGCCCGATGGTGATGGTTGTAGTGGCTTAGTCCTTAAGTCATGTCCAACTCTTCCAACCCCATGGACTGTAGCCCACCAGGCTCCTCTGTCCATGGGATTTCCCAAGCAAGAATACTGGAGCAGGTTGCCATTTCCTTCTTCAGGGTATCTTCCTAACCCTGGGATCGAACCCAGTGATTGAACATGGCACTCCTGGAGTGCTGCAGTCTATGGAATCACAGAGTCAAACACGACTTGGTGACTGAACAGCAACAACTCCTGCATTGGAGGAGGTGGTCTCCTGCATTACTGTTGCTGCCGCTGCTAAGTCGCTTCAGTCGTGTCCGACTCTATGCTACCCCATAGACGGCAGCCCAGCAGGCTCCGCAGTCCCTGGGATTCTCCAGGCAAGAACAATGGAGCGTGTTGCCATTTCCTTCTCCTGCATTACAGGCAGATTTTTTACCTACTGAGCCACAAGAGAAGACCTGAAAGGCTAGATACTAGGACACAAAGATGATAAAAATAATAAGAACAGTGGCTTGTATTAAGCATTTACTCATTTAATTCTCCTAATGACCCTATATATTAATACTGTTATGATTCCAATTTTTACCAGTTTACCAATAAAGAAACTGAGGCCACACAATTATTAAGTGGGAGAGCTATTAAGTGATAGGGTTTGAATCTCAGAAATCTGATTCTAAGATACATACTCATAATCACTGCTAGAAAAAGAAAATAAAAACCTGTGGAAAGCTTACTATCTAATAGCAGAAGAAGACCCATAAAGAGACCATTTGAATTCTTACGTTAAGCGCTAAGAGGAAGTGTACATTGGGTGCCTACAAGCTATAGCTTCATATGCCATGTATTTCCATTAATTCCAACTCTAATTTTTCATAACTTAAACTGATTGTAGGTGACAACTGTAATCACAAAGGCTACTAGGCATAGAAATGCCTCTCTCTTGAACACTGGCTTTCTTTCATGATGGGACCTGGCTTCTGTGCTAGGGAAATTGCGAGGAAGTAAATCAGGAAAGCTGAGCACTGCTGGTGTCTGCCATCATATTGATGACACATGGGTCAGAGCAATCTAATTGATCTTCTGTTGTGTTGTTTCATAGCCCCAGGAAAGCCCCCTGAGGACAGTATCTGTGAATTTCCATTCATTAATTCCTTCCTCCATTAAAGAAAAAAAAAAAAAAGACACTATTCTGAGCACCCACGAGGTGCCAGGCATAAGCTAGAAGTCAGGGATAGAGAAAGAGGGCTTTACATTCTGAAGGAGAAAGATGGCCAAAGAGTTAACGAGTGACATATTGCGGCCAGGGCTGGATCAGAGGTAGAAAAGGTGCTGAGAACCTAGAGGAGGAAGCAAGCAGCTCTGCCCAGTTGGAGGCTATGCCAGTCCACACGGACAGAGGCTTCCTGTTGCTGTAAGGTTTAAAGGAGAGTAACAGTGAAAAGTAGTAGTCCTTAAGGAATTCTATTATCACAACTATGATTAATGAACATACTTCAGTACAGTAAGTCCCCTACATGCAGACGAGTTCTGTTCCAAGAGTGCATTGGTAAGTCTAATTTGTTCCTAAGTCCAACAAAGTTAGCCTGGGTACCCAACTAACACAATAGGCTGTATGGTACTGTGCTGTAACGGACTTATAATACCTATCACTGCTGCCTTTACTCTTGCTTCTGGACATCTTGGGTTTGAAAGAAGGACACTGCACTACTGTACTCTATACAGAGCTGTAAAGTACACAAAAGCACAACCACTCAGGGAGGAGGCACACGTGTGACAGTGTACACCAGACACCTGAACTAACTTACAAGACTGAACACGCGAACACACGTTGCGTCTTTGAAAGTTCACAACTTGAAGGTTCGTATGTTGGGCACTGAGTGTGCGTGCAAGGTCTTGCACACACAGTCTGCATCTCCTCTCTGATTCAAGCTTTTTACCCCACTCTCCCTCCTTTATTCTCTCTCCTTCTCAGTGGCTCTTTCTCTGCTTAACTTTCCCTCCCTTCTTTATCCTACCATCCCTTTCCTCTAGTTATCCTCTTAGCATCTGCCTCTTTTTCCTTCCTTTCTTAACTGTGGTTAACTGGACAGGATAGGAAACTCAGATTCTGGAAAGCATGGTATTAATACTAGCCTGGTTCTACTTGGGTTACATCCTTCTCTCTCCCAGATTCCACAACCTCCTCCTGGAAGTTTTTCTCACTAATCAAGAAGGTGCTTGAGTGTTTTACATGTGAATGAGTTATCACCTTCAAAATCACCCTTAGATTTCACCCTCATTCATAGGGCAAAACCTCATGAGTGGTGCTAACACATGTATCCACTCATGTGTTCATTCATCCATCTATCTATTCACTCAGTCCACGGAACATTCTGAATCCCTGTGCTAATCACCAGGGAGGTTGAAATGAACACAGCCCACTAGCAGAGCCAAACACATAAAAGCCTAAATGATAATAGACTGTAATATAAATCAGAGTTGAAGGCGCTGGCCTGTGGAAATGGAGCCTGAAAAGGGGATTGAAGAATGGTCAGAGAGGTAGAAGGAGGATCAGTAGAGAATGGTGTCGTAAAAACCAACAGAAGAAGGTTTTAGAGCAGGGGAGATGCCAACAGGTCAAAGGCAGTTGAGTGGTCCAGAGAACAAGAACAGATAGAAGAATAGATAGAAGCGCTCCCCACAGATCTGACCACAGGAAGTTGCTGGTGACCGTGGTGGGGCAGTTTCAGCAGGCAGGGATGGAAGCCAGGGGCTGGTGGGTCAGGGAGGAAGCGGGTGCTACAGAAATGGAGAACTTCAGTGCACAGAACTCCGCAGAGGTTTGACTGGATGGATGGAAGAGAGAAATAGGGCAGTAGATGGAAAGAGACAAGCAGATAGAGAGTGTGGGGATTTTTTTTTAGGATGAAAGAAGTTTGAGCAATATGACAGATACCACTGCCTCCACCTGGGACAGGGAAAACACCATTTATTTTCCCTCTTTCCTTCCTTTTAGAGGGTCCCAGTTCCCTCATCAATGCCTGTCATGTGGAGGGTGGGCAAGCAGCCTCTGCTAGTCCTGATTCTGCTAGGGGATCTGGAGCTAGCAGACCACCCAACCCAAAATTGGCTTTTTAAGTTCCAGCTGCTGGATCCAGTAAATGTGTGTCATGGTTGGTTGCAGAGGGCACCCAGGCCCCAGAAACATGTTGGCTAGGAAGCCTGGTAGTCCTTTTTCATGCAGAGTGACTCTCCAACACACCTTGGCTATTCGGGCGAGCCCTTCAGAAGGAGTGATATTTGCAGGATGCTTCTTCTCCAGGCCCCACAAACTTGACTGCTTGGTTCATTTCATGCACAGACCTGAGTATCACCACATGGGAACTTCTCTCCTGGGTCACTGTCTCCACGTAGCTTCCTGAACATTTGACAAATGCACAAAGACTGGCTGGAGCCAGCAGAGTCCTGCCCCTTTAAGTCACAGACCCTGTAAATATTTGGCTGAGTCAATGAAAGTGAAGAGTTGGGGGGAGGGGCACAGGACAGGGACCTGGGGACAGAGCCCAGCGTGGACCTGTGAGTGCACTCATGGAAGTGTGCTGTGTAACAGGGAATCCCCAAATCCTAGAATTGAAGTCCACAGCGTCGTCAGCTCTGAGGATCCTCTTTCTACAGGTGAAGAAACTGGAAGGCCCAGAGAGAGGAGGAGACTTGCCTGAGATTATACAGAGAGGTTTTATAGCAGAGCTGGGTCTAGCTTGGGCCCTTGACTGTTGGCTTCTAGCGCCCTCCACTCCAGTCGCCAGAGGGGTGACCACACTCAGCTTTGGACAGTGTTACAGGGCTGGCTGGGAAAGCACACTTGAATTCAGGATGTTTCTGGAAAAGCAGTGTGACTCAAGGAGTGACATGTAACTGTAACCTTCCAGCCTACTATGAAAGATAGAGAAGACACCATCATCAGGACCTCGGGGAAGCACACCCTGGGCCCCAGCATAGGTTCCTGGGGTGCATCCCGAACACCCTGCCTACCCGGGTAAGAGGCATGGCCCTCAGCAGTTCTTGTCCCATAACCACCACACACCTGGACCACACTCTGTGGGAACCTGGATCTGTTGGTCTTCTTCACTGCTTTGCCCCAACACTCAGCCAATGACTGGCCCAGCATGCAGTTCAATTAGTATCTGTTGAAATAATTAGTTAGTTAATTAATTATACTCTGTAGAACCAGCTCTCCAGGTGGAAAGGTGTTCGGAATTCTGACCTCGAACCCGAGGGGACTGTCTTATCTCCGAGGCAGCTACAGAAGCGCCTCTCCTGCTGTTGCCCCTGAAGCAGGCCTGGGCCGGGCTCCTCCTCCAGATGTCGGCTGAATAGCAAGCACTAGGTACGCCTCCCTCCACCCACATTTGGATGCTGTGCTTCTCTTAAAGCTGCCCAACTGGGCCCTCTCTGTTGATAGCCAGCTAACAGTGGACTAACTGCCACCCCAGCCCCACTTCTCACCACCCTTGCTGCCTATTTTGAACATGTACCCCAGGATTTGTGCTGTTGGCTATGAGTCCCCAAATGTAGGGCTTGGTGTCTGTCCTTATTAAATGTCTTAATGGATTTGCCCCTTCAATCTAGACTATCAGGATGCACGTGCCTGCTACGCTTCCTCCAACACACTTAACTCTTCTTCCCAAATTCAGGGCAAGCAGTTGTTCTGTCTTGATCAACTTAATTGGTTAGACTGATCAGCATTTAAGACAGAGTCCTATGGCATATCACTAGAGACTCTACCCATTAGGTTGATGACTCTGTCGTTCACTGCTGCTTATTGAACATTCTCCCTTACCAGTGAGTATAACCCCAGAGCAGTGAGAATGAGGGCAGAAGAAAAATAAAGAAGGAAACTGTTGAATAGTGTCCCCCAAACTCATGTCTATACAGAAACTCTGAAGGCGATATCATTTGTAAATAGAATCTTAATTAGTTAAGATGAGGTCACACTGGACCACTTGTAAGGGTGGTCCTTACATCCAATGGCTGGTATTCTTATAAGAGAGGTACAGAGACACACAGGGGAGAAGACAGATGAAAAGGGAGGCAGAAGCTGGACTGATGGGTCTACAAGCCATGTTGTTGCTGTTCAGTTGTCAAGTCGTGTCCGACTCTTTGCGACACCATGGACTGCAGCACGCCAGGCTTCCCTGTCCCTCACCATCTCCTGGAGTTTACCCAAGTTCATGTCCATTGAACTGGTGATGCCATCCAACCATCTTATCCTCTGTCGCCCTCTTCTCCTTCTGCCTTCAATCTTTGCCAGCATCAGGGGTCTTTCCAGTGAGTTGGCCGTATGCATCAGGTAGCCCAAGTATTGGAGCTTCAGCTTCAGCAAGCCATGGAAAGCCAAATGTTGCCAGCAAATACCTGTACACAAAAAGAGGTTGGGGAGTTTTCCTGGTGGCCCAATGGTTAAGAATCTTCCTGTTGGTGCAGGGGATCTGGGTTCAATCCCTGATCTGATAACCAAGATCCCACGTGCCATGGGGCAACTAAATCGGTGTGCCACAACTACTGAACCCTATAGCCCTGTGCTCCACACAAGAGGAGCCACCACAGTGAGAAGTCTGCACACCACAACTAGAGAAAGTCCACGTGCAGCAATGAAGAAGGCCCATCACAGCCATAAATAAGTAAATAAAACTTTCTTTAAAAAAAAGTTGGATGATCAATTTTATGTTATGTGTACTTTACCACAATTTTTAAAATTAAGAAAGAAAAGGAGACTGGCTACATGTGGAGAGGCTATTTGGCACCAGTACTCCTTGGAAAGCAACGGCAATCCACTCCAGCACTCTTGCCTGGAAAATCCCATGGATGGAAGAGCCTGATAGGCTACAAGGCTACAGTCCATGGGGTCCCAAAGAGTCAGACACGACTGAGCAGCTTCACTTTCACTTTCTTTCACTTTCACTCCTCGGAATGGTCTGTCAGCAGGAGAGAAATAAAAGGAATTGATTTGCTGTTTCCTTCCCAGCTACTCTTTCTCATTGGTCAGAATTTTCCACCCACAGTGCTAATTTCCTGTGAACCTCCAGACTGTGTCATTGACGAGCAGTTGCTGGGGGAATGAAACCTATGTCTGTGTCTGGGCTCTTCCATTGAGCCTAGAAACGGTGCTAAGAATCAGAGCTTCTGCTCTGGGCAGATCAGGCTCCAAGGCTGGTGACAAGGGGTGTGCAGATCCTGGTCCTCCAACCCCAGGAAGCTGAGACTAGGGAGGTGTGGAGAGTGTCGTGAGCAGCAGCTTAGGTACCAGAGGGAGGTGAGGCAGGCAGACCTAGAGAGGCTCAGGCAGTGACTTCACAGTAAGAGGAAAAACCACTGAAGAAATGGCAATACTTTTTAAGTATTAAAAGAACTCAAAAACCATGAAGGAAAAAAATTGATAAATTTGATTATAGGAAAAAATATCTTAATGGCAAAAGCCATTAAATTAAAGACAAAAATAAGTGAGTATCTGGTAAAACACATGTACACACACTTCTATCTCACATAAAAGACAAAGGACAAATAACCTAATATACAAAGAGCTCCTTTAGAAAAAAGACAACACAAGAGAGAAGTTGGCAAAGAATATGAATAGAAATCCACAGAAAGACGTTTATCCTTACTCATAATATGAAAACTTCAAACTAAAACTCTGATGAGATACCAGTTTTCATCTGTCAGATTGGCAAGATTGAACATTTTGCTATTTCACTCTGCTGATGAAGGTGTGAGAGAACAGGTTCTCTCAGAGACTGGCCATGAGAGTATAACCCAGTCCAGGCCATGGTGACAGACAATTTAATAACACCTTCAAAGTTATAAACACTTATACCCTTGACCCAGGAACTCCACTTCTAAAAATTTATCCTACAAATACATTCAAATGCTTGCAAAACAGGCCATACAAGTTGTTGCACCATTGTTTGTAGAAGAGAAAAAACTGGAAACAACCCAAATGTCCATCAGTGGAAGTCTGATTAAAAAAATGAAGATCTCTCCATAATGGTACAGGCTTCCCAGGTGGCTCAGTGGTAAAGAATCTGCCTGCAATGCTGGAGACACAGGAGTCATGGGTTTGATCCCTGGGTCGGGAAGATCCCCTGGAGGAGACTGTGGCAACCCACTCCAGTATTCTTGCCTGGAAAATCCCATGGGCAGAGGAGCTTGACCGACTACGGTCCATGGAGTCACAAAGACTCGGACACAACTGAAGCAATCAAGCATGCATACATGTCATTCAGTGCCGTGTGGGCACCTAACAGACCATGTAGCCTGAAAACGATGTGGAAGCCCTGTGTCAACATGGAGAGGTTGCCAGAACATATAATTGTATTACTCAAAATAATGAACACAACGAACACACAAGAGTTAGGTCTGGCTTGAGAGCTGCCAGTTTCCAATCCATATAGAAACGGTATTTGATTGTATGATCAACGTGACAAATTCTATCAGTGAGACAAGTGTAGACTATTGAATAAATGGCGTTGGGAAAACAGAGTAACCACTGGGGCAAAAAAGTAAAGTTAGGCTTCTTATTTCACACCAAGCTCCACAAAGAAATCCCCATGGGTTGAAGAACTAAACATAATAAATGAAACAATAAGAGTATTAGAAGAAAAATATCATCTTGGGGAAAGAATATATCTTTGAAAGATTCAAGACTCAATGGCAACTGATAAATTTCACCACATAAAAGTGTCATAAAAATGATGGAGGAGAACATAAAGCCAAAAGACAAGAGACAGACTAGGAGAAAATATTTGCCACATGAATAAAAGACAAAGAAATAATAACCCTTATATATAAATCGTGTGTATAGATCAATAAGCAGATAGGCAAACAATCTAGTAGAAAAATGAGCAAAGAATGTGAAAGGGATTTTCACAGAAAAAGAAATGTCAATAAATCATGAGAAGATGTTCATGCTTGCAAGTAGTCAGAAAAATGCAAATTAAAGCAGTAATGGGATATTGCTTCTCACCTATCAGATCAACAAAAACTGGGGAAAGGGAAGAGGAACATATTCTGGTTGGAGGTGGACTGAAGAAATGGTCTCATGTGTTGCTGGCAGGTATGTAATTGGAATATCATTTTGGAGACAACTAGGCATAACTTCGGAGAAGGCAATTGCACCCCACTCCAGTACTCTTGCCTGGAAAATCCCATGGACGGAGGAGCCTGGTAGGCTGCTGTCTACGGGGTCGCATAGAGTCAAACACAACTTCACTTTCACTTTCACTTTTCACGCATTGGAGAAGGAAATGGCAACCCACTCCAGTGTTCTTGCCTGGAGAATCCCAGGGACGGGGGAGCCTGGTGGGCTGCTGTCTCTGGGGTCGCACAGAGTTGGACACGACTGAAGCACCTTAGCAGCAGCAGGCATAATCTATCATATTTTTAAATATGTAGATTTTGACCCTTTGACCGAGAAATTTTGAGTAGCCTTCCTAGAGAAATACCTGCACATATACACAAAGCAATATGTCTAAGATAGTCATTACTGTATCGCCATAGGAAGGAAAAAAAGAACCAAACTAAATGTTTATCCACAGAGGGAGGTCAAACTGACACATATGTATTATACAACACTTCACAAAAGATCTGGTTTTTAACAGAATAGATCTGTAACTGAACAGGACCTAATGGGGCCTTCCCAGGACAGGATACTCCACCACTTCTTTCTCCCGCCTCTAACTGTAGAAAAACTTTAACTTCCTAGGCTTTCCCTGAGATCTAAAGAATAAATTCAATTCGCGAAATGAGAATATGCAGAAATAAAGGAAAATAGTCAAGTAAGACAAAATAGTAATAGCCTAGCCATTAAACAAAGTCAAGGACTTTTAGTTCCTTCTCGAGGGCTACAGATAATATTCTAAGCCATGTCCTTTAAGCTCAGATATTGAACAAGTGGAAGAAGTTAACTGTAGGCTACCCATAAGCATATAGACCCCAGACGGGTTGGAACCAGAAGGTTGATGATATTGACTCCCAGTTACCTCACCACCAACCAATCAGAAGAACATCCAGGAGCTTATCATGTACCCTGAAACTCTCTCATCAGCACATAGCCCTTCTCTTTTCCTTATGTAATTCCTGAGTAAAACCTGGAAAATGAGGAGTTGATTCTCTGGGACATGAGTTCACCTTCTCCTCAGGATTGTCAGCTTCCTCAGTAAAGCTATCTTTCCTTTTACCCAACACTTGTCTCTCAGTATTGGATTCTTGAGCGATGAGTAGCTGAACCTGAGTTCAATAACAAATCTATGTAGAAAAAAAAAGGTATCTACAAAGATATATTATTAAGCAACAAAAAATAGCAGATCATAGAAGAATACATATACTATTTTGCAAACAGAACAAACCATGTTATTTCTATATTAGCACATGTTTGGCATTATCTTGTTTAATTCTCATGACAATGTTATGCCATAAGCCCTGTTATATTCCCATTTACAGATGAGAAAGCTGAGGCTGCTGCTGCTGCTGCTGCTGCTAAGTCGCTTCAGTTGTGTCCAACTCTGTGCAACCCCATAGATGGCAGCCCACCAGGCTGCACCAGGTTAAATCAATGGGCTGAATTCATGCAGATAGAAAAAGGCAGAGCTGGGATTCAAATGCAAAGGTGTTTGACTTCAGAGGCCGTATTCTCAGTCTTGCTCTTCTAAGAATATATTTAGGTAATGACACCTGGAGTCCAGTTTCTTCCAGCTCCATGGCTCTGCAAGGTCCTTGGGTCAGCTGGACATGCCAGGAGAGGGAGCCAGAAGTGCTGGAGGGGCTGGCTCTCTGCAGCTGGCCAGTTCCTGGAGGGGCAACTCCAGCCCGTTAGGTGGGGACCCAGTATTGCCCATCTTTCAGTTGATGCTGAGGGCCTGGGCTCACAGATGGACAGCTTTAGAGCAGAGCCCTCAGGGCCCTCACTGCAGGGCTGCCTTCTCCTAATATAGATGGAGAAACCGAGGCTCAGAGCAGGAAGGGGCTCCACTTCACGTGGAGGCAGGGCCAGAATTGGGACGGGATCCCAGCTGGTCTCACTCTCTCCTCCAATGGCTGCCAAACCCTGTTGCAATATCTTTCCCCATTAAGTAGAGGTGGAGCGGTTCCACAGTGGGGGATGGTAAGGGCCAAAAATGACAGGGCACAACCTCTTCTAACTTCTTAAATCAGCCATGTCTGAGGGTGGCTCTTGTACTCCAAACCTACCTTGGAATAAACAGGCTCATCCATTCCTGAAGAAATATCCACAAGTACTCTGGTGTTGACAAGTAGCAAGAGATGGGCAAGGACTGAGCTGGCCCTCTGAGGGCCATAGGGTCTGGGTTGCACACGAGATGCCACATTTGGGCATCTCATCTCTCTAGCTACCTATCTCTTTTTCTCTCTGTGTCTCTCAAATTCTCTCTTCCCCCCCTCTCTCTCTCTTTTCTGTCACCACTCCCCAACCCCATCTCTGGTTTTATTAATAAATCACCTAACTGCTCCTGGGTTGGACAAAACAATTACAGCCAATTGACCTGTGATCTTTTAGGCTGCAGGGAGAGACCTCCTGGGTTCATCAAAAAGGCCCCCAGTGTCCCTGGTGGGAGCATCTGACTCATCTCTGGGGACTAAGGTGATGGCACCAGGCTCACTGGATCTGGAGACTTTGTTCTCAGGTGGGATTAAAGGACTGTCTCCTAAAATCCAACCACCCTGCCCTGCCAAGCTGCCTCCTATCTCCCTCCTTTTGGGCCTCTTTGCCTGTTTCTCTCTGTCCCCCATTTCTTCCTTTGCCTCTATGTCTGTTTCACTTGGATCTCTCC
Organism: Bos indicus x Bos taurus; assembly: GCF_003369695.1. Taxonomy (NCBI): domain Eukaryota; kingdom Metazoa; phylum Chordata; class Mammalia; order Artiodactyla; family Bovidae; genus Bos; species Bos indicus x Bos taurus. The sequence continues at coordinate 10,569,739 of NC_040085.1, forward strand.
TCTCTCTCTCTCTCTCTGTCTCCCTCTTTCCCTTTCTTTCTCCCATCACGTCTCCACGTCATTGTCTGGACCTCTCTGTGTCGCTATAATAATTTATCTGTCTCTGATTGACTCCCCCTTCCAACTCCCCGCTTAGTCATAGAGGACTCTACTTGCTGATTGCCAATTACCTCCCCCACTATTTCCCTCTCATCTTCCTCATCTTTTCCCTCTTTTTCCCTTCTCCTTTCCTCTCTGGCCTCCCCCAGCCCACTGGGAGCTACAGGAGCTGGGCATCCTGGGACCTGCGGATGAGGGCCATCTGGCTCTGGGGGTGGGCATGTGGTTTGTGACCTGGTCACAAGGCATCATGGCCTCCACGTGTGATCCCTGGGCCCGCGGGGCCGTGAGCTCTGTCACCCTTGCCCTGGCTGCTGTCAGTCAGCGCCATGACAGGCTGTGGTGCAGTTTGTCACACACCACTTTCAGATGTGTTGCCAGAGCCTATTTTAAATGTTTGAGTCCAGTGCTAGGATGATGGGGTTGATGGTGCAGAGGAGCACAGCATAGGACTGAAGATAACAGAGAGCAGTACTTCCTGCAGCCGGGTCTCACGGTGTGCCTTGTGGGGCTCAGGGGGACTAGGCACCCTGGCACTCTCCAGCATGAGGCCACTTCGGCTCTTGGGCATTGAGGAGGAGCCTGAGGCCTGGCTGGCTGCCAAAGGAATGTCTGCTCTGGACACAAGCTGGGACCTGGGACCCACACTAAGCTAAGAGCAGTTACCCTGGCCATGGTATCTGCCCCAACCAAAGCCCAGGCCTGGCTATCATGAGACTGGCCAGCAAGCTGCAACCGGGGCCGAGCTGGGGTAACTGTCTGCTCGGTCAGTCTGCAGGGGCATAGGTGCCCCGGCTCACTACCTGCAGGCCACCCCTCTCCCCCACCCCCCGCCACCCCTTACCACCTAAAGACTTCTTTCCAAGAGAACCATGGGGAGGCTGCCCTGGACACCAAGGGCTTGGTCAGGAAACCGTGCTTGAGAGAAACACAGCACCAGGGGCAGGAGACCTGAGGCCGCCCAGCTCACTGGCACACAGCAGACCACGACTTCATCTGAGCCTCAGTGTCTCATTTATAAATCTAGACGTCCACTCACAGGACAGTGGCTGAGGAAGTACATTTACAGCCACACAGCAGAAGGGACTGTCACTGTGGTCATCCTGGCCAGAGGTCCATCCCCCTTTCTTTTGGTCTTAGCCTGGCTCAGGAACATGCACCTGGAAACTACATTTCCCAGCCTCCCTTGCAAAAGGGCAAAAACTTAGGACAGAAGAGACATCGGAGTTGTAAGCAGAGTGACGGGTGCATTTTCTGGACTGCACACTTAAATGGGAGCTGTTTGCCCTTCGTTTCCTCTTTCCTCTTCCCGAGGTCTGGGTCTCCCTTTTCTGAGGATGATGAGCTAGCTTCTGTGATGCAAATAGGGACTACATATAAGGGCCACCTGTAATGCAGGAGACCTGGGTTTGATCCCTGGGTTGGGAAGATCCCCTGGAGGAAGGCATGGCGACCCACTCCAGTATTCTTGCCTGGAGAATCTCACCGACAGTGGAGCCTGCCAGGCTACAGTCCATGGGGTCACAAAGAGTCAGACACAACTGAGCGACCTAGCACAGCACCGCACAGCATAGGGGCCATAGGGGCCACAAGACAAGAGCAGCCTGGGCCCCTGGAGGAGATGGTGGGGCCGAGCTGCCCACCCCTGGATCACCACCGCTCTCACATGAAAACCATACCTCCTGCCTTGTTTAAGCCTCTGCTATCTGGTCTTGTTGAAATAGTCAAACCAATAGCCACACTAGTGGCCAGGGAAGAGTATGGGGACATGAAGAAGGAAAATGTAGCTCTATTAATACCTCTATGAAATGATCTCTAAGACATACTATTGAATGAAAAATAAAAGTTGCAAAAAAACACATAGATGCGTGATTCCATTTAGGTTGTATCATGTGTGAACCTCATGTACATGGAGAAACATGTAGATCTCTATATGTCCACATTCATACATGGAAAAGCACAGAAAAAGGATAGAAAGGATACATGCTAACTGATAGCAGAGCCGTTTCTGCCGAGGGCTCTAGAATTGGGTCCTAGAGGGTCAAGTGAAAATTGTGATTGTTTCTTCAAACCACTCATAATGAGATGGCAGGCACTTATTTTTCAGCCCCCTTTCAGCCATGGTATCTTATGCTCTTAGTTGCATAGAATTTGAACTTGACACGTCCACCACCTCTCATTCTGAAGAAGTTCTGAGGACACTCTGGTTATCAAATGGATTTCTGCCCCATCCCACCCAGAACTCCCTCTCTGACAGCCAATGCTCCAGGTCTTTCTTCCTCCACTCCCTTTATTAAATTTCACCTCTCCTTATTCATTTTCCTCTCTGTTGATCATGAGCTTGGGAAATATGTGAGAGGCTAAGCCCTGTTATAAGCTTAGTGCCTGATATCTCAGCTGACGGCGTTTACCTGCCCTTTTGTCAAATCTCCTCAGTGTCCCCAGGCCCAGGTGTGGAAGTGCCATAGAGCAGGTGTACAATAAATATTCAAGGAAACGGCAACAAGGCTTGAACACATTAGGAGAAGTGAAGTAGACCAAACAAAAGGACATCTACTGTATGAGTCCACTCACGTGAGGTACCTGGAGTAGCCTAAGATAGAGAGAGAGAACAAGGGTGACCAGAGCCTGGGGGAATAGGGAGGGGCAGTCAGAGTTTCATGGGTACAGATTCAGTTTGGGAAGACAGAAGTGTTCTGGAGATGGACGGTGGCGATGGGTATGCAACAATGTGAGTGTACTTAATGCCACTCAAATGTACACTTAAAAATGGTTTAAAGCAGTAATTCTTCTGTGTCAGTCAGTTCAGTTCAGCCGCTCAGTTGTGTCCGACTCTGGGTATTTCACCTCAATTTAAAAAATCAGGCCAAAAAAAAAAAAAAAAGAAGAATAGAAAGCAGAAGGGAAGGAAGAAGCAGAAGCCTGTGATGGATGACGTTCTGAGGATGGAGGGGGCTTCCCCGTAGTACCCTTTGGAAAACACCCAAAGCACTTTACCATTGGCCTTAAAATCCTTAGTCCTATAAAATTCCTTTCAACCCACACTGAGCTAAAAATAAGTGATAAACTGTGGGGCTTTAAAATTTTACATTAAGTGAAAGTGTTGCCTTCCAAAGCCGAATTATTGCTGGGATGGAAGAAAGGAGGAAAAGAAGATGGTCATGGAACTCTCAGGACAGAGGGCACTTTAAAAGGCATTTTAAGGAGGCTGGATGTCAAGTATTTACATGAAGGTTGAGAAGTGGCAATGAATTTAGTGATTAGGAGGCCAGAAATGGCCTTTCCTGTATAGGCACGTGGTGCAGCGGGAGCAGAAACCTGATTTCAGTGGATTATAATAGTCAGTGATCTCTCACATCACTGAGATCACTGTGTGATCAATCTTTTATCACTCCAAAGATTGTGGTGTGATACTTAAGGCACTTTGTTAATTAAAAAAGCTGTTACAGAACTATATCTATATATCTATATCTTTATATATATATACACACACACACATATATGTACTATAATATATATACATTATATTATATAATATATATATTTAGTACTATACATAGAGTATGATTTTATTAGGTTAAAATCAAAACAGTAGCCAAGACTAGAGGAAACATATCAAAATAGGAACCATTGTGTTTTTAGTATACTTTATCTTCTTTCTCTATTTATAAATTTAATCTGATGAACATGTATTACTTTTATAACAACAGATAAAAATCCATGCCTTGGTGGAGCTACATTATAATGGTGGGGATTGGGCCATGAATAAATAAACAATGTGTCAGGTGGTGATAACACAGAAGAAAAATAAAGCACTGGGAGGGGTTAGGGAGTGACAGGCAGAGGGGTTGTTTAGTAGAGGGTGTTCAGGGAAGTGACAGGCAGCAGAGACCAGAAAAAGTGGAGGGGGCAAGTCTCGTGGGTATATGGGAGAAAGATAAGACGTAATCGACGATGTGAATAGTTTATGTCCAAGGATATTCTCTGCAGCATTAGTTATGATCGTGAGATGTTAGAAACAACCTCAAGGATGGGTAAAAGGGGCATAGTTAAATGAAACATGGCACGTCCATATCACGGATTATCCTACAAAATAAAACCACAGAAAGTCACAGCCGCCTTTCACATTCATAGGACTGATCTGATGATAGATCAGAGACAGCCACAGTCACCTGGGAGAGGAGTGCTCAGAATCACTGCTGGGCAAAGCGTGTCTTGCTTAGGACTTGGTGCTTTCATTGCCGAGGGCATGGGTTCAATTCCTCTTTGGGGGACGAAGATCCTGCAAGCTGAATAGTGAGGGCAAATAATAATAATAAATTTTAAAAAAATGTTTTTTAATGGACAAAGCAAACCACACTCACTTATGATGCTGAAAAGCTGGAAGTGGTCTAAATGTTCAACAGATAGGTATTTAAATATAAATCCATGTGATTTATATTAATTACATTCAGTTCAGTTCAGTTCAGTCGCTCAGTCGTGTCCGACTCTTTGCAACCCCATGAATTGCAGCACACCAGGCCTCCCTGTCCATCACCAACTCCCGAAGTTCACTCAGACTCATGTCCATTGAGTCAGTGATGCCATCCAGCCTCTGTCGTCCCCTTCTCCTCTTGCCCCCAATCCCTCCCAATATCAGAGTCTTTTCCAATGAGTCAACTCTTCGCATGAGGTGGCCAAAGTACTGGAGTTTCAGCTTTAGCATCATTCCTTCCAAAGAAATCCCAGGGCTCATCTCCTTCAGAATGGACTGGTTGGATCTCCTTGCAGTCCAAGGGACTCTCAAGAGTCTTCTCCAACATCACAGTTCAAAAGCATCAATTCTTCAGCGCTCAGCTTTCTTCACAGTCCAACTCTCACATCCATACATGACCACAGGAAAAACCATAGCCTTGACTAGACGAAACTTTGTTGGCAAAGTAATGTCTCTGCTTTTTAATATGCTGTCTAGGTTAGTCATAACTTTCCTTCCAAGGAGTAAGCGTCTTTTAATTTCATGGCTGCAGTCACCATCTGCAGTGATTTTGGAGCCCCAAAAATAAAGTCTGACACTGTTTCCACTGTTTCCCCATCTATTTCCCATGCAGTGATGGGACCAGATGCCATGATCTTCATTTTCTGAGTGTTGAGCTTAAAGCTCAACTTTTTCACTCTCCACTTTTACTTTCATCAAGAGGCTTTTTAGTTCCTCTTCACTTTCTGCCATAAGGGTGGTGTCATCTGCATATCTGAGGTTATTGATATTTCTCCCGGCAATCTTGATTCCAGCTTGTGCTTCTTCCAGCCCAGTGTTTCTCATGATGTACTCTGCATATAAGTTAAATCACATTAAATCCATGGGATGAGATGGGCTTCCCTGATGGCTCAGCAGGTAAAGAATACACCTGCGATGCAGGAGATGCTGGAGACTTGGGTTTGATCCCTGGATCAGGAAGATCCTCTGGAGTAGAACATGGCAACCCACTCCAGTATTCTTGCCTAGAAAGTTTCATGGCCAGAGGAGCCTGGTCAGCCACAGTCCCTGGGGTTGCAAAGAATCGGACATGACTGAGGACTGAGCACATATGATGAAATACTTTAAAAGTATGTTTTTGAAGTTCTTAATTATATAGGAAATTGATCATGATATAATGTTAAGCACAAAAAGAGATCAACAGTCAAAATTGTATACAGTTTTGTACAGTATCATGAAGAAAAGAACAAGTACTCTTAGGGAAATGTGAAATAAATGTGTTCAAACTGTTATTCATAGCTGCCTCTGGCTAAGAATAAGGGTAGTGTTGTTATTAGGTTTTCTTTAGACTTCTTTACTCTTTCTTGAACTTTAGCAGTTTTAAAACATATTACAAATGTGCATATTATAGAGCACATATTAGTTCGATAACTATAAAAATAATACAATTAAAAAACTACTCTCTGGGGAGAAAACAGAATGAACACCTATATAAAAGTAAAGGTAATATGTGTAGAATATTCTTTTTTAAGATTTTTTTTTATGTGGACCATTTTTAAATTCTTTATTTAATTTGTTACAATATTGCTTCTGTTTTATGTTTTGTTTTTTTGGCCACGAGGCATGTAGGACCTCAGCTCCCCAGCCAGGGGTTGAACCCACACCCTCTACATTGAAGGCAAAGTCTTCTGACCTGCCAGGGAAGTCCCTAGAATATTCTTTTGATAAAACTGGTTCTCAAATTATTTTGTAACCAGATGGCATAACAGGGGCCCAGAACTCAGGGTAAAATTATGATTCATTCTTAGCTATTGTTTTTTGTTTGTGTTCTAAGTGATGGGAGAGATTTGAACATCGCCTGGTTCATCGCCTTTGAATAAAGCACCAGGAGAGAGAAAGTAGTTGAAAATACAGGACAGAAGAGCTTTGAGTGAAGGTAGGCCTTTTCCAACTCACAATGAAAATGTCTCTACTGATAAAGAAACGTCACCCTGGACCCTAAGAGAAGAACTGGGCACACCCCCGATTGTGAGCAGTGAGTCTTGGCAGTGCTGAGAAAAACAAATGAGGCTGCCCCCACGCTACTGTTGGAACAGCATCTGACACAGTGGTAAGGAATCCGCCTGCCAATGCGGAAGACACGCAAGAGACGTGGATTCAATCCCTGGGTCGGGAAGATCCCCTGGAATAGGAAGTGGCAACCCACTCCAGTCCTCTTGCCTGGAAAATTCCATGGATAGAAGAGCCTGACGGGCTACAGCCCACGGAGTCGTAAAGAAGTGGGCACAACTGAGCACGTGTGCACATGTAGCATGATGATTATGAGAATCCATACTTGTGCTCAAATTCATAGCACAAGTGGGAAACAAGCACACCAGTGGAAGAAAAGGCAATTTTAGTGCATGGCCACTTTAAAAATAAAATGAATAATTAAAGAAATAAATAACCTGGAAGAGAGATAACATATCAGTGGCGGCCAGGAGTTGATGGTGGGATGACTATAAAGGACCTGCAAGAGGGAATTTGGTCGGGGGGAGGGCAGGTGACAGAAACATTTTGTGTCTTGACTATGGTGGTGGTTACATGTCAGAGCATTTGTCAGAACTCATCAACCTATACACCAAAGAGTAAATTTTCTTGTATGTACATTAAAAAGCAAGTAAGTAAAATTTTAAAGCTTTAATAAAGTTTTTTTTAACTGAGTCAGGGGCACATAAGTGTTCCCAGATCTAGATTTTACCAGTTCCTTGAAGAAAAAAACTAAGCCAGTGGAGTGAAGACTAATCAAAATTCAAAAATCAAAATTCAAAACTAATCAAATGCAAAAGAGAAGAAGCCTTTTGTTTTCCATTGTGTTATAGCAATACCCAACAAACACAGACTTTTTATCTTAGGGATAGTTTTTGAAATTTAAAAAACTAAAATATGCCTTAGGAGCATTCAAGATGAAAAAACCAGTTGAACCTCAAGTTTCTCAAAAGAACCATACATCAGAAAAAAAAAATAGAGCTTTTTTTTTTTTTTCTCAAAGAATCTTGATGGGAAGGGAAAAGTGAAGCCCAAGAATTTGCTACCTACCCAATTTGTTTTTTCACTGGAAGGGCAACACAAAGACAGTTGCAGATTTGTAAGCCTAAGAAAATATATCACCCACATGTTCCTGCTAGAAAAAATGATATTTCAAGACATGTGTTAGTCCTCTGAGAGATGAATCAAAATGGAGAATTCAAGAAAGGAAATGAAATAATACAAAAGAATTAGGGACAAACTTTAAAATCAATTAAAACCTCAAATACAATTAACAAATTAATGCAAAAAGAAGCAACGGTTCTTCAAAGGGGCATTTTTTTCAAATAACTGAGAAAATTAAACTAGATTGCTAAGCTCTGATTAAATTAGCACATCTAAAAAGTGAATATAGATGTAAAAATTCAAAGTACAATACAAGCCACTACATTCAACAGTCTACCAAGAGAACAATTCTCTGCAATTTACTAGGCTTAACATCATTTAATGTGAGGAGGTCTGATGATATAATCCAGCACTTCAATGTCAAATTCTTAAAAGATCTACTTAATGTTTGCTAACAATTTCTCAAGGAAAGCTATGACAAACACAGACAGCTTATTAAAAAGCAGAGACATCCCTTTGAGCTCCTACTATGTACCTGTCTGTGCTGGATTGGGCCAGCATTCCAGGCTGTGCTGTGTGCTCAGTCATGTCCCGACTCTTTGTGACCCCATAGACTGCAGCCCACCAGGCTCCTCTGTCCATGGAATTCTCCAGGCAAGAATACTGGAGTGGGTTACCACTTCCTTCTCCAGGGGATCTTCCTGACCCAGGGATCAAACCTGTGTCTCTTGTGTCTCCTCTTCAGCAGAGAGCAACTACAAAGAAGGCAGAGCCCTTTGATGGAGAGCTGGGACCACCCTGGAAGAGCTCTGTCCTAGACATTGTGGGGAGCCCATGAGGGTTTATGAGGTGGGGGTGGGGTAAGAGATGTATGCTAAATATTAGAGGCTGGAGGAAGAGGGAACAGCACTGACAACATTTCAAACTCTCTAGTTCAATGGCAGAGAGTTGGGGGTGGGGTGAGAGGCTTCATAGGAACAAGGACGTTGGCAAAGGTGGCAGAATCGGGAGGGCTCACGGAGTCATAGGATCTGGGCTCCACCTGGAAGGGTGAGCTCCACAAGGCTGGCAGAGATCCCCAGGGGGAGGATCCTGCATCACAGCAGCTCTCTAGGGCTTGTGAGGGTGAAGGGTGAAAGTTACCAACCAGCCATCTGTAAAGACTATATACACCAGGGAACCGCCTTCATATACAACACTCTGCAGAGGTTTGAAAGGACTCAGCAACAAACTTAGAACAGGATCTTAAATTGAACCATATGAAATTGCTGTTTTGTACTTTTATAAAACAGTCACACATCAGCAAATTCATACGGCTCACTCTGATATATAGTGTGGTCTCTCCTTGTTTAAAAGGAAAGGAAAAAGCAAGTGAGCATGTTCAAGTACACGAGGATAACAGGGAACACTGGAGCAGGGATAGAACTGAGTGTGTTGGGGAGGTGGGAGCTTTTATTTTCACTTTCACAGCATACTTCTATAGGGCTTAATTTCATCACAATTCGTATTGCGATTTTTTTTAAATGAAGGAAAATTAATTAAATGTGAAGGTTGAATTAAGGTTGTTTAACCCTCAAGGCTGACCTGGTTCTGATATTGGTTTTATATCCAATGTATGACCTCAGTCACTTATTTCCTCTTTTGTGAAATGAGGGGGTTGATTAGGTCAGTGAGTCCCAAACATAGACAGACACAAATGAAAATCTCTTAGAGACAGTTGCAAAAAATAGAAAGAAGAAGAAAGAAGGCAGAAGTCCTAAAAAGACATTTCTACAAAGAAGACATACAGATAGCCAAAAGGCACGTGGAAAGACATTCAGCATCGCTAACTGCTAAAGAAATGCAAATCAATACTACAATGAAGTATCACCTCACGCTGGTCAGAATGGCATCATCCAAAAGTCTACAGATACTAAATGCTGGAAAGGGTCTCGAGAAAAGGGAACCCTCTGATACTGTTGGTGGCAATGTTAAGTTGGTACCCCCATTATAGGGAACAGAATGAAGGTTTCTTAAAAAGCTAAAAACAGAGCTATCACATGATCCAGCAATCCCACTCTTGGTACATATATCCCACTCTTGGGCGTATATCCAGAGAAAAACACAGTTCAAAAAGATACACGCACCTCAGTGTTCATTGCAATGCTGTTTACAGTAGCCAAGACATGGGAGCAACCTAGACGTCCACTGGAGGATGAACGGATAAAGAAGAGGTTGTAGACATATACAACAGAATATTACTCCATCATAAAAAAGAATGAAATAATGCTATCTGCAGCAGTATGAATGAACCTAGAGATTAGCATACCAAGTGAAGTAAGCCAGAGAAAGACAAATATCATGTGATATCTCTTACATGTGGAATCTTAAAAAAAGGGATACAAATGAACTTATTTACAAAACAGAAGTAGATTCACAGACACAGAAAGCAAACTAATGGTTACCAAAGGGGAGAAGGGGAGAGGGATAATTAGGAGTTTGGGATTAAAATATACATACTACTATATAAAATAGATAACTAACAAGGACCTACTGTACAGCATAGGGAACTATACTCAGTATCTTGTAAAAACCTCTAATGGAAGAGAATGTTAAAAAAAAAATATGTATATATACATAGATATGATATCCCGGGTAGGTCAGCAGTAAAGAAACTGCCTGCAATATAGGATATGGGGGTTCATCACTGGGTTGAGAGGATCCCCTAGAGAAGGGCATGAAAACCCATTCCAACATTCTTTCCTGGAGAATCCCCATAGACTGAGGAGCCTGGCGGGCTAGAGTTCATAAGGTCGCAAAGAGCTGGACACGACTGAAGCAACTTAGCACGCACACGCACACACATATATACATAACTGAATCACTTTACTGTACATCTGAAACTAACACAGCATTCTAAATCAACTGTATTTCAATTAAAAAAAAAAAGCTTTTAAATGCCAAAAAAAAAAAAATCAGCAGGCCTGGAAACCTGCATTCTGACCAGGCCTTCCTCAGGTGACTGATAATCGACCAGGAAGCCCCTGGCCAGAAGACTACATGATTTTCCTTCCAGCCTTAACATTACCGTATTCCATCTCAGTTGTTCCCTTGAGTTTAGTGCCAACCCAATGAGACATTCAACTCCGTATCACAGAAGTGTCTTAAAAAAAACCCTTCTAGCACCCAGTCCCTTCAGCAAAGAAGAACTGGAGCCAGAAAGGGGGGAACATGTTTTTAATGCTGCTCAAATGCTTGAAATGGATTAAGCATTTGGTTTTACTTGGATTATTATTTTTTTCCATGAATATAAACCATTTTGCATTTTGGAATCCTTTTGCAAACAGAGCAGTTTGTCTTTGTGTTTGCTCATTTAAAAACAAATATTTGCCTGCCAAGCAAATACTGTCTCTTAGGATGTGCTATTAATAGGATAATTAGGCAGCCGGTAATGAAAAGGATTGCTGGTAATTATGGCAAGATTTGTTTTGGCATTTGAAGGCAGCAATGGAGGCTGGAGTGCTAAAATCTACCTTAGAGTTAATTAGTACAATTAGAACACACCTGAAAAAATAGCCCAGCTAATGAACACTTCACTCTACTTTTAAAGTGACAGCACTCAGCGTTCCCTAGACTGCCTGGGCAATCTCAGCCTTGATGTTTCCAACATGACAGGGGACTGTGGACATGACAGAGAGCTTGAAGTTGCCCAGCCTCAGTTTTCAAAAGACCTCACTGTTCATGAGCTCTTTCCTCTCACCTCTACTCATCACATGTTCTGTTTGAACGCAAGTTTCCTTGTATTTTATTATTTGGGTTTCATCATAACCCTTTGAATATATAAATGAGGTTGGGGTTTTTTAAGGGAGGGTGTTTCCTGCCATTTGGGGGATAAGGAAGTTGAAGACCAGAGATGCCCAGGCTTTGCACAAGGTCAGAGGAATTGATGAGGTCAGAAGTCACAGAATAGGTCTAAGTAAAATTAGAGAATGACTCAGAAGAAAGCAGTTTTCTAATTCCTGTTGGGCTTCCCACATCTGCACAAAATGCCAGACTTGCTGGGTCCTCTTCAAAGCAGGCACCATCCAACTTGCCACCCTGGTTGACTTCCCTATAACAGGTTAAGGTTCCAAAATAATTAAAATCACTCTGCTCAGAAAAGATTCTCACATGTACCCTTCTCCCGCTCCCCTGCTGGCCTTCTCTCTCCCGTGGCTCATTCGCAGGGAGGTTTGTCTCCATGAGCAGGCGCACATGTGGCTGCGCTGGGCCTGGAGGGCACGCTGGCTGGCGGGTGTGTGCCTGCATGAGCGCTGGGGGCTGGCCATGGGAGCACACACACATTCTCAGGGGAAGAGCATTCGTGCAGTGAAGACAAGACAGAAACTGTCGGCTTATCTAAGGAAAGCTCTGCAAAATGTGGTGAGTTATTCCACCTCTTTACAATCTTAGCTACTTCATCCCCCAAATGGGAAGAGAGTTGGCATCCACTGTGTAGGTTTGTCATTAAGGATACAGGGAGAAAAGTATGAAGCATGCCCAGTCCACTGTCACCACCCTAGTCATCGCCACGATGGAGGCTGCTGTAGAACCTCCTTTCTGCTCACCCTATGTAGGGTGGGTCACACACTGGTGTTGTCTCATTCAGACCTCTGGCGCAGTTTGGTGAGACAGTGAGGAAAGGAGTGCTGGAAAATCTAGGGAGATCACGCCCTTAGATTCACGAACCCTTTTCTCTATACAGGGCAAATCCAAAAACAGAATCCTGCCAGAACAAATGCAGAGGCTCAGGCCTGAGATTTTAGGTCATCTCCTGCATTGTATCCTCTAGAATCTTTCTCCTCCCTTGCAAATGACAACAGCCCCTAACAATTCACAGGGACTGTGTACCTCAGGCACAGCATTTGTTGTTCTCGGCATCTCCGTGAAGCAAGTCTCAGCATCTTTTTAAGAATGAGGAATCCGAGGCTCAGAGAGGTTAGGTAACAGGTCCTACACCACACAGTCTGTCAAGGATCAGGCCAGGATTGAACCTGAGCCAAGTGACCCTAAGCCCAGCCTCTTTCCACCCCATACAAAGTTGTGTATTGTCCATGATCCAAACTCTCCTGCTGAGAATCTGAGGATTTAGGGGTCACTATGAGGACTTTCCTGGGAATTGTCAGACCTCTGGACCACCCCATGGCTATGTACAATAGAAATCATGGGGACAGGACTTGTATTTTGTAAACTAAACTCAAAGAAGACTACCACTCACGTAAAAGCTGAAATTTATGTCCCCTGCAATAGCTAGATTTGCACTGATTAATTAGAAAATTGCATTTATATAACCCTTTAATCTGTACTTATGTGTCACTAAGGGTGCAGCGAGCTGGGCAGGGAATTACATCCAGATTAGCTCTGATCCATAAGCAGCCTGGATTGGAGCTGCTTTCTGTGCTGAAAGGGAAGAATCAAAGGGATTTGGGGCAGGGATCCCTAGTGAGAACTCTACCCCCTCTCCTGTCTTGGACCCAACGAGTTCAGGGCCTTCGAGAGTTCCCCACCAACACCCACATGGCCTCCTTGATCAGAACAGGGGGTGAGATTACCCAAAGAGCTAATTTCCAGCTGAGTTTGGCCCTTGGTTTCCTAAACAAAATTGGTATTATTCTTCTCAACATGTGTTTGGCAAGATTAAAGATCTGTCAACCTGCACAGCTTAATTTAAGCTGTCCTGGGAGCAGACCATGTCCTCCCAGAGTGGGGGAAGGGAAGAGGGAGGGCCCAGGACATGAAGTCGTGTTTATTGAATTAGAAAGACCCTTAATGGATAAGGGGTACTGATGTAGGAATCTTCACACTTTATGATGTTTTGAGGAAGTTACTTGATCTCAAAAATCATTTGAAAGCATCTCAGGTGTGATTTTCATTTTCTTTTTCTTCTTTTTAAAGTTGGATCAACAGATGGGCGTGGATAGGGAAGATGCAGCTGAGAGGGTCAGTTCTCTTCTTCAGCGTGGGAGGCAGTCTGACTCTGGGGCTGTTTGGTGTGGGAGTCAGTGAACATCATCGTAGGTTACAGATGGGGTAGGGGAGGGTCTAGAGAGGCTCAGAGATACTGTGCGGAGGAAGGCAGCATGGCTGGAGTTTGACCCCAGGGCAAGGAGCCTCCCACTCTTGCAGCTGTTGCCAGGAAGCTCAATTCCTTTTGTCTGGCGGGGCCAAAAGTTGTTGACCTTCACCAGACAGTTATCCTCGCTGGGCCTGTCCTTCATCAGTTATGATGAAGGGAGTGGACTGAATGACTCATGAGGCTTATCCCAGCTCTAATATTCTGATCTTATAAGCATCTCCATGGATTTCATAGCCAATCAGAACAGCAGTTTCCCGAGCTCCCCAGTGCTCCATAGCGGGAGTAGAACGCTGTGGTTTAAAAGTGTGTGTTCTGTAGTCAACCTGCAGGGGAGAAATCCAGCCTGGCTCACTCTCTTAAGCTCCTTAACCTTTGCTCTGTTTTCCTCCTCCGTAATTTGCACTGGAAGTAGCAGCACCTGCATCACAGAGATGAAGTGAGAAGTAGATGAGTAAACAGGTGCAAAGCTGCTGCAACAGTACCTGGGGCCCAGCAGGTACTTGATAACGGGAGCTGTGATCATCGCCCTCTTGACACAGACCACAGCCCCCTCCCACCAGGTGCCACTCACTGGGACCTGAACGCACACACCTTGGAGAGCTCCCAGGTCGCTCTGCAACTTGACACGGGCTGCCTGGGCCAGGTTTCCTGGAGGACACGCCAGGCTCTCACCAAGGAGGTGTTGAATGGACAGTTGTGTGCAATCTATGGCCCAGAAGCATGAGCGGCATGTCAGTTTCTACCCTGAGGCCATTTTACTCCGCTTTCTTTTGTCTGGTCCTTCAGGGAAGATGAAAACCAAAGATTCTCCCCACACCCAACATTCCCGATCTCACTCACACTCACACTCCCTCTTATCTTGTGTATTTTACCCGGAAAGTGCACATTCTATGCTTTCCAAGGGGCCCAGTGGCACTTCCAAATTAAACAAGCTGGCGTCTTGTAGTGGCAGAGAGAGTTTCCTGAGGTAGATGTGAGCAGGGTGGTGCTGTGGGAAGAGCCCCAGGGCAGGAGACAGAGAACAGGGGGTGGGGCTTCTGCTCCACCTACTCGCTCTGTCTGGGCCTCCCTGTCCCTGTCTGTGCAGTTAGCTATACTGGATTATGTTTCCTAAGGTGTGTTCAGCAGGACACCAGTCCCCAAACTGCTCTGTCACGGGGAGAAAAACAAGTCTGCCCTATATATGTGTGTGTGTGTGTGTGTATGTGTATATATATATATATCTGTATATATATCTGTATATTTATATGTGGGCTTCCCAAGTGGCTCAGTGGTAAAGAATCTGCCTGCCAATGCAGAAGTCGCAGGAGATCCTTGGGTCAGGAAGATCCCCTGGAGGAGGACATGCAACCCACTCCAGTACTCTTGCCTGGGAAATCCCATGGACAGAGGAGCCTGGCAGGCTACAGTCCGTGGAGGGTCACAAAAGAGTCATACACGACTTAGCTACTAAACAATAACAACAACAATATATGTGTATATGTATTGGGTTGGCAAAAATGTTCATAAGATGATGGAAAAACCCAAACCAACATTTTGGCCAACCCAAAGTGTGCGTGTGTGTGTGTGTGTGTGTGTGTGTGTGTGCATGCTCAGTCACTATGTCGTGTCCTACACTTTGCAACCCTGTGGACTTGAAATTGGGGTTGAACCCAAGTCTCCTCACTGGCTGCTGCTGCTGCTGCTGCTAAGTCGCTTTAGTCGTGTCTGACTCTGTGCGACCCCATAGATGGCAGCCCACCAGGCTCCTCCATCCATGGGGTTTTCCAGGCAAGAGTACTGGAGTGGGATGCCATTGCCTTCTCCGTCCTCACTGGCAGGTGGATTCTTTACCACTGAGCCACCTGGGGAGCCCACATATGTGTAGATATTGGGAAATGTGGCTGTTATATCCCCTCCTTGATGCTGAGCAAAGCTCATTAGTATATTAAAGGCCCCGAGAAGTTCTACATGATAAAAACAAAATTGTTTAGTTTCACTTTACCTCGGGGTTTACTAGAGCTTCTGCCAAGAGTTCTCTTTTCACGTGACTCCTCCCCGCTCATTGGCCTCCTATGGAATTAGACGGAGCTCTCTGATCCTTCATGGCTCCAACAGCCTGTGTCTCCTCCCCCAGGAAACAATAGATAAACATGCAAGATGCAGCTGTCCCAAGAAGTATTTCAATGTCCTCATTTCTTGGCCCAAGGGAGGAAAAAAAAGAGAAAACCAAAACCATGTGACTACCCTTGCACACTGTCATCAGAGGGCCCCATGGCCCCTGACCCAGGGCATCGTGGAGACAGGCGAGAGGGAGTTCAAGGAAGAGTCAGGGAGCCCAGCGTGAGTCACCCACCATGAGTAAATAAATCAGGGGGCCACCCTCGAAGCAGGTTGTGTTGTGTTGTTTGAGCAAGGCTGCTAGACATCTGGATGTTTCTGTCAGCCCCCACCCCTCCTGTTGCCATAAATTTAAGCTAATCCTGTGGGGCCGAGGATCATAAGAGTAATCCTCACATCTGTGTGGGCTTTTCAGCTTTTGAAAGCTCATTCACAGCATTATCTCATTAGCTCTCCTCAGTGCCTATGGGAGGGCCTCAGAGATGATCATCCCCATTTGGCAGAGAAGATGCTGCAATTCGGAGAAGGAAAGTGACTTTCACAAGGTCACAGAGCAAGACAGTAGAGGGCTAAGACTAACTCAACTGTCTCCTGGTCCCCAGCCCAGGGCTCTCCAACGAGCACAGCGCAACCATCTCAGAGAACCCTCAGAGGCACAGACTCCATCCCCCTGCTACCATATGAGAATGGAATGTAGGTAGAAACAACAGTGGGGGGACCATGGACTTTAGAGTCAGACGGCCGGGTTCACATCTCTGCCCAGCTTCTAGGTCGTCAAACCTCAGACAGTGTGGTCGAGCTCTCTGCATCAGCTCCTCAGCCCAAAGCAGGGAAGACACTCTGCCTTGAGTGCCACCTGCTTCATCTGCTCTCCGTCTGTCTCCTCTTCTTGTCCTCTCCTTATAAGGACTCTCCATCTATAAGAAACTGTTCTTCCCGCAACTCTAACCATGTAGTTCTGAAAGAAGGGGCCCATCACAGTGGTCCCACCTGTCTGGCTTACAGGAGTGGGCACACAGTCCAGCCAGGTCAACTGGGGGCCCCTTCGAGAGTATTTTCAAAATGAAATAAAGGAAGGTACCCTTTTCCTTTCTGGGAGTAAAGCTGAGAAGATGTGACCCCAGCCTTATGGAGAAAACTGGCCTGAGAGACTGAAGTTGGTGTGCAGAGGGAAGCACTTAGAGATGGGGAGAAGACCTGGGATGCAATCAACACCGAGGCCCTGAGGCCCCTGCCCTTCCCTTAGGTGGGTCACATGAGCCTGTGAAACTCCTATGCAGCCCCTCCATCCAGCTTCTAAGATCTAGACTGTACTGAATGCGTAGCAAATGGAAATTACCACCCACACCTCTCACTTGGAGGGGCCCTACTGACTCAAATGCCGGGAAAACAGGCAGCTATGTAGGAGGCCCCCAAATAGCATTCCATATAATGAACAAAAGATTTGAGTTCCTCAGCTTTTATAGACTCATAGAAGCTCAGAGCTTGAAAGAATTTTAAGACTGGAGTCCTGACCTTTCTTTTTAACATAAAGGTGAGAAAATCCATCCTATGTGCCTGGATGTTGGACCCTAGGGCCCTCAGCTAGTTAGAAAGTCTTAGGACACAGGAATCCTGAATCCTGGGTTCTCCTCCATCTGCTGATCACACACGTCAAGGGAAAGAGGTGAGAAAAGGACTGGATGAAGTGAATATACCTGGATGCTCTGCTTTTCTCAGAAAGGGTTGTAAGGATCAAGCCAGATTATATCACAGGTGACTATGAAAGGATTTATCTAAGTCTAAGCACCACTGAAAACAAGGGATTATTGTTATTATGAAATTGCAGACTCAAGATTCCCTACACATGATGTCTGACTTTCCCCAGGGAATTAATAGTACACCAGACTGTGCACAAAGGGCAGAGAAGGCAGTTAGAAAACTGAGCCAAGTCACCTCCCAGTGAGCCATCAGCTCAGTCCCCTGCCTCTTCTGCCCTCTAGCCCCTCAGTCCTCCAGTTGCCTGAACTCAGGGCAAATGGGTAACAGACCAACAGTCCTGGTTTGTCTGGGACTGAGGGATTTCCTGTGTTAAGAGCTGTCTGGCAAGACTCACTAACACCTGTTATCAGGTCCTTTTATACTTCTGTGTCCCCTGCCCTGAGCCACTGTATTCACTCTCGCTCCAGAGTCTGGCAAGTGCTTCAGTGCAGTTCAGTTCAGTTCAGTCGCTCAGTCGTGTCCGACTCTTTGCGACCCCATGAATCGCAGCATGCCAAGCCTCCCTGTCCATCACCAACTCCCGGAGTTTACCCAAACTCATGTCCATCGAGTTGGTGATGCCATCCAGCCATCTCATCCTCTGTCATCTCCTCCTCCTGCCCCCAATCCCTTCCAGCATCAGGGTCTTTCCCAATTAGCTCAGCTCAAATACAGCCCTATCCTGTGCCTCTATCCGTGGTTCTGAAACTTTTTTTTTTTTTTTTTTTTTTAAGTGCACTGAGACAAGGTTAGTTCTCCTAAGACTGGGATTCTTGCTGTTTCATCCAGGTTCAGTTCAATTCAGTGACTCAGTCATGTCCGACTCTTTGTGACCCCATGGACTGAAGCATGCCAGGCTTCCCTATCTATCCACCCAAACTCATGTCCATTGAGTCGGTGATGCCATCCAACCATCTCATCCTCTGTCATCCCCTTCTCCTCCCACCTTCAATCTTTCCCAGCATCAGGGTCTTTTCTTTGCATCAGATGAACAAAGTATTGGAGCTTCAGCTTCAGCATCAGTCCTTCCAATGAGTATTCAGGACTGATTTCCTTTAGAATTGGTTTGATTTCCTTGTAGTCCAAGGGACTCTCAAGAGTCTTCTCCAACACCACAGTTCAAAAGCATCAATTCTTTGGCACTCAGCATTCTTTATAGTCCAACTCTCACATCCACACATGACTACTGGAAAAACCATAGCTTTGACTAGACGGACCTTTGTTGGCAAAGTAATGTCTCTGCTTTTTAATATGCTGTCTAGGCTGGTCATAGCTTTTCTTCCAAGGAGCCAGTGTCTTTTAATTTCATGGCTGCAGTCACCATCTGGAGTGATTTTGGAGGCTAAAAAAATTAAGTCTGTCACTGTTTCCATTGTTTCCCCATCTATTTGTCATGAAGTGATGGGACCGGATGCCGTGATCTTAGTTTTCTGAATGTTGAGTTTTAAGCCAACTTTTTCACTCTCCTCTTTCACTTTCATCAAGAGGCTCTTTAGTTCTTCTTTGTTTTCTGCCATAAGGGTGGTGTCATTGGCATATCCGAGATTATTGATATTTCTCCCAGCAATCTTGATTCCAGCTTGTGCTTCATCCAGCCCGGCATTTTGCATGATGTACTCTGCATGTAAGTTAAATAAGCAGGGTGACAATCATACAGCCTTGACGTACTCCTTTCCCGATTTGGAACCAGTCTCTTGTTCCATGTCCAGTTATAACTGTTGCTTCTTGACCTGCATACAGATTTCTCAGGAGGCAGGTAAGGCAATCTGGTATTCCCATCTCTTTAAGAATTTTCCAGTCTGTTATGATCCACACAGTCAAAGGCTTTGGCATATTCAATAAACCAGAAGTAGATGTTTTTCTGGAACTCTCTTGCTTTTTCTGTGATCCAACAGATGTTGGCAATTTGATCTCTGGTTCCTCTACCTTTTCTAAATCCAGCTTGAACATCTGGAAGTTCACAGTTCAGGTACTGTTGAAGCCTGGCTTGGAGGATTTTGAGCATTATTTTGTTAGTGTGTGAGATCAGTGAAACTGTGCAGTAGTTTGACTATCCTTTGGCATTTCCTTTCTTTGGGATTGGAATGAAAACTGACCTTTTCCAGTCCTGTGCCCACTGCTGAGTTTTCCAATTTGCTGGCATATTGAGTGCAGCACTTTCCCAGCATCATCTTTTAGGATCTGGAATAGCTCAACTGGAATTCCATCATCTCCACTAGCTTTTTTTATAATGATGCTTCCTAAGGCCCAGTTGACTTTACATTCCAGGATGTCTGGCTCTAGGTGAGTGATCACACCATCATGGTTGGGTCCACACCATTTCTGTCCTTTATTGTGGCCACCTTTGCATGAAATGTTCCCTTGGTATCTCTAATTTTCTTAAAGAGATCTCTAGTCTTTCCCATTCTATTGTTTTCCTCTATTTCTTTGCATTGATCAATGAGGAAGGATTTCTTATCTCTCCTTGCTGTTCTTTGGAACTCTGCATTCAAATGGGTATATCTTTCCTTTTCCCCTTTGCCTTTAGCTTTTCTTCTTTTCTCAGCTATTTGTAAGGCCTCCTCAGACAACCATTTTGTCTTTTTACATTTCTTTTTCTTGGGAATGGTCTTGATCACTGCTTCTTGTACAATGTCACAAACCTCCGTCCATAGTTCTGCAGGCACTCTATTAGATCTAATCCCTTGAATCTTTGTCACTTCCACTGTATAATCGTAAGGGATTTGATTTAGGTCATACCTGAATGGTCTAGTTCACCCAGATATTCATTTCATAAATATCTTCAGTTAGCTTTGCTTATATAATAAACCATCCCCAAACTTAATAGATTAAAAAAAATTTTTTTTTTGCATAATTCTATGGGCTGCCTAGGCCATTTTGGTTTGTGTCATCCTGGCTGATCTGTGGTCAGCTTGGCTGACACTGGATGAGCTAGGATGGCCTCATTCAAATGTCTGGTGATTGCCAAGCTGTTAGCTGGGGGCACTTCAGTATTTTCCATGCAGTCTCTCCAGCATGTTAGCTCAGGCTTATGTGTAGGGTGGACTCAGTGCCCCAAGACTACAAGAGAAGGCAAGCTCCAATACTCAAGTTCTTTTCAAGTCTCTGTCACATTTGCTCATGTTCTGTCATCCAAAGCAAGTCACACGGTCAAGCTCTGAGTCTGCGGGAGGGGAGTCCCCAAAGGCTCAGACACAGGGAAAAGAATAATTGTTTTTGAAACACTCTGCCACTTTCCCCATTATCCTGCATCCCCAAAGCACTCTAAATTTACAAATAATGGGATGACCCTCTGGTGAACCCATGGAGAAATGAATTTGCCTCTACAACTGTGTTAAGCTGAGTGTCCACTTGGCCTCTGCTGCAATCGCTTTCATAATTGTATCAGGAACAATTAAAAGTCTTTCTGAGCTCTCCTGCTGACATTCAGGGCCACAGTATCAGGTCTCACTGTATCAAAAAAGAACTTTTTTTTTTTCATTTCTACATTTTTAAAAAAGTCCTTTTGAATTGCAAATCTTTTCAACAATATTCAGCAACAATATTTTGAGTTATGTGTGACTGGGCAATAAATCCTTAGTTACCTTCTTGCTAAGTGGTTTTAGTCGTGTCTGACTCTTTGCGACCCTATGGACTGTAGCCCTCCAGGCTCCTCTGTCCATGCGATTCTCCAGGCAAGAATACTGTGGGTTGCCATGCCCTCCTCCAGGAAATGTTCTTGACCCAGGGATCTAATCCACATCTCTTACATCTCCTGCATTGGCAGGCAGCTTCTTTGACACTAGTGCCCCCTAGGAAGCCCCTAGTTACCTTCTTGGATGAATATAAAAGTACTCTAGAGTATGGCAAAGTTCCCTGGCCCCCAACTCTCTGGAAGGGAGGAGGTTATAGAGAGCACTATCTTGGGGCCAGATCCTTACAGAAATTCTCACTGAATCCCCATGACAGTCCCTCCTTCACAGTGGTGCCATCTCCACTTCAAGGAGAAAGAAACTGAGTTCGAGGAGATTAAGTTTCTTGGTCAAAGTGCAAGCAGTGACAAGTTGCATGGCAACAATTCAGACACAGGAATTCTGACCTCAGAGTCACAGCCTGTTCCATCAGCCATCCCCTCAGGACTGCAGAGCTCTTAGATTCAGGATCTGGGGCACAGAGGCTCCACTTCCATCTCTGCCCCCAGCTCCTGTGTGACCCCGAAACACCCACCGTCCTCTTAGAGCTGCCGTCCCATCTTCCCATGGGTACCAGAATACCTGCTCCTGCCGATCTTGTCTCAGACGGGACAAATGCAGACATCTTTGGGCTGCCCCCTGCCTTCTGGAGAGAAAGGTCAATTGGCCTTTATGGAGAGTGATTTTGGCAGCATTTTTCAAAGTTTTAAATATGTGTGTTGTGATCTGGCAGTTCTACTTCTAAAAACTCACGTTAAGTGATATACATCTGCATGTGAGTTAGAATATATGTATAAAGATGTTCATTTCAGCATTGCTTATTATAGCCAAGAAAAGCCTAAAAATAATGTAAATGCCCAAATAAATTATCCTTACCCATGATACAAAAAACAAAAAACAAACTACCATTTGAAAAGGAAGGGAAAGACCTGATAAAAAAAATTAGTCCAAGATATATTGTGTAAAAAGAATAAAGTAGATCTATATAGGATGACACAGGAAGATCACTGAAATATATTTTTCAGTACAAAACCAATTTTTAAATTTTTATTAGGTTAATAAAACTTACATGTGCTTATTTTGAGAGAGAGAGAGAAAATCATTTGGAAGGAAACATACTGAACTATTAACAACTTCTGCCTCTAACAATGGTAAGAAGATGATGAGCTGGGTTTTTTATTTGTTTGACTTTTCATATTTCTATGTTGTTGAACATGTTCATAACAAATGTGTATTATATTTGTAGTGTAAAGAGAGACCAGAATTCTAGAGCTGGAAGAAACTTTGAAGGGGACCACAGCCCATGGAGAGAAGCTGGCTTTCTGCTGTCACATAGCCAGCCACTGGTAGAGTCAGGCTGAGACCTTGACCTCTAGATGCCCAGTGCAGGCTGGTTTCAATCATAAGAGCAAATCCTTCGAGAGCATATAAGCCATAAAAGCCTGAAGAATCACTGAGCTAGCATGAAGGGAAAATCCTGGGCAAAGTGCAGAGAATGGCGTTGGGTCTTAGCTCTGTCATTTACCTACAAGGCAAAATCTCTTCACTTCTCTGAGCTCTATTACAGCATCATAAGTTGGGACTGGTGATGTCTATCTCCCACAGTTATCAAAGCTTCAAATAAGAAAGGCAGGAGGTCCTGACAGCAAACACTTGAACTTGAACTCTATACAGGTCTGTGTTCAATTATTCAGTCTCCTTCTCTGAACACTGAACCTAGCAAAATGCACCTCACCCGACTGTTGGAGAACTGAAGTGACGAAAGCATGTCAAACACCTGTCATGGTCTAGGGACTCAATATAAGAGCCACCATCATGATATGAAAGCTCTGTGAAGACCTACTGGGGCTTTGCAGGGCTTGCCACTAGACAGCCAGTAACAGGGTCTTGTGATAATTGGGCTGGCTTCACCTTCTGGCTTCCTCTTCCCGTTCTTCCTCACCTCCCTGAAGTGAAGTGAAGTCGCTCAGTCGTGTCCGACTCTTTGAGACCCCATGGACTGTAGCCTACTAGACTCCTCCATCCATGGAATTTTCCAGGCAAGAGTATTGGAGTGGGTTGCCCTTTCCTTCTCCAGGGGATCTTCCCGACCCAAGGATCAAACTTGGGTCTCCCGCATTGTAGGCAGACGCTTTACCCTCTGAGCCACAAGGGAAGTCCCTGAAGCAGGATGCAAATGTCCTGATGCCCCAGAGCCCCAGTCTTATGGGAGAGCTACTCCCCTAACAGAGCTGTTTCATGGCCCAAGTCCAGAAGGCAGCTATACACTTACAGTCCTCACAGACTACAGAGCCTCACCTGTGGGAAGACAGATACTCTTGGGGTCTGGAACCAGAGACAGATTCAAATCCTGAATCAGCCCCTTACAGGGTGTAGGAGCTTTTGACTTCATTCTGCAAGCAATAGAGAACCATGGCCTGATGTGAGAGATTGGATTCATTTCTCTGTATATGAACTCATGTTTCTGTTCACAGCCTCAGAAATGGAAGAAAGGCAACCCTTCCCGTGCCTCTCAGGACGCAAGAAATCCACACTGCGCCTCTCCTCTATCCAGTCCAGAACAGACTAAATGAGAGAGGGAGGCGGGAGACCGGTAGGAGGATACAAAACATCAGAAAGTCACCATTCCAGGGGCTCAGAGCGGCACGGGGTGGCGGGGGTGCCTTTACAACCCCCTCCCGGTGCTCAGTGTGAACACTGCCCCGGATCTCTGGTCAGGCCTCTGCTCAGCACACAACCTTCAAGCCCCTCCAGCAATCCTCCCTAAACACTCCCAGGTCCTGGCTTTGCCCTCCATTCTCAGCATCTCAAGCACACCAGAGGCACTGAATTCTACAGGGAGGCCAGGAATTGCTGGGTGGCATGACCTGCCACTGCCGGGAAGGGAGGGACGCTATCTGGGCTCAGGGACTGACTCAGGTAGGGCACAGCTTGGCGTGCAGCAGGAGCTTTGTTTTTCAGCCTGAGTGCAAGAGCAATCCGTACCAGTCACCGCAGAGCCATGAAGACAGCCTCCTCCACACTTGCCACCAAGTCAATTTCTCTTTCTTTCCTGGACTCAGATGTTTGTCAAGGGCCTGCCATGGCCTCAGCCCTGTATGGGTCCCTGAGGAGCAGCCTTGCTCCCCTCTCCGCTTTCCAAGCACCCCACACACCCCCACGCATACACCAAGTACTACTAGAGCTTATGACTCCCCGCCCCTAGGAAAACATGAGATGAACCATGAAGCTGCAGTGAGTCAGTGGTTGGTGTGTGGTTCTGATTGTGAGCTGGGCAGGAGGTCACAGAAGGGGAAAGCCCAAGCAGTTGGGCCTCCAGAGCCCCAGGGTTGTGTCTCTTTGCAAGAGCCAGGCCCCAGGCTGCAGGCAAGGCTGGCATGATTTACAATCAAGGTCCCCATTAATGGTGTTCTATACTCAG
The DNA here is from genome assembly GCF_003369695.1 of Bos indicus x Bos taurus. Lineage (NCBI taxonomy): Eukaryota > Metazoa > Chordata > Mammalia > Artiodactyla > Bovidae > Bos > Bos indicus x Bos taurus. Next base: position 10,594,449 of record NC_040085.1, read on the forward strand.
GTCTCTAAGTAAAGGTGGGAGGTGTGAAGACAGTCACAGCTGTTTAATCTCTGAAGCTATGAGCAGAGACAACTAGTTCTAAGCGCATAAAGATAAACTAAACATATATTTAGGAGAAAAGAAGAAATAACATCTCTCTGAGTTTTCTGTTCCTATTCAGGCTTTGCTTCTAAGTTTGGCTATGGGGCTTTGCATTTCACTGCAAACGTTCTCAAGAAGATCCGCTGCTTTGTTTCTGTTGATGTTCTTGTCCTACCCTAGGACATGAGAACTGGAAAGCCCCGTGAACCCTCATTTTTTTACAGTGGGGTATCTGAAACTGGGACCTGACAGCTTGTTAGAAAGGCCGAGCCTCAGGCCCCACCCCAGACTTCCTGAGTCCAAGTCCCTATTTGTTTATTTATTTTTGGCTGTGCTGGGTCTTTGTTGCTGCACGGGTTTTGTCTAGGTGCAGGGAGCAACGCCTGCTTCTCGTTGAGGTGCACAGGCTTCTCACTGCGGTGGTTTCTCGTGTTGTGGAGCACAGGCTCTGGGCACACAGGCTCCGGTAGTTGCCCCGTGACATGTGGAATCTTCCCAGACCAGGAGTCAAACCTGTGTCCCTTGCATTGGCAGGCAGATTCTTAACCACTGGACCACCAGGGAAGTCCCAGAACCTGTGTTTTAGTAAGTTCTCCAGGTGTTTCTGGGAACACTGTGTATGAAGGGCTGCCTCGGCTCCAGGATGGGGGTTTCGCTTCGTGGGATGCACTCACGCCTCGAGCAGGCACGTCCACTGATCTTTAGGAGGCATGAGGGTGAACATTCACTCTTTTAACAGCTAACTTAACTGTCCATTTATAGCAAATGATGCATCATTTACAGAAATGGTAGAGTGACATGAATTGGTGTGTTTTAAAAGGTGAGTCGACTTAAAGGAAATACTCACTGACTAATAGCAAAGGATGTTCAGACAGGATGATGCCTTCCGAGAGGGGATGAGTATGACTGTCTCCAGAAGGGCTGATCCAGGGCAGGCCCTCACGTGGGTTGCAGTGAGGAGACAGTGGCGCAGAGAGAGAGCCGCGGACTTGCCGGTGAGACTGTGACAAGAGAGGCAGGACTGGAGCCCAAGGCCCCATCCAGGTCATCAGCGCCCTGCCCTCCCTCTACCCTGGCTGGGTGGCTCAGCCAATTGCCAGTTGCAAACCTGAGCCTGAAGCTGGAGCTGCAGCCACAGTGGCATCAGGGACTGGGACATTTGCGGGTGACTCTAGGCAAACCAGCAGTGTAAATCGCTGTCGCTGAAAATGAAGGAGTCAAGTGGCCCGTGAAAAGTGAGGACCATTTCAGGGTGAGCTGTCTCCCTCCACCCAGGAGCCCCCAGTTCTTCACAAATGAATGAGCATTTTAAGGACTTCCGCATAGGCTGAGAAGCCAAATGAGTTCTGGTTGTCATTTGGAAAGGTTTTGCAGAGAGGAAATCCAAGAAGTAGAAAGGAGTTGTCAATTACCTTCCCAACCCAGCTCTTAGAGGTTTGTTCAGATCTCCAAGATAAGGATGTTCAGCTGCTTCACAAAATCAAAACCAAAACACTTCACAATATTTTTTAAATTTTCACAGCCCTATTTAAACTACCTGTATTGTCAGTGTCTGTCCATTTTCCAACTTTTCCTCCAGCACAGAATTAAGATGCAAAACTTGTCGAGTCTCCTGTCCACTTTCCATTACTTTGTTTCGAGCTCTTGCCTCAGCATTCAGGACTACCATCGTATGGCCTCAACCTAGCTTTCCAGCCATCATCTTCCAACCAAAATACCCCACCTTCCGCAAACTTCCCACCTAGCATTCTCCAGAAGCCCTGCTGTCTTTCTAGACTACTCTTGAAACCCCTTTCCTTCAAGGTACAGTTTAAATCCCTCTTCTCCAGGAAGCCTTCTTGGATTGTCCCCAACCCCTGCTTGGAACTCCCATAGCCCTCTCTTTGCTACCTTGTTATGGTGTTAGAACAAGTTTCCAGAGCTAAGGGTGGGTTTTCCCTTACCTCTGTGTTCCAGGCTTTCTATACCAGAGCCCAACTCCCAGAAATCCAACCAGGATTAAAGTCCCTGGACCTATACAACTTCTGGGTTTCATTTCCAGTTCTGCTGGTAATACTAGTTAGAGTGTGATGCTGGGCAAGTTTCCTAACCTGTTTACTCAGCTGTGAAATGGGGACATTCATCCTACTTCATAGAGATGGCATGAAAATAAAATGAGGTGACGTTCCCTGGTGGCTCAGACGGTAAAGAATATGCCAACAATGTTGGAGACACAGTTACAATCCCTGTGTCAGGAAGATCCCCTGGAGAAGGGAATGGCTATTCACTCCAGTATTCTTGCCTAGAGAATTTCATGGATACTGGAAGGCTACAGTCCATGGGGTGACAAAGAGTCAGACACGACTAAGCTACTAATTACTACTTTTTTATACAACATGCTTAATACTGCCTGGCACCTACTAGCAATGAATGTAGCTGTTGTTATTGACATAGACAATGATAAAAGTCAGCACTACTTGGATTGGAAGGTAGATTCATGAAATTTGGAACTGGATGGCCCCTGGAGGTGTCTGGACCCTGGCACATCCTGTCCACCTTTCACTGGCCCCTCTGCCAGCTGTGCCTCCCTCACATTCTAGCCCCCAGATCCACCCCAAGCCCTCCCCTTTTCCTTCACCCTTTTGCCTTCAGTAAAGACCACAGCCATTTAAGGGGTCTGCAGTCTTGGCTTAAGAAACAAAGATCTGGCCCTAGTTCTCCTTTCCTTGGGGGAAAGAACTCAGGCCAGAGGGCAGGAGGCACTCGGTGGAGGTCTCATTCACCCAGACCCGTGGGATTCTGTGGTTACCAGAGCAGTACTTCCTCCCCTACATCTGACACAGGTGCAGCCACTGAGATGCTACTGGACTTCTCCCACCCTGGGGACCCTTTCTTCCTTTACACATCTTCCTTTACAAATGCACTCATATGACAGAAATGTTACTTTCAAGTCTTTCTTCCCTGAACTGGGAGGAGAGCTCAGGACAAGGAATCTTCCCAAAGGCCAAGCCCCAAACAGAACATGGAGCCGGTGGTCCAAGCCTGCCCAGGATGGCGCACAGGTGACCCCTTCTGTGAGTGAGTGGGTTCTTCCCCTCCCAGCTGTTGGGCCAGCCCTGCAGATGAGAAAGGAGAAAGCTAAGATGCTGAACAGGTGTGTCAGACTGGAGTTCAGCCTGAAAAGCAGAAGCAGGGTAGGGAAGTCTGAGCCAGACACCAAGGAACAAAGGAGAGAGGAATGGATTTGAACCAGCCTCTTTAGAGAGCCCCTGGATAGGAGGCAGAGAACAGGTCAGTTAATAGCTCTAGGAATAAACTAGGAGGCAGGACCTCTCAAGAGTTCTCCTGAAGCACCTGAATGAGGGTGGCTCTCTTAGCATCCCCACTTCACCACTGGGGTCAAGGCAATACCCATTGGCTCCATTTCAAACACCACTGAACCCCACTTGGTCTAAAAGAAAGAAATCCTGTTCAATTGCTGGTGGGATGGGGGAGCGGGGCTGCACAAGCCCAGTGCAAAACACTCATGATAAAGTCACCCCTCTGGGTTAAAGAACTGAGTAACCCCATCAGAATTCAAGGAGGGGAGGGGAAGAACACACCATCCTAGCTCCTCCCCAGGATGGGCATGATCACGTATGACTCCTGCCCTTGCCTAGCAGAGTTCTGGGGCTCTGGGTTAGGTCCAGATACAAACAGCAGGGTCCGGCTCAGGAGCGTGGAAAAGTGTTAGTGACTCAGTCCTATCCAACTGTATGCAACCCCATGGACTGTAGCCCACCAGGCTCCTCTGTCCATGGGACTTCCCAGGCAAAAATGCTGGAGTTGCCATTGCCTTCTCCAGGGGATCTTCTCAACCCAGGGATCAAACCCAGGTCTCCTGCATTGCAGGCAGATTCTTTACCATCTGAGCCACCAGAGAAGACCCCAGGAGTGTGGAGACCATACAAAAAAATCCTTAGAGGCCCTTGGCTATGGGAAGGATCTGGGTGGTTTTTCTTTATGCTCAGGGAATTCCCTATTTGAGACCAGGATCAGCAGACAGGGTGAAGATCAGAGCTGTCAGCTCAGCCTGTCCCAGCAGGAATTTACCATGTATTTTACTATTTCAGTGGTGCCAGATCAGGCAGAAGTTCATGGAGGAAGTAGATTGTAAAGTCAAGCACCCTATTATGTTGTAATGGCAGACTTCATCTGGAGAATTCCTGATTTTAGTTGGTATAGCAGACTGATGGCTTCAACGGCCCCAACTGGACACACACACACACACCTTGTATCCACAGCCATTGTCACATGACTTTGCAGTTCCTCTCACCAAAGAGCTGGAGGTGATGTCCGTATCCATAAGTCTGGGCTAGCCTGATGACTTGGCCAGCAGAATGTAGTAGAAGTAACGGGTTGTCATTTTAGGGTCAAAGCCTCAAGAAGCCTTGTGTCTCTGCCACTGGCGTGAGTGGACCTCCAGGCTAGCCTGCTGCAGAATGAGAGACACAAGAAGCCAAACCCAAGTACCCCTAGTTTCCAAATTTCCACGGATGAGGTCATCCTAAATCAGCTGACAGCCAACCAACCCCAGACATAGGAGAGAACCCACCAAGAATACCAGAGCCTCCCGCCTCCCTGTATACCTGAGAGCAGTAAGCAGTTATCTTGTAACTGTGAGGTTTTGTGGTTGTTTGTGATGCAGCCTTGTTGGGTAATAGACAACCAAAACAGATAGTTCATTGTTTTTCATCTGATAGTTTGTCATGAACAGTTGTGGTCCCTAATGCACCCTCATCTCAAGTGTGGATTTCAAAGAAAACTTAGCCAAAGAGGAGTTGGAAGAAAAGCTGTCTTCTGACTTCTGAATGTTAAATTAAGGCAAAGACACTTTCTCTTCATTCAGAGACACAATATGACCTAAAGAATCAATTTTACATTCATTAAATTTTCTTAAATCAATTGGATTCCCAGCTCATCTCTGCTTCCTCTCAAAAACCTTATTAAAATTATAGTAGAGAGGTTTTAAAAGGATAAGAACCCCCCAAACAGGAAAGATGAAAGAGAAGACAGTAAACAAGAGGTTTCAAGAAAATTTTGGAAGATAAGAAATAGCTGAACATCTGATGAAATGACTTAGATTTCAGCTTTTTTCTCTCTTGAAGTACCTATCAGGGCAAGCTGATTTATATACTAGAACCCTAGGAAGTCTCGGAAATCAAACACACCAGCGTTCCTAAAGGCAAAGGTGCTGGAAGGGACTGAAAATTACAGATGTCATTAGAAACTATGCTCATCCACAGTGAAGAAGAAAAGAGAAGATACAACAGGGGAGCCAGCGTAGAAGAGAGGCCCCTGAATAAGCCACCAGGACAGTGGAGGGCGGCCAAGGACAGGAGCCACACGGCAGACTTGGAGACCCCCTTCCAGACTGCAGCAGAGGGTCAAGAGTTCCAGAGAGGGTGTCTCCATGTGGGAAAAAAAAATAGAACTGAACTACTATCTGATATGTCTGACCGTATTTAGAGGAGTTCTACAAATTTTTTGGAAAATCTAGAGATAAATTAGGATTCCCTGGTAGCTCAGCTGGTAAAGAATCCACCTGCAATGTAGGAGTTCCCAGTTTGATTCCTGGGTCAGGAAGATCCACTGGAGAAGGGATAGGCTATCCACTCCAGTATTCTTGGGCTTCCCTGGTAGCTCAGCTGGTAAAGAATCCACCTGCAGTGCAAGAGACCTGGGTAAATTAGTCTGGGTAAATCAGAGATAAGTTACTGACAGAAATATAGAAAACCAAGCAAACAAACAAAAAAAAGCAATTATTAACCACAGAAAAAAATTAAAGTTAAAAAAGAAAACTAACCATAGTACACTACCCGGCTCAGCCATAAATAATATTCAAGTTTCAGGTTGTCATAATAGTATAAATGCTGGATACTGATGTATTATCAAATGCTGAATACTGATGTATTATTAAATGCTGAATACCGATGTATTATTGAATGCTGAATGCTGATGTTTGTGATAGATAGAACTGTATTGGGAGAGTGTGAGAAAAAAAATGTGTGCATGTGTCTGTGTCAGAAGGCTAAATTCTATCATGTAAAGCCAGTAGACAATATTTAAAATGGAAAAATCAGAAAATATAGGCATAATCATATTATTTTAAAATATGGAGATAAAAATACAGAGAAAAGAGTTGAAATCATTGCCTCAAGAAAGCAAGACTGAAGATGTAGGATGGGAACTGCTTTCTTCTGCTAGAAGCCCTGTCATACCAGTTAGCTTTCTGAACAATGTACTGAGTTGGCCAAAAAGTTCATTCAAGTTTTTCCACAGGATATTATGAAAAATCCAAAAAAACTTTTTGGCTTACCCAATATTGAGGTGTTACTGCAATAAAATTTTAAATTTTTTAAAGACCAATTGAAGACCACATATATTAAAATTACAGGTTATAATATATATTCATTAAGCAAACATTTGATAGTCACCTACAAAAACATCAGAGCAAGGCATATCCCCCACTTCCTCAGCTAAGTGCCTAGTAGGGAAAACAGGCCTACTAAGGCTGAGTGCTGAAGAATTGATGCTTTTGAACTGTGATGTTGGAGAAGACTTAAGAGTCCCTTGGACTACAAGGAGATCCAACCAGTCCATTCTGAAGGAGATCAGCCCTGGAATTTCTTTGGAAGGACTGATGCTAAAGCTGAAACTCCAGTACTTTGGCCACCTCATGCGAAGAGTTGACTCATTGGAAAAGACTCTGATGCTGGGAGGGATTGGGGGCAGGAGGAGAAGGGGACGACAGAGGATGAGATGGCTGGATGGCATCACTGACTCGATGGACGTGAGTCTGAGTGAACTCCGGGAGTTGGTGATGGACAGGGAGGCCTGGCGTGCTGCGATTCATGGGGTCACAAAGAGCTGGACACGACTGAGCAACTGAACTGAACTGAAGTGTCTGTGACTCTATAGTACATGTAAGGACACAGTGTCAGAGTGGCAACAATTGGGAAAGCTTTGCAGATTTCATCGGTTGTTCATCTATTTCCTATCTTCTAAAGTTTTCTTGAAATCTCTTGTTTGCTCTTTTCTCTTTCATCTTCCCCATTTGAGGGGCTCTTATCTTTTGAAAACCCCTCTATTGTAATTTTAATAAGGTTTTAGAGCGGGAGCAGAGATGAGCTAGAAATCCAATGTTAATTCTGGGTGTTTTTCTTCTACTGTTCTGCTTCCTAACAACAACAACAACAAAAAAATCCTTAAAATCTCTTTATCTGCTGTATCACCTCCTTAACACGGTTTGCACAAAACAAGGGCTGATGCTCATCATCATAGAGTATCAGCATCATGAGTGAAGGCCCTCCCCATCTCTAAGAAGAGGAGCTGGAGTAAGCTTCCAGGCACAGAGGTATCCAGGCTGAGCCCCAAAGGTCAGTACATATTTCTCAAAAGGTCTAGGAACAGGTGAGTCGGGGACACTGCCTGGTGAGAGACTGGACCCATAGACCCCAGGGGCCTCTGTGGACGGGAGGGTCAGCACAGGCCACACAGAGCAGCCTGCCCTCTGCCATCCCTGACAGTTTCTGAGAGACCACCGGGAGAGGCAGCAGCTCCTGACCACCAGCCCTGACCGGAACAGCGGCAGGTCAGATTCAACATCCCAAAGCTGTCCTCTGGTTCATTTCAAAATCAGACATCCTCCAATTGATCCTTCCTGGGGAGCTGTCAGGCCAGCTGCTTCCTGATGACACCAAGGGAAGGGAAGCAATTCATTTGCTGGGTCTGACTGTGTCTAAATGAGACTGAAGGCAGAGGGGGCACCTTCTGCCAAAGAGACCGTTCACTCAGGGCAACTACGAAGAACCTCAGTCAGAGGATAACAGGAAGAGAAAGCATCGCAGGAAGGGAGGGCCCTGGAAATCCTCAAAGCTGTGCCTCCTCACTCCACACATGGAGAAACCCAGGCACAGAAATGGGGGTCGATTTGCTCAAGGTCACACAGTAGTTTAGGAGAAGACTCTGACTTAGGGTGATAAAACCCAGCTTTTCTAGAATGCTTGTGGTGTGCTCAACCTTTATCTACACATACTCCCCAGAACCTGTGAGATAAGAATCCTTGTATACTATATGAAGATCTCCATTTAACAAATTAAGAAACTGAGGCTCAGAGACTTTGCTGGTGGTCCAGTGGTTGAGAATCCACCTTCCAATGCAGGGGACATGGACATGGGAGAACTAAGATCCCACATGCTGCCGTGCAATTAAGCCTGTACCACGACTACAGAGCCCACACAGCGTAGCTACTGAGCCCATGCTCCACAACCAGAGAGGCCCACACCCTGCAATGAAGAGCCTGTGTGCCACCGTGAAGACCCAGTGAAGCCAAAAAGCAAAAAATAAGATAAAGTAAAAATATCAACAATAGCCTAGGAAAATAAACTTTCCGTTTAAAAATAGAAAGAAAGAAACTGAGGCTTAGATGTTGAATTAAGTAGTCCAAATCACAATCGTACATGAGAAAGCTGGGACTTGAACTCATTTGATCATTTCAATCTAATTCCTAACTGTGGATCTTAACCACTGGACATTACTACCTCTTGGAGTCAGAATCAAGGTCCCTTATTGCAAACGAGGGCCCAGCCTGCTGCCCCCTAATGCACAATCGTGTCCAAACTCTGCTTGTTTATGCCAGTGCCCTCCTGCTCTGAGGAGTATCAGTTTTTCCCTCCACCTCTGTCTCTCTTCCCCTTGAGTGTCTGTCTCCGTCTCTGTCTCTGTGTCTCTGCATCTCTGTTTCTGTGTGCAAACGTCAGTGCCTATCTTTGTTCCGTGTGTTCCTGTCTCTGGGTATGTATGTGTATCTGTCTCTCTCATGAATAGCTGAGACACAGAATTCCACAGTGGATGGATGTATGGATGGACGGATGGATGTATGGATGGATGAGGGACTGCATCCATCCTCAAACAGAAGACATGGTAATGAGCAAGCACATCCCAACGTGAGCATCGCGGGCAGTTCAGTCTCTCAGAGCCATTAATCTGCCTCCCCATCTAATGCCCTCCCTCCCCAAGGCCTGTGCATTCCATTTCCGTCTTAACCCAAAGCTGCTTCCCTAGGGTTTGGTGGCTTGTATCCAGTTTTATTGTTAATACAGATCTTTATCTGCCTTGGGCTTATAACTGACATTTAAATTACTCTGCAAACAACGGATCAATATTTATGGATTCTTGGGCCAATGTATTTGCCAAACCTGATGTCCCAAGTTTCTCCCAGGCCATGAGTCAAGGTCAAGACTTTGTCTAATTAGAAATGGGGGAACTGGGTCTGCCTCTAAGCAAAGGTCTCAAATTAGAATAGACCAAAGCAGCTCCCCATTGGAAAGTCAATTCACTTCACAAACACTGAGCATTTCCTGTGTGTGCAAAGCATTATGTTAAACCTCAAGGAGAGACCAGAACGAATAAATCAGGTCCCCAGCCTTGAGAGGTTCTCACACTAGGAGGAGACAGAGGCACACACAGGTTACTACAAGAAGACTGAACCCAGGGTTGCAGCAGAGATCCAAACACAGTCCATGAAAGGAAAAAGTAATTCCAGTAAGCGGAACTTCTTGGAGGACTCCCTGGAGGAGGAAGGGCATTCCAGGAGGGGAAAACAGCCAGGGTCAACAAGAACTGGAGGTACAGTACAGGTTTCAGGGCTGGAAGAAAAAGTTCACAGGAAAGTATTCCTGAATGGTAACGGAAGGCTTGGTGCCCGGAAAGCTCTGGAGACCTACCTGAGGCCTGTGGCTTTCCTCCTGCAGGCAAAGGGGAGCAATCACGGGTCTCTGAGTTAGGGAGGCACCCCAGTAGAGCTGAACCTCTGGGAGCTCCCTAGGAGCAGCAGGAAGCTTGTGAATCAGAGGGAAGCAGGGCCTTAAACTGCGAGAATGAAGGTAGAATCTGTGAGACGCCCCAATGTGGAATCCAGCATCCCAGGGCCTCCCTCCCGAGGGCACAGCAGGATGGCTTGGCCATTTTTTCCCTCACTCTTTTAAGCATGGCCCTCCTCCACCTTGAGAAAAACAGCAAACACGAGACCGATGCTCCTGGGCCCTCTTTGGTGCTGTGAGTTATAGAGGTGGCCTTAATCGTGGAGGCTAAACCATTTATCACCCCAGTGAATTTAAGCTCTGGTTCCAGGAAAACAGACAAGCAATCGCTTGTCCCTGCATCAGCACAGACACACGTTCCCAGGCAGTGATTTATCTGCCCAGCTGCCCTCAACAGCCCCACTGCAGAAACCCCGCCCCCAAGATAAAGCTTCCTGGTGGCATCACCCCCTGCATGGGGCATGGTCTGGGCGTTTTGGCGGTGGGATGTGAGCTCCTGGAGTTTGGGGAGGCGGCCTTGGGATCTGAAGGAGCTACAGAGCACCAGTGAGGGGTCAGCAGGCACTGCGGGGCACCGGAGTCCATGATGCATTGGGGGTCCATGAGCATGTTGTTAATCTTTTCAAAATCAGGAGAAATGAACATATTCATCTTTATAACACCACGGTCACAAAATATAATTTTCAGTAATTTTTTTAATGGAAAAATGGGGCCCATGAAGGCAAAAGGCCCAGAGCCCATGAAAACCACACCATGGCTCTGCCACCCTGAGCTAGGCCCTGGGTTTCCATTTCCTGGCACTGGAAATGGATAGTCAGGCAGAGCCAGGGGCAAATCCTACCTACATTACTCAATGGCTCTAATTCCTGCTCTGTACCTCAGTTTCCTCATCTGTTAAATGGGATGATGATCTGAATCTTGCAGACAGATTGAAAGGGCAGGAGATGTGTGTGATGTCTAGCAGAGAGGCACTGGTACCTACAATTATCACCCAAACTCAGTTTACATTCTGTTTTTCCTGGGAAGTCCTCTCAAGTCTTGGCTTCCCATGCCAGGCCTCCACGTGGCCTCTTCCTAAGCAACTGTGCTATGGGCCACAAAGAGGCCCCAGGAACCTCAGCATTTCTCTGAAGTTTTCAGCCGGACCACACTCAGAAGGTGCTAACTGTGAACAGGCTGTTCAGGCCAGGGCACTGGTCACTGGCTCGAGGTCAGGGACCATACCTTATACTTTATTCTGTCCCCCACAGCATTAGGCACAGGGCCATACCCAGGAAGGTTCTCTGAACACTAATTGGTTGAGAATCCTTGTAGTTTTCTCTTGTTACTTCCACTCTAAACTCTAACAACTGATATTCACTGGTTCCTTCAACTTCATCCTCATGGCTGCACACTCAGGCTTGCCTAACTTAGCCTGCCTCATACCATTCTCTCCTCCTCCTGGCCACATGTAAACCTCAGGATTCTCATATACGCTGTCTGCTCCAGCCAGACACAAACCCCAGGACCCTTGCTCATGCTAATGCTGTCTACTCTTCCAGGAATCCTCTTCTGCCCACAGTCTGTGTGTCAGATTTCTCATTCATTCTTCAGGTAGCACTTAGACATCACCTCCACAGGTAGGCCTTCCCTGACCACCTCCCTAAAATGGGTTTTTCCACTGTTTCTTTTAGCTCTGAACCTAACTTCTCCATGTGCTTAACCCAAATTTCTTGTCTCCTATCTCTCTCAACACATATAAATTGCTTGAGAGTAGAACACTTGGCCAATTCAACTCATTCCTGTGTTATACAATACCTAGCACAGTGCTGGACTCTGAAGAATGCTTGCAAATGAATGACTGAGTGGAAGGATAGATTAATTATCTCATTAGGAAGTATTGAGTGCTCACTGTATACCGGGCAGGCACTGAGGGGCCAGCAGAGGTTTCTGTGACTCAGCAAGGTGACTCTCATAGCCTGGAGTGGCCGGGTGTGGCGGAAAGAGCAGAGCACCCCTGTGGGAGATTCAAATAACATCCAGACAACTCACTTAAGGAGCTGATCCCCCAGTGGGGAACACAAGACATCTTTAGGGCCTAACGTCAGCCTTCCGTGCATGGAATGTAACACTGGGATTTCCATCAAATTTTACCAGAGCCCTAGCCTGAATGGATTATCACATACTTTTTTGAACGAATTTGGTTTACTCATTCAGACAACAAATATGCATTAAGCTCCTCCAGTGTGCCAGACACTGGTTAGGTGGAGTGTTCAATGATAAACAAAAGCAGTCACTGTGTGTGGAGTGAAGAATAGAGAAGAACACATAAGCTAAAAATATATACTTTTAATAAAAATTAAAGTGGCACAGTGGTAAAGAACCCTCTTGTCAATGCACGACATGCAGGAGACGCAGGTTAGATCCTTGGGTTGGGAAGGTCCCTTGGAGTAGGAAATGACAATGTTGCAGGAAGGGCGACCCCTTCCAGGGCCCAAGAATGGGCTCTTATCTGACAATAGGAAATGAATTGTCTGAGAAGGCATATGTGCAGACAAAGCAAGGGATTTTATTGTGAAGGGGTACCCGGGTGGAGAGCAGTGGGGTAAGAGAACCGGGGAGAACTGCTCTGCTATGTGGCTCCCGATCTCAGGTTTTGTGGTGATGGGATTAGTTTCCCGGTTGTCTCTGACAGATCATTCTGAGTCAGAGTCCTTCCTGGTGGCGCACGCATTGCTCAGCCAAGACGGATGCCAGTGAGAAGGATTCTGGGAAGTGGTCTGACACGTGGTGTCTCCTTTCGACCTTTACCAAACTCTTCCGCTGGGTGGTGGCTTCTTAGTTCTGTGTTCCTTACCAGGACCTCCAGTCGTAAACAACTCATGCAAATGGTTACTATGGTGCCTGGCCAGGGTGGGTGGTTTCAGTCAGTGTGCTTCCCCTAACATCAACCCGCTCCAGTATGCTTGCCTGGAGAATCCCATGGACAGAGGAGCCTGGCAGACTACAGCTTATGGGGTCGCAAAGTGTTGGACGTGACTGAATGACTGAGCACGCGTGCACAAAGTAGGGCCAGACGTCTAGAATGTCAGTTCTAGAAGGAATCTTAGACACTCAACTAGTATGCACCAGGACCACCGGGAGGGCCTGTGACCCTCTGGGTAACTGCCTCGCCCAGTACGTTCCACCTGAGGTCACTAGACCACCAGGCGGCATCTGATAGCAGGGTCAGAGGGCACATCGGAGGCATCCACGTGCCCCACCTAAGGGAGGACTGCCCTTTGAGGAGGAGAGAGCCACTGCCTTGCGGCCGGGGGGTGCTCTCCGTCCTCCCACCCAGCCCAGTGTTCTGCCAGCGTGCGGGTGGGGTGGCGGGCGCTTCCGCCCCTCTGCCCTCAGCATCTGCTACCTCGGGACACACACAGATCAGGCAGAGGGTCTTGTCCTGCTTCTCAGAGACAAATGTTGCCTTAGTCCAGTACCACCTGATGCTAAGAGCCGACTCATTGGGAAAAGCCTGATGCTGGGGAAGATTGAGGGCAGGAGGAGAAGGGGGCAACAGAGGATGAGATTGTTGGATGACATCATCGACTCAGTGGACATGAATCTGAACAAACTCTGGGAGGTGGTGAAGGGCAGGGGAGCCTGGCCTGCTGCAGTGCATGGAGTTGCAGGGTCGGACACAACTGAGCGACTGACAGCAACAGTCCACTGCACCTCTAGGTGTACGTGCAACCATGTACGTGTGGGTGCAAATGTGTCTGTGAATACGTGCAAAGGTGTCTGAGTGTGACTGCACATGGAGGCACACAGACGTGATAGTGAGCGTGAGAATGTGCGTGCATGTGGCTCTGAGGGTGTGTGAGTAGCTATGGATGGATGCGTGTGACCATGTGTGCGCTCAAGGCAGTGGGCGTGAGTGTGCGCCTGGCTCCGGCCCAGCTGGGCCCCGCCCTCGCTCGCTCCCTCCTCCCTGGAAGGAAGCTGCAGGGAAGGGGCCAGATGGTCTCCTCTGACCTGCTATTTATCATCCCGGCAAAAGCTTATTCAGTTTAATGCTCTTCGGCAATTCATTTAAGGGCTCTGTTTGTTTCTGCTGATGAGGACTGTTAATTTGCACAGCGGTCTCATTAGGCCTAAACCACCAATTAATTCCTTTTGTTCTCATTAAATGGCTGATTCCTAAACATTTCGTGGACAACAATGGGCCGCCCTGGCCCAGCCACAGCTGAGAGGGTGGGGGAGCAGGTATGATGGGGGCTCTCCTGGGCCCCCGTGGCCCTGACACAGCCACCCGGGGCCACCCCGGCTGAGGTCTGTAAACCCTTGGGTCCTGCCACCCACGCACTGGGCGGCAAATCAGGGCCTTGAAGTCCAGCGCCTGGAAGGGTCGGGCAAGCCAGGCTGAGCGGGAGCCTTTGTCTGCTGGAGGTGCCAGCTGGCTCCTTCACCGTCTGGAGTCCAGGGGTGCAGAAGTAGGTGGGTTGGGAGGGTGGTGTCCCCGCTGTACAGAGATGCACTTGAGACCCCACTGCACCAGCAAAATCAGCCCCCACCACCCGCTTCAAGGGAATCCGTTTCCTCCCTGGAAAAGAAGGGCGCTGGGCTACCAGCAGAGTGTGTGTTTCCAAAGACACTGAGCCGTTTTGTACTCAAATACAGCCTCTCACAGGGGCCCAGGACAGAAGCGCTTCTCTAGCTGGAGTCCCACCACAGTAGGCCTCCCCTTTGCGAGGCCCTCCCCGTCTCTCCTCTCCGTGTCTCTCCCCTCCTCTTCAGTTCACCCCTCTCCAGCCCCACCCCACGAAGCCAGGACCCTAAGGGCTGCCGAGTGCCCAGTGTGGAAGCTCTGGACTCGCTGTTCTTTGAGAGTCCAAGGGCCACATTTTTAAGGAGCTTAAATGGCCTGGGTCTCTGCTCTTTCTCTCCTCTGTTCTGGCAGCTGTGTGACCACCAACCCTGCCGGGTCACAGGGAGCTGGTGAAGGAGACAGGGCACAGCTGGATTTACACCAGAGTTTGAATTCCCACTCTACCACTGCCTAGCTGTCATTTGGCCTCATCTGCAAAATGGGTATAATATAAGCACCTGCCTCCTGGCGATGGAGGTAGGATGACAGGAGCCAGTATTGGAGTTCTTGGCACATTGCAATTGGCCCCAGTAAATGTTAGATAATAGCTAATCCTGGTTCCTATTAACTGGACAATGACTTATCTGCCTTGCTTCCTCTTCCAGCCTCACTCCCCTCCTCCCTGCTCCCCACACTCCCTCACTCACCTCCCCGATCAGATCATTCCAGCTGCCAGGCTGCTCCCAGCTCCCCAACCCTAGGGCTTTCCTATGTCAGCTCATTGCACACACTGTCTTCATCCCCACATAGGGTTACCAGATTTAGCAAATAAAAATGTAGAATGATGTATTTGAATTTCAGAGAGACGACAAATAATGTTTTTGTTGTGACTCTTTGCAACCCTGACTCTTTGTGACCCCATGACTGTATAGAATTCTCCAGGCCAGAATACTAGAGTGGGTAGCCTTTCCCTTCTCCAGGGGATCTTCCCAACCCAGGGATCAAACCCAGGTCTCCTGCATTGCAGGCAGATTCTTTACCAGCTGAGCTACCAGGGACCCCCAAGAAGGCTGG
Organism: Bos indicus x Bos taurus; assembly: GCF_003369695.1. Taxonomy (NCBI): domain Eukaryota; kingdom Metazoa; phylum Chordata; class Mammalia; order Artiodactyla; family Bovidae; genus Bos; species Bos indicus x Bos taurus. The sequence goes on from NC_040085.1 coordinate 10,609,995, forward strand.
AGTAGGTAGCCTATCCCTTTTCCAGTGAATCTTCCCAACCCAGGAACCAAACTGGGGTCTCCCTGTATTGCAGACGGATTCTTTACCAACTGAGCTATCAGGGAAGCCCCAACCTTTTAGTACACATAAGTTTCAAATATCATATGGGTTGTACTTACCCCCAAATGATTAGGTGTTTATCTAAAATGAAAATTTAACCGTGCATCTTGTATTTTAATCTGGCAGCCCTACCCCCAACCCATGTCTAGTGAACTTCTACTCATCCTTCCAGACTCAAATCAAGCACCATTTCCTCCAGAAAGCCCTCCCTGATCCCCAAATAATGTAGCTGCCCCCTCTCCCCTGTTAGTACTGTCATAGCTCCCTGGGCTGGACAACCTCGACCCAGCTCTGGTCACACTTTTCACAATGTTTTGTGATCAGTAATGCACATATCCATCCCTCCTTCTATCTTATGAATCCCTTGCAGTGGTGGGGAGGGTATTTCATCTAGAATGCCCTTCTCCAAACCTGCTCTTCACTATCTCCTCTCTCCCCAGTGAGCACTGTACTCAGATGAGGAACTCCTTCTTGTCCCCACCAGCAGACAGGGGAGGGCAGGCAGGAGGTGGGATTGGGACAGACGGGCAGTTGCCACCCAACACGTCTGTTCTCCCGCTTCCTTAGTAACAAATCGCTGGGGCAACCTTGCACCCAGCTCTACGACATTTCCCAGCCTCCTTTGCAGGTAGGTAAGGCCATGCATTGGGCTTCCCTGGTAGCTCAGATGGTAAAGAATCTGCCTGTAATGCCTGAGACCCGGGTTCAATCCCTGGGTCGGGGAGATCCCCTAGGGAAGAGAATGGCTACCCACTCCAGTATTCTTACCTGGAGAATTCCATGGACAGAGGAGCTGGGCTGGCTAGAGTCCATGGGGTCGCAAAGAATCGGACACGACTAACAAACACTTTTACTTTTCACTTTTCAAGGCCGAGCATTAAGTGGTGGCCCATGAGTGTTGTGTAGGAATTCCAGGAGAGCTGGGAGGTGGTGACTTTGTCTTTTTCCTTTGCTCTTTTCTGCTGCATGGAATGCAAATGTGCTAAATGGAGCTTTACTATCCTGGACAGCAAAGAAATCTCCCTTTGACGCAGAGAATGGTACTGCATCTCTTCCAAATCTATGCACTATAAAGCACCCATAAAAAACATGTTCTGAGAACAAAAGCTGGCTGTGGCTCTGCTTATAAGATGCCTGAATACACAGGAGGCCTATGGAACACTGTCTTCCAGTGCGGCAACCTCTCCACAGTGTGGACAGCCTGCCCATCTGTGAATATATGGTTCCTGATTGGGCTTTAAAGAAACTAGGAATAATTCAGGAAAGCCCCATTGCAACTCTACTGACACTCCCCTGCCCCCCGTAGCATCACTACTGTGTTACCTGCCTGACATTCCCCTCTTTCTGGCAACAGTATCCTCACTTCTTTGGGGAGCTCCCTCCCTCTCACCTACCCACCAGTGAGGCTGTGACAGCGGCCACCCTCCAGAGCACCCACCCCAGCCACAGAAGCCAACATGGGACTCAAGCTGGCCCAAGTGAGCCATTCTCAAGGGTCTTTCAACTTGGGACAGAGCTAGAAAGCTCTGAATGGGAGTTACGGGCAGTCAGGATGCTCCGTGTTGCAGAGAAAACTGGCAGAGAAACACACTGACGTGAGATGTGATACAAGTGGAGTTCGTATTGGTGGTAGTGATCTGGTGCCTGGGAGCCCACTACCTCGTTCCTTCCATAGCTCAGTCCCTCAAATCAGCGAAGCCCTTCTTTGGCCCAGCTGGTTTGAAATGGGTTGTCATGAATCATAACTTGGAATCCAAACGACCACTTCCCCAGTTGGGTCTGGAGACCTTAGACCAATGGGCCTCTTATGTGTCCACTCTGTGTCAGCCTTTGGGAGAAGGAAAAGTAACACCCAACCGGCCCACCCATCTGGACCATTCATACACAACACCATAGAGACCCACCAGAGGAGGGTGTGCCTCAGAGCACACGGTTAAAAGAAGATCAAAAAGCCCCTGACCCTCCTCCATCCCACGGCTGGACTGAGCCAGCTGAGGGAAGCAGGAAGCAAAGCCTCAGCTGACCTTTGCTACCTGCTGGCGTGTGAACAATCTCAACCCGAGCCCCATCAAAGCTGCCCCAGGAAGGCAGGTGCCGCCTGCCCTCGCCACATTATTAGAATTCATTTCCATATGTTCGCTTCATCTTCTCTCCAGGATAATTGTGCTTCTGGGGCTCAGGGTGTGGGAGGGCAGGAGGTGCACTCCTGTTTATCAACTCACTAAATGCTTGCTTTAAATTAAAACCCACACCACATGCTGGCTCATACGGGAATAATACGAAGACCGACTGTTTCCCTGCCTTCTGCTCTCAGTGCCACTTTGATTTACACCTGCTCTTCTCACCTGGGGACACCCATTCTGGAATCACCCAGCAACAACCTAGTTCCTACAGCTCCCAATCCATTTTCCCTCTTCAGCAGAAGAGGACACACGGACTGGCCGGAGCCTTTGAACCGTCTACCCTGGCAGCCCACCCTGTTCAAACAGGGTTTGTTTCTATCAGCCAACAAGCCATTATTGTACCTTCTCTGTGCCAGGCTTAGTGCTAAACCCTTCACATACATTATCTCATCTAATCTGATCTAATCTTCCTAACAAGCCTGAGAGAGGTATGATCATCCCTTTCCCAGAGGAGAAAGCAGAGGTTCGGAGGGGGAAGCAGAATGACCCAGACAAGGTCAGGCAGCTCCCAGGCAGTGGGACCAGTGCTCCTGCCCAGGACTGTTCCACTTTAAAGCCACACCCACCACACAGCTTGTTGTTCAGTCTCTCAGGCATGTCTGACTGTTTGCGACCCCATGCACTACAGCACACCAGGCTTCCCGGTCCTTCACCATCTCCCAGAGCCTGCTCAAACTCATTTCTATCGAGTCAATGATGCCACCCAACCATCTCATCCTCTGCCGTCCCCTTCTCCTCCTGCCCTCAATCTTTCCCAGCATCAGAGTCTTTTCCAGTGAATCAGCTCTTTGCATCAGGTGGCCAAAGTATTGGAGCTTCAGTTTCAGCATCAGTCCTTCCAGTGAATATTCAGGGTTGATCTCCTTGCTATCTGCACAGCTATTTATCATCAATCTAGTCTCCATTATCCAACTGCTCCCTTCCTGACCTGTGGCCACCAGCACCAGATCACAGATGTTTTGTATGCATATTGGATCCACCCTTCTGGCCACTCATCTAGCAGGGTTTGATCAACAGGAAGAAGGATTCTGCTTCTGCCCCAATCTGCCTTCCGTTGACTGAAATGTACCCATTAATCCCTTGCGTTAAGGCATGTGGTCCCTAGATATCCCCCTTTAAATGTGCATCTTCCCAGTGTATTAGTTATCTATTGCTGCCAAACGAGCAAGCCCAAAACTTAGTGGCTTTAAACGACCACCCTTCTGTTTGCTCATTAATCTGAGGGTCAGCAATTTGAGCTGGACTTTTCTGGGCAGGACGTCTGCTGGTTTCATCTGGCCTCGCTCACACAGCCACACTCATCTGGCGGCTGTCTGGGGCTGGATGATAGAAGATGCCCTTGAAGTGGTGGCTGGCACAGGTGATTGCCTGGAGCTCTAAGCAGGTGACAGTGGAAGCTGCAAGATCTCTGAGACCTACGCTCAGACATGCCATAATTTCACTTCCATTGTATTTGGTTAGTCAAAGCAAGCCACAGGGGCGAAGAAGTAGATTCCCCTGCTTAATGGGGTAAAGAGACACACACACAGAGATGGGAGACATTTGCGGCCATTTGTTTGCAATCTGCCACACTTGGGAAGGTTAGTGAATTAAGGTGCCTCTCAGCCAGGTTTTCTCCACCCGGTACTACTGATGTACTGGGACAGATGACTCAGGTGATTCTTCTATGGAGTGCTGTGCTGTACATTGCAGGATGTTTAGAGCATCTCTGGCCTCTGCCTACTAGACATCAAGAGCACCATCCCCACCCCCAATCCAGCTGTGACAACCGAAATGTCTGCAAACATTGTCCAACGTCACCCTGAGGGCAAAGTCCATGTTTGGGGCCCACTGCTCTAAACTGAGAGCCCCAGAGAGGCTGTTCCTGAAACCCCTCTCAGCAGGCCCCTTTGGATCCTGTGATAAGCTCTTCTCAGTGCTGAGCAGCTGACAGAGGGGGTGCTCTGAGAGTGGGAAGCAGGAGGTACAATTTGGGAACCCAGCCCCACCTTTGCCAGCCCTGCTCAGCATAGGCGCTCCTAGTCAGGCCAGGGTCGCCAGAGTGTGCTCAGTCCTGCCAACCCATGGCAGGCAGAGGAGCCCTGCTGCAGTGGGTCTGACTCCAGCCTGTGTCCTTGGTCCCCATGTGCTCACTGAGCTGTGGCCTTTCCTCAGGCCACCCTCCTGGCTCACTTGGCAAGACCAGAGCTAGTCCAGCCAGAAGGACTGGACCTCGCACTTGCCCGGCTCCTGCCAGCCCCCTCCCCAGGGGGAGATGCTTTCTAAGTGCATAGACCACTGGAACCACAGACCTGTAGCCCATCCAGCCTGAGCAGCCCTGCCGCCTGAGATACCCCAGCAGATCTCCAGGCAAACAGCCAGCTACACATGCTTTCACACTGTACCCAGGATCTGACGACCTCGCACTCCTCCTGCTGCTACCACCCTAGACCAGCCACTGGTACTTCTCACCTTTGTGGCCCCTCCCCTGGTCTCCCATTGTACCCTTGCCCCAACAGCCCAGGCTCCACCCATTAGCAGTGTGATCTTATTAAAACACAAGTGCAATCCTGGCATAGCTCTGCTTGAATCTCCTACAGCTCCTGTGTTCTCAGAGGCAAAGCCCAAGTCTTTGCTGGATACAGACTGTGAGACCATATGGGATCTGGCCCCGGCTGCTCTCAGCCTTGTCTCCCACTGCTCTCCGTCTTGCTCACTCTGCTCTAGCCATGCTGTCCATTGCTGCTCCCGAGACACACTCCTGACTCAGGGCCTTTGCACCTGCCCCTTTGTCTAGCGAGCTCTTCCTCTGCTTATTCACAGGCTTCCCCTTCATATTTTCCAGTTCTTTTCTCTAAGGGATCATTTCCAGGGCATCCTCTGGTCATCCATCCAAAAATATCAGCCCCATTGCGCCTATTCCCTCTCTTTGCTTTATTCTCTCCAAGCACTAATCACATTCTATGTTGTGACCAATTTTACCTTATATTGTTTATTGTCTATTTCCCACACTTATTGACTCTTTGTGATGCTATGGACTGTAGCCATATCCTCTGTCATGGGATTCTCCAGGCAAGAGTACTGGAGAGGGTTGCCATGTCCTCTTCCAGGGGATCTTCTTGACCCAGGGATCTAACCCACATCTCTTACATCTCCTGCACTGGCAGGCAGGTTCTTTACCACTAGCGCCACCTGAGAAGCCCTTCACAATGTATACATATATCAAAACAATACATTGTATACCTTAAAAATTAATAAAATTAAATACATTCATTTTGTCAACCATACCCCAATAAAGCTGGGCAGAAAAAAAATCTAATGTTGGTTGGGCCCTCAGCCAACCTTCAAGAAACACTGAGCTAAGATGTGTGGCTAATGCAGCTCTATAGTGGACTGAGTCATTCTCCCTGACCATGGAGGGTGGTCTCACACCAGAAAGGGTCAGTCTGGAGGCTTCCCAAGGCAGGCAAGGCTGGTGGCTGAGCTAAGATGGATGAGTCATTTGCTGTGCCCATCACACCTCCTACCCAGGGAGCTTGGGACAAATGGATGGGCCCTGGGACACCTGGACCATTTGAACAAGAGTGTTGGGCTTGTGGTCTGAAGAGGGATAGAGATCACCAGGATTTTACTCGGCTGTTTCAGGAACTCAGTGATGACCACCATGTGGGCCTGGGGCCTGGGAAGGTGAAGAAACACAGCCAAGTTCCAGGAGAAACCAGGGCAGTGCCTTCAGGACAAGAGGACACTACCATCAGAGAGTCCTTGTGTGGTTCCACGATCTACCCCTACCGTCATGCTTTCCTTTTGATGCTTGCCAAGAACTTACAAAAGCTCCTTTTGAGAGTTCCCTCTGCTTTTTCTGCAAGGCACTAACCACGGAGTTATTTAATTAAAAATTTTTGTAATCAGTTGCTTAGTTTAAAGTGAAGGTCTGTTCACTCACAATCCATTCCCACCTCCTGCTCCAAGGGGTCCTTCCAAGAGAACAAATGCCTACATGCACAGACTCCCTTGCAGCTAGGGTTCCACGCTGATTTGGGTTCTACCAATTGATGTACTCATCTGAAACTCAAATTCAGAACCAAGGCAAGAGAGGAGAGAGACAATCATGAGGCTCCTATTTTGTTGAAGAGGCATCAGGATTCTAGAACACGCAACACTGGCAGCAGCTGCCCAGATGTGGCCTGAATGGGGCATTCTCAGTGGCCTGGGAACTCAGCCTAATTAATGCCTGTTTCCCCAGACCTTGCAGCAGTTCTAAAAGCCTTTTTAATAATACATTTTAATAAAACAGAATTAAAACAATAAAATTAAAAATAAAATTTTGTATATATATAGATAGATAGATAGATATAGGCTACTTAATACCTTGCATTAAGTCCCTTTCTGCATAAATAGCCAGAGAAGATTCAATTCTTGGCAGCTAAACCCTGACTGATTCAGTCATTCAATGCCAGAGTCTCCAAGAAGACAGTCCACAGGTGTCTTGTCCACCATTGAATCTCCAATCTCCATCTGGAACCTGGAATACAGTAGGTGCTCAGGAAATACTCATGATGCACTGACTAGATGAATGCATTTCCAGGCTACCTTACAGTTGCTCAGTGAAGTCCCGAGAAGGGGATGTCACTATTCAGCCAGAGACAGCCCTCGGGGTCTGAATGGGACAGCTTGGCAACCAAGCCTTTCCACCTGCTGGCTTTGCCCCTTACTCACTCAGCATCATTGGCATATATGAGATTGTTGATATTTCTCTGAGCAATCTTGCTTCCAGCTTGTGATTCCCTTAACTTCATGGAAAATAGAAAGGCAAAAGGGGAAATAAAATAAAACAGATTTTATTTTCTTGGGCTCCAAAATCACTGCAAGATGACTACAGCCATGAAATTAAAAGACACTTGCTCCTTGGAAGGAAAGCAATGACAAACCTAGACAGCATATTAAAAAGCAGACATGTTGCTTTGCCAACAAAGGTCCATACAATCAAAGCTATGGTTTTTCCAGTAGTCATGTATGGATGTGAGAACCGGACCATAAAGAAGGCTGAGTGCCAAAGAATTGATTCCTTTGAATTATGGTGTTGGAGAAGACTCTTGAGAGTCCCTTGGACTGCAAGGAGATCCAACCAGTCAATGCTAAAGGAAATCAATCCAGAACATTCATTAGAAGGACTGATGCTGAACCTGAAGCTCCAATACTTTGGCCACCTGATGCGAAGAGCCGACTCATTGGAAAAGACCCTGATGCTGGGAAAGATTGAAGGCAAAAGGAGAAGGGGGCGACAGAGGATGAGATGGTTAGGTGGCATCACTGATTCAGTGGACGTGAATTTGAGCAAACTCTGGGATATAGCGGAGGACAGAGGAGCCTGTGTGCTGCAGTCCATGGGGTCACAAAGAGTTGGACGTGATTGAGCAACTGGACAACAACCCCACCAAGCATCAGCCTCCTCGTGAGAGCTGAAGGATACGGAGTGAGGAAAGGAACCAATTCCTCTCCATCCCTGGTCCCTGCTCCTCCTGCTACCCGTGAGTGACGGTCTGAAATGTTCGATTTCACCTCACCAAAAGTCTTCTTCTCACAGGGAGTCCTTCAGGGCCCCCAATAACTTTACAACAAAACAAACCCAGCCAGGGTGGGTGCAAACTAGTTCTATTGATTTGCAATTAGAAGAATCAATTAGGAAAAATATTACAGCAGTATCTAATCCCTGCCATTAAAAAAAAATCACTCCACTTGGAAGGTTCTGAGTGGTCACAACCTTCCCTGGGCTTCAGAACTACTCTGTGTGCGGCTGTACTCAGAGACACTGCCTGGGAGACCTCAGCTTCCCCCTGGAGCACTTCCTCTGGTCATCTAGAATGATAATAAAAACTCAGAGACACTGCCTGGGATACCTCAGCTTCCCCCTGGAGCACTTCCTCTGGTCATCTAGAACGATAATAAAAGCCCGACTGTCTAGGTCTTGCTCCCACCTGGTCCTCAGGCATGTCCCTTCATGCTTGCAAGATGCCTGCTACAGCTCCAAGCATGAGAGGTGTCCTGAACAATTCTTGCATTCTCAGAACACTCTGGGCCAGAGTGTCCAGAGGCAGGAAGCAAGAAGTCACTTCTTGGCACAGGTTTTTACCAACAAGGTATCCACTTTGAGAAGGCTCCGCAGAGTCTCTGCCCTGTGGCCAGAACTATCACAGGGCCCCTTCTTATCCACCACTGGCAGTGGGCTTGAGCAAAGCTCTCTACTCTGTGGGCCCGAGAGGGACCCATACCACCCCTCAGGGCAGAGGCTCCCACTTGGCTCTGCCAGCAAGGACTGAGCAGAAGGGATGGGTACCGGTAGGCCACTGGTGGGTGGTCCTCTGACTTCTGTGCCCCAGTGGGAAGAGCCTGTGACTGTTTATTTTCCCCAGGCCAAAAGTTGCTTGAGGAAGCCCACAGTCACACCCAGAGGCAGGCCAGAGTGGGCTCTTGGTCTCTGATCAGATCTCCTTCTCTTACATGACGGAGCACAGCACTTTCAGAGTATAAGGGCAGGGGCAGGAAGTAAGCAATCCCCCACCCCCGCCACTGCCCATCACACCTGACCCCCTGGATGGCAGGAACCATAAAGTAGAGAGGGTTACCCCAGATACGAACACACTTCACCCAGACACCCCTGACAGGTGGAAAATACTTTTTTGAGGAGCACTGAAAATTCCTATTGTCCTAATGAAACGGCATAACTTCCTTGCGTGGATGCCCTGCCCACCCTGCCTCCAGGCTCCGCCCACCCTGCTTCCAGGCCCCACCCACCCTGCATCCAGTCCTCTCATGCCCTCCCAGGGAACGTGTCTCTGCTTTGGCTCCAGCAAGCCGGACAGTGCAAACTGTCCCCTGGTACATTAACGTCCGCCCAAGCAGTCATTAACAGAGTCACAATCAATTTCTCCAGAATGATTGCTACTGCACAGGGAACTTAATGGAATCTCAGGGTCATTTGTCACTTAAGAAAAAAAAGATGGGGAGGCGGGGTGGGTAAAGGGAAAGGAAGGAAAGCACGCCCATAGCCAGCACAGGGCTGCTCCAACCACCCCTCCCATGGCGATCTCCAAGAACCTGTGACGGGAGTGCATGGTATTCTAGCTGGTTAATCACCCAGCAGAATGGAGACAGAGGCTTATTAGGCAAATGAAGCATGATGGATGTTTTATTTCTACAGTGGAATTGGGAGAAGAAGGGAGGCAAGGGGGGTTCCTGCAGCAACAGCTGGATAAAGTGAGTCAGGAGGGCCCAGGTTCCAGTGTCTGGGCAAAGGCAGGGGGCACTGGGGACCCTAGCACTTGGGGACAGCAGAATTGGGAAGGTGTAAACAGCAGGAATTCTAGGTCCAGCTCACAGCAGTACCAGATCTTCTTTACTGAACAGGAAACCTTCCAGTGATACTTTGGGCCCATTATATACCTGTCCCAGGAGGTAAGACCTAAACCAGACCAGGGACAACACATGCTGAATACCCCTTGTTCCCCAAGAAAACCCCAATGGAGTTATCCCCTCCAAGGAAGGAGCCCTGCCCTGCCAGAGAACCCTTCTCTTCAGGAAGTGGGACAGCTCTGGGTTGCAGTGAGCTGCGGGGCAGACATGGAGGTTGTGGCCGTGGTCTTGGGCCAACCAGGCTCCCCGCCAACTGCCTGGACTGCGGTGACTGAAGTCTGCGAGAGGCGAGCCCTCAGTAGCATCTTGGGATGGCCTCTACTGGGTGCTGGGGGTTGCTTACAGATGGTTGGAGGAGCCTGTTTCCCAAGGGCGCAGAGAGGCTGGCAGGAAGTCCTCTGGGGAGGGAAGCAGGTCAGTTCCAGCTGTCCCTGAGCACCAATCAGGCCCTATGTCACCTCACTGAGTATGCCCCAACCCCCTGCCAAGTACCATGGCCATCTGAAAGATATCATTATCCTCATTGCACAGATGAGGAAACCGGGGCTCTGAAAGGTCAAGGGACTTGCTCAGAGTTCCTTGGCAAGTGAGTCTGGGCAGAGGCAGTCATGGGCCCATGACTCTATCCTGGGCACAGATGGCAGGGCAACCTTAGCAAGCCCCTGGCAGCAGTTCTTAATGAGTTCATCTTTTCCTTCCATGTCTCCTTTGGGAGATGTTGGCCCATCCAAGAGAAGGATCCTGTGGCTTCTGCTCTCGTGCGTCTTTGTTCATTCAGTAAACTTGAACTGGCCGAGTCCAAATGCCTGGAGTGTGCACTTAAAGTTGAATCAGACACAGGCTCTCAGGGGCCTCCGGGGTCTGACAGCCTAGGAGGGCTTCAGAGGGGACTGGTGTGGGATCTTCGATCGGAGGCGAGGACTTGAGGCTTGGCTCTGCCACTGAAGATCTGTGGCATCCAGGACAAATTCTCTAACTCCTTGGAACCTCGATCCCTCTGTCTGTACAATGGGAATAAAGTTCACCTACTTCCCAGGACTATTGGAAGAATTGGAAAAGAGCTCAGGGCCACAATCCCTTATCTGAATTCCTTGGGGCCAGATGTATTTCTGGATCCAGAATATTCTTTTTGGAATTTAAAAAGGGAAGATGGTGGAAGTATCACATACTTCATATCACTCCAGCATGATCTGGGACAAGGCTCCGTAATCAAATGCATTAGCATTTCTTCAGGAAAGCTAATGAATATTCACAGTCCATAGGTAAATAAAGACTAAAAATAGTTGCCAGATGAATCTTTAAAAAGCTTTTGGTGTTCAGAGTGTTTGGGATCTTAGGCCCGTGGATGAAGGGTCTGGATAGTAATGATAGTAATAGTTATTATTTACTGAGCATTTTCTGATTAACATGGATTAACTCATTGAATCCTCACAGAACTCCATGAGAGAAGGGACCATGATTATCCCTGTTTTGCGGTCAAGTCTGACAGACCAGATAGGTTGAATCACTTGCTGTTAAATACACAGATGTGAAAGGGTAGGGCCAAGTTGGACCCAGGCAGTCAGGCTTCTGCATCTGTGTCTTTGCTCAGGTTAGAAATGAGCAACTAATTACAACAGATTACTAAGGGTAATCCACCAGGAATTCCTTGGCAGTCTAGTGGTTCAGACTCTGAGCTTTCACTGCAGAGGATGTGGGTTCAATCCCTGCTCAGGGAACTAACATGGCACAAGCCATGTAGCATGGCCAAAAAATATAAATAAATAATTGTTTTTTTAATTGAGAACTGTGGAGGAGCTGCTGGAGGACTTCAGACAGCACCTGACTGATCTCCCTGATGTAACAGGCTCTCCTGCCCTCCTTCTATCTAAGCTGGGAATAGACCCATGTTTCCAGAGCACCTGTCCACTGTGCTTCACACACGTACACACACGCTCCCTCTCTCGCGCCCTCTTTCTCTGTCTCTGTCTCTCTCTCTGATCCCATTCTTTCGGTCTCCACGTTTCCAACAACCACGCCCCGTGCTCCCCCCCCAGCGCCCCCGCAAAACATGCTCACCCAGACTAAGGTGTTAGGAAGGTAAGCAAGCATGTGACATGCACAGCACCTGACCTCCTTTCTGCCTCTTCTCTCCCCCTGTGTGACACGCCGCTGTCTCCTGAGACACCCACCTGCATTCCCCAGGGATCAAAAGCGGGCGTTGGCTATAAGGTGACCCCAGGCAGCAAAGGCCTCCCTGGCTCCTGACCCATGCAGCCTCACTTCCGCCAAACCACATATACACAGATTGAGGTGCTGGAGGCCCAAAGATCAGACCTTGACTCACACAGGCCTGAGTTTAAGTGATAGCTCCTCTCACAAGGCTGCTGACTGCTGACAGCCCCCTGAGGCCTTGAAAGAGTGACAAATACCTCTCGGAAGTTGGAGCACATTCGTGAGGTGGTGCTTGTGGTAAAGAACTCTCCTGCCAATGCAAGAGACCTAAGAGATACGAGTTTGATCCCTGGGTTGGGAGGATCTCCTGAAGGAGGGCATGACAACCCACTCCAGTATTCTTGCCTGGACAATCCCATGGACAGAGGAGCCTGGCAAGCTACAGTCCCAGGAGTCACAAAGAGTTGGACATAACTGAGCATACACACACACACACACACACACACACACACACAGAAGTTAACACGGTCAGCTGGAGCCTCAGTGTCCAGATTTTTCCCCAAGGAGACTTCCTGCCAGCTCCTGTGAGTGCTGGGGAAACAGGCTCCCCTAGCCTGAGCAACCCTTGGAGCTCAGCCCAGGTCTTCACAGGATGTTGCTCAGGCTCCCCTCTCAAAGCCTCAATCACTGTTGTCCCCCAGCCTGCAGGGGGTGCCTAGCCAGCCACAGTCCCCTTCCCTTCCAGCTCACTGCCACCCAGAGCTGTCCCTCCTCCTGAAGTGAAGGCCACCACAGGAAGGCAGGGCTCCCCGCCCCTGGAGGAAATAACCCCAGGGGGGATTTCTCTGGGGAATGAGGGGTATCATTCAGCAGGTGATGTCCCAATTTGGTCTGTATCATCCAAGTGATGGTTTTCTCCAGTAATTATGTACAGATGTGACAGATGGACCATAAAAAAGGCTGAGCACCAAAGAATTGATGCTTTTGAACTGTGGTGCTGGAGAAGACTCTTGAGAGTCCCCTTGGACTGCAAGGAGATCCAATCAGTCAATCCTAAAGGAAATCAACCCAGAATATTCATTAGAAGGACCGATGCTGAAGCTGAAGCTCCAATACTTTGGCCACCTGATATGAAGAGCCGACTCATTGGAAAACACCCTGGTGCTGGGAAAGATTGAAGGCAGGAGGAGAAGGGGGTGACAGAGAATGAGATGGTTGGATGGCATCACTGATTCAATGGACATGAGTCTGAGCAAACTCTGGAGATAGTGAAGAATAGGGAAGCCTGGCATACTACAGTCTGTGGGGTCATAGAGTCGGACACAACTTAGCGACTGAACAACCACCACCACCTGAGACACGTACGAGGTAGGCTCGGTGGTTCCCCAAGTCCGTGACCTGTCAGCCCAGGGCCTCTTGGTCATTGGCTCAGTGGTGCTCCTCAGAAAGCTGTGAGGCTGGCTTTGGGGACCAGCCCTCACCCTCTCAAGTATGGTGGAGTGAGCGCAGGGCCGTGAGCCTGAGAGCTGTGGTCCCAGCCTTCTGTCTGCCACAGGAAATAGCTCTCTGGCAGGATGGTTGATGGTTCACAGTCCACAGTCAGGAGCCTGAGTGTGAACTCCAGTTCCACCACTTCCTTGCTGCATAACCTCGTTCCTCGCTCTGAACCTCTGTTTCTTATCTGTAAAATGGGGATGATGAGTTCTCTTACTTCAAAGAGCTATTGTGAGGATTAAACAAGATCAACGATTGAACAGCAAAGATACATTGAGCCGCTACCATGTGTCAGCGCTGAATGTTTTGAGTGGAGGGTTCAGCAAACAGACACGGCTCTGGCCTCCCGTGAAGCTTTTAGCCTGGTCAATGAGTGGATAGTCAGGGTGCAGTATAACAAAATATGATGAAAAGAACTTGGCTTCATAAGTAAGAGCTCGTATTATCTGCCTTTGGGGGTGTGGCTGTGCTTATTTCACATTCATTTATTAAAAGCATTGCTATATATCAGTATTCATTATTTATTTGTGGGCTGTTAGGAAAGTTAAATGAATCCAAGGTGGCCCTAGTGATAAAGAACCCCTGCCTGCCAATGCAGGAGATGTAAGAGATGCAGGTTCAATCCCTGGGTTGGGAAGATGCCCTGGCAGAGGGCATGGCAATCCACCCCAGGATTCTTACCTGGAGAATTCCATAGACAGAGGAACCTGGCAGGCTACAGTCCATGGGGTCACAGAAAGTTGGACACGACTGAAGTGACTTAGCATTCATGAGAGTAAAATGAGATTTTATATATAAATACATAACCATGTATTTTGTGTATGCAGAATCTCAATGAACCTTCATAAAAACCTCATGCATTAATATTTTCTCCATATCTCAGGTAAGGACACTGAAGCTTAGAGAGGTAGAGAGACTTTAGGAAGGTCACACAGCATGTAAAGAGTGGGACAGAGACTCCAGCCCAGGTCAAAAGTGTGCCCCCGAGTTTGTGTTATTAGTCTGTAGGGATGCTGCCTCCTCTTAGCTCCAAGGCCATGATGATGTGAAAGGGTTCTCTGCAAATTACAGAGTCTTGGACAAGTGTAAGGGGTTGTTATGGCTTCATTCCCTGAGTCACATCTGATCCCTTGAACACCAGGCAGATGAGCCCAGGGTGGGAGCCAGGAAGATGAGTCACATGGGGATTCTAGTGGAGGCATTGGTTTCTCTTGCCAGTGGGGGTCACTTGGCATATAGAGGTGGCACCCTCCTAGCTGGAGCTTCTTTAGGGTTCCTTAAAGCTGCTCAGCCTCAGAAGAGCCATCCCCAGAGAAATTCATGTTGTCCACTGAATAGCCTTCAGTTGGTCACTCTCTCCATCATTGCAAAGCCAGTTCCAATCCCAAAGAAGTCCCTAAACCCTAACTCTGCCATCTGGGAGGATGTGTGAGCTTTAGTGAGAGACCCACCTGGTTCTGAATCCCTGCTTAGCATTTCCCAGCTCTGTGACCTCAGGCAAGTCACCTAACCTCTCTGAGCGTCAGCTTCCTGGTCTGCCAGGTGGTGAAAATGTTGTGTCTGCAGGGCTGTTGTCAGGATTGAAGGTTATGTCCCCCAAGCACCCAGGATGGTACCTCGCACCATCAAGACTCAATAGATGGTAGGAGATAAAGTGGCTTGTGGTGGGGTGCCACCAGATAGAAGCAGTGCCCCTCCTGGCTTATCTGCTATGCATACTTGGAAGAGATGGGGATGACATTGAATCCAGCCAATTAGGAGGATTTCTCATAAAATTTTAATTCTTCAATAAAAAAAGTGCAAAATGACATAGGTGAAGTATTTTTAAACTGTAAATTAATGATCTATGGTTATAGCCATAATAATAATAATAATAGCTACCAATTATGGAATACAGAATCTGGACCAGGAGCTACATACACAGTGCCCAGACCCACCCTCCTTCCGACACAGGGACTCAGGCATTTTGTAGGCCAGGGGAGCAGAGCTTAGTGAGGTCAGTGGTTTGCCCACCACCCCACTGACACCCTATGGCAAAGCTTCTCTCTCTCTCCAATGACCAGGCATCTTCAAATACACTTACAACAAAAATCCAAAGAGCAAATAGAACAAGAACCATCTCTCATTCAGTTTAACTCTCTCCAGTCTCAGTTTAAATGGAATTGAATCTTTCCTCTCCAGACCTCTCTTTCCTCAAATCAGTCCTGCTTCTGTAGCCTCAGGCTCCTCCCTGCAGCCCCTGAAGAAGGTCAGTAAAAGCTGTTGAGGTTTTTCTCCTGCATCTTTGTGAAGTCAGAAATCAATAGCCCAACTTCGCATGTATTCCCCTCAAGATCCCCCCTGACCCAGATAAATGTGCTCTCAGGGCACCCTTTAGAGTCTTCTCCAGTCTCTTGTCCTCATGACTCCTCTTCAGGGTCTAAAACAGACAGGACACTGCAGCTGGGAAGCACCTGAATTCATGCATGCTGGAGACAGGCTAGAGGTTCACTCTTTGACTTGGTACTTACTGTGTGACTGCAGGAGGGTTACTCAGTGTCTTCGTGCCTCTGCATCTCATCTCATCTATAATATGAGGTTGATAATAATAGCACTACCTCCCTGGATTTTTGTGAGATTAAACAAATGCAAAGCACATAGAACAGCGCCTGGCACTTAGGAAGCACTTAATTATTTCCCACACCTTAAGTGTTTATTGTCACCCATGGCTACAGTGATTTCCTTCCAATACCAAAGATGAGAGGCCGGAGAGCTCCCCTTGACAAAGCCAAGGACTTCCATGGTGGCCTAGTGGATAGAAATCCACCTGCCAGTGCAGGGGCCATGGGTTCAATCCCTGGTCCAGGAGGACTCCACACACCACAGAGCACCTAAGCCCATGCCCCATAACTGCTGAAGCCCACACACCTAGAGCCCACGCTCTGCAACGAGAGGCCACTGCAATGAGAAGCCTGCGTGCCACAGCTAGAGAGTATCCCCCATTCCCCACAACTAGAGAAAGCCTGCATGTAGCAATGAAGACCCGGTGCAGCCAAACATGTTTTTTAAAAGCTCAAATCTAAAAAAAATATAAAAAGCCAGACACATTACAAAGCTCTTTAAATGCATCAGCTCCTAAACGTGCCAAGCACAGTGAATGGGCTGTTGTAGGTTCTCAGTAAATGTCAGGCTCTCTGAGACCCAAGTTACTTTCTCACTCAATTAACTTAGAGCCCTTTTCCTTTTTTTAAAAAAAACATAATTCAATTAGAAACAGATTATATCCTAGAAGAGAACATAGACAAAACATCCTCTGACATAAATCGTACCAATGTTTTCTTGGGTCAGTCCCCCATGGCAATAGAAATAAAAGCAAAAGTAAACAAACTTATAAGCTTTTGCACAGAAAAATAAAAAAAAAAATGAAAAGACAACCTATGGACTAGGAGAAATACTTGCAATTGATGCAACTGACAAGGGATTAATTTACAAAATATATAAACAGTTCATACCACTTAATAACAAAAAAGCAAATAATCCAACCAAAAAATAAAAAATGAGCAGAAGACCTGGATAGACATTTCTTCAAAGAAGACCTATAGATGGTCAAGAGGCACATGAAAAGATACTCAATGTCTCTAGTTATTGCTGCTGCTACTGCTAAGTCACTTCAGTCGTGTCCGACTCTGTGCGACCCCAGAGACAGCAGCCCACCAGGCTCCCCCGTCCCTGGGATTCTCCAGGCAAGAACACTGGAGTGGGCTGCCATTTCCTTCTCCAATGCATGAAAGTGAAAAGTGAAAGTGAAGTCGCTCAGTCGTGTGACTCTTAGCGACCCCATGGACTACAGCCTACCAGGCTCCTCCATCCATGGGATTTTCCAGGCAAGAGTACTGGAGTGGGGTGCCATTGCCTTCTCCCTATAGTTATTAGAGAAATACAAATCAAAACTACAAAGAGATGCCACCTCACACCAGTCAGAAGGGCCATCATTTAAAAAAATCTATGAATAAAAAATGCCAGAGAGCGTGTGGAGGAAAAAAGAACCCTCCTGCACCACTGGTGGGAATGTAAATTGGTGCAGCCACTATGGAAAACAGTATGGAGGTTCCTCAAAAAACTAAAAGCAGAATTGCCATAGGATCCAGCAATCCCACTTCTGGCCATATGTCCAGATAAAACTATAGTTCTAAAAGATGCATGTACCTCTATGTTCATAGTAGTACTGTGGAAGCAACCTAAATGACCATCCAGAGATGAATGGATAAGAAGATGTGGTGCATATATGTGGTGCACATATGTGGTGCAGCTGTGGATGGAAGCAACCACCCAGAGATGAATGGATAAGAAGATGTGGTGCATATATACAGTGGGGTATTACTCAGCCATGAAAAAGAACAGAGCAATGCCATATGCAGCAACATGGATGGACCCAGAGATTATGACACTAAGTGCAGTCAAAAAGAGAAAGACAAATACCATATGGTACTACTTATATGTGGAGTCTGAAATGCACCACAAATAAGCCTATCCATGAAGCAGAAACAAACACACACACAGGGAGCAGACTTGCGGTTGCCAAGCGGACTTGAGGTTGTTGGGGAGAGATGGAGCGGGGGTTTTGGATTAGCAGATGCAAACGATTATACACATGTATAACTGAATCACCCTGCTGTGTACCAGAAATTAACAAAACACTGTAAATCAACTGTACTTCAATAAAATATTTTTTAAAAAGAAGCAAATTACTCAATGTTTGAATCACAGTCTTTTGTTATCACCGAATCCTTCTCCTGGAACTTCAACAAGGTCTTTTTGCTCTGCACAGCTTTGAGACTATTTAGCTGGTAAGATTTAGATCACATTTGCTATGTGCGTCCAGCTATTTTTCTTTACAGCTTGTTTCTTGAATTTACCCTTCGGATGCATCTTTATCTACAGTGACTTCTGTTCAGGAATTGAGTGTTATGAATTTCAAGGATATGATTAAAGAAATTCTTCCTTAAAAATAGGTCATTTTTTAAAAAGCAAATTACATTTTGATTGCCTTCAACAATGTGTTTCTTAAAGAAAACAAAACTTTACATTTGGGGGATGTATTTTTAAATGGATAGAATCATTTTACAAGTCATCCAACGACTGACTCACCCAATGATCTCCCAGGGTAGCCTTTCTTTGGGGGACTTCCTTTCTCCTAAATGTTGCTGCCCACAAATCCAGTATCCAGCCAGCTTCCAAGGCCTATTGATTTCTCTTTAAATGTCCCTCCTTCCCAGGTTTTGTCCAGGCTTCCCCTTATCTTGAACTGTGACAAGTCCCTCCAGGACTTCCCCTTCCCAACTGACCCCACATAATCAGTCTCCCGTGTCTGGGGATCAGTTCCCTCCACAGAAACCATGGGTGGCTCTCCAGCCTGCTCCACCCCATCCTTAGCCCTCTAAGGTCTGTTTTCTGCGCAATCTCATTCTGGGTAGTTCTTCTTGCTTTCCCGAGCCCGCTGAAAACTCATGGAGGTGCCACTGTGTTTTAGGTGCCACGTGGACCCTCCAGCTCCGGCAACCAGCACAGGGTGAGCACACTCCTGGTGATCCACAGAGCGATGGAGTCCAGGCTTCCAGATTCAGTTCAGCTGGCTCTGTTTCTAGTTTGAGAAATATTCTGGGACCTGAGTTGCCAGTGTGAGTAACTAGGTGTGGTACCAAATGTCAGCAGCTAATTACTTTTAACCATTATTAATGGGTCTGCACTAATTATCCCCTGCATCTAGGCAAGATTTTACAGATGAGACTGAGCGCGAAGGAGGCGCGAAGGACTGTGCTTGAGGCCACAAGGTGAGTGGGTTGTCAGAATGGGGCTGAAACCCCTGGGGTCCTATGCAGGGACCTTGCCCCCAGAAGAGGGAATGGGGCAGAGAGACGTGGCATTCAGACTGCAGGGCTGAGAAAACGGGACACGGTTCCGCCTGGGGAGATGGAACCACTGTCTCGCCTGTCTCCTCCCCCACTCCCAGAATGCAATCTACCGAAACCTCTTATTAAAAGTATTCTGGAGGTGATAAAAGTGTCACCAAAGATTTGCTCATTTTCTAAACTGTCATTAAAACAAAATTTATTGTCAGGGGAAATATAGGCAGTGGAGGAGGAAGGGTGGGCAGGGAGAGGGGGAGGATGATTTAAAATCAGTCCCCTAATAAATTAAAGACATTCACTCGCAAGACGGGGGCTTGGAGAGGGAAATTGCTAAAAGGTCATTGCTTTCTCCATGCCAGCTGGCCGGGTCCTCACAGGCTGTCATATCCTGCAGTCTCTTCATCCCTCCCTATGCTCCATCCTGCTCCTAACCCATCTACAGGGCCAAATCCTCGCTCCCTTCAGGCCTGCCCCATCCCTCTCTCTCCTACAGGGGTCTTCTCCAACACCCCACCGCAGAGCTTCCATTGCTCGACTATCTGACTACTAACTGGAACCCAAATTGGCCTGGAAGTTTACATGGCTGCTTCTCACCCACACTGGACTGTAAGGTCTTTGAAGGCAGGAGATTGGCCTCTAAGTGTCACTAGATTCTGATTCCTCGGGATGTCCTCAGGGGGAGGGGAGAGAGGGGTGTGACCTAATTCCCTTAGAATGAGGACATGTCAGCCGCGAAAGGGAACACAGAACCCAAAGAGTTCAAACCCTCATTATAGAGACCAGGAGCCCACACCTCAGGGGGAGATGGGACTCACCCAAGGTCACATAGAGAGGTCGCCAGCCACTTCTCTGGCTTCCAACTCAGGGGCCCAGGAGCCTGCTCAAGAGCTGGGACCCTGGTTATAGTCCACCTGAATCCAACGGAAGCCCCCTGCACTCGCTAGTGGGGTGACCTCGAACCAGTCCCTGAGCTCCAGTGCCCCAGGCACCTGTCTGGGTTGTTATCAAGACCAGTTGGGAGAATGTATGTGCTTTGCTCAGTGATGTTGGCATTTATCATCTTCTTTGTCATCATCACTCTCATGATGAGGGGAGGGCAGAGCACTTCCAAGCTGTCAGGGTTTCTGCCTTTTGTCTGGGTCCATGCCACCTGCTCAACAAGTACCCCTGCATCCACTGTGCCAGCATTTCAGGGAGATAAATAGGCATGGCCCCAGCCCTGAAGATCCTTCAGCCTGTCAGGGGGAGATCGAGGCTCTGAACGTGGCAGTCACTGGGGCTGCTCAGAGATGTCCAGCCCTTGCTGCTTCGGGCCGGTGGCCGGCTTGCATTGCCCCACCCTCTGAAGTCAAATGGCCATGTGTCTTGCTTCGGCCAAGCAGGACCAGCCCAGAAGGAGGTCTCTGGGGAAAGGAAGAGGGTGTGGCTGGCAAGGGTGGGAGCGAGGGTGTGGGGTGCGCCGCAGGTGCTGACCCACTGAGAAAGGGAAGTGAGAGCAGGTCAGGGCCAAGTTGCAGGCCCTGGGATGCGCTTTTGGGTCTGGGCCAGGCCAGGAGGGGCCGTGCCCCCGTACCCCTTCCCATCCCCACCCCCCGCAATGAGGCCCCTCAGCACTTGTCTGGAGCGAGGCTCAGGAAGAGGAGCTCGGGGCAGGGGAGAGCCTGTGGTGTAAACGCGTTCTAGGACTGGATGCGCTCGCTGCACACCAGCTCCGGGAGCTTGGCACACTGTCAGCCTGAGCCTCCACTCCCCTCTGCCCACGGTCACGCTGTCCTCTGATTCCGGCGCTCCACACTGAGGACCAAGTGCCAGCATCCACAGAAAAATAGCCAGCGCAGCAGGAATCCAAGTATAATAGCATACATTTCAGAACCTCTGGGGCATCTCTCTGTGCACACGCCCGGGTGGGAAGAGGGGAGGAGATGATGGGGAAGAGGATTTTCACATCCAGGAGGGATGGGAATAGAGAATTTACATGCAGGGCAGGCCAAACAAGTCCAGAGAATCCCCTGGGGCTGTTGACTCCTGTGGGCTTCTTGGAGGAAGAGGAGCCTGGCTTGGGCTTTGAAGCCATGGTGAGCACAGGATGAGCGGAGAAAGGAAAGTGGGGGTGGGGTGCAGGAGGAGCCTGGGCACATGGGGACCGTGGCCTCTGCAGGCTGAACTTGCCCTCTCTGAGGCCTGAGGAACAGGACCCTGCGGGCCTCCCAGCCTGGGGAGCCCCCTCCAGCCTCAGTGGGGGCTTGGTTCTCAGCCTCTGCAGGAAGAGTCCTTTCCCTCCAAAGACCACAGCTGAGGAAGAGAACAGCAGGGCCAGCAGGCTGGGCACTTCATCTAGAAAGCGGGTCAGCGTCCACATGGAGAGAAGGAGGCCAGGTCAAGGGGCCGTGCCAGCTCCACAGGGGGTCCTGCCCCAGTGCCAGACCCTTAGTGGCGGTCCTGCTACTCCAGGCTCTCCCTGTGCCCCCCTCATTCTCTGTTTCGGCGTCTGTTCCCTGTCGACACTCTCTTTGCACGCCTCAGTGCCTCTCTACCTCCTAGGGCTCTGTCTTTGTTTTGCTTTCTGTTGTTGTTTTTATCTCTGTTTCTCTCTCTCTGTCTCTCTCTATCTCCTCTCTCTCTCTGTGTCTCTGCCCTGCCTGCCTCTCTGGATCTTGCTCCCTCTGCCCCTCTCTTCACTGTCAGCCCTTCTCTTTACCTCTTTCAGACTCCCCTGCCCTGCTCCACATGTCTCTGTCCAACTGTCTGTCTCTGATTCACTCTCTGTCCCACAGCTCTCTACCTGAAAGACACTGGGATTCCCAGCTACAGAGCTTTGCGGAGGTTGGGCAGGCCTCCTGCAGACTCCCACCTGCGGGGAGCTGGCTCCTCTTGCTTTAATCCAGGGCTGATCTGACTTTGGCTTCTTTTACCTCCTTTGCTTTTGATCTTTATCTTTCTTTGAAACCCTATGTTGTGTTAGAAACCTCTTGACTTCAGATGTCCTCGTCCTTTCCAGGTAGCCGCCGAGGAGACACTGAGGGAGGGGATCTGACTGGGTTATTCCCCAGAAATCACGAGGGAGAATCCTTTCAGAGCTTGTGTTGCAGCTGGATGCCTCCACCAGATTGAATGAGAGGTGGCTCAGGAAGCCTGCAGCCCTGGGGTCCTGGAAGACTGTGTGGTTGGTGGAGGTAGATGGAGTGCTACGCTGGGGACAAGATGAGAGAGGGCGACAGCATGGGACAGAGGGGTTTGCATGATCTGGGGAGCTGGAGGGTACAAGGGGCACAGAGGGGGGTTAGAGGAGCACTGTGGCATCAGAAGACAGACCTCCCTGAGCTCTGCCATCCCTTCCTGAGTGCCTTTGGATAGATCATAACTCTGGGTTTCTGTTCTTTCTTCTGGAGTTTTCATCGCTCTCCTCTCTTGGGGATAACACCGAGTATGAGAATTCTGCATAGCAATATGTGTGAGATACATGTACCCAGTGGATTACTTGGTGCATAGCAAGTGCTGTGCTTGGCTTCTATCTTGCCCTCCCTAAGCAGGCCTTCATGCAGGACCAGGCTCATGGCTGCCACATGACATCCCCGCCACAAAGACAAGGACTCACTCACTGCCCCACTGAAGAGATGAGCCGACTGGGCACAAGGATGGTAATGTTCGCAGGCTCATCCCCACACCCCTGCCCTATGCATGGGGACCTCAAGACTGTTCTCCCAGCTGCTCCAGGGCTCTCACATCTGCAGGTTTATTAACCAGAGGCACCAGCAG
The DNA here is from genome assembly GCF_003369695.1 of Bos indicus x Bos taurus. Lineage (NCBI taxonomy): Eukaryota > Metazoa > Chordata > Mammalia > Artiodactyla > Bovidae > Bos > Bos indicus x Bos taurus. The sequence continues at coordinate 10,632,961 of NC_040085.1, forward strand.
AAGTAAAGGACAAGTACAAAAGCAACAAGCACCATAATCACCACCACCTCTACCTCGTGGAGAGCCTTGGAGCCGCTCCTGGACATCCCTGTGCTCACTTCCCATGAGACCCTCAAGGTGAGAAGGTCCCAGATGAGCGGCCAGACTGACTCAGGTGACCTAGCAGGTCAGGACCAGAGCTGGGTCTGAACCCTGGTCTGTTGAAGCACGGACCAGCCCCCGGTGGGTATACCAGGAGACCCCAAGCACAATCCTCAGAGACTGGGACTCAGCTTGGGGGGCTGGCGCCTGGGACTCTGAATATCAGTAAGCCCCGGGGTGCTGTGACACAGGTGGGTTCCCCCAGTCTGAGAACACCCTTCCCCAACATCTGCATGGAAGGCAGTAACCCTCGCTCAGCTATCTCCCCAAAGAGGCAGAAGCTTGGTTAACAGTTACTCACCCTGCCACTTACTGGGGGCAATTTGGGGTCAAGAGCTTATTAGACAAGCTAGAGGGAGACCAGATGGGCCTGGAAACATGGGCTGTGTATCTGATGCTGGGGTGCCCCCTGTAATTCACTCTGGGGCTTCCTTGCGTGGTGATGAAATGAACTGAGAGCTACTAGTTGTCAATCCTGAGTGTACACTGAAGTAATCTGGGGACTGTTAAAAATATGATGCCTAGAAGGACTTCTGACAGTCCAGTGGTTAAGACTCCACAATTCCTCTGCAAAGGATGTGGGTTTGATCCCTGGTCAGGGAGCTAAGATCTCACGTGTGGCACAGTGCAGCCAAAAAATTGGAGGGGAAAAAAAAAATTACGCCTGGAGCCAGCCTGCAGAGAAGGCGATGTGATTCTTCTAGGGTGTGGCCATGGCTCTTGGCATTTGTTAAAAGCTCTCCAGAGGATTCTAATGTGCAGCTAAGTTTGAGAAGCAGGCCACGGGGGTCAGCTCTATAAGGTCAGAGCCTGGAACTGAGGGGAGAGCAGGTGTGATGCAAGAAGTATTGTTTGCATGTGGGTGAGTCTATGTTTGTGAATGTGAGTCTGTGCGTGGGCTGGGGTGTGTCCATGTTTCAGTGCATGCATGCACGCTAAGTTGTTCAGCTGTGTTCGACTCTTTGCGACCCTATGGACTGGCTTCTCTGCCCATGGGATCCTCCAGGCAAGATTACTGGAGTGGGCTGCCCTGCCCTCCTCCAGGGGATCTTCCTGACCCACAGATCTGAACCTGTGTCTCTTAGGTCTCCGGCAGGTTCTTTACCATGGGCCACCTGGGAAGCCTGTGTCCCTGTTTATGTGTTTGTAAACCCACGTGTGCGTGTCTATGTACCTGCATCTGTGTGCATGTCTGTGTTGACGTGTGTCTTGTGTGTGTGTGTCTACGTTTCTGTGTGTCAAGTGGGCAGCTCGTGGGGGAACAGGAGGGGCTGTAGAAGTAAGGAAGGATCCCTGGGATATGTTTCCTCACGTTACAGACAGGACCTAGTGAGAATAAATGGCTATTCCAGGTCACAGGCCCAGGCCTCCACACCACCATATCCACACCCCCAGACTGAAAGACGAGGAAAATTCAATCTGGTCTGTGGCTCCATGTCTTGGCTCAAGCGAACCTTTGTGTTGCTTCTTTACCTGCTGCAAATCGCTAGGCCCAACCTAACAGAGCCTGTTTGGCTGACCTGGGAGGGCTGGACCAGCCTTTCTCAGAACTCTGCAGCTGCTTCGCCACCAGCGACTGCTTCCCACCGCCCACGCCCAGCAAGACTCCCAGGCCAGCCAGGGCCTCCTCCTCCCCTCTGGGTATTTCGTCATGTGCAGGATTCAAGCGTGAGGAGCAAGCATAGCCCCCCACATTCCAGGTGACCTCCCCAACATCTTGGCGCTGAGGGTTGAGATCCAGAGCTCACCCCATGGTTACCTGGAGAGACCCTGGGAGCTGAGAGTGCTCTGGGTCAGGGCCTGGAGGCACTGCCTCTTGCCAGCTGTGCCAACGGGGCACAGGTGAGCCCTGCTTTCCTCATCTGGCAAATGGGCCGGCAGGACCTGCCACGCCTCGGGGAGCAGGTTGGCTGGAGCACAGACAGAAATGCAGGTGAAAGTACTCAGCAGTCGACAGCATTGGCACCCAAGCCAGATGATTCGGGCACCATGGGAGGCGGGTTCAACCCCTCCCGCCCCCAGATGTCTTCCACACTCGCCGCAGATACTGTTGTTGCCACCATTGGGTCCTACCTCCTGTGTGAGGGGTATTCAGAAGGTTTCTGCTTGGAGGGGCAGGGGCATGACACACCCACGGTCCATCCTCCACACCCGTGTGACTGGCTGTTGGCGCTGCAGCAGCAAGTGACGCCTAGGAGGCAGTGGCTCCTGCAGGCACAGGGACCTGGAGGCCTCGGGAGCAAAGGCCAAGGGAGGGGGCGGCTGGTCTCCCGGAGGCTTTCTGGACAGCAGGGGTGGGGTGCTGGCTTGAGTGCCCTAGGCACCTGGGAGTGACTGGTGGGGAAAGGAATCTTGAGGGATCAGATTCCTTTCTGGGGGGACCCTGTGAGTCCAGGGCTTGCTTGACCTATGGCAGCTGTCTCAGTGGAAATAATCCAGGATCTGGAGCCTGACAGATCAGCACACACTTCTTAACCTCTCTGAACATCATGTTGTCATTAGTAAAAGGGAGATAAAGAACAATTTGATTTTGGAATCATTTAAGGATTAAAATTCTTCCCACGTTGCTCAGTGGTAAATGAATCTGCCTGCCAATGCAGGAGGCGTAAATTCTATCCCTGGGTCAGGAAAATCCCCTGTAGAAGGGAATGGCAATCCACTCCTGTATTCTTGCCTGGAGAACCTCATGAACAGAGGAGCCTGGTTGGCTACAGTCCATACGGTTGCAAACAGTTGGACACAACTGAAGCAACTTAGCATGCACGCACAATTTTGTTGGGGCCTTCGCACAGGCAGACTATATATTCTCCCCCATATTGGGGTATTCACTGCATCCTTGCTGTGTTATCTCCTCCAGATTGGAATGCAGTGCGGCAGACGGGATGTGGGGTTGGTGGTCAGAAGATCTGGATTCAAATTCCGCCCTTGTGCTTGCTGGCTAAAGGACCTTGAACAAGTCCTCTGGCCACTCAGAGCCTCACTTGTAAAATGAAGGTAAGGAATGGGACAATAGTCACTAATTCATTAAGTTGTTGTTGAGAATGACACATAAAACAATATATCAACAATAGTACCCACCTGTCCAGCACTTACAGATGTGCCAGACATTAGTTCAATGGACCCTTGCTACAATCTTATAATTATCTCTGCATCTATGGGTGAAAAAAACTGAGGCTCAGTGTGACTAAGCAACATGGCCAAGGTCACCCAACTTGCAAATGAAGGAGCTTGAACTTGAACCCAGGCAGCCGCTACTTCCCTACTTTACCAGGCACAGGGTCTAAGCACATTCGAGCTGGAAGAAACCTTAAAGCACACACGGCCAAACCACATGTTTATTGCCTAGGAATTGCCCCTTGACCTTGACGTGCATCATAACATCACTGATGAGTCCCTGTATCTGACAGGTCTTTATCAGCCTTACGGCATCTACAAAGCAAGTTATGGTTCCCTTTCGAGGGCATTGAAACCCAGAGAAACCAAGTGACCCGCCCAGGGCACATAGCATGTGTGAGGCCAAGCCAGGGGTCTCACACCTTCTGCAGGCTCTGGCTGCAATGCATTATGCCGTGTGTTCTTGGTGGTCTTTGGGGCTTTTGATGCTGGGCGAGGGGTGGTTAGTGTTTCTGAGACCTCTCTGCCTTTCTAAAAGCATGACACTTTGTGGTCTATGTTCTGATGAGATGTGGGCAGGACTTCACCCTCCTCTTTCAAGAGCTGGCCCGATGTGGGGCTCTGCATAATAACGGCAGCATTCCTGCTGCGTCCATCCCAGTGCTACACACAGCCAAGATAGCACAGGGGTATAGCACACACTGTTGATTGCCCACTCAATACTCATTCAGATTTGTGCTCAGATATAGGCATCCCCAGCCCCAAGTGGCAAATCAGTTATGGTAATCCTTTCCTTCTGCCAGTGATTGGCTGGGCAGTGGCAAATGACCCACTTCCAACCAACACAAAGGAAGGGAAAATCTACTGGGAAATTTCCCTCCCTAAATAAGGAGGGAACCTAAGCAAAGAGCCCTTCTGCTCTCCCTGTCTCAGCTTCACCTCCCTTTCCGCTGACAATGCTCTTGGATGAATATATGATGCCTGGAACCATGGTAACTCTTTTGTGACTATGAGGCAGCATCTGCTGAAGGTGGTAGCGCAGGCGGATAAAGAGAACCCAGATGCACTGATGACGCCATTACCTGATACCTTGTTACTTGCAACCAGGATCATCCCAACTGCAGACAAGCAAGCTGGCCAGGGGCATACAGGAAGACAGAGATACATCCTGACTGATGATAATGATAATGGTAACAATAGGATCCAGTGTGTGACATGGACACTCTGAGATCTGTTTTATAGGTGAGGAAGCTGAAGTTTAGAGAAAACACTGAGTTTTCCCACTGTATATAACCACCACTACTCGCAAGTAGAAGAAACAGGATTCAGACCAAGGTTCATCTGACGCCTACACCCGTGCACCAAATCACCTCACAATCCTACCTCAGAAAGAACTGGGTTCCACGGGAAGGACGTCAGAGAAAAAGGTGATATCTACTCCTCTCCTAGAGCTGTCTCTAAATAGCCCCATTTCCAAGGATTCAGTGAGCACTCATGTTGAAATGTGGCCTGTCAGACCAACGACGTGTTTCAGAGCTGGAAAGAATTGAGACAGTGGAATTGGGTGTCTGTAGAATGAAACCACGGAGAAGGCGATGGCACCCCACTCCAACTCTTGCCTGGAGAATCTCAGGGACAGAGGAGCCTGGTGGGCTGCCATCTATGGGGTTGCACAGAGTCTGACATGACTGAAGCAACTTAGCAGCAGCAGCAGAATGTAACCAAGCAGGCCCTTCAAAGACTTGTGTTGTCTTTAAAGATCTGGGATGGTCATCCCATCCCATGAAAAAGAACACATCTTCTGCTTCTTCCAGTTGGGGTCCTTCAAGGCCAGTTCAAGCGCCCCTTCATCCAGGAAGCCTGCTCTGACTGTCCTGAGCAGACCTGTGAGATAGTGAGGGACAGGGAAGGCTTCCTGTTGTTGTTCAGTCACTATGTCGTGTCCGACTCTTTGCGACCCTACATAGACTGTAGCACACTAGGCTCCCCTGTCCCTCACTATCTCCCAGAGTTTGCCCAGATTCACATCCACTGAGTTGATGATACTATCTAACCATCTCATCCTCTGCCACCTTCTTCTCCTTTTGCCTTGTTTGCCCAATTCTTGTTATGAGCAAAGTTTCCAAAGCTAATTATGTATACACATACCCTTCCTGCCAACTGAATATGAGCACTTGGGGAGCAAGACTGCATCTTACACACAGGTGACCACCCTGTGCCTAACACAGTCTGGAGTGCCCAGGAGGCGTTGAGGAAAGGCTTGCTGGATTGACATGACTTCATTTAGTGCCAACTACCTGCTCTGTAAGGACAGCCCCCCAGGTCAGTTTCCCACATGGTTGCAAACCCACTCCACGCTCAGCTAAGTCTTTGTCCACCAAAGGGAGCTTCTTTCACCAAAATCTGGGGTATTCACTGTGGGGCGCGCCAAGGAGTGTGATGGTCATGTGACCCTCAGCGGGACCCCACAACATCAAACAGTCCAAAAAAGTCTGCCTGGAGGGACAGGGACTTGACCTTGCCTGGAAGGGTGGGCAAGGGCATTCCTTGAAGGGAGCCCTGCATGAACAAAGGTGCAGAAGTGACCCCATAAGGAGAGCATAAGGGACCATCGGGGTGGGTCCAGAGAGCTGCCAGGCACGTAGAAATGGCAGCTTTCTTCTCTACTCCTGCCGGGTGACACCACCTTGTTGATCCAGGCCTGAGGAATGTTCTAGAAGCTGACAATGTCTGTTCCCTCTGGCCTCACTACTCCCTGGAACATAATGGCTTGTGCTTGAAGAGCTTTGCAGGGGTGGGGTGGGTTAGTGGGCGGGGGGGTTGGGGTGGAGGGGTTTGGATTTCTTAAGTCAGCTGAGAATCAAGAGCTTCTGGGGGCTGCCCTGAAGCGGCCCCTCTCCATGGGTATTTTTAGTCACATTTAATTTGGCAGCACTGAGCACTTTTGATTTCACAATGATTAGTTAGAGCTTGTGTGTGCGCTGTTTTTCTTCTTCCCGCCCGCCTGTCTCCCCCAAGGGGACTGGGTGTTGTTTTGACTTTTATGTGCTACAATAAAAACTTTCATTGTAGCAAAATGTTTGCTCGTCAAAATTAGCTTGGTTAATTCCAAGGAATTGTTTCATCTTGGCTCCATAGGCACCGGGGATCTTTTTTACAAGACGAATTGGCCACCAGCCAGCTATCTCCGGGACAATTCCTCTGTAGTGTTCTTCCCCCTGGAATTTACCTTTAAAGAGGAAAAACCTGCCTTTGCTTTCCAGCAGCTCCTGCGAACACGTTACCAAGTTCATGTGCTAGGCACCAGGGCAGGGAAAGGAGGCCAGGAGTGTGGGTTGGGTGGTGTTGATTTTAAAGTCACGGACAAGAAAGAAAACACATCCCCCACACCACCATCCCACCCCGACCCGGGCACAGAGACAGACACTCATGGGTGTAATCCAGGCATGAATGCATGTACAGACACACACACACACACACACACACACACACACACACACACTCAGATATGCCAGGTCCAAGCCTCCACCCAGAGATGTTACATGCTGGGCACACTCACAAATGTACAGACACACCAGGCACAGACACTGCAGACAAGCAAGCTGGCTAGGGGCACACAGGAAGACAGAGATGCAGAGAGACGCACAGACCCCACTCGGTGGGTCCAGATGGGGGACTCTGGAGCCATCCTCTCTACACGCTGGCAGGGGTCAGCAGGCAGGCTGGGCCCAGAGATGACCTGCATCAGGGAGGGGACTGTAGGTGCCACCTCTACACGGCGATGGTTATCCTGGGCCCGGGGTCAAGGCCCTCCTCCTTCTGGAGGAGATGAAGTCCTGCACCAGAGAAAAACGGCTCTCTTGAACCGAGAACCCAGGTCAAGCCAACTCCCTGGGGCAGCTCTCCCACCCACCTCTCCCCTGCTCCCATTGAAGTCTGTTAGCAGAGGGGGTGGAGGCCTGTGAGGTCAGCTGCCCACCGTTAGGCAGGAATCTGCTCAAATTGTCAGGAAAACAAACTCCTGAGAGGTAATGGGAGAGGTGAATGTGCAGTCTGAGCAGGGAAGAGGGAAGGGGACAAGAGCTGGTGGGTGGGAAGGTGATTCTGGAAGACCCTCTGCAAATGGACCATTTCACCTTGGCTGACCTTAGGATGGTTATTAAATGACACAGCCCCTTCCTCCCCTCTCCTCTCTACACTGATTGGGTTTACAGACAAACAGTTCTGGGAGACAGGCAAAGTTACTATTATCTGAACACCCCCATGTGCCAGGCCCTGTGCCTGGCATTTTGAACAGTTGAGCTTCATTTACTCCTTCAACAATCCTACAAGGTTGGCATCTTTATCCCCATTTTGCAGAGTCAGGGTAATGAGGATGGGGCTCAGTGTGGGCTCGGAGATAACTGCTGTCTCGCTCCTGCACTGGATGGGTGAACCGTGAAGCTCAGAGAGGTTCAGAGACTTGCCCAAGGCCACCAAGCTGGTACTGAACAAGCAGGATTTGAGCTCAGGGCTGACTCCAAAGCCAGTTTGGGGATAGGCCTTTAGGACCTGCTGCCCTGGAAACAAGATGGCATGGTCAGGGCCCCAGATGGCAAGCGCTGGCCACTGTGTGGGTGGCAGACTATAGGGGAAGATTCACTGGGCTTTGGGGTGACCTGGTCTGAGAGCCTGACCTAGCGACACAGTGGCAGAAAGGCGGGTAGGAGGGGCAGGGAGGGTGGCATTCAGTTAGTAAGTTGGAGAAGCTGCGTCTACATGGATTAGACACAAAGGGCGCCCAGACAGGAGCAGCTGCCATGGCCAACAGAGCCCTGATAATGCCGCTCTGTCACTCTCCCCTTTCTGCCCGAGCCTCCTCTCCACCCTCCCCGTCACATCCTCTCCGTGGAGAAATGACACAGCTGACATCTTAAGCGGAAAGTGGCCTTCAGGCCATGCATTCATTCCATAAATTTTTATCAGCTGCCCATCCTGTTCCAGGCACCGGGACTGCAGCAGAGAACAGAACAGCTTCTGCCATCCAGTGCTTGCAGGGGAGACAGACAACCATGTAACGTCCAGCAAGGAAGGAGATAACAAAGAAGCAGCAAGAGCCAGAAGTGGTGATGAGTGCTGAAGGGAGGGTGGGACCAAGGGGAGAGATGGGGGGCTGAGCCCAGAAGCTGTCTGGGAAGAGCAATTCCAGCCCTGGGATCAGAGCAGATAGTACCACCAAGGCAGGAGCAGACTTGCTCACTGCACTCTATGGAGGCCAGTGAGGCAGAGCGAAGTGAGCAAAGAGAAGAGTGGGGGAAATGAGGCTGGAGAAGCGGCCAGAGGCAGGGCTCATAGGACAGTGTGGGGCACGGTCTGGGCTCTTGAGATCAGCCTTCACCTGTAGGCACCAGGCATCACCCGGAAGGCGGCTGACAGCATCCCGCGGGGAATCTGGCCTCCTCTGCAGCTGCTGGTGCTCTTCAACCTGGAGTCTCTGTAGCCAGAACTTTGGGTTCCGTTTGGCTTAGAGATTAAGTTCTCCTTCTCGGTCCCCATTGGAGAAGGGGTTTGCAGAAGCTGGCTGGGAAATTCTTGCTACACTGGGGCTTCCCTAGTAGCTCAGTGGTAAAGAATCTGCCTGCCAAGGCAGGAGATATGAGTTTGATCCCTGGTCCAGGAAGATCCCACACGCCTCGGAGCAACTAAGCCCATGCGCCACAACTATTGAGCCTGTGCTGTAGAGCCTGGGGGCTGCGACTGCTGAACCCATGCGGGACACCTACTAAAGCTGGCACCCTAGGGCCCATGCTCCTCACCAAAAGAAGCCCCTCAATGAGAAGCTCTGGCATGGAAACTCAAGAGTAGCCCCCACTCACTGCAACTAGAGAAAATCTCACTCAACAACAAAAGCTCAGTGCAGCCAAAAATAAATTAATAAAAAATGTAAAAATTCTTGCTACACTGCTGGATGCCAGCCAGGCCTGAGGACATGGACAGGCATCTGGCCCTAGGACCTAGCTGGGTAGGGAGATAAGAAGAGCAAGACCTAGAGTAAAGTCTGCTGGCGTCCCCTGGCCAGCTGTGTGGCCTCGAGGAAATCACTTACCCTCTCTGAGTCCCAGGTTCCTCCATTGTCGAATAGACAGACATTCCACCCCAGAGCTGTGCAAATCAAGTAAGCAACAGTAGTCAAAGGACACTGCAAAATGTAAGAATTCTGCACACATGGAAGTTTTTACTTAAAATTATTTCTTGCCTGTGTGGGGACAGGGTGGTGACAGCCATGGAAAGGAAGAAGAAGGCTTTGCTGGGAGGGGCTTGGGCCCTCCTCCCTGTCGACCTCGCCATTCTCCCCACCCTCTGGCCAGGCCACTTCCAGAGTCTCTCATCCTGAAAAATGGAGAGGCCTCACCTAGACCTTGAGGCCCAGCTCACATGCAGATTTCTCACCCAGGATTTCTGATCAGGCGGGTCCTTCTTGCTCTCTCCAGAGAGGAAGCTGCAGTCTGAAGAACAAACCCGCCCCAGGAGCCCAGGCCCCTCCTGTGACCAGGATTCAGAGATGGGAGGATCTGCTGACAGGACCCACCAGGGTTCTCCCCAAATGCGCCAAAGCCTGCCTCCACCCCACACCCTGATTTCAGCTTTGGGCCATCTCCTCTCTGCATTCATCAGTTACTTTTTAATAAGTCTGGGAGGAAGCCTCTTATTCTCCAAGTCTCTCCACCTGCCTCACTTACCTGGGCTTGGCCGACCCTGGCATTCACCTGCCCTCCAAGCCTTTTGGTCAGATGTCAGCCCCTATTAGACCCCTGAGTAGTCATATCTCTGGCCAAGGAGCCATCTGCTTTTCAGTGTGAGGACACCCTGGACCCTTTGCATGGGTGCTCAAGGTGGAACTGGGGTTCTTTCTGGGGCTGGTTTTGCACTCTTGCCTTCCTGAGAAAAGAGTTCTTGTCTTCCGGGCCCAATTCTCCTTTGCTTCTGGACCACCTTTCTCCAGACCCATGCCCACTTTCCTTCACCCACCAGTTTCTCCTAGAGGGTCACCATCATGGCACCCTGGCCTGCCACCGAGTGAAGCTGCCTGTGACACCCAGCAGGCCTGGACAGGCTGTGTGAGATGATGGCCGTCACAGCTGCACCGCTGGGCCCAGGCCAGGTGGACCCAGAACAGCACAGCGGCTGAGCTGAGCCCTGTCAGCCAAGGAGAGATGAGCTTCCCAGAATCCTTCAGAAGCAGCACAAAGGAGGGACCAGGCAAAGCACTCACTTGGAGTCTTGCTCAGACCCTGCTCTATGACCTGGGATACCTGGTAAATCTGCCAGCCTCAAACGGGAGCGCAGCAGACACCTCCAGGGCAGCCATGCGGATGAAGCCGACACTTAGCAGGGGTAAGGGAATCTCAGAGGTTCCTTTTCAGCTCCAGCAGCAGATGATTCTGTGAAAAACCAGGCAGGGAGTCAGGCTGCAGCACATCTCCTGAAAAATCCACAGATTTCTAGTGATCACTCAGCATGTGTCACGAGGCTCTCTTAAAGAGGACTCTCTGACTCCATCCCCAAGCCCCCTCCCCTGTGCAGGAGCCACGGTGCTGGAAATGCCACCATCACAGAGCACCCCTGGGACTTAAGTGCTGCCCTCTTTAAGCATCTCTTTTTATTTTTTTAATTAAAAAATTTTTTTTAATTTATTTTTAATTGGAGGATAATGGAGGCTTTTAATTTTTAATAGGAGGCTTTACAATGTTGTATCGGTTTCCACCATACAACAACATGCATCAGCCTTAAGTATACATATATCCCCTCCTTCCTGAACCTCCCGTCCACCCCTCACTCCATCAGTGGTTGTCCCGAAGTACAGGGTTGAACTCCATGTGTTATACAACGACTTCCCATTAGCTATCCACTGTACATATGATAACACATGTTTCAATGCTACTCTCTCAGTTTGTCCCACCCTCTCCTTCCCCAACTGTCTGCAAGTCTTTTCTCTGTCTGCATCTCTATTCTTGCCCTGCAAATAGGTTCATCAGCACCATTTTTCTAGATTCCATATATTTGCGTTACTATATGATATTTGTTTTTCTCTTTCTGACTTACTTCACCCTGTAGAACAGGCTCCAGGTTCATCCACCTCACTAGAACTGAATCAAATTCAGTTCTCTTTATGGCTGAGTAATATTTCATTGTACATATGTACCACATCTTCTTTATCTATTCGTCTGTCGATGGACACTTAGGTTGCTTCCATGTCCTGCCTGTTGTAAATCGTGCTGCAGTGAACTCCGGGTTACATCTGTCTTTTTCAGTTACAGTTTTCTCAGGGTGTATAAGCATCTCTTTTTAAAAGAAAAAGTTTCCAGTTGAGCATCTTCTCTTACAAAAGGCAGCCCCACAGCATCTTGGTCCCTGGGTGGGAGGAAGGCACAGACCTGAAAGCTAAGATGAGATGCAAAAAAGAACCAAGTTCAGAAGACAAACCTCACCAACTACCATTAGCATCGGCAGGTCAGCTTGGGGCGGCTACACACCTTGGAACCTAGGAAGGATCACAAAGCACATTTTAGGTACTCTTCTCAAAACTCTCAACCTAGAGAGGTAGGTCTATTTAGACCCATGCCACAGATGAGGAAACCGAGGACCAGAGATACGGACTTTTCCGATGTCACCAGCGTATCAGCGGCAGATCTAGGGTCGACCCAGCTCTGGCTCCAAGCCTAGTGCTCTGCCCGTTCCACCACCACCTGAAGCACCAGGAATAAGCCATGGTGAGCAGCCCAGCCCCACCAGTGCCATTGCATCCACTATGGGGAAAACTTCAGGGGGCTCAAAGCCTAGGCCAGCAACTATCTGGCTAAGTCACAGTAGGTAGGATTCTAACAGGTCCAGGTAAAAGCCCTGATCCCTGGCAGAAGTCTTTGGTACCCAAAGTGAAGGAGCAAAGTCCCCTTTGGGTCAGGACAAAGGGAGGGCAGGCTAGGCCCCCAGAGAGCAGAACCCACCCCTAGCCCTGGAGCAAGCAGCAGAGTCGCTGGTGGGCAGGCCCCAGACCGGGATGGCAGGGGGCCCATCAAGCACTTTGACTGCAGGCAGAGGTCTGTGCAGGCCCCAGGAAGGAGCAGCATCAGAGCAGCTGCCAGCTGAGCATCAGCGGCTCCTATGGGTCACCCGTGTTTTGGGGATGTCTTAGTCCCCAGGAGCCCCACAGCTCAGGGATCCACACGGTCTTCCTAATGAGACAGGAGAATCGTTCCGCTTCAGCTCAGAGGCCTCGCCAGTGAGGTCCAGATGAGCAAGCCCGTCACAAGGCAGTGGGCTTGGAGACGGGGCTGCTATGCTGCCGGGTGGAGAGTGTGTTCACCCATGTGTGCACGTGCAAGGGGGGAGTGTCTGAGGGAGAGATGAGTAGAGAGAGTCCAGCTGTCCATGGGAGCCCTGAGGTATGTCAAGTGTCCAGGCCTGCGGCTGTTCCTGAAAGGCAGAAACTATGTGTCTCGCTCACCCTGCCCCGTGTCTGTCACAGAGCACCATCACCCAGCTGTGCAGCCCTAGGCAAGATGCTTAACCTCTCTGTGCTTCAGATGCCTCTTTTGTAAGATGGAGCTGGTACCAGGCTGCGGGAAGGACTTAGCATGACAGTGAAAGAGCCTGGTACGCTCCCGGTGCTGGCATCCTTGGTGGCCCCCGAGCCCAGAGCCTCTGAGCTCCTCCTGGTTCACTAGCTGTTGGGAGAAGGAACTTCTGATCCTAGAAACTGGAACCACCCTCCAAAGAGAAGGTGAAAGGAGTGGAAAAGGTGAAGCCTGGGGAATGTTGTTTACAGAGCACACTTCACGAAAGTCATCATTGTTTTCTCTGAGAAGCCGTTACAGAGCACACGTCACGAAAGTCATCATTGTTTTCTCTGAGAAGCCGTTTTCTAAAGGGCCCTTGAAATACCTTACCAAGAAATACTCCAAGAACGATCCCTGCGACTCACTTGGAGGGCTGCTTCAGACAAGGAGACTCACAAACCTCATTCATCCAGATCCAGAGTGAAGGTGAGTCCAAGAGCAAGGACGAGGCCGGCTCCTTTCCCAGAGCTTGGCTTTAAAGCACAGGGTTTGAGACACCAAAGCATCTGTTTGTGAATGAATTGTATTTTGTCCGTGTAGAAATGTGCCATACTCAGTCACACACAAAACAAACTAAGCCCAAAGCACAGTGCTTAGCACATGCCAAGTCTCCATAGTGGCAGCTATAGGCATTTGATCACGATTTATGTGTGATAAATATTATTCGTGTGTCGATGCTGCTGCTGTTGCTTAGTTGCTTCACTTGCGTTTGTGCGACCCCATGAACTGCAGCTGACAGGCTCCTCCATCCCTGGGATTCTCTAGGCAAGAGTACTAGAGTGGGTTGCCATGCCCTCCTCCAGGGAATCTTCCCTACACAGGGACTGAACACAGGTCTCCGGCATTGGCAGGCAGATTTTTTACTGCTGAGCCACCAGGGAAGCCCATATGTATGTAAATGCATAGACGTAAGTAATATATTTATTTTAATAATAATATTATCATGCAGTAAAAAAAAATGAAAGATGCTACCTAGAAGAGTGGGAGAAGCAATCAGGTGACACCCAAATTCATCACTTGGGAGGTGCTTGGAGGGGAACTTTGGCACAGCTAGACCTGCCAAAGCTATGCAGAAATTCAAGGACAGGTCTAGAATAAGCTCCTACTTCCAGGGGCTTGTCCGTCACACTCCAGCCCTGCCCACCCCCACTGTGGGGACAGAGCCCTCTGGGGTGGGGGCAGAGCTCAGAAGGACCACTACCCCCATCCTCTGACCTATGCTGTCTCTGAGCTGGTGACCACTAGCAGTCTCACCAGAGCCTATCCTGGCTCAGGGCAGGAGACCTGAGAGCGCTGGGAGCCAGGAGACCCCAGGGTCACATCAGCTGCCCACCACCCATCCTGCAGAGAGGGACCCAAAGACCACTTGCCAGAACCAGCAGAACACCCCTGGGAATTCTTCCTTCCCTGCTCACTTACACGTGGGGGCCACGATTTACCTATGGCCTTGGCCTCCAACTTGGAAGAGAGAGCCGTGCACAGGGCCCTGTGAATCTGGGAGGTCACAGGTCCCAAGTGACCCCCACCCGCCCATCGAGGGGCGTGGCGGCTGTTTTTCCAGAAGACGTCTGGTTCCAGCACTCGCTTTCCCCTGCTGAATGCCATCATGTGGGAATAAGAAAGAGCTTTAAAGTTCCAGAGCCAGTTTTGCTTTTCTCTTGGGGCCCAGGGGTTAGGGAAAGTGTAGAGAGAGGGATGTTTAAAATCCATTCATTTAATTTGCCAGGGATTCCCTGGTAGTTCAGCTGGTAAAGAATCTGCCTGCAATGCAGGAGACCTTGGTTCAATCCCTGGGTGGGGAAGATTTGCTGGAGAAGGGATAGGCTACTCACTCCAGTATCCTGGCCAGGAGAATGCCATGGACTGTATAGCCCATGGAGTCACAAAGAGTGGGACACAACTGAGTGACTTCATTTTATTTGCATATTTAGCAGGGTGCCAACAGAATCAGCCGCACCAGGGTTTGAAACAAGGCAGCCCACTTACTAGCTCCTTGCGTTTGGGAAGTTCTTTGAGTTGTCTGAGCCTCAGCTGCCTCCTCTGTGAAACGGGGTAATAAGGCTCCTCTGGGAGCTGCTGGTAGAGGTGAGTGAGGCCAGACTCATAAGGAATCACTCAGCACAGATGTCAACAGCACTGTGATGGGGGAAGCAGGCTGCTGCTAAGTCACTTCAGTCGTGTCCGACTCTGTGTGACCCCACAGACGGCAGCCCACTAAGCTCCCCCGTCCTTGGGATTCTCCAGGCAAGAACACTGGAGTGGGTTGCCACTTCCTTCTCCAGTGGATGAGAGTGAAAAGTGAAAAGGGACGAGACTCAGCGACCCCATGGACTGCAGCCTACCAGGCTCCTCCATCCATGGGATTTTCCAGGCAGGAGTACTGGAGTGGGGTGCCATTGCCTTCTCCGACAGCTGTAACTACTTGCCTGTAAAAGCCTGAAAGAATCTTCACCAAAATTTAAGTGGAGGTAAGGGTGGGGAGGAGAAGGCAATGGCACCCCACTCCAGTATTCTTGCCTGGAGAATCCCAGGGACGGGGGAGCCTGGTGGGCTGCCGTCTATGGGGTCGCACAGAGTCGGACACGACTGAAGTGACTTAGCAGCAGCAGCAGCAGCAGCAGGAGTGGGGAGGTGGAGAGGGGAATGGACTGGGTGCGGCAGGGGAGGTTATCACTGAGGGGCAGGATTTCAGCGACTCCTTTTCTTTCTTTACTTTTCTTCTGGCTTATCCGAGTTTTCCAAATATTCCACAGTGTTTCCTGAATTCATTGTCATTCGAAAATAATAGAGTGAAAAATCAACCTGCTCCCCGCTGTGATGCGTGGCCGCCTCCATGCTAGGGATGGGGGTGGGAGTGCGGTGTTGCAAGGGAGCCCCCGGCAGCGGAGGGGCGAGGTCCCCCCCTCCCCTGTCAGGGAGGAACCCCCCTACCCCGGCAGGCCGGCCCCACGCTCCTGCTCGCTTGGGTTGCGCCTGGCTCAGACAATGCGAACACACAATCATTCATTATAACTCAATTACAGTGATTAAAGCTGGTGGCATGCAGAGGCAGGAGGGAGTGTTGCCAACAGAATTTACACTCCGTGTCATCAGCGAGAGATAACAGCAGCTGACGCGGCCGCTCGCCTCCCCTGCCATCTGCTCAGCGCGGGGGCCGCCCGAGGGGCGAGGTGCTGCCGGCGGACCACGCGGCGGGGCGGCGGCGAACTGCTGACTTGGGCTGCCCCCGGGCTGGGGCCGCGACCGCACCGCGATCGCTGAGGAAGCTGCCCTCCCCGCAGACAACGCGGCCCAGAAAGCCAACATCTGGAATGGGGGATGTGGGGAGGCGACGGTGCCGGCTCTTCTGGGTTTGTGCCCGCCCATGGCGGAGGGTGATACTGGAACATCTCACTTTTGCCCCCGTGCTCCTGATGGGTAAACTGAGGCCCAGACCCATGAGAGATGACACACAGGAAGGCAAACCTCATCTGTTTCTCTCTCCTAGGAACTGTGCAGAGAGGAAAGCTGGAAAGTTGGGCCCCTAGCCCTCTGGACTCCGGGGAGGGGGAGAGGCCAGACTTAGGCTTGAGACCTGAAATGGTCAAAGGTGGTGACAGGAGGGGCCCCAGGGGCAATGCAGGGGACACCAGCCACAGGGCAAGGACGCTAGGGGCATGAGGTGGGGCAGTGAAATGGCCATCGGTCAGCAGGCAGCGGATCAGACAGTGGTGGGCTCTGGGCAGGGTGACTCAGAGGGACTAGGAGGATGAGACAGGCCATGGCCTGGGCATGTGTCGCCATAAGGCGGGGGAGGGGGACAGGACAGGGCTGCCTTTTTAGGGGCAGCAGTGTCACCCCAGAACACCAGGCCTCCAGGTCTGTCAGCACCAGGAAACAGGAACCTGTCTATTGGACTTGCAGATGAGTGAGTCCCCTATCTGGAAAAGTCTCCATTCTGAGCCCCTGTGGAGTAGGGGTGGGGTGGGGGAAAGAGAGCTCAGGGCTCTCATGTCCCAGTTACTCTGTTACTTGTTCAGCACGTTTTCCAGCTATGCTAAGCTCTAAGGCCATGGTCACCATGGGTACCACAATACCACAGCTAGAGCTCATGCCTGAATCCCACCACAAGTCTCATTTGCTAAACTGTCAGCAGCTCCTTGGGGGCTTCCCAGATGTCTCAGTGGTAAGGAACCTGCCTGCCATGCAGGGGACACAGGAGGCAGCAGGTTTGATCCCTGGGTCGGGAAGATACCCTGGAAGAGGGCATGGCAACCCATGTCAGTAATATTGCCTGGAATATTCCATGGACAAAGGAGCCTGGTGGGCTATAGTCCATGGGGTTGCAAAGAGTCAGACATGACTGACTGAGCACGCACATACACAGTGGTTCCTTGCTTCCTCCAGGATACATCTGACACCCCGCAGGTGTTCTCCCTTGAGCCTCATCTTTCTCCACCGCCCCAGGGCCTTTGTACGTGCTGTTCCACATCTCTGCCCCCTTCCTTTGGCCTTCCTCATTCCACTGGTGCCTCAGAGCCCAGCATAGGCCTCCCAACCTCCAGGAGGCCATCCTGACCTCGGAGCCAGCTGAGTGCCCCTCCTCTGGGTTCTCATCCCCCCCCAGCATAGGCCTCCCAACCTCCAGGAGGCCATCCTGACCTCGGAGCCAGCTGAGTGCCCCTCCTCCGGATTCTCATCCCCCCCCAGCCCTGTGTTAGTCCCCTTGGAGCACTGACCAGGGAATGCTGGGGTCACCTGGGGACAGGTCTGTTTCCCACCTGCAATCCCAGTAGCAACTGGTGAGCAATGGCCGGGTCCTGTGCCTTTCCGGAGTCTCAGGGCTGACTGGATAGAAGCTTGAATGTGGATGAGGGGCCCAAACAGGAGCTGACACGGTGGCTGCCTCACAAAGACTGGCTCAGGAGAGCACACAACCAAGCCCACAGGCTGGGACAGAGGTCACTGTGAGAGTGAAGAGGGAGGGAGGGGAGCTGAAGGGGTAGGAACCCCGCTTCTGCCAGTCCAGACCTCTCCTGCAGCCATGAGGGCCACTCAGTCCATGGCTGACAAGCCCGCTCTGTGCTGCCTCTCTGGCTCCCAGGCGGGTCAGACAGGGCAGGGCTGATGGCCCAGGGTGAGGCTTGAAGCTGCTGACTGCTGAGGCCAGAGACAGAGAAGATGGGGCTGCCGCCTTCCCTCTCCACGTCCCATGTCAGGCCACCTCGACCCTGAGTGGTCAGCCACCGGGGAACCTTGGCGACATGGTACAAGAGCGAGGTCCAGGCAGGACCACATCACCCTGCCCGGAAAGCAGTCCCTGGAATTCCCCAAGTAGAACCAAAAGAGGAAGCTGAGGAGAGGTGTTGGAGGTGGGGCACGTGGTCGGGGAGCCTGCGATACAAAAGACACGCAGAGTCAAGAAACCTAGGTTTTAGTTTCAGTCTTGACTAGGGCTGCGTGAGGGACACAGAGAGTCCAGTGTTCTGTGGAACTTCCATTCCAAGTCACTTGTGCTCTTGGGGCCTCAGTTTTTCCATCTGTCATGGGAGTCATGGACTTGATCTGGTTGGGGGAGGATTCTTTTTAAGCAAGGTGAAGACGCATTGAAAATCATTGCCAACGATAGGCAATCTCCTGGCATAAACCATAATGAAAAAGAATATAAAGAAGGAATGTATATATGTGTATAATTGAGTCACTTTGCTGTATAGCAGAAATTAGCACAACATTGTAAGTCAGCTATACTTCAATCAAAAGAAAAAGAAAATCATTGCCCACAGAGCAAGAAAGTTTTTCTCTTTCTAATTCTCGAGGATGCTGATGAGTCCTTAGCACCTCTCAAACACTGCCCCACGTCCCTTTCAAGTAACAAAGAGGGAGTCAGGAGGACTAGAAGAGAGGTGTGGTTAGATTTATTGACATTACACTTAGTAGTATGGAGACCTTTTTAAAAAGATGAGTGATACCCATTTGCTGCTGCTAAGTCACTTCAGTCGTGTCCGACTCTGTGTGACTTTAAAAACAGCAGCCCACCAGGCTCCGCTGTCCCTGGGATTCTCCAGGCAAGAACACTGGAGTGGGTTGTCTTTTCCTCCTCCAATGCATGAAAGTGAAAAGTGAAAGGGAAATCACTCAGTCGTGTCCGACTCTTCGTGACCCCATGGACTGCAGCCCACCAGGCTCCTCTGTCCCATTTAGGAGAATGATATAAAGCTTCTTTCTTAAATGCTTATATTTAAGCTTTAAAAGTGAATTTTTTTAAAGAATAACTACGAAGTAACTCCCTGCCTGGTGAGTTTTAGTAAACCAGGGCACCAATCACCAGATGATAATTTACAAATGACTGCAATTCCTTGACCCTTGGGTTCAGAGGGTGCTGCATCAGCAGTGTAGCTCTGCCCATGTTGGGGCAGGGCTCGGAGGCCTGACAGCTGTAGGTCCTGGAACCAGGCCAGCAGGGTCAGAGGCAGGTATTACACCCTGATAAAAGTGAGCCAACTGGTAACATCGGTCCTTGAGGCTTCCCAGGGACTAGGGAGTATGTCCCCAAACAAGCTTAAATGCAAATAACTTTCATTGACACGCTGATCTACATCATGCATGCACAGCACTTGGCGCTGGTTTCCAAATAGTGCTCTGCAGAGAGGGCCGCCTCTCTGCTGTGCTCTCCAAAGTGACTCAGGCCTGTGGGCTCCCTCTCTTCCTCCTTCCTCCCTCATACTTTGTGCCTGCCCTCCTATAGCCCCCTCATGGGAGATACTGAGGGTCCTCCCGCAGCGGTCGCCAACCTCTGGGACCTAATGCCGGATCATCTGAGATGGAGCTGATGTAATAGAAATAAAGTGCACAATAAATGTACGTGCTTGGATCATCTGGAAACCACCACAACCCCAGGGTGGGGAAAACTTGTCCCTGGTGCCAAAAAGGTTGGGGACCATTGCTCCAAAGAGTAGCCTCCAGCCCCAGCATAAGGGATCTGTAAAACCTTTAGCCATCCAGGAGCAAACTAGCTCATCACTACAGAGGGGCAGGCCATTCAAGGGCCAGTGTGTCTAAAATGCCTTGCTTTCTCTCAACCCACAACTCCTGTTCATCCTTAAATACTTGGGACAAATGTGATCTCCTTTATGGATATCCCGTTCTGACCCTCTTAGAGCTGCCTGATCCTCCTCACGCCCATAATATGCTGTCCATACTACTTATTAATAACACGGTTTTATAACTGCTCTAATTGTTCAAGTTTGGTTTCCCCACTGATGAGTGCACTGCTTCAAGCATGAACAATTCTCTTTGTACTCCATGTCAGTCCCTAGCCTCTGACACTGGCTATGCTCTGTCTGTGTATCTATTCAATCAGTCGGTGGGTGGATTGGCTTGGCTTAAAGTTCTGAGCTAGTTTTCAGTTTCCATTCACTCTACTTCTCTATTTAAGGAGAGGGAACTTTATGTTGAAAGCATGGTTCCTTCAGGCATTCGGTAACTATTTACTAAGCACGTATCATGGGACATGTACTCTGTTAGGAGCCAGGAGTATAGAGCAAACCAGATTTGATCTGTACCCTCAGAAAGTTGACAGTCAGGTTGGAGAATGAGGCAAGCGACACATGGAGAACAAGAGAAGGATTTCAACATCATAATTACTTAGATGTAAACCACTCAGAATTTAATCTACTTTGAAAGGAAATTCAGGTAGAAGATCAATGAGGTTAAGTAAAAACCTACAACCCTGAATTTGAAGTATCAGTAGATAGGGAATCATATCAATATCTTGTAATAACTTGTATTGGAAAAGAATCTGAGAAAAAATATATAATACATATTATATATCTATATCAGTTTAGTTCAGTTCACTCAGTCATGTCCGACTCTTTGTGACCCCATGGACTGCAGCACGCCAGGCCTTCCTGTCCATCACCAACTCCTGGAATTTACTCAAACTCATGTCCATAGAGTCAGTGATGCCATCCAATTGTCTCATCCTCTGTCGCCCCCTTCTTCTCCTGCCTTCAATCTTTCCCAGCATCAGGGTCTTTTCAAATGAGTCAGTTCTTTGCATCAGGTGGCCAAAGTATTGGAGTTTCAGCTTCAACATCAGTCCTTCCAATGAACACCCAGGACTAATCTCCTTTAGGATGGACTGGTTGGATCTCCTTGCAGTCCAAGGGACTCTCAAGAGTCTTCTCCAAAACCATAGTTCAAAAGCATCAATTCTTTGGTGCTCAGCTTTCTTTATAGTCCAGCTTTCACATCCATACATGACTACTGGAAAAACCATAGCCTCGACTAGACGGACCTTTGTTGGCAAAGTAATGTCTCTGCTTTTTAATATGCTGTCTAGGTTGGTCATAACTTTTCTTTCAAGGAGCAAGTGTCTTTTAATTTCATGGCTGCAATCACCATCTGCAGTGATTTTGGACCCCCCCCGCCCCCGCAAAAAAAGTCAGCCACTGTTTCCACTGTTTCCCCATCTACTTACCATGAAGTGATGGGACCAGATGCCGTGATCTTAGTTTTCTGAATGTTGAGCTTTAAGCCAACTTTTTCACTCTCCGCTTTCACTTTCATCAAGAGACTCTTTAGTTCTTCTCTGCTTTCTGTAATAAAGATGGTGTCATCTGCATATCTGAGGCTATTGATATCTCTCCTGGCAATCTTAATTCCAGCTTGTGCTTCATCCAACCCAGCGTTTCTCATGATGTACTCTGCATATGAGTTAAATAAGCAGTGTGACAATATACAGCCTTGACATACTCTTTTTCCTATTTGGAACCAGTCTGTTGTTCCATGTCCAGTTCTAACTGTTGCTTCCTGACCTGCATACGGATTTCTCAAGACGCAGGTCAGGTGTTCGTTTCCAAGGCAAACCATTCAATATCACAGTAATCCAAGTCTATGTCCCAAACTGTAATGCTGAAGAAGCTGAAGTTGAATGGTTCTATGAAGACCTACAAGACCTTCTAGAACTAACACCCCAAAAAGATGTTCTTTTCATTATAGGGGACTGGAATGCAAAAGTAGGAAGTCAAGAAACACCTGGAGTAACAAGCAAATTTGGCCTTGGAATACAGAATGAAGCAGGGAAAGGGTGACAGAGTTTTGCCAAGAGAACACACTGGTCATAGCAACACCCTCTTCCAACAACACAAGAGAAAACTCTACACATGGACATCACCAGATGGTCAACACTGAAATCAGATTGATTATATTCTTTGCAGCCAAAAGTGGAGAAGCTCTATACAGTCAGCAAACACAAGACCAGGAGCTGACTGTGGCTCAGATCATGAACTCCTTATTGCCAAATTCAGACTTAAATTGAAGAAAGTAGGGAAAACCACTAGACCATTCAGGTATGACCTAAATCAAATCCCTCATGATTATACAGTGGAAGTGAGAAGTAGATTTAAGGGACTAGATCTGATTGATTGTCTGATGAACTATGGACAGAAGTTCATGACATTGTACAGGAGACAGGGGTCAAGACCATCCCCAAGAAAAAGAAATGCAAAAAAGCAAACTGGCTGTCTGAGGAGGCCTTACAAATAGCTGTGAAAAGAAGAGATGTGAAGAGCAAAGGAGAAAAGGAAAGATATACCCATTTGAATGCAGAATTCCAAAGAATAGCAAGGAGAGATAAGAAAGTCTTCCTCGGTGATCAGTGCAAAGAAATAGAGGAAAACAATAGAATGGGAAAGACTAGAGATCTCTTCAAGAAAATTAGAGATACCAAGAGAACATTTCATGCAAAGATGGGCTTGATAAAGGACAGAAATGGTATGGACCTAACAGAAGCAGAAGATATTAAGAAGAGATGGCAAGAATATACAGAAGAACTGTACAAAAAAGATCTTCATGACCCAGATAATCACGATGGTGTGATTACTCACCTAGAGCCAGATATCCTGGAATGCGAAGTCAAGTGGACCTTAGGAAGCATCACTATGAACAAAGCTATTGGAGGTTATATATATATATATATATATATATATATATAATACATGTATATAGCTGAGTCATTTTCCTATACACTTGAATGGTACAACATTGTAAATTAACTATACTTGAAAAGCTATCAGTAGATTTCATGATGTATTTTATCTTTAACAAATATACAAACACACACATATCCTATCTCTGCTACGGGAAGGAGCTAAGTACAGTGACCAATCCATTAGCATCAAGCTAACTCCCAGTATGGCTTCTAAATACTACTTCCCACTAAAAGGAACTAGGGCTTCTTGGAGAAATGGCTGACTCCAGATTTCAGACAGAAAATGTACAAGATGAGAATGTTGTACCAGTAAGCAATGAAGCTATCAAAGACTACCACTGCTGCTGCTGCTAAGTCACTTCAGTCGTGTCCGACTCTGTGCGACCCCATAGACGGCAGCCCACCAGGCTCCCCCGTCCCTGGGATTCTCCAGGCAAGAACACTGGGGTGGGTTGCCATTTCCTTCTCCAATGCATGAAAGTGAAAAGTGAAAGTGAAGTCGTTCAGTCGTGTCCGATTCTTAGTGACCTCATGGACTACAGCCTACCAGGCTCCTCCATCCATGGGATTTTCCAGGCAAGAGTACTGGAGTGGGGTGCCATCGCCTTCTCCAAAAGACTACCACAGGCATATCGAAAAGACTCAGAAGGTATCTTCAAGAAGTTGTCTAAAATAGGATGATTTGAGAAGCAATAAGGATAGCTCAGTTGATAATGAATCCGCCTGCAATGCAGGAGACCTTGTTTTGATCCCTGGGTAGGGAAGATCCCCTGGAGAAGGGAAAGGCTACCCAGTCCAGTATTCTGGCCTGAAGAATTCCATGGACTATATAGTCCATGGGGTTGCAAAGAGTCAGACATGACTGAGCAACTTTCACTTTCAAGGATAACTCCATTTGACTGAAATGTATCAAATATTTACAAATCCACAAGTTAAAAGTGATATTTTAAAAGAAGAAAATCTTTGAGAATACTAGGGAACTAGCTTATTACTTTGAAAACTGAAAAATAAAGTAAAATAAGTAGGCATTTATCTTGCATTTAAACTCTACCTTAAGATAACCAAATGGTTCATGAGGGGTGGTTTCTTTTTATAGCAGTGTCCAAGCAAATAGATGAAGGAGTAATAAAATACCACATTTTGTACCCCCTAATGAATTCATGCATCTAGACAATGATCATCCATGCCTGCTGTCATACAGAAAGAGAAACATCTAGATAGTATGTGCCTCCTAATGGGTCAATGAGATACTCTTGCTGTTCCTCGGCCCCCCCAACTCCCAATGAAATCTGGATCTAATCAGGCTCCAAGATCTAACTACAATTTAGTGATCAGCACAATTCAGACTATGAGAAGCTTTGGGGACAAATAATTTTGTTTCTTCAATACATTAATGTGTGTATGTATGTGCAGGAATGTCAGAGAGAGAGAGAGAGACACTGAAATATGAAGAAGGAGCCTATAAGACATATCAATTATAATCACTTTGTATGGACTTTATTTGGGATCCTAATTCATATATACAATGTTTTAAAAAAAATCATGAGGCAGTTGAGGAAATTCAAATACAGAGTGGGCCTTTGATGACATTGAATATTACTGTTAATTTTTGGGGTGGCTTAGTGGTATGAATATCACAGCTATATTTTTAAAATAGATTTTACTTTTTGGAGATATTGAAATGTTTACTAGTTAAATGATGAACTGTCTGGGATTTGCTGCATAATATTCCAGTGGTCATGTATAAATAGAAGGAGTATAGGGATAAAACAAGGTTAACCCTGAGCTGATAACTGTTGATGCTGGATGATAAGTATATGGAGATTCATGATACTGTTTTCTCTATTTTTGTATGTTTGGCATGTTTCCTAATAAAAAGCCAAATGGATTCAATCCATGATGTCTCTGCATGAGATAGTTGCCCATGCAATCTACAGAATCATTAGAATCACAAAAAATCTAGGCTGGAGAAGATCCAGGGATTGCTCACCCAGCCTTCAAGCATGACTGCATAGATAAGACCAAGATCTGGGAGAGTCTGGTGACATAGCCAAGGTGACATGGTGAGCTTGGGGCTGTGCTCCTCTGCCTCTGGGTATGTGCACCTATCCCCCCACACCCAAAGTTCCCCTCCTAGTCACCAGAAACGATGGTGATCCTTATCAAGGCCTGATTTTTCTGGCTTTCTTTCTTTAGTCTTCAATTATGAAATATTTCAAACATATAGAAGATATTCAGTTCAGTTCAGTCGCTCATTCGTGTCCGACTCTTTGTGACCCCATGACTCACAGCACGCCAGGCCTCCCTGTTCATCACCAACTCCCGGAGTTCATCCAAACCCATGCGCATTGAGTCGGTGATGCCATCCAGCCATCTCATCCTCTGTTGTCCCCTTCTCCTCCTGCCCCCAATCCCTCCCAGCATCAGGGTCTTTTCCAATTGATACTACTAAAACTACCACATAGATTTTTAAAAATGGCTATGTACCAGTTGTGGTGAGCAGGGGACGCTTTTTGCCGTGGTGCAAGGTCTTCTCACTGCGGTGGCTTCTCTTATTGCGAAGCACAGGATCTAGGACATGTGGCTTCAGTAGCTACAATCCCGGTCTCTACAGCACAGGCTCAGTAGGTGTGGTGCATGGGCTTAGCTGCTTGTGGAATCTTCCTGGACCAGGGATCAAATCCACGGCTCCTTCATTGGTAGGTGGATTCTTATCTACTGCACCGCCAGAGAAGTCCAACCACATAGATTTTTTAAATGTGAATATTTTGAGATTTTCTTCGGATTTTTTTTTAAAGGTAACAGAATGTGATGATGGATAGAGCCAAACTCCCACCTTCCTCTCCCTTCCTTTCCTCCTCACAGATACCAACATCTTGGTGGCAGGCTGTGTTCTTTCCACTTGCGTTTGATGTGTATACTCAAATTTAGAATTGTTTTGTGTGGATTTATATTTGACATAAATAGTATCATATCATATATTTCCTTTTGCAACTTGCTCTTTTCACACAACATTGTGTTTTTGAAATTTATCCAAGTTGATGCATGCAGATCTAGCTCATACATTTTAAAGCCTCCATACAATTTCTTTATACAAAAATGTATAGATTTTTCTT
Organism: Bos indicus x Bos taurus; assembly: GCF_003369695.1. Classification (NCBI taxonomy): domain Eukaryota; kingdom Metazoa; phylum Chordata; class Mammalia; order Artiodactyla; family Bovidae; genus Bos; species Bos indicus x Bos taurus. The sequence goes on from NC_040085.1 coordinate 10,658,898, forward strand.
TATTCATCCCTCCAATAATGTGTTATTGCATTACTGGTTATTTACAGTTACTTTTGCTGCTTTGAACAATGGGGCCATGAAAAATACTCTGCATGTATCTCTTTGTGTAAGAGCTTCTCCAGCGTGTGTACTTGGAAGCAGAATTATCAGGTCATAGAGTTGTGTTGCTTCTACTTTGCTATTGCCAAATGCTCTGTGAAGTGGGTGACCCAGTTATGCTCCCACAGTGTCTGACGATACTAGTCATTCCACATCCTCATGGAAGCTGCATGTTCCTAAACGCAAAACTTGCCAATCCAACGGGAACAAGTTGTTCTCTTTTGCTTTGGCTTTTGGGTTTGCATTTCCCTGAGGACTAGTGAGGCTGGGGCATTTTCACCTGCTTCCTGGCCATTTGTGCTTCTCCTGTGCATCGTCTGTGTTCTTCCCGTTTTTCTGGGTTGTTTACTTCTATGTGCCAATTTGGAAGAATTCTTTACCTATTCCAGTTACTATTTCTGTGGCAGTTATTGGTGTCACATTTGTAGTTTTCCGTGCTTTGCAACTTGATGGCATCTTTTGTGGTACAGGTGTTTTAAATTTTAATACAGTCAAATTGACCTCCAATTTTTTCTTTATAGCTCTCAATTTCTGTATTTTGTTCAATGATCCTTTCCCTACTCAGATTTCTAAACGTTTAAGGATTTTAATCCCGCTTGAATTTCTTTGTGTACGCTGAGTAAGGCAGAGGTCCACTTCCCCTCCATAAAGATGGTCTATTTGTCCATTGTCCCAGAGCTGTTTGCTAAAAGCCCTTTTCTTCAGTGATACATAGTGGCGCCTAGGCCATAGTCACCTTTCATCTCTGTGGAGACTTACTTATAGACTCTGTTTTGTTCCATTGGCCCATTTGTCTATGCGTGCACCAAGAGCATATTTGCCTGCCGACTGTAGCCTTGAGTCCCTAATAAGTCTTGCTATCTGGAGGACAAGCTCTCCTTTCTTTTTCCTCTCCACAATTATAGTTGCTATTTTGAGTCCTTTATTCTTCAGATAAATATTAGTATTAGCTTTTCAAATTACATAGAAATCATTCTCTTTGGGTTTTGTTTGATATTGCATTATAAATTGATTGCTGGGAAAGAGAGCTTTAAAAATGATACTGAATTTCCTTATCAATGAATATGGTATAGCTTATGATCTGCACAGGTCTTTTAAAAAAGACCTGCAACATTTTTCTGTAACATTTAATGTTTTTCTTCAAAAACGTCTTGTGTAGTTTGACTTAGTTTTACTCATAGGTCATATTTGTTGCTATTTGGAAAAGCATTTTTATTTCTTTACATTATGCTTTGAAATTGGTTATTGCTTATGAATAGGAATGCTATTGATTAATGAATATTGATTTCAGATCTAGCAATGTGGTTAAGCTCTCTTATTTAATTGCATATTTTCTACATATATACTCATACTATCCATAAATAATCATAGTTTTTCTTCCATTTCACTCATTGCATTCATTTTTTTTTTTATTGTTTTATTTTGTCCAGCTGGAGGCTGGTAGAGCCTCCAGCCCAATGCTGAATAGAAACAGTAATAAGAGGATTCTTGTTATGTTGCTGACTTTGAAATCATGGTTCTAAAACTTAATTTTTATCTATCATTGGGTTGCTGCTCATCTGGTTTAGCTGTCCATCATAGGATTAAAGATATTTTCTTTTATTCCTTGTTTGGTACATTAAGGAAAATCATGAATGTTGAATTTTGTGAAATATCTTTATTTCTTTTGACTGATGAAACTAGATCTTCTAGCTGTGTTCTTCAATAGTTGGTTGTAGGGTTCTGTGATTCAATTATGTTGTTCAACTCTTCCAGATTCATATTAATTTCTCTCTCAGCTTGATCTACCAATTTCTCTTAGCGGTTTGTTAAAACCTCCCATTCCTCTTTATAAAATTCTGTCCACTTTTTAGAATTTATGTAGTGTTCTGAACTTGGGAGCTCCCACTCTACCTTTAAAGTCTTTTATCTATGACATTAAATGAGTCCCCTTTTTTTCATGATAGGCTATCAAAATTGTTTTATTTGCTTTTTATTTTTGGCTGCACCTTACAGCTTGCTTAGTTCCCTGAGCAGAGAGTATTGAACCTGGGCCCTGGCTGTGAAAGTGCTGATTCCTAACCACTGGAGCTCCAGGGAATTCCCTATTTTACTTCGATTTTATCCAACATGGCTGTCTGTCCACATGGTTAAAGGGAATCCTAATTAGCTTGCTGTTTCATTTGCCAGTATTGGACATTCCAGACCTGCTTTTTCTGAGTCTTGTCAGCTATTGCCAGCAAACACTTGCATGGGTAGCTTCCCTCTGTGATATCCAGGAGAGACAAGACCATAGCCCCATCTCACTCTTGCTCCTGGCCTCAGTAGTACAGGAGACCTCCAGGGCCTGCTTCTGAGCCATCAGCCCTGTGCTGGTTGATCTGCTTGGGAGGGGAGTTCGGAGTCAGGGTCAGAGTGAGCACGCTGTGGAGCTTTCTAGGCATTGACAGACATGCCCTAATGGATGTGAGGAAGGCCTAAGCTAGGCAGTGGACATTTCTGTCTTCCATCTCTCCTTCCTATGTTCTTCATCTCGAGATCACTCATCCCCTGCTCTACCTGTGGGGTCAGTTCTTTCCAAGTTTCTGAATCAATCCTAATGGTCCACCACCCAACCCACCCATTCATCCATCTACTCGTTCATTTGTCCAGCCAGCATCAGTATTGTACAAATACTACAAGCTGTGTGATCTTGGAACTTCAGCGACATCATCTATAAAATGAATATAGTAATAGCATTGACCTCTTAGGACAGTTATGAGTTTGGAATTACACAATGCTTAAAAAGAAGTGGCAGACACATACTAAGTCCTCTATTAAGAATAGCTATTATCTTCATCCCACACTCACTGATTCAGTCAACTAACATTTCCTGAGCATGTACTACTGAGTACCAGAGATACGAGACACAATCCCCGCTCACTTCCAGGTGGACGTCAGGAGAGGGTGATACCATTAAATTAACAGCCATGATTCGCCATGCATAGTACGTTCCCCAGAGAGCTGGCAGAAGACGCTCCAGCAGCACAAAGGAGACACAGCCAGTTTAGACTAAAGGAGTTGGGGGCTAGGGAAGGGCTCCCTTGAAGTGAAACTAAAGTTGAATCCTAAAGAAGGAACAGGGGTTCAAAGAAAGATGCAGGGCATTCCTGGCTGGAAGAGAAACACATAAGTAACCTAAAATCCGAGTGGCCTCTCAGGGCATTGGAGGCGTGTGTGACTGGTGTGAAAAGGTGACTCCAGAGGTACAGGGCTGCACCTGGAAACCAGTTAAGGAGTTCAGACACAGTGCTGTGCACAGGGCCATCGAGGGGCTCCAAGCAGAGGACTGGTGGGGACAGATGTGCAGCTTAACGTCCTACATGACTGTATGCACCAGATAAGCGACCCAGGTCATGTCCAGTGCTCCAGTGCACAGAACCCCGGTCTCTGCACGTCAGTTGAGGTGGGGACCTAGAGCCTGGGGCTCAACACAGGCAGTCTCAACCCTCTGAACTGCAGCTCACCCCCTAATATTTCCTCCTCCTGGCTCAGGTCAGAACCCTGGCCTCTGCAGGTCTCTCCTCCTGAGTTTCACCAGCCTGCTTGGCCTGAATCTGAGCCTGGTTTCTGCACAGGAGGCGACTGGCCAACGAGAGGCTGCAGGAACGGGGACTTCAACAAGCTGGAGGGTAGCTAGATCAGGGTAAAAGGGAGAACTAGACGGGTTGGGGGAGGGAGATGGAGGAGGATGTGCCTCTTACTCTGGGCCTTGGCACATGCTGTTCCTTCTACCTGGAACACTCTGCTCCCCACCTCCCTTGGGCATGGCACCTCTTTGTTCTTTGGGCCTTGGTTCGGCTCACTCCTTCCAAGAAGCCTTGCTCTGACTCCACTCCCTGGGTAACATCTCTACTGTGTGCTGTGGCATCTTCCGGTTTGTGCCTTCTCACCCAAGTTATGGGCATTAGCATTAACCTGCTGGTATCTGCCTTCCTTTTGGGCTTCCCTGGTGGTTCAGACAGTAAAAGAAGCTGCCTGCAATGTGGGAGAGCTGGGTTTGATCCTGGGTCGGGAAGATACCCTCTAGACAGAACTGGCAACCCATTCCAGTATTTTTGCCTGAGGAATCCCATGGACATAGGAGCCTGATGGACTACAGTCCATGGGATTACAGAGTTGGACAGGACTGAGTGACTCACACACACACACACACACGCATCTCACCAAGTGGCAGTTGTCACTTTACGTGACTGTTTCTCCCGGCTGGCTGAGCACACTGTGGAGAGGGCAGGCATCATGTCTTACTGATCTTTGCATCCTAACACCTAGAACCATGCCTGGCATATGTTGGGGTCTCTCCATAGAAATGTTGGTGGGATGGATGGGTAGATGGAAGGATGATTGGAGAGATGAGAGGATGAGTGGGTGGGTGGATGGATGGATGGATGAATGAGTGACTGGTGAATGGATGGAAACATGGGTAAGGTGGGTGGGTGTGTTCTAGAATGTTCTCAAGGCAGGATACTAGTTTCCACGACTCTTGTCGGCCATGGCTCTTCCATGAGAAATTTCCTCACCAGTCCTCTTAAAGAAGAGGCAGGAATCCTCATGCCCTAGATACTAATCCTTGAGACAGTACCGCTCAGTCCTGCCCACTAAGCGGCTCCTTCACGGAGGCTGTGGTATGGGTTTAGGGGAAGGGGAGGTGTGAGTCGCAATGTCGGCTCAGGCCGTGTGACTCATGGTGAGTTATGTAGCCTTTATGGGCCTTCACTGTCCCATCTATCAAACGAGGGGCCAAGGACAGACGTCTCTCCAAGTACAAAAGTTCCAATTTTGGTGTAATATTTAAAAATACTTCACGAGTATGGTACATTTTATAGAGTACATTTCCTACTGTTGTCACAAAAACATCAAATGATGCCCAACCGTGCAAATAAAATAAGGCTCATCATGTTTGTTTGTTATACTTTATATTAAAAATAGTTCATTCTCCAACACTGTGTTCTTATAAAAATGTACACCCCATCTCCATGGGAGAGTCCATGGCCAGTTTTTAACATTTAAGTCTTGCCGATCACACTTCCACCTCCAGCTCTCTGTATCTGTTCCTTGGTGCAGACCCTATGATTTAGGACGGTCACTGCCTCTGCTGGGGTCGGGGCTGCCTAGGGGTGGGGAATAGGGATGGGCAGTGACTCAGAGAGGCCTGAGAGTGAATGGCTCTGCCATTGCTACAAATGGCCTGGACACTTGCACATCATCTGATGTGACCTGAAACCACGAACTTGGTTTCTGGCCAGAAACTCTGGCTTCTGACGACCATGCCCTCTCTGTTTCAAAGATCTTGCTTTGAGCAAAGGCAGAGTGACCAAGCTGGAAGACCCTCAAAAGCCAACCTTTTCTCTGGGCTTCAGGGACAAGCCTCAGGACAGTGCACTTGCCCTGAGAATCAGGATAACCTCAAGCCAGGGAAAGCTCAGCCTTTATTCACTGGTGCTGCCCCGAGTCTATGAGGTCCTGGGCACTATCTTCAGTCAGCGAAACCAGTCTAGCTGTGTGGACAAGCAAACAGGAGCACTGAAGAGTTGCAAATGCTATGATCAGTATGAGCCTGGATTTTTGCAGGAATGGTTAAGGGGTGACTTTGAAAAAGGCTTGGAAAATGGGACATCCCTCGTAGCTCAGTTGGGAAAGAATCGGCCTGCAGTGCAGGAGGCCCCCTGCAATGCAGGAGTCCTGGGTTCGATTCTTGAGTTGGGAAGATCCCCTAGAGAAGGAAATGGCAACCCCACTCCAGTATTCGTGCCTGTGAAATCCCATGGACAGAGGAACCTGGCAGGCTACAGTCCATGGGGTTGCAACTGTCAGACACAACTTAGCAACTAAACCACCACAGGAAAATGGTATCAAGGTTTTCTGCTACTTTGTTGATGAGGAGGTAGGGGCAATCTTGGGGGATTAGAGACGGAAATTGGAGTGTGTACAGTATTTGGGTTCCTCCCCAAAGATTCGAAGAGGCCTCCCAAGCCTTCAAGTGCAGAGGAATCATCTGCAGAGTCGCGAGAGGTGGATACGGCAGTGGATATGGCTTTCGTACGGCTGAGTCAGGGCTGAGGTTCCGTAAGGTGGAAAGTGCGGGAGGGGAGCGGTGGTGGGGTAGGAGGCAGTAGCGAGGCAAAGACAAGCATGCGCAGTGAGAGGCTCGGGGTGGAGAGGCTTGTGAGCTTCTTTCTGTCAGGACAGCCGCAGCGCGGACAGGCAGGGTGGAGGCACCAGCACTCAGAGCCGAAGGATGTGTTCCCAACTGCACTTTCACAGGTCAGGTGACTCTCCCTGGCCTCCACTGGGAGCTTCCCGGCCCGAAGTGAGTCTTGGTCGTCTCCCCATGCTCAATTGTGCCCAGAACCTCTTGGTAGAAGAGCCTTTCTGAGATGGTCTCCCCTTCTCAGCAATGGGCCTCACATTGGCCTTCACTCCCAGGAGCCAAGAGTGGAGGGGAGCATTCTGAGACATTCTTCCTTTCTACCCACTGGGACCTGCAACCCTCAGGCACAGAGAGAATGTTCTGGCCAAAGACTCCCCCATTTGGCCCCGCTAGCCCTCTGCTGTGATGATCAGACTTTGACAAGCAAGGAAAGCATGGTTCAAAGGGGTGTTCCTTTACTCAAGTTTGTGCCACCAGTACAAGACAGAGATGTCAGCCAAACATAGCCGCAGACGGGCCTTCTTCCTACATGCTGGAAGCTTCTCTTCTGCAAGCCTGACAGGAAGCCCAGCTCCAGCTAAGTGACCCTGGTACGTGCAGTCCAGCTGTCCTTTCGAGGCTTAGAATAAAGGCTGCTCTATCTGGATGGTCACTCCTTTTTTCAAATGTTCAATCCTCTTTCTTGAATGAAATAACAGCAGGCAATCATTTTTATGTGCTCATTTGCAGTGACTTTGGCAGGACTTGGAAACCACATTAGCCCTACATTCTGGAAATTTAGCTCATGGCTGCGTGATGCCCAGGAACCTGGGAACCACCACCCCAGGCCAGTCCTGCACCCTCAAGGGCACTGCCCCCATTTCCTCTCTGTAAACCCCTCCTAAGTGGGGTTGCCCCACAGCATCTGAAGTTAAGCTTAAAAAAAAAGAGGGTAGAGGTTTTCAGGGTCCTGATGGTCATAGACACTTTGCAATTTCTCTGCAAGTTCATCCCATTTCATCTTTCTCCGCAAAGAGTTGGGCAGTGGCAGCTACACAGGACATGGGTGTTAACTGTGGACTTCCCCTCTGGGAACTGCCCTGAGGAGACCCCCCCACCCCACCCTGCCTTAAACTGGGGAGACAGCACAGGGCTGGGGTCATGAAAACACTCACTTTTTAACTGTTCCACGTGATCACTTTCTAGGGGTGTGGGGGCAGTATGGGAACGCTTTAAAAAAAGAAGCGCTCACATTTATGGATGACAAAGGAGATCACCCAGGACGTGGGGTAGACAGCACCCCACCCCTCTTCTTGGGAGCGTGAGGGGAGGGAGAATGGAGATAAACTACTGGGGTGGGGCAGGGGGAGGAGGAAGAATTAAAACGCAACAATCAAACCTTTAAATAGTAACTTTTAAAAATATAAAAACAGGTCATTACAATGACTTTTCATTTTCTTTTTTTCTTCAGGAATCAATTTGTCTTCTACCCTCGCCTTCCCTTGTGGCAAGAGCCTTAACAACAGGTGGTGGCTAAGCATCCGAGACCCAGAGAGAGAGAGACTGAGAGAGGAAGAGAGACACAGACAGACTCTGGACACCCCTCCCCAGCCTCAGAAAGGTTAGGGCACCCACCTTGCCCTTCTCTTCCGCCTCCAGAGCCAGGTATGTGGAGGGGCTCACCTGGGAGCAAGAACATTGGAGAGGGGTTCACTGGGAACCCCCCTTCCTTCTAACCAGACAGGATCACACATTAGAAAATAACCCATAAAAATGCAGTATAAAAATTATCTTCCATATGCTACATCCACGGAGAGCCCACCACCAGGACTCATAACGGCCTTTAGCTTTTCCTTAAGAAAAAAAAAAAAAAAAGACCAAAGGAAAACCAAAACAAAAAACAAAATTCTAATACCTCAGAACATTTTGGTACCAAAAAGTGGCACCCGCAGGAGCTGATATTCTACCTGTAAGCTGTTTGGGCTCCTAAGAGAGACAGGAAGCCAGGAGAAGTCAGCGCGGTGCACCCCCAGCCCAACCCCAAGTCCCCTCTCCCTGCTGCCCTGCCTGGGGTGGGGGGGCAGGGAGATCAACCTTAGACTCCGTCCTGCAGGCTAAATACACATTTTCCCTCTAAGGAGAGAGTAAGGGGTCAGAGGCAGGAAAGTGGGGAGAAGGCATTTTATGAAAGGACATCACTTCTAATTCCTTTTATTCGAATTAAAAAAAAAAGCACCCACATCAGTTGCTATTTTCCTCTGGTAGCTCCCTGAGCTGAGTTGCTATGCGTTCTTCTACCTTTGTGTCCTTTTCAGGTTGTGTCCGAAGATTAAGTAGGGCTGGAGACAGAGTGCCTTTGAACTTCCATTTCTCATCACGACAACCAAGTGTGCACCAAAGAGAGATGGAGGCGGGGGTGGGGTGGGGGAGACAGACAGACAGACAGCTTCAGACACCCGAGAGGGGAGCCAAAGGGCTAAGAGGCAGGTGGAACTCAGGAGGCCACAGAAAAATTCACTGTGTTTCTGCTGCCGTCAGCCTGGGTGGGCACCCGTCTCGAGCTCTGCCTGTCCGTCAGTCTGTCTGGAGCTGGGTCCTGACATGCCTTAAGACGATTTCCAGGTCCACATGGAGACACACTCACCCAGGGGTACCTGATGGCTGACCTGGCCGCCAGCCATACTGCCCCTCCTCCACCCAGGAGTCTTCTTCCTCTCCCACTCCCCTCTCCATTCTGCCCCCCTCCCTGCCTCCCCTTCCCAGATGGGAACTTCTGTTTAAAAAAAAAAAAAAGCCACCACCACGAGTGGATTACGAATACAGCAGGCGAAATACACGGCTGGCATTGCCGGTGGGAAGGGGCCTCCTCCCCCGCTGACCAGTCCGAGATAGGAGTCTGTTATTTACACTTTTCACAAACCTTGTGCGCTGCACAATCGGGGACGTGAAACCCTCCCCCACACCCTGGTACAAACGTGTGGTCCACACTCCAGTGTCCCCGGGCTGGGGAAGGAGGACACATCAAAAGAAAGGGGAAGGAAAGAGATTCATGAGGGTGTATGTGGAGAGCCGGAGCCATGAGCCTCCAAATCTACGTGCAGCCTCTGCCAGCATCGTTACGGGAGGAGGAGGGGAGAAATCCATGGGAGTCCGTGAGACACAGAAGTCCCGACGTGACAGGCGTGTCCTCTCAGCCCGCCGGAGCGCGGTGCTGGGCCGCTCGCTGCCCGTCCTCCGTGTCTGCGGGGTCTCCCTGGCACAGCCGAATCGGGGTCTCCCAGAGCTTGACAGCCCCGTCACAGTCCTTGCTTAGTAGATGACCTCATAAACCGTGGCCTTCTTGTCACCAGAGCCTGTTACGATATATTTGTCATCCGCCGAAATGTCACAGCTCAAGACTGACGAGGATTCCTTAGACTGGAGGAGGAGAGAAAGGACAGAAATTCACTCTCTGGGGGTACTCAGCGCTTTCTTGGTACTCGTGGGATTCACCCGCCCTCTGCCCACCCTGGAGAGCATGCTGTGAGGCCTTCAAACACAGCCCTTCCCATCAGTGGGGCCCCTTCTGCCTGCTTCCCCATAAGGAAAAGCTCATTAACTGGGCCAGATGTGATCTTTACAGTCAGCTCCGAGCAGCAAAACACAACACTTGAGTGTGAGCTTTGCATCCTGAGTTTACAAATAGGAAGAAGCGTTTCTGAGCTGAGAGCAGGTGTATCCAGTGTAACTAGAGACTCTTGAAAGTTACATGTGTGATGCACCAGATGCCAGACTTCCAAACTGCATCAAGAGAATGTCTTACTGGCTCTGAAAGAGAGTGTGTGTGACTGTGTAAGTGTGCAAGACTGTGTGTGTGTCTCTCTCTCTGTGTGAGTGTATATGAGTGAGCGAGGGAGAGTGCAGCGTCAGGCCCCAGGCTTTGAAAACCCACACACAAAAAAAGCCTCTTCCCTCTCTCATACCTCTTTCTGGATCCTTCTCTGGCCCCATACCTCTCTCCTTATATTGAAGTGTTGAGATGGAAAATGAACTTACTTTAATACCAGACAACACTGCTCAGAAAAAAAAAGCTGCCCAGTTTGCTCATACGCCCGGTGCGCCTCCTGTGAGGGCTCAGTGTGCAGGCCAGAGCCAAGAGCATGTTTTCATTCCTCCTTGCTCTAGAAATCCTACAAGAGCCCCTGCTAAAAGCCCTCGCCCCAATTGGTCAGATGCCACTAGCAGCAGAGTATGGGTCCCACTGATGTGCCCAAGTCCAAACCCTCGCCGCTGGAGAAGCCGTCTTGGACTCCCAGTAGGTAGGGGTCAGGGCAAGTCCTGCTCTGCCTCCCCCATCCCTGCCCCATCACCGTGGCCAGGCCGACTCTCAGCAGAATCAAGAGGGGCACTTGGAGGGCAGGTAGTACCTGGAATATGCTGGCTCCATACGGAGTCCTCCAGGCGTTGAGAAGGTTATCTTTCCCAGTGCTCACAAACCACTTGCCTGCAGGCAAAGGAAACATCAGGTTGTGGGCTGCTGCTCTCTAAAGCAAGACCCGCCCCACATGGCCAGCTACCATGGAAACGCGGTGTGACCCGCTAACTAGTGCTGGGCTGACTCTTCCCTTGTGAGAAGCGTTTTGTAATCAAGACATACCACACACACACGGACACACACGGACACTCAGATACTGCCTTTCTCTGCAATCAAGGGGAGGGGTGGACAGGCTGGTACAGAGAGAGGCAGGATCTGCAGTTAATCACAGGGATTACACTTCGCCAGAAGATTCTTTTTAAAGCCACTAAGCTCAACTGACCCATCTCGATTCTACTACTGAAAGATGGCAGGAAGTACTGGGGATGGCGAAGCTCCAAGCAGCTAGAGATCCAGCCAAAGGCGGTGGGTCTCTGCAGGCACGCCACCAGAGCTTTGCCTGCGTTAAAGCTCCAGGGTTCCCAAAGCCCTGGGGGGGTGCCTGCTATTCCTGGTCCATAAAGACCTGTTGGGGTTCAGAGAGGCTGGGACTGTCCTAAGCTGCATGGCTAGTCAGTGGGCCGGCACATACTCCAGTCCAGAGCTGTGGCCACCAAAGCCCATGGTCCAAATCACCTGTAGGCAGGTGCTCTGCTCCTGCCCCAGGCCAGCAAGGTCTGGCTCTGGCCTGGTGCCACAGGTGCTTGGTACCCTGTGGCAGTACCTGCATCCTCAGATGCGGGGCGGGATGGGGGTACTGGTCTGGGTCAGGAGGCTGGTTCTGAGACCATGCTCACTTAGGGGGGCTCTGGCCCTTCTCCAAGCTCCGAGCGGCATCCCTGCACAGAGGGCTGGCCAGGTTCCCGCTCCCCCAGGCTCACCGCAGTAAGCGAACTTGAGGGACAGCACGCAGCTCTCGTGCAGGTGCAGCTGGTACTTGTCGGGCTTGGTGTGGTGCAGCACCTCCACGTTGCTGCTCTCCATGCCCACGGCCAGCCACTCCCCGGTGGGGCAGTAACCCAGCGAGAAGATCTGCAGGGGAGGGGAGGACAGAGATCAGCATCCTCCAAAACCACGGCAGCGGGGTGCCGGGGGCAGTGCGGCGGGGACAGGAGGAGGGAGAAGAGGGGCGCTCCTCCACCGCCCTGCTCAGGAACCCTGTGGGCTCAGTCTTACCGACTCCCTCCCCTAGCACCTCCCCACCTGCCATGTGCAATGTAAAGTCCCCCTCTCTCCCCCTCAAGGGAATAGGATCTCATGTTTTATCCCCAATCAACTTCCCAGGTGAGGAAGCTGAGGCTCAGAGAGGTTGCTGACTCTAAAAAGTAAAGCAGGAGAGCCAGGATTCAAACTCAGAGGTGACACAGACATTTCACTTTCAAAGTTATTCTCTGTCTCAGTGACTTTCACCTTTCCTTAAGAAAAATATGAGTAAATAAAACACTAATGTATTAAACGTGCAAGATTAAAATATTAACACAAATAATACAATAACAAAAAGTAATAATACTTAGCATTTATGGAATGCTTTCTATAGCCAGGCTTACAGCCAAGGCTTTCAGAGGGACCATTGCAGGTACTCACATCAGACCCATGAAGTAGCTATGACTATTCCCATCCCATGAATGAGAAAACTGAGGCCAAATGCTCAATGGCAGAGGAGCTGGGAATCAAGGGGCAAGTGCGACCAACTCCAAAGCCTTGTGGATTCTGCTTCACGGCCACTTCCTCCAGGAAGCCTTCCTAGATGACTCAGCTTGTTCTCAGGTCCATTTGTAATGACTGCGTGTGAGGACCCCTTGGTCCCCTGAACCAGCCCCTGAGACCCAGGGAGGGAAGGCCCCATGCTGCCCCAGTGGACGGGGAGGGTCCCAGGCGCACACCTGGGAGGTGAAGTCGTGCTGCTGCAGCTGCCGGCCCTCCCGCAGGTCCCAGGAGCGCACGGTGTTGTCCAGGCCCCCCGTCCACAGCTTGGTGCCGTCGTGGGAGATGTCTATGCAGCTGGCCCCGTCTGTGTGGCCCTGGAACTGCCTAGGAAGGCCAGGCAGGGGTGAGGGTGAGCCCCAGGGAAGCACTGACTGCTATGTTGACAGCTGTCCCAGGGAGACGCCAACTCTGCCCCAGCAGAACGGGAAGCTCGAGGGCCATGGTCCCTCAGGGCTCCTCTCCCACGCGAGCGTCTCGGCCAGGGCCAGTACTTGCATGAGGTCACAGGGAGGGAGGACTCAGACCCAGCAGCTTAAGCTCCTCCAAACCGGTCTCAACGCCGCCTCTTCTCCCCACATCTCTGCGTGTCTCAACTTATCTGAGTTCTGCCCTGCCAGGTCTGCCCCAGGCCCCCTCTCCCTGGAGCCTGGTGCAAGCTCCTGGTCCACAGAGCCCTCCTGCCTCTGTGGGCACCTGGTACAAGCCATCCTTTCACCTGGGTGCCCTCACCTGTGCCACCCCGGCCACCCCACAACACCTCAGACCAGCTGGTCGCAGCCACGATGCCAGCACGGCCTCCCCAGGGCGAGGACACCCCCGCTCCCCCCCGTGCCTCACCTGACCAGCGTCTGGTTGTGCAGGTCCCACACGGCAATGTTCCCATCACTGCAGCAGGAGAAGCAGACTTTGGCGTCAGGGCTGATGGCCAGGGCGTAGCAGGCCGGAGCCGAGGACGTCAACTCAGCCTTGATGCGGGGCGTGGGCGAGGCCAGGTCCCAGATGGTGAGCGTGCTGGCCTCGCCGCCCACGATGAGCGTGCGCCCATCAGGGAGCAGCTTGCAGGAGCGGATGTAGTTGTCCCTGTTCTGAAGAGGGAGGGGACAATGCTCAGCGCCACCCACCTCTCCTCCCGGGGACCGGGAGAGTCACATCCAGCAACACTGAGCACCCTTGCCACATCTGCTCTCTTCCTGCCCTTAATCGCGGCTGCCAGGCTGACCCCACTGCTCACTCGTGACTTTTTAAACTTTCACTTCTTCACAGACCCCTGGAGACCAGCATCATCTCCCCAGACAACGAAAGCAGGGTTCAGAGAAGTTTGCCAGGTTGCCCAGAGTCGCTCAGTCGATACAGGGCTGCGCCTGGCCAGGTCAGTGGGGCACTGCCCCAGGCCCCAGCTCTCCTGTAACAGCTAGAAGGGATGCCCGCAGCCCTAGGATCCTCACCAGGCAGTCCAGCTGGGAGATGGGGCTCTTGCTCCCCGGCTGGCTGATGTCCCAGATCTTCACGCAGCCCTTGCCTCCTGTGTAGACGTGGCGCGTGGGGTTGCTGATGGTCACCGCACACACCACCTCCCCGTGGCTGAGAGTGTTGATCTGCCGGGCGTGCCTGGGGATGCCAGGGCCTGCCAGGGCGTCGTGGGGGAAGGGCACGGGCTGCATCTGCCCATCAGCGCTCACATGGAAAGAGTAGGCTCTGAAAGGGGGAGAACCACGTTTCTGCCATCTCCAGTCCTCTAACAGTTTCTCCTAACTGGCCCTAACCCCTGCCTGGCCTGCCTGCCTCCAAGGTGTCCCCTGCCCTCATCTTAGGAAACCTGGTAACCCTAACCTCCTTGACCTGGTTCCACCAGGACGGAGACAGCTTCATAGTCCTGCCTTGACTTCTGCCCCTGCTTATAGATCCTCGCTCCGAACCACGTCACTGACCCCTCGTTGCCTTGGAACACCCTCTCCCGCCATCTATACAATCTCTAGCACTCTGACCCTGGAAAGGGCCCAGCTTGAATGCCACCCCTCCTCTAGGAGCCAGTAGTATTAGGGAAGAAAATCTGCTTGCCCCCCATCCCTGAATGAATCACAGAGTACACATCAGAGCCAGGGGTGAGCCAGTGTAGTCTGCCCGCTGGTTCAGGTCATAGGAGTGCCAGCTGCGGCTAGAACCCACAGGAACCCCCAGGGCAGGGAAGATCCGTGGCATCTGGTTGGGAAGCCCAACATGTGAAATGTTCCTCCCCTCTCAAGTCCAGGGATCACAACCTCAACCCCAAACCTTCTTCCCCTTTCAGAGGGAGCCTGGGGGCGATCAGGAGTGCAGCCAGGCAGCCATCAGTGGGATTGCAACCTGCCCCAGGGGCACCCCTAGAGAGGCAGACACCTTTCCCCAGGAGAGGCCCATCAGGGCAGGGGATGGGTGAGTGGGTGGTGTGCTCTCTGCCCTCCCCAACAAGCAGAAAATAAGTAGTCAAGGCTTACGGTTTTCCACCAGGAATGGAGGCGAGGCTTGAGGGCAGGCCTGTGGCCCGCATGGGAGGGTGAGGGTCAAAGCCAACCTGTAAGGCAAGACAAGCCCAGCCCTTAGTGAGGGGTGCCGCCCTCCGTCCCCCTACTATACAACGCCGCCACCCCAGCTTCCTCCTCCACCACGTCCTGTCCCACCAGCACCACGCTGCCTCTTCAGAGCCCAAGATGGCTGAGCAGAGCAAAGCCCCTGTTCCAGCGACAACACAGGCCGGGGCCCTCTCAGTAACAGCAGACACGCCTTGGTATAACACGTGGGCAGCCCCACGGGCCGAGGCCCTGCCTCGTGAAATCTCCTGACTCACCATGGGAGTCCCACCCCAGAGCGCCCAGAGAGACGGGTGCCAGCCCCGCTTCCCAGATGGAAGGGCAGCCCAGGGCGGCTGCTGGTGGAGGTCACGTGGTGACCAAAGGGCAGGGGTGGGAACCAGGCCTGTGACCCCAAGAGTGTTCCCTTCTGCTTCCTCATGAACACTCTCCCCCAAGGAGCTGCCTGTCACTGGACCCAGAGGCGCCCCCTGCATGCAGGACGGGTCTCTCTAACCCCCTCCACTCCCCTCCCACTCCTTGCCCAGCCCCCCAAAAAGGAGCCAAAAGGTCTACGTACAGCTCCAAAGCTCACCATTGGCGATCGGCCGTAGGCGGCAGCAGCGGCGGCTGCAGCCGCGCTCATCTGGGGCGGGATGTTGTGGAGGCCTGCGTAGGCGCTGGGGCTGGTGAGGGAGCCATTCATCTCGTGGTGGCTCATCATGGCAAAGGGCGCGGCGTAGGAGCTGGTGATGGAGATGGGCGTGCGCAGGGCCGAGGCTGCAAGGAGGCGGACGTAAGCCCGGACGCACCGCCAAGGGGAGAGGGTCCCACCCCCTCCATCCAGGAAAAGCGCAGGCCACCAGGCTGCCTCTGGCCCAGAAGCAATCTTTCCTGTCTTCTCAAGCTATCCACTCCAGGCAGCCCTCCTGGGCTGAGCTCACCTACCAGAGATCCCCATGTTCACAGCCCAAGAAGGTTTGAGGTGAGAGATGTGCCCACCTTTTTTTTATAGAACAAGATTCAGAGGCCCAGAGAAGAGCATTTTTCAGAATCTCACAGAACTAACAACAAAGGCAGACAGACACTGATGGTGTCCCGAGCTGTCTAAAGCTCCGTCCACACGCTGAGCTCAACAGTGGCCTCAGTAAGCCCTGACATGAGTGCTGAAGCAGCAGGCGTTCACCTCGGTGTCAAACCTGACCAAGTCCCGCAGAGACAGGCCCTCACTCCGACTCCCTGCCTGGTGCTCTGGCCCATCTGTGAGGCTCCAGCCCTGGCCCGGGGCAGACCCTCCCCTCAAGCACAGTCAGCTCAGCCCCATTGTGCCTACCCATTATACCTAGCGGGTCCATGCCTGGAGGTTTGCCTGGCATCGACCGGAGCCCCGGGGTCGTGCTGGTGCCAGGAGTTGGGGCATCATTCCGCGGGGTTGGTGTGTTGGACTTGAGTCCAGGGGTGGAGGATTTGTCATTCTGCAAGGGGGAAACGCAGACACCAAGGGAGGCTATGGAGATTCCTTTCTCCAAGAGCTAGACACCACATGAGGCCTAGTTCTCAATCTTCTGCCACACAACCCCTTCATTCTTGCCCAATCTTGTTTGGCAGGGACTGTGTTCATTGTTCCCATTTTACAGATGCAGCAACCGAGGCTCAGAAAGAGTAACTAAGCACAGGGTTCAGCCTGTACGTGGTAAAGCCAGGATGTGAACCCAGGCCAAGCCCCAATCCATGTGCTTTCTGCTCCACCCCTCCACCTTCTAATCAGCAGCACTCCAGGTGCAGCCCCTTTTCCAGAAACTTTTTCTCTCTGCCCCAACCCTCCCTAGCCCTCTCCTAGTCTCTGCGGTGCCAGGAGCAGACCCCACATACATGACCAAGGTCTTTGGTCTTGGAGGAGGGCGTGCTGCTGGAGGAGGCCACCGAGGCGGGGCTGGTGGGGGCATCCTTCTTCAGGCCACGGGCCTTGTCCAGCCCATTTTCAGGAGGGGAGTGTGCCGGGCTGACCCGGGGTGTCGCAGGGTCCTAAGGACACAAGTGAGGCAGAGATGTGCTAAGAGCTACGATGAGCCTGAGTCTTCTCTGGTCCCAAGGGGAGGCCACCAGCTCTTAACAACCTAGTCTGACCCTTCCTCATCCCAGAGACGGGGAGACTGAGGACAGAGCGGGTGGGTGGACGGGATCTGCTCAAGATCAAACATGAGTTCAGGCCTCCATGCTGGGGAGCTGGCCCTCTTGACTTCGTGTAGATCCCTTCTAGCTCCTCATTCCCAGCTGAGGCTGACCCACGGGGCTCACCACCCTAAAACCCTAGGGATGGTGCGGAGAATAGAGCTGACCTAGAGGACCAAGGGAGCCGGCCCCCCACTGGGATCTTCAGGGGTCTCTCTCTCTGGAGACCCATCCTAGGAAGCCAGCATGCTGAATGACTCCCCAGCCACTAAGCAGCCAAGCCCTGTCTTCCTCCTCCTGACCAGCCTGATGCCCCCAACCCAAAGGCCTCAAACCCAGCTGGGGCTGCCGGTAAGGGTGCAATAGCCGAGACACAACAGCTCCCACCTGGGACAGGAACCATCTCCAACTCCCCACGCAGAAAGCCACCCTGCGACCGGGAACTGCCCTCACCTCATTGGAAACGTCCACCACTAGATCATCACTCTTGTCCCCGTCACTATCCTGCATGGAGAGAGAAGCCAATGAGAGGCCACACCCACCCCAGACTGAGCCCAAACCATCCCATTTCCACCAGCCAGGAGCTGAACCTCAGCCAAACCCCAAAGTGCACACTGTCCCCACTCAGCCCCACCAGCGGCGGCCTCCTCTTTGCTGCTTACTAGTGCAGCCTCCCGGACCCAGGGTCTTTCGGCTCCCACAGCCACCGGCAGCGTCACCCACAACTGCCCCATTATATTTCTAAGCTTCCTTTAACTTGTCCCTCTGGAGCCAAACACCTCTCTCCAGTTGGCCTGACATCCGCCATCACTTGTACATACACTGGTCTCGTTCCATCATTTCCATCACAGTGTGGGAAGGGTGATTAGCCTCATCTCCCAGAAACGCAGCTGAGGCTTTGGCTGCGCGATACGCCCAAAGCCCCAGAGCAGCCAAGGAGCTGGACAGGGAGGGCTGGGCCCAAGGGCACTGGCTCCCACACCGCATTGCCCCCTGCCCTCTGCCCCAGCTCTCAGCCCTGCCCAGCCTGGCACAGAGCAGAAACCATGACCACCTGTAGGGTCAAAGTATGAGGGCACCAGGGATGGCACCTGGAGCAGACCACAGATTCTGAGGGGGCGGTGATGGTAGCACGGGGTTGTGGGTCCATCTGGGGGGGCCCCTAACTCTCCCCAGACTCCACAGGGCCCAGGGGGACCTCTCTGCTCACTCCCTCCTGGCTGTGGCCCATATGCTCACAGCGCACTGATCTATGCAGGCTTCCCATGCCCAGGCCACCTGCCCTCCTCAGCAGGCCACCTCTCCTCCCCAACCTGTACCTGACTCTTCCACGACCAGGCCCTGGGGCGGGGGAGGGCTCCTCCTTCAGCCCGGCCGACCCAACACAAACCCCAGCAGAGCCCCCAGACGTACGTATCGGCTCAAACTGTCCTTCTCTTCTGCTTTCCGCTTCTTGGCTTCCATGCTGTAGTCTGCAGATCCCCGGTGCTTCTCACTAGCTCGCAGGCTTTCCGAGGGCGACACTGAGTTATTCTGGAAGCAAGGAGGAGACTCAGTGTGAACATTTCATTCGTGCATCGATATAGCTCAGTGGGGTGACCCAGAAGGTCAGTTGAGGTGTCGTGTGTGCCCTGTAGGTCTTGGCTCCATCAGAGCCTCACCAGGGAGGGACGCCCTCCCAACTCCCCAGATTTGGTTCCTCTGGGAGAGGCCCTGAGAGCATGACAATTCTCTTTTGTAGCAATGTCGCTGCTGTTAGATAATTAACCTTGCACGAGCCACTGGCCTCTGGCCTATTAGCCTGTGCGCTTCATGAAGGCGGGGGTCGCACCTATCTCCTTTTCCACCCCTCTGTGCTCAAAGAATGGATAAACTGAATTTGTACAGAGTCTTGAAGACGGATCTGAGCCGACAAACTGGGGCTATGCACAATACCTCATCTGCTAAACCTGACAGGAAGAGGGACTGACAGGCAGGGGAGCTGCCAGGTGCCAACAGGTCTCCCAGTGTAAGTACGCAACGGGGCATTTTGTGTGAATGCCCCTCCATGACGGCTTGGCCTCCCGCAATTTTAGAGAGAAACACCAGGGTTGCAATGATGCAGAAAACACAATGTCATGAAGCCTCTCCCTCTGAAGATGGGAAAAGGCATAGAGGGCAGGTGGAATTCCCCTCCACTCTGTGATGATGGCCAAGTCCAGGTCCCGAGACGACGGGAAACGTGCCCAAGGTCCCCCAGCAGGAGGCCACTTGAAGAAAACCCGAGGCTTTTATGCCTGGAAAGAACTAATGAGTTCTCCCTTCAACTACAAAGCAAGTGAGGATGAGAAGAGTTTGGAATGTAAGGCCTGGGAAGAGGGAAGGTGGGCTAACAAGGTGAGGCAGGAGAAACAATGACAGTGGGTCTGAGGATGGAGCAGTCTTGGAAGTTGAGAGCTTCTCTCAGAGAAGGACTCCAGCTGGTGGTGCGATGGGTGAGTAGGGAACAACAGGCGTCACGTGGCCTCCAACACCAGGCTGGGAGCAGACAGGGAGGTGCGATGGGCAGGGGTACCTGCCAGCAAACCTCTGTGCCAAGGGAAAGATACCACAACCCCCTCTAGGGGACCACTGAGGTTTGTTCCTTCCTAAGAGACTACACTGGTGGCTCAGTGGTAAAGAATCCACCTGTCAATGCAGGAGACACAGGTTCATCCCCTGGGTCAGAAAGATCCCCTGGAGAAGGGAATGGCAACCTATTCCAGTATTCTTGCCTGTAGAATCCCATGAAGGGGAGGAGCCAGGCAGCTACAGTCCGTGGGGTCGCAGAAGAGTGGGACACGACTGAATGACCAAACAATAACACGACAAGAGACCGCACTGCACCTTCCCCTGCAGCCCTCGGCACCTTCTTCTGTGCACCTGCCTTGGATCAGGCTTGAGGCTAGATGCAGGTGTGGAGGAATGAACAAGATGCAGTCCCTGCCCTCCAGCAGCTGACCGCCCAGCTGGGGCAGGGCGGGGAGCAAAGTCCAGTCCATCCTCGTCCCCGTGCCCAGGGGTGTGTGACAAGCCTACGTGGGGACCTGCAGAGATGTCTCCTCAAAGGCGGAGGCCTTCCAGAGGCAGATGGAAAGTCTCCCCACTTCCCCCAGAGGCAGGGTCTGGCGTTCTGCGGGGAGCTGTGCGGGAAGGAGCCACAGAACCTCATTTCCTCCCCTAAGCCGGTTTCTGGGCAGCCCTTCCCTGCCAAGCTTCTGCCTGAAGCAAATTAAAATGGCAGAGTTATCAAGCCTTGAAGAAAATATGGAGGTTATAATGGAAGTGCAGCTTCAACCTTCCCCGCAGCTGGGCAGGCGCGGCAGCGATGCGCGCATAGCCGCAATTCAATTAGCCGCGGCGAGCGCCGGCAGAAAAATCACTGTCATTTCATTTCATTTCCTCCGACGGCGACCACCCCGTGCTAAGCAGAAACGCTCCCAGCCCCTCTGCTCTTGCGCGGGTAGCAAGGAGAGGGGGGCGTGCGGCCGCTCCTGTTTCTCCCCGCGACCCAGGCCGCGGCTCCGAGAACAGCGGGCTCTTTCTTTTGCAGTCAGCTGCAAAGCCTCGCTGCTACCGGAGGAGAGTCATGTCAGGCGTTTAGCGGCATCGATCCAGCCCGCCTCTGGCTGGCAGGCGGCCAAAAAACTAAGTATTTTTTATTGCTTCGGCTAGGCAAGGAAATATGAATGAAGCTACCTCTAATTGGACTCCAGACTAACCCCTCCGGGACAGCTTCCAGCCCGGCCAGTCGGCCCCCCTCCCACTCCGACACGGCCCTGTCTTTCCTGCCGGGGCCTCATCTGTTGACAGCCTGGTTTCCAAAGGGCTGATTACGTTCGTTTCCACTTCCCGCGACACCATGGCTGCGTGCACACGTGTGAGCCCCTACCGCCTACCCCCAGGGCCGGCCCACAGCCCTCTGGGGCAAGGACGGTGACCCCATTCATTTCCATTGAACTCTCCAGGGGCCCCTCTGCCCTGTCTCAACATCGGCGAGCACTGTAAAGAGCCCCGATCTTGGGGGCTCCTCGTGGGATTCTTTAGCAGAAAGCATTCACAGAGAGGGCGCAAAGCCAAGGCCAAGAGAGATGAGGATGAGGACGTGTGAAGGCAGTGAAGGGATTGAGCAGCCACTGCTCTCTGTGGCAAGTCCGTGGTAAGCAGGTAAGCTGGGTCCTGGGTCCTGTGCTAAGTGGGGTCTTCCTAACTAAGGAGAGAGGCTGGCTGAGCAGGAATATTCCCATATTACAGATAGAGAAACTGAGGCTGGGAGAGGCCAAGAGGGCTACCCAATGCCCCATGAAGCTGGGACCAGGCTGAGCCTTGAGGTGTCTAGCCCAGCCCTCTTCCTGTCTAGGTAAACTACCTCTCCAAAAATGTCACCTCCTGGGATCAACACGAAAGCAATCAAAATGGATTTGCAGCTTCAGCTGTTCCTTTCTTATGCACCTAGCCATTCCTGGGCCCAAATGACCTGGATTTCTGAGCACACAGGCGAGAGCCTCGGGGACGGATGTGAGCACTGCTGCTGATGCGAGGTTCAGAATCAGCCCAGTGGAGGACTGGGGAGGGGACATGGGTCGAGATGGAGAAGCCACCCGAGGAAGCTGCTGTTTAGATGGTTAGTTAACTGCCTGACCTTCCAAGTCCTACTTAACACGAGGTAATAACCAAAGCCATCCTAACAGATTAGATGGCCCCAGATATAAGGACAGTGATGAGGAATAAAATAGCTTTGCTAATCGCTGGAGGATTTTTTTATCCAGACTCCACTGCGCTCATTCAGAAGGCTTATTCACTTGAAACAGAACCTCTGAGCCTCAGTGTGATCAGAAAGATTTACGGCAAATCTCAGAGCTGGCAGACACGCAGGCAGCCTGGCCTTAATGCTCGCTTGTGAGCACTTCTTAAACCAAGTTAAAGCCTGCAACAGGGAGAAACCTCAGGTGTTGGGAGGAAATAAAGACGATACAGGATCATATAGGAGACAGCCAACCTAGGGGACAGGGAGGGAACTCCGGCCCCAAATGAGGGAGGGACACCAGGGTCCCGAGCTCTGGGGTCAGCCCCGTGACTCCACAACCCCCCTTGTACGACCCAGGGCTGGCCGGCTGACCTCTCCAGTAATCACCTCTTATATAAAAAGGGGGTTAGTTACAGCTCACTTAGCCCAAATCTTCATTTGACAAACGATGGCCCTAAAGCCTGGAGAGGTAAAAGCTTGCCCAAGTGAAGGTCAATCAACAGGTGACAACAGCTCTTATTTCATGACAATACCCGGCCACCCCCAGGAGCCCACACAGGGTACCCCAAGTACCCTGCACCCCGAACGCACCCCACAGGCCCCAGAGTGCCAGCACTTACCGCACTGGATTCTCTCTCTTCAGGGACAGAAGGCCAGGAAAGGAGGAGGGTCAGGTCCCACAACACAGAAAAACAAAAAGAAAGCAAGGTCAGTCTCGTCCATCTGGCTTTTATGCTTTGCTAGTTCACGGGTTTTAAAATGGGCAGTGGCCTCGCTCTCTGAGTCACCCCGGGTCAGCCAAGGCAGAGCCATTAGGTGACGTCTCTTAGTTTGGAAATTAACCGCCCCAATTCCATCGCTTCGCCGGGCCACCAGGCCTGGGTGGGGCTGCAGGGGGCTCTGTGGCCTAGCTCTCCCTGCCATGCTGAGAAGGGTGCCAAGATTACTGGTCAGCAGTTTTTAAAGCCACGAGCCTGGGAAGGATCGTGCTATGTAAAATATCCATAGGATCTGAGAGTTGAGAACATTACTGTTATTTCTTTTTAATTAATTATAGGAGTGGTTTTTTGGTATGGTGGTGTTTTTATCACCCTTCTCTGTTTCTTTGCCAAGAGCCCCTGGAAGCAGAGGCCTCTGATTATCTGCCTAGTCAAGCACTAGCTCCCTGGTCCTCCTGTCTGCTGCAGAGAGGCCCTCTTCCTCTGTCGGGAGGATCATCCTAAGGCAGAGACAAAAATCTTAGTCTCAGTTCCCAGGACCTGCTACCACTCCCCAGCCCCGGCCTGGGCAGGATGGTGACGCTCCAAGGCCCTCATGCCCATAAGGCATTGGCATGTGCCCCAGTGAAATCTAAGCATAAATCAAACCATCACATGGTACACCTTGAATGTGATGTTATGTGTCAATTACGTTATCAAAGCTAGAAAAAAACATCTGAGGGCAGACCACACAAAGTGGTCCTGTTTGCAAAGGGTCTGCTAGGAAGCCAGGCCCTTTCCCATCCCGATAAAACGAAGCCCTCCTGATGCCCTCCAACTTCCTTGCGGGAAGGGCTGAGTAAAGGATGGGGGGCATTCTCATTCCCCATCTTCCCAGTCCTCTCCCTGTAGCGGCACCAGCACTGTCTCTATGTAGCGTACAGCCCCCTAACACGTCTTTACTTGAAAGTC
The DNA here is from genome assembly GCF_003369695.1 of Bos indicus x Bos taurus. Lineage (NCBI taxonomy): Eukaryota > Metazoa > Chordata > Mammalia > Artiodactyla > Bovidae > Bos > Bos indicus x Bos taurus. The sequence continues at coordinate 10,682,458 of NC_040085.1, forward strand.
AACTGGGTACCTTTTCCAAGGATCCTTGATGGGTTAAACACCTGGGAACTTGGCCTCTGTTCTCAGAGGGCTAATGATCTCTGTGAGGATGAAACGTTTTCCAGGGAAGGATAGAAGATGATGGCAACAGAGGTCTTGGGACCCCGACTCTTAAACTCCCCTGGGAATTTGGAAAAACCCTCAGCTTGGCCAGGAGGCCCGCCTGAAGGAATGGGACTGGGGCTGACCCTTGGAGAGTGGGCAGGGTGTAGCTAGGAAGATGGGAGGGTACTCTAGGATGAAAGGACCAGATGTCTTCCAGGGCAGAGCAGAGTGGGTACACTTAGGGCAGAGCAGAGTGGGTACACTCAGGGCCTGGGGATGGGTCTGGGGGTGGGCCTGGTCTCCAGGCACACAGGAGCTTCACTGATGGACAGCTCCAAGGCTTGCTAACTCCTGGTCCTCGGGTGGCAGCGTCCGCGGTGTCCACTCACAGCAGGGCCCCTAGAGCCTCTGCCCACACCCCACCCCAGCCCTTGCCCCTGCCCCGGCCCCGGGTCGCACCTCTGTGGTCCAGCTCATGGTGGTTCTTCTCGTCCTTCACTGACAGGTGGGCCTGGCTGCCCAGTGCACCAAGCGCCAGCAGCCCTGAGCTGCTCCCCGTCACTGGGGGGATCCCTGGAGGCTGGAGGCCTGACGGGTGGGGTGGCAGCTGGACCGGGGGGCCGTGTGTGGCATGGGAGAGGTGCTGCGCCTGGAGCTGCTGTTGCTGCAATGAAGTGGGTGGTGAGCACGGCCGAGCCAGCAGGGCGGCAGAGGCCTGGGCCGCCCTCTCGCTCCTCCAGGAGGCAGCAGGGGAACGCGCACCCCCCAAAGCTTCATCCCCAGCTCAGGCCACATGCTGTCATGCTGGAGGAAGTCTGTTAATGGACTGCAATTTAGACACAAGATTTATGATGGCAAACACCACCTCCTCCCCAACCAGGACAGAATTTCTCAATGTATGATTCCCAGCCCAAGATAAATAAAGCATGCATTTAAAAACCACAGTCATCAGGGCTCCCTCTCTGTGGAGGGCGATCCACTTTTAAGCTCCCAGCGGTCACAGTTTTGCTCATGCTTACATGCCTGCCAACGTCAGCAGCCAGCGTCTCCCACCCTTAACCCCAACCCTGGGGAAGACTCCCTAATTCTGAAGAACTCCACGCCTGTCTTACAGAGCAAGAGCAGCACACAGCAGAAGAGTCCTGGGATCAAGAAGAGTTTGGGGCCAGAGGAATGAGAACCAATGTCACTGAACAGGAGAGTGGAGAACAGGGTGAAAAGGGGGGCTTTGGAATTAAGACAGATCTGGATCCAAATCCCAGCCCTGGCACTTACTAGCTGGGTGACCTCAGGTGGGTCACTAAGTGATCTCTTAACAATAGCTAACATTTACCAGAGGGCTTTTCATGGCCCCCCTTCTCCCCTACTTTCCCCAAATCTAGACAGGTATTAATGCAGTTATTATCATCAATAGATGGAGAAGGAAATGGCAACCCACGCCAGTATTCTTGCCTGGAAAATCCCATGGACTGAGGAGCCTGGAGGGCTACAGTCCACGGGGTCCCAGAGTTGGACAGGACTGAGCATGCATGACGACGACGACCATCAACAGCAAGGACAACAATCCCTAGTCAAGGATTCTGCTCTGTGGATGTCTCGAACACCTCAACCTAGCACTGGTCTCAGGGTCTTCTCTTCCCCTCGTCCCCTTGTTCTCCCCCAGCAGCCGAGACAAAACACCCTTTATCAATCTTAAGATTGTGTCAAGAACCATGGGCACTGTGCCGCTGACTACACCATGACCAAATATTTCATAGAGATTGAAACATTTCTTGGGAATGACTGGGGCCTCGGGTTATACATACATCTTTCCTTTCAACAAGCACGAGGGGAGGGAATGGAAATTTACTGAATGCCTGAATGAATGCCTGGGCCCTTTCCAAAGCTTATCTCTGACCCTTTCAACTACCTGGCAGAAGGGTTGTGCCCACTTTAAAGACAGCAAACTGGTACTCAGGGGCTGGAATACGGTCAACTACCAACATCATCCAAAGAATGTTCCGAAGGAGACCCCCTGCCCCAGAGCAAGAAGAGTTTATGGGGGTGACAGAGAGCCAAAGCCTGACAAGCTCACCTGTCAATGTGAACCGTGGCTCTCTGGCCACTGCTGACAGACGACAAAATACAGAGAAGGCCCACAGCTCTGGATGCACATGCGGCTCCAAGAGGCAGTAAGTGTATCTGAGATCAGGGATTAAAAGCTTCCCAAACGGCTTACCAAGTAAAGAAACTGCCTGCAATGCCAGAGATGCAGGAGACTTAGGTTTAGTCCCTGGGTTAGGAAGATCCCCTGGTGGAGGAAATGGTACCCCGCTCCAGTATTCTCACCAGGAGAGCCCCCTGGACAGAGAAGCCTGGTGGGCTAGAGCTCATGGGATTGCAGAGAGTTGGACACGACTGAGTGTCTGAGCACAGAGCACACATTAAGAGACCTGCTCTTCCTCAACTAAACCACAAACTGCCAACCTCATGCACCCCCAAATTCATGATCCCCACTTTGCAAATGAGGAAACTGAGGTACTACACTCCTAGCCCTGCAGGGCTCATTTTTCAGCATAGGGGGAAAAGGCTGGGATTACAGCCATCGCTCAAGACCTGGGACGTCTCTTGGCGGGAAGTTTATGGAAGCTGCTGGTGGCCACTGGTCCGGGTTGTCTGCCCTGAGACGCCAGAGCAGACACAAAGTGGAGGTGTCTATCCTAAAGCCATCCACCCCCCAGAGGCAAGGCCCATGGAGGTGCAGCTCGAATGGTTAGTTGGGACGAGGAGTGTCAGTGGGGCAGCCTGCTTCCTGAAAGGTGAACCAGTGAACCAGCACCAGAGTCTTGCAACAGAGTCTATATCTGCAGTTGCAGTGTCTGTATGGAAGACACTGGCTTTCAAAGCTGTTTAGCCTCCAAGAGGGAGATGGTGGTTTTCTGGAGTGGCCCATGAAGCAGGTATGTCTTTTTTGCAACAGAGGAAAGGCAGCTTCCGCGTACTTCTCATCTTCAAGCACAAAAGAGCAGGACCCCCTGCACAGCCAGAAATTCCCCCGAGGTCTGCTCTGGATGGATGGAAGGCAGGGTCAGGAGCAGTCCAGCAGGCTCCAGGAGGCAAGGACAGCCAGCCGACCTCCAAGGCTTCTGTCTCAGGGCGAGGACAGATGCCAGGGCTCGTCAGGTCAAGGGTCTGCTGACAAGCATCCTGGTTGTGACAGAGAGTGAGAAAAAAATCTCCGCAGCGGGGCGGCTGGCAGTGTTCCACCTGTCTCTCCATCCCAGTGTCACAGGCAGGGCACAGCCATCCTCAGGCTGCTTTCCTGTCCCCATGACACATCTCTGACTTCAGAGGACGAGGGGAGGAAACACAGAGACATCCAAGTGGGAGGGTGACGGGGTTTTCAACCGGGGAGAAATGGGATCGAGGCCCCCATCCAAGGAGGCACTGGGCTCAATTCTGCAGCAGCCTGTCTCCAGCTTCCACTGTCCCCTCTAAGACCAGGATCTCTCTGTCCATGAAGTGAAAGGAAGTCAACAAACCCCCTCAAACCCCCAACCAGGGGGCAAGGCCCCTCGCGAGCGCCCCCTCCTCTTGCCTTTCACATTTCATGCCAGAACAGCAGCCTGTCAGAGAAGACATCCTGGGGGCAGGCGTGTGTCCCTGCCTTCCTCATGGGGCCAAGTGCCAGGTCCTGGGCTCAGAACACAGGGCCACTCATTCACAGGGGACACTGACGGGAGGCCCTTGCTGGCCAAGTCTGTGTGACTGGATGATGCACATCATGCTTCACGCCTCTGCTACCTGATTTAATGCTTCGCTTCTCCGGTTCATGATATGGGTTAAACCTAGTGAAGTGGTCTAAGCCTTTCCAGGGCTGAGACCCACTGAGGACGTCCCAGCTGTATGAGATGGAGACTTCTCACCTCCCGGGGGAGGGGAGAGCAGCCCCGACCTCTGCCTGGTCCTTCTACTTCTTGCCCACAGAAGAGGCCCCCCAGCTCCAGGTGAATTGTGCATCTGTGCTCTACTGCAGCTTGGAGGGCTCACAACAATGCTATTACTCCATTTCAGAGACAGGGACAGGCTCAGGGGCGGTGAGATGACTCTGCTAAGCCAAAGAGACCAGAGCCAGAACGCAAGCCCAGCGTGACTTTTCTCTACCATGGCCCCCGGCTGAGAGAAAAGGATTGGCGTTCATTCTAAGGCTCCCTTTCTGCACCATCCATCCCCCTGTCAACCAAACCCAGCTCATCAGCACTGTGGAGGGAATGCGAGAACCTCAGGACTGGCTTCAGCACACCCTGTGCAATCTGTGACAAGCTACAACCTCCCTCTCCCTCTTCCTCACCCCACCCCTACCTAACCTGAAAAAAAAATAAGTAACCACCACCAAGGACCCATTGTGTAGCACAGGGATCGCTGCTCAATATTCTATAATAACCTAAACGGGGAAAGAATTTGAACAAGAAGAGATACACGTGTATGTATAACCGAATCACTGCTATACACTCTCGAAACTAACATAACACTGTAAATCAACTATACTCCAGTACAACTACACTCCAGAAAAAAAGCTACCAACACTTTAAATCTCTTCCACTAACAATTTTCAAGGGGACACAGCCCAAATTGTCAGTGGACAAGTGGGGTGAGTTGGCCACTTGACACGAAGAGCCGACTCATTGGAAAAGACCCTGATGCTGAGAAAGACTGAGGGCAAGATAAGGGGGTGGCAGAGGATGAGATATATAGGTAACATCACTGAGTCAATGGACATGAGTCTGAGCAAACTCCAGGAGATAGTGAAGCACAGGGAAGCCCGGTGTGCTGCAATCCATGGGTTCTCAAAGAGTCGGACGTGACTGAGCAACTGAACAGCAGCAGCAAGTGGGGTGAGAACCCCTCCACCTGCCAGGTTCAGTGACCTGGAGCCAGCGTGGAGCAAACTGAAACGTGAGCTCTGGAAGTGGTGGGTACCATCAGCTCACTGTGTCTACTCTGCCTAGAGAAACCTTTTGCAAGTTGCTGACCAAGGGACAATACTCTGCCCCCGCCCCCATGCTCAGGAACCTTTTGACTGTCTAAGGTTCCCTTAATAACCTGGATCCAAGAAGAGAGGGTGTGGATCAGGTCTGCAGTAACCGGGTTTTGTAGGCCCTCCACGAGCACACACACGCCTTCAGGCCTGCTTTCCCCAGATGGACATAAGTTCCCCGCAGACCAGCAAGCCTGGGCCTCCGTCAGTCCCTCCATCCCCTCTCACCTGGAGGGGAGACCCTAGAAATCCTCTAACTCGTGTGATAAACATGCCCCTCACTGCAGGCACGCCAGTGACCAGGCTTGCCAGATACCCGATCTCTCACCTCTCTCTGACATAAGCCAAGGCACGAAGGCAGAATCCTTCCACCCCATGCCCAAGAGAGCCCCAGATGACTGACTGAAGTGGGCACATCATTCGACACTTGCCCAGCCCTTCACTTTTCCACAGATGAAGAAACAGGCCTGGAGGAACTAGGTGACTTGCCCAAGGCCCCTCAGCTCCCAGACCAGGAGGCCAGGCCACTCCTCCCCGCAGAGGGGCAAATCCAGCTGTGCCATGGGGCAGGTACCAGCTGCTGTTGCGGCCTCGTGGGCCCTCCCTTCCCTGCCCTTTACTGCTGGGGCAGGACTCCAGGCCCCTCACCACCTTCCTCCCATCACTCTCCTGAGTCAGCCGGCCACAAGCCCGTTCTCCCTCTCCCTCCTTCGCGGGATGCCCCAGCTCGAGAGCCTGTCCGTAATTCCTGCCTTGTGAGGCTCTGGCAGGCGCAACGATTAGACGGCTGCCTGCTTAATGACAGGGCGATGGCTGCGTTCACTCAGAGCTGGAGAAGCAATTACCTCGAAAATGGGGGTCACAGGCCCCACTCGTTGGCTTTAATTGAATTCCAATATCTGCCTCGAGCTGCCTTGACCTAACGCGTAGCTTCCTAAATACTCCTTGAAGGAAGCAGAGCTAATCCAAGCAGTGCTTCTTCTCCTCAATTCCACTCTTTCTTAGAACTTTTTTTTTCAAAAACTATTTTCATAAGAGGATTTTAATTCCAAAGGGGGAGGCGGTCGGGGGAAGAGGGGACCCCACTGTGGCCATGGCAGGGGTGGGAGGGCTGGGCCTATAGTATGGATGGGGGCAAGGGGCTGGGAGAGGAGAAACTTCAGAGAAGGAACTTCCCACCTTGAGCCCTTGCCTACCACTCTCAGCACGGCCATCCAGCTGTGAACTGCCACTGAGGAGGAGGACACTGGCCCCACACCAGGGCCGGACCGGGCAGGAGGTGGCAGGGGAGGAGCCCTGAGCTGAAAGCCAGCCTGGGGCGTCTGGCCTGACTTTGCTCCTGAACGCTGTGTGACTGGCTGTCACTCCCAGCCTCTATAAAGCAAGGGTCAGTTGAATCAGTCGCTCTCCACCTCGGGCGCTTTCATGCACTGCCCCCGGCCCCTCACCAGGACATTTTGCAATGTCTGGAGACATTGTGGGGTGTCACAACTGTGTGTGGAGGTCACCGGCATCCAGTGGGTGGGGACCAGGGCTGCTGCTGAACACCCTCCCGTGCATCCTCACAAAGCACCCGGCCTCAAAGTTCATGAGCCTAGAGGCTGCACGACCCTGGGCTGGGTGGTCTCTGAGGAGACCTCAAACTGTACAATATGGTTTCCCTGCGGGGGGCTCTGCCTCCCAGATCACTGGCTAGAAGCAGTTACCACCCACTCATGTTCTCCTTCCCGGCCTCCTCTCCACTCCTCCTGCACAGCAGGTGAGGGTCTCCCCTTTCCTCACCACTCCCAGGATTCAGACCAGGCTAACACTCCCCTGCCCAGCCCCCCGCAGGCAACTCAGACCAGAAGGACAGAAGCCCATAACCATCACAGGTGCCACTGACATGATGAAGGGTGAGGATCCACCAGCATCACTCTGTCACTCCAACCCTGCCCTCCCAGCAGTCCTGGCCCAAAGAGATGAGCTGGTCCACCCCTCTTCTGTAACAGATGCAGACACTAGGGTGCGAGGAAAAGACGGGATCTGCCTGAGGTCACACGGGGAAAAAGTGGAACTAGAACAGAGGGCCCCAGGTTTCTCCCCAGAATCAAGAGCCCAGTGACATCATTCACCCCATCAAGCCAGAACATTCTGCACCTTTAATTCCACCTGGAAATAATGACTGCACTTAAGGACAAGGAGAAGAGTGAAGACCAATCAAAGGGCTGGAGAGACCCTGGCCAACCCATCTACTGCTTCCCAAGCCAGACTACGGTTCAGAATGATCTGGAAAAACACAAAAACACAGAGGCCCAGTCCCATCCCAGACTGATGGAAAAGAATTCTGAGGGGGGTGCCCTGGAATGTATATTGTTCAGAAGTCCCTTTGGGGACCCACACTCAGGAAGACGTGGCCAGGGGTCCTGGCTGGACTTCACACAGGTCCATGATGGATGCTCAGCCAGGCAGCTCAGCGCACGGGACAGCAAGGCCCAGACCCGAATGCCACAGCACGCTTCACAGCACAGAACAACAGAGACAGTTCTGACCTCAGGAGGCCAAAGAAGGGCGGATCTTTGCCAGGGAAGGGACAGGCCCCCAGGGAGGTGGGAGAAATCAGGCTGGCCTCCAAGGTGATCCCAGAGCCCACCCCTTCTCTGTTGGAGATGCCAAAAGCCAGGGTAGGATGGGGCTGATGAATTTAGAGGTGGATTAGGGTTGGGTCAGATACCCCTTTAATCTGGGGACTGGGAGGCAACTGGGGAGCCACTGGGGAAGATATCTAGGTGGGTCCAAGCCCGTAAGACGCTGGGGGCACTGGAGCCCTGGGGCCGCACTCTTTGAGGCCAGCTGAGGTCAGGGTCTGTCTCTGGTTACGGTAAATGGGAGGAATAAAAGGGCTATACACACGGTGAGAGGCAGACTGGGGAGTCCACGTACCCCGATGATGGCGTTCAGCTCTGTCATGGTGACCTGCTTGGCTCGCTCCACCGCCTGCGCCACCTGCTGCTGGTGCTGGAGGAACGAGGTCCGGGTCAGAGGTGGCGGCTTCCCTGCCCGAGGAGGCATGGGGTGCGGGGACCACGCGGGACGGGCAGGGTCACCGTCCTAACAGGAGGCAGACCAGGGCCACGAACCCAAACAGGACTTGGGGGACGGGGAACCCTTTAAACCCTTTTCAATGAGCATGTATTACTTTTGTAATGAAAACGTCCCATAATTTTAAGCCAAAAGATGGCTATTTGTCAACTGTCGCCCTCTACCACAGGAAAAAAAATCTTTATTTGAGGCCTCTGAGAAAGAGCCAACATCAGACGATGCTGCTGCATGATTATTCCCCTTCTAAATGCAGTGACAGTGTTGTTGTCCATAAAACAGGAAGGTGTCCTGTTTTTAGGAGAGGCAGCCTGAGTACGGAGAATGCTGTGAGTTTTCAGGATGTTTGCAACTACATTCGAAGGGTTCAGAAGAAAAGTACATGTATCTATACTCAACCTGTATCTATGTAAACAGAAAACAAACCAAAAAAGCATGTGTCTATAAACGTGGGCAAATGTGGCACAATGAACCCTGATCTAAGCTATGGACTCGGGTGCTGACGCTGAGATGCTGGGATGCTGATGGCGTGTGAGGCAGGTTCATCCGTTACTCCAGGGTGGGGTGCTGATGGTGGGGAGGCTAGGGGACAGCTCTGTACTGTCCATTCAGCTTTGCTATGAACCTCAAAGCACTCTAAAAAATTAAGTCTTTTTTTTTTTTTTTAATCTTTTTTAGAGCATTCATTCCCTTCAGCCTTGGGGTTGACTGGCTGCAAGACCCGAGGGCATCACTTACATCCTGCTTTTACAGGAATTCAATCAGGTAAGGGTCAGTACTCTCGCTCAAGACACCTAGCACCTAGGAGGGAGTGCAGGTGGAGGGGGCCTGGAGGGCAGGCCTGTCCGAGCTGCAGTAAGCTCTACGGGCCCCTCTCGGGCAGCCCACCCGTCTGCCCTGCACCAAGGGGCCTCCTTGGAGAGGGTTTTCTCCTACTGCCCTCCAGTCCAGCCCTGTCTCAGGTAGGGGCCAGGGGGGAGTCTCCTGGAAAAAGTGCTTAAAGATGACGTGACTGACTCTGTTGTCCCTGATGAGTCAGAACCTTTGGGTAAGTGGTTCCCCGCAGAGGGTCTGGCTCCTGGCACTGACTGGGCAGGCTTCCTTGCTCTTAGATGTCTCCAGGCGTGGATGCTGGGGCATGGGGAAGCTGAGGCTGGGAATGCTGGCTTGGACGGGCTGAAGGGTGGAAACGGGAAGAGGCAGAGATACCCACTGCCCATTGTGGCTCCGTCACAGGCCAGGACCCTCCTCTTGGGGCTCAGCAGAAGCAGGGAACAGCTTCCACCGGAAGAAGGAGCAAACGGCCCCTCTGATTTGCCAGAGAAGGTTGTAAAGCCCCAGGCTGTCAACTTCTGTCCACGTGAACGGATGGACAGGGGCCGCTCTGGCAAGGCACAGAAGACAAAGCGAAAGAAGGTCTTACCTCTTGTGACAGGAAAGGCATGATCTGTGCTAAAATCGTGTTCAGCCTCTTCGCAATCTCTGTCTGCAAAGGGAAAGAGACTGCGTGAGGCTAAGGCAAATAAATCAAGTCGCCAAAATGTCAGACTGTGGAAGGGCAACCCCCCGCCAAACCACAGGCCCTCGACAGGCTCCGTCCTTCCACCCTCTATGGACCTCCTGCCAGGAGGCCTCGCTGAATCCACAGCGTGAAGCAATTCCTTCCCACTCCCTCCAACCAACCCAATTTCCAGGAGCTCCAATTTCCTATCAGAGGTGGTCTCCGTGTTTGGTTCAGAGCATACAGTTCGCCTCCTCTGGAATGGAAGCCCTAACCAAAACAATGCAAAGCTAAACAAGAACAACCCCCATACCACCCACTGCGGTGAAACCTTTCATAAGAGCGGACGCAGCACGGTGAGAAGGAACTGCTTTGCCCGGTGGCCCCACGGGCAACTGCAATTCAGACTCTCAGATGCCCAGACACATCAGGAGGTGGTGGAAGACCCCCGGATGCATGTGCCAAGTGCTCCCTGGTGCTAGCCTCATGCCCACTGATGTGCAGTTGAGAGGGTTTCCCTCACTCCCACTTCCCACTGCTGCCTCTCCCCCTGCAGACCAATCCCTCGCCCTTCTAGTGCTGTCCAGCCGGAAATCCCACCATTGATGCTTCCTTCTGGAGAGAGCAAGCCTTGCCTTCTCTAAGATGCTGCTCAGAACGTAACTATCAGAACCCTAGCCCTTCATCTAAGCTGATCACAGAAAGGCAGATCAATTCTCTGCCCCACCCCTAACACCCCAGAAAAGATCACACTCAGAAAAACATCAGCTGGGGGCTTCCCTTGTGGTCCAGTGGCTAAGACTGCGCTCAAAATACAAGGGGCCTGAGTTCAGTCTCTGGTCAGGGAACTAGATCCCACATGCTGCAATGAAGACTGAGGATCCTGCATGTTGCAATTAACACCCAAATAAATCACAGCCAAATAAATATTAAAAAAATTAAAAAGAAGAAAGAAAAAATCAACTGTTTTTGCCATCCATCTATGTGAGCCATCTCAAATGAAGAATGGTTTAAAAAAAAGAAAAAAGAGTGGGGCTAAATGGTTAACAGTCCAGGCAGGAAGGCTGAGGACCACTGACAGACAAGTCTCAGAATCGCCTCTCTTATCCCATTCTGAATCCCAAGGCTGCCGGGACTGAGGTCCCAGAGCTGGCTTCAGAGCTCTCATCAGCACATAGCAATCTTTGAGAGACAAAACCATGACAACAGCCTTTAAAAATCTGTGATCATCTGCATGTCAAATGACTCCGGATGAGAAATGCTTGTGCATTTAAAGTAAAAGCAATGCTGTCTGAAGGCTTACAAGCAGACCCGGGCCCTAAGGAGAATTCGTGGGGCCAGCACTCCTACTACCCCAACCCCCCACCACAACCCGTCCCCAGCCATGATGAAGATGCCTCTGGTTGGTGAAGAGATGGGTCTCAGGCTAGGAATCTGTGGGCTTTTGTGGGCCCACATCCCGGGGCTGCTGGCTGCAGTGCAGGTTCCAACACAGACCCCTCCTTGTCCAGAGCAGCAGGGGCTCCTGGGTGGGGATCACAGATCACAGCTCTCTCCCGGAACACTCTAGATTGGGCACTGGGGGTAAAGCAAGTCTTTGGTGCGAAAGACTGTCCCTCATATCCTGGACCAACCAGTGCCAATAATGGTCCCATTTCCAAACGCATCCTTGGCTGAGTTCCAAGGGAGGGACCACAGCCATATCTGTACTTTTGGGGTTTACTTCAGCAAGGACACTGTACAGGAGGGTTTGTCACAGCATCCGTGCTAGCCACATATGTGCTCAGTCGTGTCTGGCTCTTCGTGACCCCATGGACAACAGCCTGCCAGGCTCCTCTTGTTCACAAGATTTCCCAGGCAAGAATACTGGACTGGGTTGCCATTTCCTCCTCCAGGGGATCTTCCCGACCCAGGGATCGAGCCTGAGTCTCCTGCATTGCAGGTGGATTCTTCACCACTGAGCCGCCTGAGACGCCACGCTACACACATTTGGGGCCAGAGAAAACTCTGTTGGGTGGGGCTGCTCCGGGCACTGTAGAGTTTTTAGCAGCAGCCCTGGCCTCTGCCCACTAGATGCCCATCATTCATACTTATAAGGCTCCTGGGACTATTACTAACTATTGTATAAATTATTAATCTAGGTAAGTGGAAAGAGTTCTAGTCCAAAACAGGGCCCCTTCTCATTTCTTTTCACTTTTTCTTCTCCCACATTGATTGATAGTGGGAAAGGGAGATGAAATTATAAGAGTCAGAATTGTATACGTCAGGAATTCTGGAAACAATCAGCTCAGTCCAAACCTGTATAGAACAACATAATCACTCACCTGTCACATGTTTATGCGCCAAATAAGACTAGAAAGTTTTATTTAAAACACAAAGCAAAGAGAAATAAAATAAATCATCCTTACCAATGAGCTTAGGGAGCTCACTGGTCCAATGTCTCTTACCTCAAATGACTGGCATAGCAGAGACTAGTACATGATAGATGCCCAGTAAAATCTAGAGACAAAAGAATCTCACTGGTTTCCCTGCATGTGTGTTTCAAGACTTCATATTACAGTGTCCCCTGGCTGGGGATGTGGGCCTGCCTCACTGTGGGCAGCATTAGGCAGAGGGACAGTGGTGGACAAAGTGCTGACCTACAACAGGGAGATGGAGCAGGCAGCCCCTCAAGTAGTGGTTAAGCCAGACCAGTCCAGTTAAGCGGGTCCCTAGCTATTGCCTGCTTCTCAGCCAGGAAGGCAGGCGGCAGGCTCTGAACCTTCCCTGTCACTTTGGCCCACTCAGTAACTATAGGTCTTACCATCTTCAAGGTGGGTGGTTATCAAGGAGTCCTGTGTGTGCATGCTAAGTCACTTTAGTCGTGCCTGGCTCTTTTTGACACTTTGGATTGAAGCCCACCAGGCTCCTCTCTGTCCATTGGATTCTCCAGGCAAGAATACTGGAGTGGGTTGCCATACCTTCCCCCCAGGGGATCTTCCCCGACCCAGGGATTGAACCTAGGTCTCCTCCATCTCCTGCATCAGCAGGCAGGTGCTTTACACTATCGCCACCTTGGAAGCCCATAAAGGAGTCCTAGCTTTTGCTTACTTCCTCTAGCAAACAGGTCAAGTGTCAAGATTTTGTTAGGTGAAGGGACAAAATAAGAAGTAGCCAGCCAGCCTTGCCCTTCCCCGCATCTTTTAGCAAACGTGTGGCCATAGGCTGCCTCCAGGTGGAATCTTCCCCTGCAGGGCCTGGTCCAGAGCCCAGCATCCTCTGGTTATGAGGAACAACCTACTGGGATTCATGGAGCTCCAACTGGTTCCAGGCTTGGCATCCAGGCTACAAGATGACCACAGCTGGGTCGCTCAGAGCAAGTCCCCTCTCATCTCTCCTTTCCACCACGGGGAACAGTTCTTGCCTCCCAACCCCACAAGTCAACCAAGAGTCAGCAGAACAAGATACAGAATATTCCAGAGGCTTGGGATATCAACCTTCAGGCTCTCCCCTGGGGCCCAGACTCAGTGAAGACCAGCTTCTCTGAGAGGCCGTAAGGCCTCTGGCCCATCATGGGTCAGGGCTCATAGGTCTGAGGGGCCGTAAGGCCTCTGGCCCATCATGGGTCAGGATCCATAGGGCTGAGGGGCCGTAAGGCCTCTGGCCCATCATGGGTCGGGGCTCATAGGGCTGAGGGGCCGTAAGGCCTCTGGCCCATCATGGGTCGGGGCTCATAGGCCTGAGGGGCCATAAGGCCTCTGGCCCATCACGGGTCAGGATCCATAGGGCTGAGGGGCCGTGAGGCCTCTGGCCCATCATGGGTCAGGACCCATAGGGCTGAGGGGCCGTGAGGCCTCTGGCCCATCATGGGTCAGGGCTCATAGGGCTGAGGGGCCGTGAGGCCTCTGGCCCATCATGGGTCAGGATCCATAGGGCTGAGGGGCCGTGAGGCCTCTGGCCCATCATGGGTCAGGATCCATAGGGCTGAGGGGTGGGGAGGGGGCGGTGTCACCCTTGGTCCCTGTTCTTGGGTCTGGGGACTTCTTTCTGGGGGGAAGTGGGGGTGGAGAAAGTATGCAAACCCCATCCCTCCCAGCTGGGACTGTCCCCTGCCATGGGCAGCACCGCCCTCCTGGTCTCCCCACCACATGGAAGCAGGAATTGAGCCTTGGTCATCTCTAAACCCATGGCTCGGTGGTAAAGAATCCTCCTGCAATGCAGGAGACAAGGGAGAAGTGGGTTCCATTCCTTGGTTGGGAAGATCCCCAGGAGAAGGAAATGGCAACCCACTCCAGTCTTCTTGCCTGGGAAATCCCAGGGACAGAGGAGCCTGGCAGCTACAATCCACGGGGTTGCAAAGAGTCAGACACGACAGGGCAACTAAGCACACAGGCCAATCCAAACCTGAGTTCAGCATACAGCAGAGGGCCAGAGAATGAACAGGAAAATTGTTCCCTAAATGACTTTAATTCTTTAATGTTTATTTTTTTGAGGGTGGTAACTGAGGACGGGAAGCTCTGCAAATACAAAGTTGGCCTAACAGAACCACTCTTAACAACAATAATAATGGCTAACATCCCCAGATCCAGCTGTTCTGAGCATTTTACATGGGTGAGCTCACAAGAACCCTATAGGAAAGGCACTTCCTATAAATCTCCAGTTTTCAGATGGAGAAACTGACGCCTGGTAATTAAGCAACTTCACTAAACGACTTCCTACCAAGAAGCCAAATTTCGACATTTTGAGAGAGCTCAGAGAAGCATTTTTGAAAGAAAAACTACTGTCAGGGTTAATAATTGACAGCATTTCCGATTAGAACAGCTGTTAAAACAGCATTTGATCCAATTCAAACAAGCTCTAAACATTCACTTCCAAGAAAGGAAAGAAAAAAAGAATCAAGACGTGTGGCTTTAACAATCAGGACAGGTCACAAATCACAAATTGGATCTAGAGCCTATTTGTGGCATGCCGGGCATCCCGTTATCAATATGGCAGCTGGGGCTCGCGGGGTAGACCTCCACCCTCCCCTCCATCTCGGCCTCAGCAAAGCCTCTGCCTTCGAGTCAGAGCCTTGGAGGGGAACCTGGGAGGAGGCGAGTGCCAGGCAGCTGGAGGATGGCTTCCTTTGGAAATAGGTGTTTGGGGAGCCTGGTACTGCCTTTCAAGGTTTCTTTTCAAGTGTGGTTCAAAGAAGGCAGCTTTGCTGGTGGAAAAACATCATTCCTCAGAAGGAACTAATCTACTCAACACAGAGAGGCGTGCACAGAGATCCTGCGAAATCCGGAGTCTGCGCTCCCAACTGGCTCTGGCTGCAGGAGGAACATCTGTCCCACGTCTCCATCGAGACTGTTAAGCAAATAAATGTCGGAACACAGGATAGTAGGGGGCGAGTGTAATTTCCCCAAGAGCTGCCTGCTCAGTGTGCCTTAGGAACTCCCATTCACGCAATCATCTCCTCACTGTAGCAGGATCTCGGAGCATCCTGCTATAAAGAGAGGGCTTTCTCAAAGTACACTGCTCCAGTCACAGCCGGCCACTCACATTTGCTGCAGTTCCCATCCTTCTGACCTTTGACCCAGGACACTTAAGGGAGATGGAACCTACTCTTGCCCCACACCCTCAGCAGCCTCTTGCTCCTGGCCTGCAGCCTTTAGCCAGTCTTTGGCTTTTCTTTTAATTTAAATGCCTGCTCAAGAAACAGCTGACAGCCACTTCCCTGAGACTCTCTCTCTGGTACTTAAACTGCCAGGTACTGATCAGGTCTAGAAAATGCAGACTTCATTCTAACCTCAGCCAAATACAAACAAGGAGAGAGAGGAACCTGACTGCTTTAGAGTTCTGAACCCTGAGCCACACAGAAATGACCTGCATGGCTTTGGGCAAATCCCTTCCCTCATCTGGGCTTCAATTTTATTGTCTGCAAAACAGGGGGACGATAATAAGATCCAAGAGCCATCGTTTAGAGTTTGAGAATACTAAATGCTCCCAAGTTGCTCTGTGACACAGGGATTCCTCCAGAAAGCTCAGAAAAGTAGAGCCGAGCATGAGTTTAAAGGACGAGCAAAGAGGCAAGCCACCTTGAAATGTGGATGGACCTCGAAATGTGGATGGATGCTGAGTGGTGTGGGCGAGACTGGGGCTGGCTGGGGCTTGGTCCTCAGGACCAGTCTTCATGGCACGCGAACCATTCGAGTGTGTCCATCAGCCAAACTGCCCACAACAGTCACAGAGCGGGCAAAAGCAGGGATGTCCTATCCTATCTGTGAGTGTCCAGCTGCTCCTGTCTGGGTTCTTTGCATGATTCACAAGGAGCTGCAGCCAGCCAGGAAAGGGCTCAAGGTGTTTCATTCAGCAGGAAGAAACCACTGCCTCCCTGTGAGGCAGCCAAGGGGCGGCTCCTAGGTCCCTGCTTTCGCTTCTAAAACAAGGACTTCTTCACCGGACAACCATGCAGGCTCTTGGAAAGAGCTGTGTGATTCTGGAGATGCGTTTGTGGATGTGTGTGAGAAAGATGAGCTGAGGAAAAGATACCTACGTGAGACCCTGAGTTATATTCCAAGCCATGTGGAATGCTGGCTTTCTCACCAGCTCCCTGTCTGACAAGCCATGTGACCTCTGAAAAGTCACACCCTGGTGGCTGGGCCTCTTGAAGCATGTACGTTTGAGGTGGCCACTTCAGTCTGCTCTGAGGTTCTTGAATTTGAATCGGGTTTTACCTAGCTCTCTGACATATGTCCTGGAGTGTTTAAAGTTAGTCTATCTCACCTTGAAGTAACATCACAAGGGCAGAGGGAGAGGTTGGAGGCTGCGCAGAAGGCCTTGGAAGCGCCAGCGGCCAGGTGCCACAGTCACCCAGCAATCAAATATTAGAAGATTCCAGAACAATGCATCCGAGCAATTTTACCTTAAAATATCCCATTGCATTTCCTAGGCAATTCTAAATTGATAGGCCCTCGATTATTGGACTACAAGATGAAATTCCTTGCCAGGCAGTTTCTCCTCGAACCAAACTCAGAGAGCACGGAAATAAAATAAGTGGGTGTTTTATCACCAGAGAAAAGGAAGTCCAGGGAGGGATGAGGCCTCCAGCAAAAGCTGGGGCGGGGCTCCCAGGCCCCACTCCATCCCTACCATGTACAGGCTCAACAAGAGAACAGTTCCACGGCACCTTTAAGAAGGGGGTGAATAAATGCCCCACTTAGCAGCCAGGGAGATAATGACCCCTGCTCCTGGAGGGGCCGGGGAGGTTTACATCACAGATCACTCAATGATAGGTGAGCCTCCTTAAAGGCCCTTTTAGCACTGACATATTGATCAAATTATATATAACTACAACGCCATTAAATATTTATGCTTCCGAGGAAGCCTGCTGAATTCTTTATGCCGGGAGGGCTTGGAACAAGAAAAGGCCCAGCCCTGGCATGACCCTGAGGATCTGTCTCCTGGGGGAGGGCAGGGACGCTGCCGGGGGCTGGCCTCTGACACTGGCCCCCACGCCCTTCACACAGAGAAAGGATGGCAGCCCTCATCTGGCAAGGGCAGATGAAAGGCGAGGGAGTCTGGGGGCCTAGGCGTGACGTGACCCTGCCACGTGCTCCACTGAAAGGAGTCTCACCTTCCTTTTCTGTGCTCACCAGAAACCTTAGACATTTTCTGCCAAGAGTCCAGGGAGGAAGGGAATTGGGAATGGTGATGCTAAGTGAGGAAGTGAGGGAGTGGTGCGGGGTGGTGGGTGGCGGGGGTGGAAGGGACAGAGTTAGTGTCTAGGCCACTAACCCTGGAAAGAGCTGGCGATGCAATGTCCAGAGACCTGCATGCCTGCCCCAGGTGTGTCCTGTGCTAGGACCTCAGCTTCCATTGCATAAATGAGGCAGATTTAGGTTCAGGATAATAGTCAGTGCTCTCAAAACCAAATTCAGTGCTGTATGCAAGTGAGTACCCTGTCCTGGACAGCATTCAACTCCAACCCTACAGACACACGGGGGTGGACACCACTCCATGGGAGGGACCTGGAAATCTGACAGCCAAGTCCCTCTCTGCCTCTAAGGCTTTCATTTCTCAGACTCTCAGTTTCCATCCACCGGGCTTCCTGTTAACAAGATCCAATAATCTTTAAATATTTGTTCACTTTAATTTCTTGGTTTCTAAAACACATTAAACTCTGCCTGCCTCCCACCCCCACTCCAGGGAATGGTCCTCAAAGAGCCTGCTTGTGTAGATGAACAGGGAAAGTCTTTTCAAATTACAGCTTCTCCCAACACTGTCCATTCATCCCAGGCACGACCAACCGACCAACCCACCAACCCCCTCCCCATCTCTCCCTCCCCTCCCCATCTCTCCCTCCCTCCCCTCAGATAACCCCCAGCCTCCCTCCCCCACCTTCCCAGACTCCATTGGCCAACTCCTGCCAGGAGGAAAAATTCTCAATTCATCCCTGTGGGGTTGCCATGGCAACCCCCAGCCACCTAATCCCCCTTGGAACATTATGCAAATCTCCCTTTGCCCCTCAACAGGCTGTAAAAGTCACATTACCCTTGCAGAGGCAGCTCGTTAAATTTTGGGGGTCTCCCTGTAAGGTCAGTGCTACAAATGAAGCATTGGCTATTGGCTATGAATTTTAAGGATGGGCCTCTCTGGGAAACCTGGGGGGCAGGAAGGGGAAAGCAGGATGTCACAGTATTCCTTAACAGACTGACCGTGGGCAGAAACAGCCCCATTTTACCCTCACCACCAAGTTCAAAACCCAAGAGCACGTCCTTTTCCTAGTTTAAAAGTGTCAGAGGGGCCTGGCTTCCCCAGACAAAGATGGCAGAAGTGGTGGCATTTCATAGGCCTTAAAAATCAAGATCAGGTATTTAAGAACTTGTTTATATCATCGGCTCGCTCTCAGGCTGGCCTCCTCCCAAACCACCAGCACATTCACCGTCTCATTTCACAGATGAAGAAAACAAAGCCCAGAGAGGGCCTGGCTGCCCAAGGTCACACAGCAAGGCAGTGGCCCTAGAGCCAGACTTCCTCCTCCTCCATCATGGGTTCTCAAGCACAGCAGCTTTGGCTCCCCCGGGGACATTTTGGGGTGTCACAACTGAAGTGGTGCCACTGGAATTAGGAGGTAGAGCAATGCTGCTAAACACCCCAGGGCAACCCCACCACGAAGAATTATCCGGCCCCCAAATGCCAACACGGCCAGGGTGGGAAACCCTGGTCTATGCATCACTGACACTTACATTTCACTGAATTCTTAAAATCTCTGAGGACTTCCCAGCACTGGAACTGAAGCCCTGACGCACAGGTGGGTCTGGAGGTGGGCCAGTGGGCAGACCACAAAAGACCACACCTTGATGTGGCCTCTGGATAAAGATCATTGGTCCAAATGAAACAAGCCTAGTTCTCACTTCTGAACCCACCCCTAGTCGACCGTGAGACCGCAATCCAGCCACTTAAACTCTTGAAACATCCGTGTTCCTACTGTGAGGTGGGGCTTAAGGTGTCTACACGGTAGGGCTGGCATGATGGAGCCAACCAGTCACAAATGAGAAAGGGCTCTGGGAAGTCTTACAACATCAGCAATACCAAGGAGCTGGTCCTCGCTCTCTGAGGCCTTGGCAGCTTTGGGGACTGTCCTGTTTTGAGAAGCCCTTGTGAGATCTCCCCACACACAGAGGAGTCAATATACATCATCTCACATCATCCTCAAAACACTCTATAAATGCACAGGCCCATATATGATGCCTCCGGCCACACATGGCTAGTGAATGTTCACTAAAGTTCAACTTGACACTCAGTTCCTCGGTCACAACAGACACATTCCAAGGCTCAAGAGCCCCATGGGGCTGGTGGCCACCATACAGGCATTTCCATGACTGCAGAAAGTTCTATCAGACAACATTGCTCTAAAGGGAGGCAGGCATCCTCATCACCTCTGTTACAAATTCAAGTTCACAGAGGACAAACGGGCCGCCAAGTTGCACAGCCAGTAGACCCTGATTGAGGACTCAAACCTAAGTTTGTCTCACTCCAAAGCCTGTCTCTCAGCCACCAGGTCAGGCCAGCTCCCAGATCCTGGTCCTTTGCCCCTAACTTCCCAGGATCCCCACTTTGAGAACCAACTGACTTCTAATGAAGAAATTCTGATTCCACTGGCACCTTTGTGAAAAAGGGTTTATCAATGACGCATCACCTGGAGGCCTGGGAAATGCCCAATATTCCTGCAAAACCAGAGGACTGAGAAAGGGATGTGGTCCGAGGGACAGAGAGGGAGAGCCAGGGAAAGGTGGTCCTTTGAGAAGGGTGGGTAGGAATCAGGTAAGAGATGAGAAACCAAAAAATGGCTAACAGAGGGATTTCCCTGGTAGTCCAGTGGCTAAGACTCCAAGCTCCAATGCAGGGAGCCTCAGTTCCATCTCTGGTGAGGGACCTAGATCCCGCAGGCCACAACTAGGTCCCAGCACAAATAAATAAATTAAAAAAAAAAAAAAAAAAAAGGCTAAGAGAGACGATCACACACACACACACATGCCACCACCTTAAGGAATTCCTGCAGACTGAGCTCCATGGTGCCACACACACTTCCTAAGTGACACGGCCAGAGGCAAGCCGACGGGGGGAGGACCCTGGCAAGGGCAGGTGCCTCTCTGGGGCTCTAATGCTCCTCATTTCTGGCTGGCTTCGTGGAGAGCTGTTTCCCTGGGATGAAGTGTGAGGCCCTGGGAGACAGGGTCCCTGGACCTCAGTCCCTCCAGAGTCATGCCCTCGGACTCCTGCTTTTAGGCCAAGCAAGACTCTCCATGGGTGACGGAGCTCTGAGGAAGAGTCCCTGTCTCTTCTCAGAGGAAGGGTTTAAGGAGATGCTAAAGCACCCACTGACCGATCAGGCCCTGGCCAGCTCACCGCCTCCATCTGCCGCATCTCATCTGTTTGTCTTCCCACCAGACCATTCAGCCCCTCACTCTAGACCATGTGGTATCACCTGCAGCTTCTCCACAGGGCCACACAGAGTTGGACATGACTGAAGTGACTTTAGCAGATGCACACAGCTTCTCCCAGGCCCGTGAGTCTGCCCAACGTCTTCCTGGGCAGGAAGTCTGACAGAGCCTGTACCCGGCCCCACCCCAGCTGGAGGACGGACTCCTGTCCTGGTTCCCCAGTCCACGCTAAACTGCCTTGCTCCTCCCCAGCAGATATCACCACTGATTCCCAAAGCATCTGCCAGGATGTTCAGTTTCAAACCAGGAGGAGAACAGATCTGTTAACTGCTCTCCTTTAAGAAGCCCTGGAGACTGGGTAGGGGCCCCTCCTCCAACCCTTCATCACACCGTCCTCACCTGGGTGGGTGGTGAAGGCGTTTAAAACCAAAGAAAGCCTCCCCAGCTGACCAGGCAGGAAGAATCACCTCCCCTGCCCCTTGTTGCAAAGAGTTGGAAAGAACTCTCTGCGTTTGATGGAAGACGCAGCCTTCCAGTGCAAACTAAGAAGCTCTCATTTGGAATTAAAAGAAAAAAAAAAGTTGAAGAGCTGTGAACAATGGTTATCAAGGATTTAAAAGGGCAATGAGATAAGGCCCTGGCACTTGGAACTCCAGGCCCATATAGATAGCTAAGGCATGACAAGCATCATTGACTAAGTTACCTCCAAGCCATTAACCCTTGCTTCCTGCTGCTTAGGTCCTCCTATAATCTAAATGCAGCATGCTTTCCTGGCTCTTCCCCATTCCTTATCCCCTCATACCTCTGCTTTATCATCCTTCCCAAGTATCTGGTTCTTCACCCCTCTCCTTTCTTCCCCTCACACTGTCCTGTCATGTGAAAGGAGGGGGGGGAAGCGCTTAAGCCTATTAAAGACACGTTAAAATACAGGTTTATGACATATTTCTTTCTACAATCACGACTTTCGCAGCCACAGGCCTCTCTCAGTAACCTGAGAAAGCCTGCAACATTCCCAGAACGATGTTACACAGGGTCAGCGAGCCCCTCCAAAAAAAAACTGGAATGTAACAGTCCTGGTCTGTGCATGCTTGTGCGTGCTCAGTCGCTAAGTCATGCCTGACTCTTTGCGACCCCATGGACTGCAGCCCGTCAAGTGAAAGTTGCTGTCGTGTCCAACTTTGCGACCCCATGGACTACACAGTCTATGGAATTCCCCAGACCAGAATGTGAGAGTGGGTAGCCATTCCCTTCTCCAGGGGATACTCCGTACCCAGGAATCGAACCAGGGTCTCCTGCACTGCAGGCGGATTCTTTACCAACTGAGCTACCAGGGAAGCCCTATAGCCCACCAGGCCCGTTCTCTAGCCACAGGATTTCCCAGGCAAGAATACTGGAGTGGGTTGCCATTTCCTCCTCCAGGGGACCTTTCTAACCCAGGGATCGAACCAGGATCTCCTGTGTTGCAGGCGGATTCTTTTCCTGGCCTGAGCCGCCATGGAAGCCCAACAGTCCGAGTCCCCCACAAAATGCACACTGTGCACCCACGACGGGCTCAGGAGCCTCTGTGATACAAAGTGGTCTTGTCCCTCGCGGCGCTCACAGCTCACTGCTGCTCCACACGCTCCCCTCCCACCCCAGCCCCAGTTTAGGAACACAGCCTGGTGGCACCCTGAGCATACAGGTCATCTTCACACCCCAGGCCTTTCCTGACACGCTCTGACGCTTTCCTCCTGGTGTGTTTGTCCTGGACCCACATGGCTGTGAGTTTAGGTTTCTAAGACAAAAATGTCTTATCCGCTTTGCAAACAAGTGCTCCACAAATGTGAACGCCTGTATTATTATAGTCTCTAACTATAGATCAGAATTTTCACTCTGTCTTCATAAAGGCTTTCTCTTGGCAGTGTCTAGAGGTGGCGGCAGCTGCCCCAGGATCCCACCTGTGTCCCTCGCATGGCAGGTGAACAAAATGGGGCCCCTCTAAGGAGCCAAGGCCAGACTCAACCCCAACAGGGCTCCCCGGTCATCTCAGCCCCACTGCTAGGAACTTTGTTCTTCCTTCACCCTGTAATGGGTCAGGGAAGGTTTTGGCTACAGCAGTGAAGGGAACCCCTTCTCAAAAAGATATTGCACCATTAAAGTCATGATGTCATGGGGTGAAGTGGAGGGAGGTATTTGTTCTTGGGCAGAATCTTCAAAGCTGAGTCAGTGGGTCCCCCTGTTAATCCCCGAAGCTGGGATGAACGTCCCCTGCAGAAGGCAGGTCCCTGCCCTACTCATCCTCATGATTTTCAGAGGAACCTCTGTACAGAAGGGCCTCCTAAAATCTGCTTTCAAGGGCTTAGAGGGTTGTAATCTGACTCCCCAAAGGCTGACCCCTTTCTCCCTCAGGTGGTCTCTGCCTGCTCATCCACGGTGACAAGGTAACATCTTGGAAGCCTGCCCCCCTCTACCCTCACGCTCACCAGGCAACATCCTTACCCACGGAAGAACTCTACATCACTGCTGGGGAAAACAGCAACTCTCCCGGTAACCTCCTCCAGAAGACCCTCAGGGGAGGCACCCCACCCCCACCGCATACCCCACAGGCTGCCTGCAGTGGATGGTACCCAGACCTTACTTCTGTGGCAGCAGGAAATCCCCCCTTCCCTAAGTTTCTCCTTAGCCTCAACTTGAGAGGGAACATTTCTTTTGAAAGGCAAGAGGAAAAAAACAAAAGCCAAGGGAAAAAAGCAAAGAGAGAAGGGGAGAGAGCGCATCTTGGCTGTGAGTCTCAGAGAGCATTTGTTGAAAACAAGATATTGTCCCTTTAAGCATATAAAAACAAGGCCCTTGAGCGCGCAGTTCTCACTCTGGTACACAATTATGGGTGCTTTCAGCTGTCTAGCACTACTTCAAGTGCTCTCTTAAACCAGACTGTCAATGGCATGTTGAAAGCTATTTTGCTGGCTTGCTATCATTAATAGCAAAGTGGAGAGCTGGGCTGATGAGAATTAAATATGGGGGAGGGGGTGGGTCATAACCAGTCATTACAGAATTACCAATATGAGCGAGAAGACAATGCCACTTTGGGGGATAAAGTTCAAACCAGCAGATGATGGTGGGGTAGCCAGCAGGGGAGGGAGACAGACTGCAGAGAGCAGCCCCCACCCCACCCCCCAGCCCGGCAGATGGACGCGGGCCAGCCTTAGAGAGCCATCTGGGGACGGAGGAGCCACAGAGCAGCGAGTGTGAGCGCCGAGAGGCCTTGGAGATCACTTCGCTGCAACATGTCACCACCTCGCCTCCCACCCCAAGTGGAGTCCCTCCTCCCCTCCCCCCCCACTGCCAGTTCCCAAGACTTGTGGACTTGTGGCTTCCGGGACACATAGCCCCGTGTTTCCAAGGGCTGCTGCCACCCCAGAGGAGCCTCCGGGGGTGCCTGCCTAATGAACCCTCGCTTTAAGACTCGGCTCAGGTAACAGCCCTTCGGTGTAGTCTTCGCTGGTGTAGTCTTCTCTGACCTGACTCCCCTTTCCCAGGAAGAATGAGCAGCTCTGTCCCAGGGTGCTCCTCCCGTGACACTGGCCCTGTTAGCACTTACCTCACTGCATTGCAATGACTCATTTAGATGCCCAACTCCCCCTGAGGAGGGAAGGGTGTCTGTGAAACCAGCCCCAGCCCACACCCAGCACATCCCAAGCCCCTAATACCCGTTTTGGGAATCAGTCCAACCCCCTCATTTGACTGATGAAGAAACTGGATGCTGAGCCAGAGGAGGAAGTAGCAGGAAGCCCCGCAAGAGCAACTCCCCCTCTCCTACTCACAAGGCTGGGGGAATGGGAATTCCACCCTCTGACAGTAATCCTGAGCAAAGAAAAAGCAATGTGTTTACTGAGCACCTATTATGTGCAAAGCACACACAGGAGACCTCAAAAGAGGGGCTCCCCACAGACACTGAGACTTTCTGCATGCGGATCAGTGGGACACCCCACTGAGGTCTGGCCTGGGCTACCTTTCCCTGGTATC
This sequence comes from Bos indicus x Bos taurus, assembly GCF_003369695.1. Lineage (NCBI taxonomy): Eukaryota > Metazoa > Chordata > Mammalia > Artiodactyla > Bovidae > Bos > Bos indicus x Bos taurus. The sequence goes on from NC_040085.1 coordinate 10,707,047, forward strand.
CCAGGATTTTGTACAAACAAGATGAAAAACATCTTGCCCACACAGGAAGAAAAAGGGAATCCCTCCCTTGACTGACTTCAACAACAAAAAGGAAAAAAAGGACCTCTGACACAGACTAGGCCTTCCTGTACGAGGGGGAGGAGGAAGCCACAGACAGAAAGAGGAGCTCTGTGCCCCTCCAGGAGCTCCTGGTCCGGCAGGATTCATGAAGAGTCTTCAATAAGGTCCCCACCCAGGACCAGTATCCATGATCGGTAGGGACCACGTGCCCATCTCCCAGATCATTTCAATAATAGCGTGGATAAGAAGGAAAAGAGCCAGAAAGCACACAGACCCTCACTCTGACAGCTCCATAAACAAGAAGCAATGGGCTCCAGAGAAGGCTGGAATGGACGGCAGCCTTGAGGGTCCAGGGGGCAGATTCTTCCTAGGTGGTCAGGACAAGGTGAAGGGAGCTTTCAACTTGGTGGACCCCAAAGTGGAGTGAGGCAGATACCCTCCTCCACTGCCGAAGAGAATGAGAGCAGAGACAGCTCTGGAGAAGAGCAACAAGGCAAAAACACCAGAAGGAAACTGAGGCTTTAGAGGGGTTCCCGGATCCCGGTATTCTGACCAAAATAAATGATACTCAAAGGTATTTTTTCTTAGCTCAATTCAGATGCCACAAAAACAGGGACTGCCCTAGTATGAAGAAATACATCCCCTTCAATTTGAGGGTCCCAGCTTCTCCCTACCCAGACTGACTCGACTCCTGGGCAGGGTTTTGGTAACTTCATCACTTGCTGGTCCCCTCTCGCTCCTCACACCTTTACAGCGGCCACAGAACTTCAAGATGTTATACCTGAAGATCTTCCAGCCCAAGCCCCTTTTTATGTGGGTGTGAGGGCCCAGAGAGGGGAAGTAATAAATGAAAATGTTCCATCTTCCTTTTCAGCCACATCCATGGCCACCCCCATGGCCATGCCCATCCTCAGGTGAAAGACTCACAGGTTCTGCCACCTTTCCCTACCTGTGAACCTTATCTCCGGGATTGCTAGTTATACACTGTGTTTATTACCAGGCGCAATGAATCATTAGTTGTGCAAATAGCTGGCGGTTCAGAAGAGGACCCTGGGCAGGCAGAGAGATTCAGCTGATATGGTTATACAACCCGAAATGGGGGACTTTGGACTTCGGTGTCACCAGGTCTGTAGCCTTAACCTCCTGAGATAATAATGCAGAAAGCAGCAATGGTAATTAAAGACACAGAGTGCTATTAGTTAATACACGAGCACTCTCCATTTCTTGAGTTTTGCTAAGAGAGCTGGGTCGGGAGGAAAAGCGGCAACAGCAGCTCCTCTGGTAACTTACTGGACTGGATGGATCTGGAAACCTCAGCTCCCCCTGCCTGGGCCTTAGTTCCTTCATCTGGACCTTGAAAGGTGTGCAGTAGAGGCCAAAGGGCTCTCCCAGTTAGAACAGAAGGTCAGAGGAAGGGCTGCTTGGTGATGGGAAAGTGGGGGCATGACACATTCCCCAAATCAATAGGCCTCCAGTGTTCTTCCAAAACCTCAGTGATCACCAGCAAGGGGTGAAGAGGCAGCCTGACCCAGCTTTTCAGAGCATCAGTGCCTCAAACCCTATGCACTACAATCGCTCTGGAATGCCTGTTTCTACGCTGGCTTTGTGATTTGTGGCTGACACTGGACAGTGTCAGCCTCTGTGGGAACAAGATGGGAACTGATGAGCTGGCCAGCCATCATCACCTCCCTGGCCTTGCTGAATCACCCTTGACATCCTGCCTAGAAGCAGAGGCTTGGAGGAGGTGGGTGACCTCTTGAAATCTCAGGCCAGGCCCATGATTCTGTAATCTCTGCTTTGCCACAATTAGGGAGGGAAACCGAGAAGGGGAGGAGAAACCATCGACTATGTTCTCTGGGATTCATTCGACAGCTTGGAGAAAGAACACAGAGGGAGACAGAGAAAGGGCCAGGAAAGGAACCAGCCACAGTAAGTGTAACCTCTCAGTAAAATAAAGACTGGCTGCATGTACCTCATCAGCTGCCCTCTGTCAATACTCAGGCCCGTCTGGCAGAACCTGAAGTTCCGAACTAACAGGCATTTCCCATTGAGCCAGCAAAGAAGGGCTTTTGAAAAAAAATATGTGGTGGTGTTGGTAAGAGGGGTGCGTGTGTGCACGCATGTGTGTATGTGTGCATGTGTGTGTGAGCTGGCTGAGGGCTGCCACACTTCCCAAGGTGCTAGCTCTGGAGATCATCTATTATATAAAAGTACAGACAGTCCCCACCCCCACCCCTGAGCTTCAAGATGAAGAATCCAGCCTGTTTGTTCCAGGCAGATGTAATCACACGAACAGTCAAGTCTAGAGGGCAGGACACTGCATGAATAATTCAAGCACTCCAGTCACTTGATTGTGTGTGCAGATAAAACACCAGTCAACCGCTAAACAGGTCAGCTGATAAACTTGTTTGCTCAGGCCTAACCACCATCCGCCAAATGCACCCAAGACCCACACTACAATTAGTGGCCGGTTTTCTTCTGCAGAACCCTAGCAAGCCTAGGGAGGTGGCCAGCCCCAGGAGGTCAGGACTGCATTTCTTAGTGCAGGGTTTCTTCACCTCCTTGCCTCTTTGTTCCTACACAGCCACAGGGCGATTTCACCCAACTCAGAGGTTGCTGTAAATCCAGCAAAGGCACTGTGCTCAGAGCACAGACAGTCCTGCTGGGAAGCAAGTGGGAGCTGAGGCTCCAAGGCAAAGGTGAGTGGCAAACAAGGTAAAGTGCTCGGTCTGGAAGCCAGAGGCCCACGTTTAAGTCCCACCTCTGCCCTCCTGGCTTCCCTAAAGCCTCGGTATCCTCGCCTATAAAAAGGGGGCAAAGAAGACATCTATCTCCCTCTGGCAGCTCAGAGGATTAAATGAGATCATGTCGCCAAACCTCAGGCATTCTCCTCCTAAGAACCCAGGGTCTGGGGACGGGCCAGAAGCCCCAGATGCACACAGCTGCTTCTTATGTAAACCCCACCACTGAATGCACTAGGAAGGTGAATAACTCTTCCTGGGTTCAGAGTGGCCCAGGACTCCAGGAGCAGCTTCGCTCCAACAGCCAAGGTGGATTCTTTGTGCCAAAGAACCATCCACTTACAGACACAGGGAACACCACCCATGCAGACCTCAACATGCAACGACATATTACACCTTAATTACGAAGCTTTTAGAAGAACGGCTGCTATAAATTTTAAACCTGGGTGCAATTACCCTCTCTAAACACACCCAAGATACCAAGCACTGAGGACAAAAAAAGAGGGGTGGAGAATGGGAGGCGGTGGCATCTTGCATAACAGCCCAAAGTCCTCGAACACCTGGGACCCCCGTTTCACTTCACACATTCTTAATGGACCAGTCGGATCCAGCCAGTTCCACTTCAAGTTAGGCAGTCTCTAGCCCATACTCCCGGGAGCAAACATCTTTACTTACAAACTGGTGTCTGTTTATGATTCTTGTGGGTCAAGAAGTAAAAGCCTGGTAGCCTTTTCCTGTGTCTCCCTAAAAAGCTAATCCCTGACTGCCTCCCCACATTCCTCAACAAAATCAGGCCCCTTTCTGGCTGCCCTTCACCCAACACTGGGGTTCCCTCCAGAAAGGGGAAGGAACCTGGATTCCAAAGGCTCTCTGTGAAACCACTGGAGCAGGCAGGCAGGAATCTACAAGCATTCCAGAGGTCACCTGCCCTTCTCACCTGCCCTGGGTCCTGCCCTCTTAAAGAGCAAAATTTAAACCTTGTAAACCACTGTTCATTTAGAGCAGAAAATCCATTCAAGTCACGGTCACCAAAGGCTAGAATGAGTCAACAGCCTTCTGAGATTTCAAGAACACCAATTGTTAAAAAGAACCATCGGCCCGCGCCATTTCTCCATGCCAAGTCAACGCTAATCGCTGGCCAAGCCAAACTATAGGCGGCCTCTCCTCGGAATACAAATATACAAACAGGCCTCTCCCACAGCCCTGCCCAGTGCCCAGGACAGAGTTACTGATATGCACTGAGATAAAGGTGTTTGTATTTGCCCAGTTTGAGGTATACTGTTATTAGAAGAGTGACGATACAGAGTAGTTTACATATCCATCACACACCAGCTAAACTGGTTTGACTTCAGGATTTCAAAGCTGAGCTCAACCCCCAGCCATCTCAGAAGTCCTAGCTAGGCTGCCCCTGGGCTTGTTACTTCACCTCTCAGCTTCCCCCTGGAAAATGGGAATGACCGAGGCAGCCTTTACATTACGATGGAGATGAGAAAGTTGCCTCATATACGTAAGGTACGGGGCTGTAACTCATCCTGGATTTATATTTTTAAGCGGTAGGTAGCCTGTTCCCTTAAATTTTGACAGCTCAGCCTGGCTTTTAAGACTCTTGAAGTTTAATCTTATCAAGGTAGAACATCACATTTTTGCACATGCGCACACACACACACGCATGCACATACAAACACACACACACATACACCCTCCTGCCCTTCCTTTTGTAAATTTTACATTAAAACAGATTAAAGCATCCAGCCACCTCTGGGTTACAGGAGTTTGTAAAGCGGATGCTGAACGGGCAACTTGCCTTTTGCTCCTTACCCCTCCACCAAGATCCAAGACCAGGACAAACTTCATAAGCTCGGATTGCTAAAAGCTCAACATGTCTGAGAACTCAACCAAGCCTCAGACCCTGCCTGTCAAGAGCTGGATCTGTAATTAGATATATATCCTAAAGCACTTACCTGTTTGTGCATCTCAATGTTCAAACCGTAGGACATCTCGTAGTACTAAAAGTAAAAAGAACTGCCGTTAACTCACAACACCAAAATCTGTGTTCCAGAATCGGCTTTGGCCAAATGGTACTTTTAGGATACATTTGCTAAAGAAGTTTAAGTCAAACCCCAAAGCCAGCTAACAAAGGGGCTGAAGAGATGAAGGACTCAGGAGTGTTGTTCTCATCTTACAGAATACCCTATGTGCAATAATACCCTATGTGTAAGAAGAGTTGGGCCCTCCCTCCCACCAGCCCTGCCTGTGCCATATATCCTGTTTATACAACGTTCGGGTTCAACAGGGAATCAATCCTGTGAACACTGGGGCCGCTTGCCCTATCAGAGTTCTTTAGCAATGTGTCCAAGGTCTCTTATGTGGACAGCAGTGCAGGGAGTCCCACATATGGACCTCCAGTGCCCTCCTCACCATCAGAAGATTAAAACTTGCTGGAAGAGACACTGGGAAAAGGGAGGACACGTCTACACACTGCCCCAGGGTCCATGAGATTCTCAGTGGGGTGATCCCTGAGTGAGCGTGGAGGCAAAAGGCTCCTCCACTCTCAGGAACCCCTGGGGAGAGAGAGGGAAGGGGAGAGGTCTTATGTCCCACTCTGGCTAAATCCCAGGGCTGCAGAGCAGAGAAGTTTCTACACACTCCCAGGAGGTCTCTAAGAACGACTTTTATCCAACCCCGAGACAGGACAACCAGCCCTCAGGGAAACCTTCAGAACACAAATCAAAGGCGCACAAAGGTAGTGTACAGGGAGAGGGGTTGGGTTTCTCTTTCTGCCCCTCCTCTCACCCACCCTCCTCCAAGTGGCCCGGGCTGACAGAGGCTGGTGAAAAAGGGTCGGATGGCACACCCGGACTACACCCGCTGCGGGGGCCGCCCCGCGGAGGCTGGGCAGGGCTCCCCAGGCCCCCGCAACCCTGGCCGAGTCCCAGCCGCCTCTCACCATCACATAATGGCGCTGCATCTCCGTCTTCTCGTTCGCCAGCTTGTCGTACTCCACTTTGAGGCTACGAGGGCAGGAGGAGCCGGCTCAGGCCTGGGGCCTGCACAGCCTCCTCTGGGACCCCAACCCCTAGGGCGTCTCAGAGCCACTTGGCCACTTTCCTGACACCCACCCCCGGGGGTACTCCCCTCATCCCGCAGCCTCGGGCGGAGGGGGACGTGGGTCCCCGACACAGGGAGGGGGAGTGTAACAACTTGAAACTTCCCGCGGCCAAACGAATGAACTTATCCCGGGCTCGGGGTGGGGTGGGGGCCGGGACCCTGACGTTGGCTCGCGACCCCTCGAGACCCCCAGAACCCGGAGCGAGCCGGCTCGCGCCCGGATCCCTCAACTTCCCTCACCCCCGGAGCGGCACGGGGAGCCGAGAGGCTGCCGGCAGCAAAGGGTTAAGGCGCCGCGCTCGGAAAGGGGAAACAAAAGGAGGAGGCCCGGGCTGCCCCGCCGCCCCGGGGTCGAGAGCCCGCTCAGTCCCCGAGGGGTGGTGGCAGGAGCCGCGGCGGGGACGCCCCCGCCCTGCCAGCCCCGGGGCGGCCCCCACAGGCCTTACCTGTGATATTGAGCTTGAAGGAACTGGAATTCGTCTTTGATCCTGTCACAAGACTCAGCCACCGTGAATTTAAATCCTGGCTGCCCTGGTTGATGGGGAGCCTGAAGCCGGCCAGGACAAGACAGGGGAGGGGCGGGGGCGTCAGACCCGGCTCCAAGCTGCCCAGGCCCCTCAGCGGCTTTCCCCGGTCTCCCCCCGCCCCCACCTCTGCCAAAGGGGCCTCCCACAAAGCCCAGAACCTTCCCAACAAGTTTCTCCGGTCCCTGACGGGGAGGGGGGCGCCCTAATCTCTCCCTCTCGGCCGCGGGGCTCCTATCCCTTTTACGAAGGGGCTCCTATTCCCAAGTAAGACGGGGACAGAGGAGACACAACGAATGAGTTGGGAGACTTAGGTGAGGGGGCGGGAGACAGCATGAAAACAAACAGTTCCCCAGGAACACTGGGAGCCCCTCACGCCATTAGGGCGGAATTAACCTCCTCTCTCTACGGCGCCCCCCCATCCCCATCCTTTGTGTGAGCGCGCGCGCGCGCGCGCACACACACACACACACACACACACGCACGCACACACACACACATACCATAAAGGTAGCAACAAGCAAAATGGAGGTGCCAGATAAACTGCCTCGTTTACCCTGCCACGATAGATGCTTAAATAAACCGAGTTGCAATTACTCACCGGATGTCTGCCTTGCGGATACATGGCAGGGAGGGGTCGTGATTCCGAGAGCGTGGAAGCGCAGAGAGCCCGGGCCGGGGAGGTGCGGGGGAGGGGGGAGCCAAACCCGAGCGGGGGGCGGCCGGGAAACCGAGAGCTCGCCCCCGGCCCCCCCAGCCCGATCTCGCACCGAAATCCCAGAGTCCGGCGCCCGCACCAAGCGGAGACAAAGAGCCGAGGAGCAGGCGGCAAAGTCGTCGGCGGGCGCGGGCTTTGTGCACCTAGGGCTCCGCGAGCTGCGGCCGGCCGCCTTCCCCCCGCTGCGTGGAGCGCGTCAGAGCCGGGGACTGCGCGGACATCGTCGTCTCCCCGGCGGGTCCGGCGCGGGGTCCCGACTCTGGGGGCCCCTCTTGGGGCAAGCGCGGGCGCCCTCCGGTTCACTCAGCGCGTCGCGCCGGGAGTGGGGGCGCGCCAGGGCAGCCCCAGCATCCGGGGCGCACGGGTCCGATCCCAGGGGCGGCTCTCGGCGAGAAGAGGAAGGAGGCAGGCACCGAGGTGGCGGCTTGGGGCCGCAGGAGCGCCGGAGGGTGAGGGCGGGAGCCCGGCGCTGGCGCTTCGACGCCCCCCCTCGGAGAGGAAAGCCTGCTGTTCCGTCTGCTACTGCCGCCGCCGCCGCCGCCGCCGCCACTGCAAGCCCTTCCCAGGGCCGAGGAGGAAACTCCGGGTTCAGTGGGTGGGAATCAACCGCCCTGGCATTCTAACTCCAGTAGGCACTAGAAGCCGCCGCAAGGGTGTCCTCGCTGCTCCCAGTTCGAGCGCCGAGTCCCCAGCGAGGAGCGCTCGGTGCCGCCACCGCCGCCTCGGAGCGCGCAGGCAGAAGAGCGCTGGAGGGGAGACGCAGCTCGAGACCCGGGAGCTCTGCGGCTTCCTTCCTTCGCCTCGGCCCGGCTCTCCTCTCCGCGCCCCGACACTCCCCCCCACCCCCAACACACACCCAACGCGCGCGCGCACGCACACACACACACACACACACACACACACACACACACACCAAAAAAGTACCCCGAACCTGCGGATACCACACACAGACAGGCGAGTGGGACGAGCACGAGGTCTGAACTGCCGCGAGAGCAGTTCCAAATAGGGACTGAAAAGTAACAAAATAATGTGGCAGCTTCGCCCAGCGCTGGCCAATGGGAGCTCGGGGCCCCCACGTGGGGCAGCCGGACTCGGCCTGCGACTGGGCGCCGCCGGGCGCAACGTCACAATGCCCTCTTGTGTCTAAAACTATGCATGAAAAGTAGCAATCAGGCCCTACCCGCTGGTGACTTTCGCATGGGAGTGAAAAACAGCGCTCCTCAGATCAGGAATTAACCGAAAGACATATAATAAATAGATATATATTATAGTCCAGGGCTGCTGGGGTTTTTTTCCCCCCCTCTTCTTCTTTTTTTTTTTTTTTTTTCCCACGATATACTAGTAAATAATCATTTGGCGGGAGGGGAAAAGAGGAAAGACAGAATAACAACAAAAGAAAAAAAGACAAGCTGTACAGTCCTCAAAACCTGTGGCTGGTAGCAATGTATCAGTTTATTCTGCAGTGGCGGCGAACGATTCCTCCCTCTAATCTCATTAGGTCTGCAAAGCAGCCCAATTAGATACTATAAAACAAACAGAATCACTTTGTCACTTTAATGTTTTCACTTCACAAGATTTAGGACCGATAAAATGGTGGCTCCCAAAGTTGCCTCCCACCTTAATTTTGCTGGGAACTGAGAGTGTCCCTTTCTTTGCCCCTTCTTCTGCTCACCCACCCCCACCCCCGCCCCCGCGGCCCCCAGCTTTTCTTCTTTGTTCATTTGTCCTTTACGGAAAGCCAAATAAACAGCGTCTTTGATGTGCGGCGGCTGCCCGCGAGGACATGTCGGAGGAACTCTTGCTTGGCGGGCTGCGCAGATAGAAGGGCCCGTCTGTCCGCGGACACCCTGCACAGTCCGCGCTGTCCCCACTCGGGGACTCTTTCTCGGTGTAGACCGCTACGCCTTCGCCGCAGCTACCCAGTGAGCGCCGAGGCCAGGGAAGCGGAGTCGGGAATGCGGTGGCGGCCTTACCCCACCAGCCCGGGAGCTTCGAGTTCCGACCCGGTTTTCTCAGCCTGCCCCCGGCAGTGTCACGGCGTCGGCGGAAGCCTGCAGAGGGGCGCGCGTGCGAGCCTGTGGGCGTCTCGGCCGCCAGCCTCGACGCCCCGGGAGGCGCAGACGCTCACACGCCCCCGTTCGCTCCTCTCCCACCCCCACCTCCGCGCCTCCGGGACTCCCCGCGCGGTCGCACAGGCCACTCGACTCCGGGGGCCAGTTTGCCCGCAAACCCATAGCCTATATCTACTGAGCTCGGGGTTACGTCAGGGCAGACGGGCCGGGGGGACGCGGCCCTCGAGCGTCGGGGGGCTGGGGGCCGCGCCCTGGGCCGCAGGGGCACCTACGGGCGGGGGGCCCACTTGGGCCCCCCTCCCCAACATCTCCGCGAACCCGCACGCACCCGGGGGCCGGCGACGGGCCCGGGATCTATATTTTCCCCTCATTAGGAGCTGGAGTTCGCTTTTGCATTTTAATGAGGAGCTGAGAGCGAGCGGGCGCTCGGAGGCCGGTGCGCTGGGAGTTACACGTGAGCGCCCGCCTCGGAGTTGAGCCTCCCCGCGTCCCCTCCGGCCGCCAGTCCCGAACCGCGCTCCTCTCTTCATTTATTTATTTTCCTAAATAAAAACATAAATCGTGTGCGCCACGCACTGAAGAGGGGGGTGGGGAGAAGCCCGGCTCGACAGATGCGAGCATCTGGCCGCAGCATTCATTAGACACAAAATGGCTCCTCTTTGGAGCTTCCTTCCCCCCTCCCCCTTCTCTGCCCTCCCCCTTACGTCACGGGTGGGCGCACCCGCTTCCCACCCGCCCCGCCCCTTTCTCGCCCCTGCCCCCACGTGGGGGCCGCAGACCCCGCCCCCTAGCGAGGCTCAGAAGACCAATCAGAGACGGTTGATGAGAGTCTCAGTTACTGATTGGTTAAATTGCCGAGCCCTGTCAGTCGGCGACCAAGGCTGTCAGTCAAAACCACGCGGGGTGGGGGAGCGCTGACAAATGCCGAGGCTTCTGAGCCTCCCGCTTGCAAATAGTGCTTGGAATGGCTGCTTAATTAGCTTTGAATGGCTTTTCCTTCCAGCTCAAACAATCTGTCACTACCATGTGGTATAAAGGAGCCATGCATAAAAAAGTAAGCAGAGGCTAAATATCAATTTGATTTTGTGTATCAAAGGAATATTTTATTTTTCTCCCTAGTAATGAAACGTATCAATTTAAATAATAAAAGGTAAAAACACACACACAAACCAAAAAAAGAAAAAAAGAAGGGGGGGCTGGGCAGAAAGAAAGAAGGGGAAAAAACCAAACTCTACGGTTCTCCGACTCCTGTGCAAGCCTTAAACAGGTAATTTCTACGGCCCACGTTCAGGAGGAAGCCTAAAGAGTACACCCATCCTCACCTCTTTCAAACTTGCATTGTGTGTTCTGTTGTCGTCCAGAGGTCTAGGAGGAGTGATGGGGGAGGGGTGGCCCGTAAAAGGGGAGGTGGGGGCGAGGAAGGGGGCAAACTTTAAAGGGAGCTCTTTGAAGCTGCTAATCAAAGTGGAGGGGGGTTTTAAAACCCCATAAACTCGGGATCCCGCAGCAGGTCTCGATTTGGGAGCTGAGAGGGAGTGAGGGGTCGGGGGAGAGAGTGGGTGTGCGTCTCGCCGGGATTTATTAAACACAATGCCTTCAAGATGCCCGGGATGCGGCGCCTGGTCCGGCCTTCCCTCTCTCCGTTCTCACTTAAGACTGGCTCCATTGGCGTCCGCCCGCAGTTGGCCAACAAACCTAGCCCCTAGGTCGGGTCCACTTGGATCGGGGCCAGAAGAGCGGTCTGGGGTTTGGTGTCGCTCCTAGCCGGACGACCACTCTCCGGGTCGTTGAGCCAGTGCCCTCCTGCCTGGTAGACTCACGTCGAGTTCACCTGTGAGCCTCAGCGCCAGCCCTGGAACCTTGGAGCCCTCGTGCAGAGAGTCGCCTTCTCGGCAGGATTCCACTGGAGGACCCCACCACCTAGTCTGAAATAATAGCGGCGCCAAAGCCCTTTCTGTGTACAAGGCAGGACACTGCTACCCAGGCACTCCCGAAGGAAGCGGCCTGACTGGTAGCCTTGTTTTATAGAGTAAAAGAGAAGACCTAGAAAGTCCAGTAATTTACCCCAAGCTGGGCATAGGTGTCAGGATTCGAGTCCAGGGCAACCGGTTCAACAGCCAACTTCAGCGTCCTCTTTGATAGCAGGAGCTGGACCCCTGCGAATATGTGCTAAAGGAAAGGCATTCACTCATTCATCTTCATTCATTCATTCATACTGAGGGTCTGGCGATGAGGTCACAGGCCCAGCTCCCCAGCGCTGGGCTTCCACTGGCTCCTCACAGAGCATCATTCCCAGGTCTGCTGGGTGTCTGGCCTCCAGCATGTAGAGGAGCAGAGAGGTAAAAGCAACTAGCCCAGCTCTCCTTTCAGATGGCCACTGCTTTACCCCCCACCTTGCCACACCACAAATTAGGAAAAACAGGGAGAAAAACAATTCTTTATGCTCGAGGTAGAAAAGAAAAAAACATGTATAGGACACCCCGCCCAAAGTGCTTGACAATTATTTTTCAAGAAGGAGGGGAGTGGAGAGAGAGTTCAAACGTCTCTGTCTCCAGTTCTAATTGGAAACGTTTCAACTGTTTATGTTACAAGAAGTGTCAGGGTCATTTGCTACTGGAGAGCTGACTTTTCATTGGCTGCTTAATTGAGTACCTCGGAGTCCACCCCACGTGGGAGAGGAATTCCTGGCACACACACATACACACACACACACACACACACACACACACACACACACATACAAAAGTCACCCGGTGAGACAGAAAGCCTGGCCTGGATTTGCAGAGTGGAGGTTCCCCAGCCCTTCATTGGGGGGTGAGAGGTGGTTGGTGGGCAGTTGTTCACCAGCTCCAAGAGCTGCTTTTCTGGCTTTTAAAAATTAACTGTCAAGCACGTTAGATAGAGTGTTAATAAATGGTTTCTCCTTTTCCCAGGAATCAAAGGGCTTGACTCAGGTCAGCCACAGGGCTGTGGCCTCCAATTTGAGGAAGAACTCAGTACCTTGCAGCTTAGATGGTAAAGAATCTGCCTGCAATTCAGGAGACTAGGGATCCATCCCTGAGTCAGGAAGATCCCCTGGAGAAGGAAATGGTAACCCACTCCAGTATTCTCGCTGGGAAATCGTATGGACAGAGGAGCCTGGCGGGCTACAGTCCGTGGGGTCGCAAAGAGTCAGACACCACTGAGTGACTACACTTGTACTTTCAGTACCTTGGGTGGGTTTCAGATCACTCCGTGTTATCCCTTCCCCCACAGCCTCCACTGGCTTTGATTTTCTCAAGGTCTGTCATTGGGACTGCACAAAGGGAAGAGAAATCTTTCTCTGTCCTCTCCCATTTGGTTGATTCTGTAAGTCTCCTCTGATGGTTGGCCCTTGACTCCATTGCTAGGGCAGTTCTGTCCCTTCACCATCACCACCCCTATCCACCAGTCATCCCCAGCCTTCCTCCACAAGTGAGCACCTCACCACAAAGTAAAAGGAAAGGGAATTTTTATTTATCTAACAAACTCTTACATAGTGCTTAACTCTGTCCCAGACACTGTTCTAAGCACTTGACAAATATTAACACACTTAATCCTCTCACAGTGAATGAAGTGGGTACTATCAGTATCACCCCTGTTATACAGGGGGTTGGGGGTGGGGGGCAATTGACATGCTATGTACAATGACTTGCCCAAAGTCACTTCAGTGGCTGATGGACTTGAACCCAGGCAGTATGGCTCCAGAGTCTTCACCCCCACACTCCACTGTCTCCAAAAGCTTGACTTTCCTGGGAATGCAGATTAGGGCCACAGGACAGACCACAGGAAACAGGAAGGCCCCTAGGAAGTCCCAGACAGAGCCCCTGTAGAGCTCATTCTGCAACCACCTTATTTCAGGGACAGGAACTGAGCTCTAGGAGGGCGGGGAACTTCCCAGGGTCTCCTTATCCCCACTTCCAATTCTCTGGCTGGTCCCAGCTATGTGACCTGGAGGGATGTATTTGATCTTGCTAAGCCTCCATTTCCTCATCTGTAAAGTGGAGATAACAGTCCTGTCCACCTCAGAGAGTTGTTCCAAGGATGGATGGAGATAATGCATGCAATGTACTTAGTGCAGAGCCTGGCTCATTAAGTGATCAATAATAGCCATGTTGGCCATGATGATGATGCAGAACCATCCTTACACATTCTTCAACTCCTTACACATTTCCTGAGTGCCTGCAGAGATGAGGGAGGTCTAATGCCCCAACCCTTGAGGGGAATAATTCAGGCAGTAGCCAAGCCCACGTGGGAACATTGAGCTCACTGAAGCTCACCCGCCCCCCACCCCACCCTGGCCCCACGCCTCATCCCCCACAGAGGTCATCAGGCCTTCCCCTCACTCTCTGGAATTCCCGTTCTTTATCATGGTCCTATGATGTCCTTGGATATCCCTACTGCCCAAGGACCCTTGAGATATGTGTGGGAGGGGGAGGGCCAAAGGCAATTCAAAGCTAAGCTTTGGGGGGTTGGTGGGTGGGGAATTCTGGAGGCAGAGAAATTTGATAAACAGCAGTGGAGTCCGTAGCATTTCTGAGAAGGCCAGCCACAACAATGAAGTATGTGAGGATAAAGTAGTCCGGCTCTGAGGGAGAACAGGAGTTGTGAAAGGGGCTCCTGGGAGGGCTGCCTGGGAGAGTGGAGCTTGAGCTTAGCCCAGAAGGATGGACAGAAGTTCCAGTGGGTAAAGGGGACCAGGATGAGCAAATGCTGCTGACAGGGACCCGTCCCCTTTAGCCTGCGCCTGGGTGCTTTCTGCTTCCCTGAATCCTTTCTGTGTTTTGCCACCTGAAAGAGGCCTTTGGCTCCCTTCCCTAAGGCCCCTGCCATCATCCCCACTTGTAGTTCGGGCTCCAGTGAAATGTCTCTAAAGTCTCCTAAGGTCAGAAGAGAGGAATCCACTCAGTACTGCCTGGCAGCCCCAGCCTGAATCAAGAGGCCTGAGGAGCTGCCAGATTCTGGGGAAGACCCGGAAACTCCTAGGGTCTCAGTTTCCAGATCTGTAGAATGGGAATAGTGACCCTTAATTGCTTACCTGGCAGGAGTTTACAGAAAGTCTACTCTAAGACCTTTTTGGAGGTACCAAAGTCTAAGGGAAACCTTTGGAACATACACAAGCACAGACAGCCTCTAATTCCAGGCTGTATGTGGGCCCTAAGAACTAAATAGGGTCTATGCAGGGGAGCAGTTTTGGGTAGAAGGGATAGATAGAAGTAAAATCAGGGAAGCTGCGTGTAGAGGGTGGTGCTTAGTGTGGCTAAGTGCAGAGGAAGGGGAAGAGTTCCAGACAGGGACAAAGGTGGTCAGCCAAGACATTCTAGAGAATGCTGGGGATGGTTTGCTTTGCTTGATGGTGCAACTGGCAGAGGAGGCCACCACATCTCTCCAGAAATCTAAGGAAGCCAGGCAATAATTTAATGAGCCCCTGGTGTCCACCTGGGACTCTGTACAGAGGAGGCATGGAATGTGTTTGTTTACCTCTCTTTAGGAGAAGTGTAAGACTGGAAACATTCTCCCAGCATTCCATCCAAAGCCGAATTCCCCCGCATCCTGCTGTTCCCAAGGCGCACTTTGCTGACCTCCATTGACTAAGGGGGCAGGGTTTCTGTGCCTCATGCCGGAACTGGGTAAATATTTATCGAAGTGATTGGGCGTCCTAATTAAGAGATTTGTGCCATTTCTTTCTTTCCTTTTTAAGGATTCAAAGTGGAGGCTTAGGAGATTAAGAAATATTTTGCTGGTATTATGCATCCAACTTCACAAGGGTGAGGCTCATGCCGCAAGAATTATACGGGCCAGCAGAGCCAGCAGTGGGGAGTGCTCTGGGTCAGGCTGAAGGGTTGAGAGAGGGGACTGTCGCCACCTGGTCTGTGATGGTGGGTGCAGATGTGAGGAGGTCTGTATTTGCCTCAGAGCTTTGATGTTCACTTCCAAATCTGGTCTCAGCTTTCTATCCTTTTAGTAAATGAATTGATAAAAGTGGGCTTGTCACATACAGGCCATAACAGTGAAGAGTTTGTTTATACAGTGTATTCATGTATATCAGTGGTCCTCAACCAGGAGGGATTTTGCTCCTAAGAGGATGTTGGCAATATCTGGGGACACTTTTGGTCGTCAAAATTGAGGGTAGTCATGCTACTGACATCTACTGAGTACAGGCCAAGGATGACTCTAAACATCCTGCAGTGCACAGAGCAGCCCCCACAGCAAAGAATGACCGAGTCCCAGATGCCCATCACATTGAGGTCGAGGAGCCCTGCAAACCTGTCTCATCTAACTTTAACGAGCAAAGGAGCGCTCTCTGCTCCTCTTTGGCAGATGAGCAAACAGAGATACACAAAGGTATCACGTGTGTAGGACATGAAGAAGCAGTTGTTGAACTCAGACCCTCTATCTTCAAACACTGGATCAAGGTCTTTAGACCCCCTTTCTACTCTTTTCTCTATTCTTAGTGCTGTCTCTACCAGAAAGTAATTAGAACCAACTAGCTCTGGCATCCTCCCTTGTGTAGAGTTTAAGCCATTTTAAAGGTTGCCCTACAAATCAGTAATCATGTAGTAGTTCTAATAAAGTCTCTCTATGAAGGGCTGGCTCTCAACAAGGTCCTGGGATTTCCTGGTAGCTCCTCCAAGTGGGGACATTAAGCCTGGCCCCTCTGGCCAACTGTGTTACACTGGGAAGTAGTCAGGAAAGTAGATGTTGGCTCAGCTCTGAAAGAAATCCAAGTGAAAGGCTAAATAGGATGAGATTGTGTGGAGTTCAACGAGGGAGGGGTGGGCCAGTAATGATGTATGTATGTATTCTTTGGCTTTGGAGGTTCCCTTCCCGATATGAAGGTCCTGCAGGAGGGAGCCTGGAGCAACTTAAAAAGGGTGGGCTGGGGCAAAACTAAGGGTATAGAGGAAAGAGAGCTGGAGACTCTGACGGTCCAGACTGCTGGTAGACCCAGAATTCTGGAAACATGGAGATGGGGGCAGGAGAAAAGGGAGGGGGCTCCTGAGGTAAGAAAGAAGGAAATAAGGCAGAAAGACCATTTCAGATTTTGAGGTTGGAGTAGAACTGTAAAAAAACTCATTTTGAAAGTCTGAAGGACCAACACTGTTTGACTCCTGAACCCCTACAAAACATCTGTAGGAAGAGGTAAGGTACAAACAAAACCCAAGCTGTGTTTTCAGCTTACAGTACTGTCATATATATGGACCTGTAGGCAAGATACAACTTGTAGAGCAGGGAAATAGCCCCATTTGGCAGATGAGAAAACTGAGGATCAAAGAGAGAAAGTGGCTTGCCCGCTACCATACAAGTTGATAAATGTGAGTTTGCTCAGAATTAGGCCTTCTGGCATTGGAATAAACCAGTCAGGGTTTTCAACTGTGCTCTAGGGTGGTCCTGGGATATGTGTAAGTCCCAGGGTGGGAAGAAGATGGGGAAGTGGAGAGGGTGGTGACAGGGATCCCCTTCCCCACTTCCATTGGAAGAGCTCCAATTTTTATCTGTTTAATACATTAGGTTCTACAAAATACTTTGAGGAAATAAAGAAGAGGTTCTGGGGCTAAAAAATAAGTTTTAGAATCGCTAAACTACATGATATCTTTCCAGACATTCTCAGCTGTGACTACAGAATTTTTTCCAGCTCAGTGGGAAGGGCTCTGGAAGCCTGGGAGGGGCATTGCCAATGCCTCACAGCAGAAGGCACCTAGGGAGCCCTTAGTGCTAATTTGGTCTCCCATTTGCTCTTGGAAAATGGCCTAAGAGGACATGGAGACTCTGGGAGGCTAAGGGCCACACTCACACCCTCAGAGCAGATTGAATGGCTCAAATTCTGAGGCTGAAATTCTGGGCCACCTCCTTCCCCACCACCCACATCTGCCCTTTTACAAAGAATGGAAGGGAAACCCAGAGAGACCCGTGATCTGCTTAAGTCACTCAGCTCAGTCATGGAAGACCTGGGGTTGCACACCAGCCCTGTCCAGCTGCAGAGTTAGCATCCATGAGCACTGAACTCCTCCACCCAGGACCACCCTGCTTCATCAACCCACCATTCTTCTGTTCTTGGAAAGTCACAGTGAACTAATGCTCCACTGTTGGCTAAGCTGGGGTCTGGAACTAATATATCATCTACTGTATTACCTTGGTCCCCCCACCCCCACCCCACCCTGCCCAGTGCTCATCATTCATTCCAACTTACTTACTGGCCACCTTTCTATACTGCAGAGACTGACAGCTAAACATCACACTTCTAGACTCCTTCACTGCAAGGGCCGTGAACAAAAATACAGTTTCACAATTAGATGCTCTTGAGCAAGACTGGAAAGCAGCAGTAAGGCAGAGTCCCATCGCTGGCTACCCCAGTCATCTCTGACTGGGGATGTGTTTGTGGAGATGGTGGTTTTTTCTGCACTCATGTTCCAGTGTCTAATCACTAGCTTCATAAATGTCAAGAGTAAGTTGGTGGGGTGCGGGTGGGGGTACAGATTTCTGAGCTCTGACTCTTGGTAACAGCAGGTATTCACCAAGTCAAAGATACTAGAGGTGGATGTCTATTTCCCCATCTTCCTGACTGTGCCAAGCAGCTCTCCCCACGAGACTCCTAGAGGAAAGCATGGGGGAAAAACCTTCATAACATTGGATTTAGCAATGATTTATTGGAGATGACACCAAAAGAACAGGCAATAAACACAAAAATAGACAAATGGAACTATATAAAACTTAAAACTTCTGTGTGTCAAAGGAAACAACCAACACAGTGAAAAGGCAGCCTATGGAGTGACAGAAAATATCTGCAAATCATTTATCTGAAGAGGGGATAATATTAAGATTTTCCAGGAACTTGCACAACTAAACAACAACAACAAAACAAATAACTGAATTTAAAAATGGGCAAAGAACATAATAGGCATTTCTCCAAAGAAGATATACAGAAGGCCAACAAGCACAGGAAAAGATATTCGACATCATTAGTCTTTAGAGAAATGCAAACTGAAACCACAACAGTATATCTCAACCTCATTAAGATGACCATTGTGTTAAAAAACAACGACAACAACAAATGTTAGTGATGATGTGGTAAAAGTTGAACACTTGTACACTATTGGGAGTGTTAAATGGTATAGCCACTATTGGAAATAGTGTGGAGGCTCTTCAAAAAATTAAAAATAGAATTGCCATCAGATCAGATCAGATCAGTCGCTCAGTCGTGTCTGACTCTTTGCGACCCCCTGAATCGCAGCACGCCAGGCCTCCCTGTCCATCACCAACTCCCGGAGTCCACTCAGACTCACGTCCATCGAGTCAGTGATGCCATCCAGCCATCTCATCCTCTGTCGTCCCCTTCTCCTCTTGCCCCCAATCCCTCCCAGCATCAGAGTCTTTTCCAATGAGTCAACTCTTCACATGAGGTGGCCAAAGTACTGGAGTTTAATTCCACTTCTGGGTATATATCTAAAAACCATTGAAAGCAGTATCTTGAAAAGACATTTGCACACCTATGTTTATTGCAGCATTATTCACAATAGCCAAGAGGTGGAAGCAACCCGACTGTCTACGGATGAATGGATAAACAGAATGTGATATATGCACAATGGAATATTACTCACTTATAAGAAAGAAGGAAATCCTGTCACGTGCTACAATATGGATAAAACTTGACATTAATGCTAAGCAGAGTAAGCCAGTCACGTAAAGACACATATTGTATGATCCCACTAAACTGACGTATGTAAACTAGTCAATTTCATAGAAACAGAAAGTAGAATGGTGGTTGCCAGGAGGTGGGGGGAGGGGAGCGGGTACTGAGTTTCAGTTTTGCAAGACGAAAATAATTCTAGAGATCTGTTGCACAACCATGTGCATTTAGTTAACACTCTCAAACTGCACACTTAAAAATGATTAAGATGGTAAATCTCATGTGGTTTTTACGACAGCTGAAAGAGATAGCCGCCTGGCAGACACGTTCTGTGGAGCTGGAGGTGCGCTTCCCAGAGGGCCAGTCCCAGCCCTCCGCTCTAGCCCTTCAGTGGTGTGTCAGATACCAGCTCCTCCCACTGGGTGCTGTAGGGGCTTCTATTCCCTGCACCTGACTGCTGGCGGGTACCCTACTGCTTTTTTCTGCCAGCCTCCTGACGTGCCAGTCACAGCCTGACCTGGGCTTTGGGGCTGTTTCATCTTTTTTTGCTGTTTACCTGTTCACAAGAATAATGATATTGAAAATAACAATGACTCAGGGCCACTGAGCCTGAACAGAAACAGATGAATCTGTGCAACCTATCAGAGGGTACGTTCTCCTATTCAGAGCCCAGGTGCTATTGGCAGACAGGTGTGGGTTGGAATTCTGACTCTTCTGCTGCTGCTTTTCTTTTTTTGCTGTGGAACCTTGGGCAAGACACTTGTTTTGCTAAGCCTCAGTTTCCTCATCTGTAGAACAGGGATAGTAATGGTGCCTTCCTGACAGGGGGCTGTGAGAATTAAGTGGGATAACGTTGGCTGGCAGCAAGCTTTCGGTGACTGTTAGTGATTCTGAATGAATGAGGGCATGTCAACTGCTTTGTCTCAATATGTTCAGACCCCTTAGCCTCTTTATCTAAATCCAAACTTAGATGCTTTTCTACTAGAGCTAGATTCTCCGCTCCCAGAACCTAAATATATCTCACATTAGTGGGAGACCTGGAAAGAGGGGAAGCTGGGGGCTCAGAAGCCCAGATGCTAGAGGGCAGTCTTAATCAGAGGGCCCTGGGAGTCCTTGCAAAGGGAAAATGCAATGGTGGTGGGTTTTTGGTGGGTAATGGATGTGTGCGAGTGGGTAGGTGAGATGGGGTTGGGGACTTGCTCACCCAGAGCTAGCAAGAGCCAGACATGGATGCAGTCCCTGCCCTCCTGCCTGCAGCCTCCTACCCTACAAAGACCAAATCCAGGAACTAGAGCCAAGTGTTCCCCACAATTACAATTCAGGGATCCCCTTTAGCCAATGAGGAGTATTACCATCCCAGGCCAATTAACGGCAGGCTCATAACTCCTAGGGCTTTCCAGGTGGTGCTAGTGGTAAAGAACCTGCCTGCCGATGCAAGAGATGAAAGAGAAGTGGGTTCAATCCCTGGGTCAGGAAGATCCCTTGGAGGAGAGCCTGGCAACCCACTCCAGGATTCTTGCCTGGAGTTGCCTGGAGAATCCCCGTAGACAGAGGAGCCTGGCAGGCTACGTTCCAGAGGGCCACAGAGAATCGGACATAACTGAGCAACTGAGCACATACATCATAACTCCTCCTAACCAAGATGAGAATGCGGCTAGAGCCAAACGGAGGAAGACCGAAGCCCCCATGACTATGACCAGGAGACTAGGCAGGAGACAGACTCTTGAGACCAATGTTACGCTATTGGTTGAGATCTCCAGAATCGAAGGTTAGAGCGGATCTGGTTATCAACACAGAGGGGACACTGTGAACAGAGTCTCCCTCTCCCTCAATCAACAGGACTGACTTTGGAAAGGGTTCTCAGAAAGGAGCTGAGGGGAACTGGAAGAGCATGTAACTTGCAACTGGATAATTGATAGCCTTGACGGCCAGGCCACGTGACCTGGCCTTTATTTGGGAGATGCTAAAATCATTGACTACTAGGTGTCAGGTCTGTGCTAAGCTGTTTTCATAATCATCTCGTCAAACTGTGTAACCACTGGGTCATGGTTGCAGGGTGGGCCGGGCCCAGACTCCCCTGGGACCAAAGCCCCATGCCTTAGCTGTGGGGAGTTTGGGGAGCTCCCAGAACTGCCTTCAGCAGAGGACAACCCCCTTGCCCAAGCTCACACCCCATCAGGCCCCACCCTGCCAGGGAAAGCCAGAATCCAATGCGGGTGGGCTATAGGAGTATAAAACCCAGTGCCCTAGTCTCAGCTTGGACAACTCTGAAGGCCACGCAGCTCCAGCTCCCAAGCGTCCCTGCAGGTCGACTGAGACCGCTGTGTGATGTTGTCCCAGCGCTAAGGCTTCTCTCTCTGCCCCTTCTTCCTCCCCTTGCTTAGGTATCACCCTTCAGTAAACCCCTCGAACATTCTCCACTTTACAGCTGTGGGAGGTCATGAGTAAAAACACAGGATACTCACTGAAATTTGAATTTTGGCTAAACAAATAATTTCTTTTTAGTCTAAGTATATCCACAGTGTTGCACAGCATATACTTATACTAAACAAAATCCTTCATTTATCCAAAAATCAAATTTTACTGAGCATCCTGTATTTATTTGACAACCTGCTCCACCTGAGTCCGTCCTTGGGTGAATCTGACCTGTAACAAAGCCTGTGAAGCGGTACTCTCATTGCCCCAATTTAGAAACAAAACTGAGCCTGAAAAGAATTACAGTCACATATGTGACCCCAGTTATTACCTGAGGGTGAAACCACATAAGCAGTAGGCTTGGGAGCTGGAGCCACTGGAGTGGGTTGGGGTGGCGGGGCAGAAACTCCTGGGTCATTTTTGAAGCCCCACCACTCACTGGGCCCGCAGCTCTGGAGGAGATGGTTCCTCCCCGGGTTTTCCAGCGAGCCTTCCCAGGGCAGAGCTGAACAACCCGGGAAGAACATTTTAATCAGCCACCCTGGTCTCTGCCTCTCTTGGCCTTTGCTTTCATTGTCAGAGTCTGTGTCAATAGCTGGAAATCCAGGCAGCAGCACAAGTAGACAGCTTGCTCCTTCCTAAGCAGAAATCTCACAAAGGGCAGGGCTCCCCTTTTTACAAGGAAAACAAACAGGTCTCTAGGCTCCCAGGGGGTGGGGGCGGACTTGGGGGAGGGGCTGAGGCCAGGCAGCTGGCTCAGCCCGGCCCAGGCTTCCCGCTTCCATCTGGCGGGGGAGCCTCGGCGGCTTCCCCTCTCCTCTGGAGATTGTGGCTGGCTCAAGCCTCTGACTCGCTCAACTGAACCACAGTGACTTCACTCTGTCCCTCTCTAGGAGCTGGTGTGACCTCTAAGCCAGATAGCCAGTGCGAGTTTGATATATGATGCAGAGCACAGAAGCTGGCGCTCTGTGACAACCTGGAGGGGTGGGGTGGGGAGGGAGGTGGGGGAGGTATCTGGATGGAGGGGACATAAGTATGCCTATGGCTGATTCATACTGATATATGGCCAAAAAAAAAAAAATCACAATATTTAATTATCCTCCAATAAAAATTAAAAGACAAATCTGGTCTGTCCTTCCCCTGCTCAAAAACCCTCGCATGGCTCCCCATAACCATAGGCAGTGTAGATCAGGGGTCCCCAACCTCTGGGATCTAAGACCTGCTGATCTGAGTTGGAGCTGATGTAATAATAATAGAAATAAAGTACACAATAAATGTAATGCGCTTGAATCATCCCGAAACCATCCCCTCACTTCCATCCGTGGAAAAATTATCTTCCATGAAACCGGCCCCTGGTGCCAAAAGGGTTGGGGACCACTGGTGTAGATCACACCTCTAGCCTCTGCCCATGTGTTCCCTCTGCCTAAATGCCCTTTCTTCTGTGTTTGAGCTCATGGAATTCCATCATTCTTTAAGGCCCCCTCCCCCTTGGTCAGAATGAATCACTCCTCTGGGGCTCCAAAGCATCCTTAGGTCGTGTCTTATGTCCGAAACTCAGGATGCCCTGCCTTGCGGTTAGCTGAGCGTGTGGGTCTCTATCCCTCCTGGGCTGTGAGCATCACCTGACCTTTGTACAGTGATGTCCAGTATATAAGGTCATTTTCACATTCCTGCTCCCTTGCAGCTCCCTTGGTTAGATATCACAGTCCCCATTCTAAAGATGATGCAGTAGGGGCCTGGAAGGTTTCCTGGTGTGCCTGTGACTGCTGGCTAATTACGGAACAGAAGTCAGCTACCCAGATCATCTTGGTCGCATGCCAGTGCCATTTCCGTTAAAGGCTGGACTTATGATCTTAGATGCTAATGACACCTATTCCATGGGTAGGCACATAGTAGGAGCTCATTAAATGCTGAATGAAATGCAGCAAGGCAGAGATTTTACAAAAATATCAAGGAGGGAGTCATTTGGAGATGTCTAATGGCTTTCAATAACGCTGAGAGAAACACCTTCCTCTGCTGTCTCTCCCCACCCCCACGCCTGCCGGCTCCCAGTAGACTGTGGGGTTGCTAGGGCAGAAGTCCCACTTCCCGTTCTGCCCCCTTCCTCTTTAACTGGAATGCTGGGGCTGGGTGATCCGGAGGTCAGCCTCCGGGCGTGCAGTAGGAAGCTACCATCAATGTGCCACCGACGGTAACAACAAGAGGAACTGGGACTGGGGCCCATACAGGCCAGGGGAGGGGGACATGAGGGTGCTTTCCACTAATGGGGAGGCCCCAGCATCACCAGCCTACCTGGGAAAGAGGCAGACCTGGAATCTCCCACCTCCTGTGGGCTGCTTGCTCAGCTGCCCCTGAAGACAGGGCCTGGGGAAAGGGCTTCTACCCCCAAATCTTTCCCGTGAACAGCTCCCTTGGGGAATCATGATGGTGCCACCTGCCAAGGACACCCTCCACTGTCATCTCTGCCTCTTCCAGGCTCAGGTGGAGTTGGTGGTAGAGGAGGGAAGGTGCCCCAGGCAGAAGAGTAGTGTGGACCAAGTCCTGGAGGCTCGAGAAGGAGTAGATGCAGGTGATCTGGCTCAGGGGAGGTCAGGTGTGAAGGTCATGGGTGAGGCTGCAGAGGCAGAAAGCAGGATGATCCCTCTAGAAGTCACAGAAGGATGGCTGGGGGGAAGGGGAAAGCAAGCTAACAGTTATAGCAGCAAGCTGGCCCCAGGGTGATTTTTCTGGGGTCACTCCAAGAAGAGGGAAGAGTTGGACTATGGAGTCTGACAGCACACGGTGTGAATCCTTGGAAAGTGGCTTGTCCAAGTTCACACACTGGCTGGCTGTGTGACTTGGAGCAAGCCACTTAACCTCTCAGTTTCAATGTGTTCTTCGGTAAGGATGTCTATCTCTCAGGGAGATCCTAACGTTAAAAATAAGTGATAAAAATTAAGAGGATCTGGGGTAGGAGAGACATGAACTGTACTTAAGCCTCTAAGGGAGGTTCAAGATGAAAACAGTACCATCTATAATTGCCCAGTTTGGAACAAGGACTCTTTGACACAGACAGTGCTAGGTTTGAATACTGGTTCCACTTCTTAGTAGTGTGCAATGTGGATCTAGCCACTGCATTTCTCTGAGTCTCCTCTTTAGCATCTGTAAAATGGGCATAATAATATCGGCTCTGCAAGGTCTGGGGTGGGATCACGTGAGATGATTGTCAGCACCTGGAACACTGGGAGTGTTCCAAAGATGAGAACACTTATCAATATCATCATTATTAATAATATCCTTAGAGGAGTGGAATGAAGAATATTTTTTCTCTTGATTTTCATTATCAATTTGCTGCATATACAGTAATTATTTTAATAATGAAAAAATTAACTCATCAACAAAACAAGAAGACAAGCCACAGAGTGGGAGAACATATTTGCTAAAGACAATCTGATAAACGAATGGTATCCAAAATATACAAAGAATTCTTAAAAGTCAACAATAAGACAATTAACAGCCAAATTAAAAAATGGACAAGGGGTTTGAACAGACAGTTCACTAAAGAAGATGTTCAAATTGCAAGTAAGCATATAAAAAGATACTCCACATCATGCTGCTGCTGCTGCTGCTAAGTTGCTTCAGTCGTGTCCGACTCTGTGCGACCCCATAGACGGCAGCCCGCCAGGCTCCCCCGTCCCTGAGATTCTCCAGGCAAGAACACTGGAGTGGGTTGCCATTTCCTTCTCCAATGCATGAAAGTGAAAAGTGAAAGTGAATCGCTCAGTCGTGTCCGACTCCTAGTGACCCCATGGACTGCAGCCCACCAGGTTCCTCCGTCCATGGGATTTTCCAGGCAAGAGTACTGGAGTGGGGTGCCATTGCCTTCTCCGACTCCACATCATAGGGAAATGCAAATTAAAACAACAATAAGAACACTGTCTACCTATTAAGAATGGCCAAATTGTAAATGCTGATGACACCAAATGCTGGCGAGAATAAGGAGGAACACGAATTCTCATTCATTGCTGGTGGGAATGTAAAATGACATAGCCACTATAGAAAACACTTTAGTTTGGAAAACCAAACATATTCTTACCATACAACCCAGCAGTTGCACTCCACGTTGTTTACTCGAACGAGATGAAAATGTATGCCCATACGAACACCTTCATGTGGATGTTTGTAGCAGTCTTATTCACAATTGCCGAAACTTGGAAGCAGCCAAGATGGCCTTCAGTAAGTGAGAGGATAAAGAAACTCCCATACGTTCAGACAATGAGATATTTTTCGGCACTAAAAAGAAATGAGCTATCAAGCCAAGAAAAGACATAGAGGAAACTTACAGCTGATCACTGAGCAACAGAGGCCAATCTGAAGAGGCTACATACTATATGTTTCCAACTATATGACGTTCTAGGAAAAGGCGAAAAAGGAGACAGTGGCAAGCTCAGTGATTGCCAAGGACGAGGCGGTTTGACTAGGTGGAGTACCGATGATTTTTAGGGCAGGTTTGAACTGGGAAAATTAGACGGTTTAGGTGCAGGCGCCTTGTCCGGGGTGATGGGTTGGGTGGGAAGTGAAGGTCCCCCGACCTCAAGGCCCCGTCACCTAGTCCTGCCCTTTTCAAGCCTCCCCCTCCTCCTTCCTATGAGTGGTTGATTCCCCTGGGTGCCTGAAGCCTGGGCAGCTCTCTACCTACCATTGTCACTTGGTCCTTCTCTGCTCTGCTCTAGCATTTAAAAAGGGAGTGGAAGGACTTCCTAGGGGGTCCAGTGGCTAAGACTTGGTGCTGTCAATGCAGGGGGCCCAGGTTTGATCCCTAGTTAGGGAACTAGATCCCACATGCTGCAAGTAAGAGTTTGCACAGCATAACTAAAATGTGGCACAGCCAAATAAATAAATAATTATTCTTTGGGAAAAAATAAAATGGGAATGGAGAGATGCTCCGTAATCTCAGAGCTCCTGGGACTAGGCCTTTGGAGAGGCACAAATGGCATCTCACCTCTCCACCTGGTGTGCCGCCCACCTTCAAGCGTAGCTGTCTGGCTGGACCTCCTCAGGCAGAAGGGATGTTGAACCCACCATTTGGGTCTTGTCAGCGACGGGAGGGGACAGGTACTTCCAGGGGCATCCCACCCATGGCTAAAAGAGTGCTGGCTCCTCTTACCTGATGAAAAGGTCCTGTGAGGAGCTAATGAATTACCTCTCTTTTTGCTACTTAACTCCAGGAACTCCAGGCCCAGGCACAGCTCCGAGGGGGACAGGAATATGATGCAGAGACCTGCAGTCACAGTGTATACAAACTACTTGCTGGCCAACACCCACACCCCCTCCGAGGCCAGCAACCTGCTTGGGTTCCCCAGTTGGGCGCCCCTTCTTTCAACCAACCAAGTACCTGCCCACCTGCCTGAGACCACACACACCAGTCAGGGGCTGCAGCTAGCTCCCCCTGGCTTGTGATCATCCACGTCTTGCTGTGAGAAGAACGTGTACATCATGAAAATCAGCAAACACCGCCAGTCAACAGCCCCCTCCAGTTATTATTATTACTATTACTATTATTAGCCAATAATTAAATTTCTAGCACATACTACACGTACTGCTCCTTTTGCCAGAAACAAGCTCCCCTCCCCTTTCATACCTCAGGTCTCAGTGCAAATGGGACTCCCCAGAAGAGGCCCTCTCTGCTTCCCGACTAGAGTGTGGGGTGCATAGCAGGGACATTTGAAGGATGTGGAGGGGCGCACGGGACCAGCCAAGTCAGGACAACTGTGAGAAGGGAAGGACCTGCATTATAGCCTGCACCCCCTCCGCCTCCCCACAACCCCGCTCTCCTTAGGAATGGTGTCTTCTTCCTGAACCCAGCTTCCCAGGGACAGATCATTTCCATTTTTCTCCCTTGATAGCCTCGAACTGCCGGCTGTCTCTGGAAGGGCTCAGAGGGCTTCCTTCTCACCAATGAGAGCTTCTCCCAGAGCCCCCAAGCCTGCCTTTCTGGTTTTAGCAAAGCCCTTAAAAGTTACAACTCACATCCTAACCTCTGCAAGGCCCCTCGGCCTTTCTAAACCTTCTCCTTCTCTACATCATTCTTCCTTTCTGCTTCCAGGGCCTCCACACTGCCCTCAGATACCCTCTGCCCTTCTATTTACACATCTTGCTTGCAGTCTGGGTTCCACAGTCAATCAATTATTATACTTTAGTGAAAATTAAGACATAAGGCAGCTGGGAGCCATGGAAAGGCACTGGCTTTCTGTCACCTGTTATCTTTCAGGACTCAGCCCAGATCTTAGTGAAGTCTTCTCGGAGCAACCTCCTCTTTAGTTTTTAGATTTGTTTTTTTTTTTTTTTTTAGTTAGTTATTTGGCTGCTCCAGGTCTTAGTTGTGACTTACAGGATCTTTAGTTGCAGAATACAAATTCTCAGTTGTAGCACATGGGATCTAGTCCCAGGGATCAAACCCAGGTCCCCTGCATTGGGTGTGCAGAGTCAGCCATTAGACCACCAGGGAAGTCCCCCCTCCTCTTTAGTTTTTATCATAGAATCCTGCTTATTTTCTTCACAGCCTTTACTACAAGCTGCGATCTTTATTCATTTACTCACCTTTTCCTGGCTCATTGTGTAAGAGGTGTTAGCTCTAGAAGAACAGGTCTCTCTCGTGTCCTTAGGGCCTGGCCCACCCATGCTCAGCACACATTTCTCGACTGCACACATGATTTCTCATCCGTATTCAAATCTATGCTCTGCCTTGCCTAGCTGGATCACCTAGACAACTCCCTTGTTCTTTGTGATTCAGTGTTCTCATCTGTAAATGGGGGGAGCAGGACTTGTGTTTTTGGATTTCAGCTTTGTTGTAAGGATCACATGTAAAGCTGATGGGGAGTTCTGAACACCTGTAATGTGCTGTTGTGCTGGCAGGGCTTATTTTTAAGTCACAGTGTCTGTCTAAATTTATCTGCCATCCCAGTCTGCCCCGCCTTGTGTGGTGAAAGGGTTAAAGGAATTCTAGGAGGCAGCAAACAAGTGAAGAGAACAATAACTGTGTAACTAATGCTGATGGTAATTAATAGCCAGTTAATAATAAAAGTCATAATAAATGACAAAGTACTTTCTATATGTCAGATGCTGTTCTCAGCTCTATAGGAATTAACTTGTATCACTTAAGAACAACTTTATGGGGTAGATCCTGTCACTTTCCCTGTTTTACAGATGAGGAAACTGAGGCAAGGAGCGGTTAAGTGATTGGTTCAGATATGGAAATGGGATCAAGTTTTAATTTTTGGTGAGACTTCTCCAAAATCTCTTCTATCTAGTAACTCCACATGTTCAATTTTATGGTTACTGGATTGCAAACACCAAGACTTTATGTTGGAGTGTGACTTCACCCCTGTGGCAGGCACTGGAGGTCCAGAGCAGAGTGGGGCCCACCCCTGCCTTCAGGGAGCCCCCTAGAGAGGTCCTGCTTCTGAGGGGGCTTCCTTCAGAGCTGACCCCAGGGCTTTCCCAGTCAGGGAATGACTGGAGGGCACAGCCTGGTTACCTGGGACCTACAGACTACCTAAATGAGAACCCTAGAAAGTCAGCACCAGAAAGGCCCTTAGAGTCAACAGTTACTGATGACTTGTGCTGTGCCGGGAACCGGGCTCCACGTGGCCAGCCACCCTCAGGGGCCAGGTATGTGGGGTGGGGTGGAGATCCTGCAGGTCAATTCAGAAAGCAAACCTCAGGGCAGGACCTGCAGAGCGAGGCCCAGAAACCTGCACTGTTCCCTGCCACTCTGACCATCTGCAGATCCTGGCCCTCCACCCCTACCCCAAGCCAGGGGCCGCTGGGGAAGTCTGGTTCTCCCTTCCTCCAGCATCTCAGGTTGCTGGCATGGACAGCTGCCTGCGGTGATGAAAAAGGCCTCCCAGCCTGAGGCTGACCCAGGTCACACACTGTTAGCTCAAGGCAGCTAGGGTCTGCGAAGTGGAGGTGCGAGGGACCCGCCCCTCATCCTCACCCTGGCCTCCCTTTATCACCTTGTTAAAAGATTTTTACTCTCCATTTGGAAGCTGGAATTTCCTTATCCCACCTCTAAAGCTTAAGGATAACAGGTTGCTCCTGGAAGGCTACCTTTCAGCTTCAAAGCCACCCCCTCTTCCCCCAACTCCTCCCCTCTCCCCCAGCAGACTGTTAATTAGTCCTCTCTTGCCCGCCTGCCCCTGTGACAGACAGAAGTGTTCTTGGGCCTGGAGGGTAACCCAGAGCAGGCTGAGGGACTTCCCTGAGCAAACAGCTGAGGAGGACAAGGAGGAGCCCTGACTTCTGGAATCTTCTACTCCTGGATTCCAAGCTCCCGGGCTCCTCCTCCCCTCTTAGGACAGCAGCGTAACTGAGGGTGGGGACCGGGGCAGAGTCCTCCGCAGGAATGCAGCAGCAAGAGGCTTCAGGGCCAGGCAGTGCTGACCTGGAGTCCCAGCCCCCACCAACAGCAGACCTGGATCATTAATGCCTCCAAGCCTCTGTTTTCTCCTCTGTGAAATGGGGATAATAATAAAGCCTGTGGCCAGCTGTTGGATTGCGTGAGCTATCCCTCTGAGCGAGGGTGGTGCTCACTATGAGAGTGAATGAGTGAATGAATGGGACTATTGGTGGGTTGGGGTGGGGAAAGATGAGAGGTACAGAGAGCCGAGTTGGGGGTCTAGATAGGAGGGAGGGGCTCCTTTTCTTCCTTTGCCCCTCCTTTTCCTTACCCCCATGACCAAGGGCTCTATTATGGCCAAGACCCCCATGGGGCCTCACAAAGTTAGTCAAAGAAGAAGTGGGGGCCTTTGACATTCACAGCAATGGAGAGCTCTACCTAGGAGTTAGCAGGTGAGGATACCTCCATCTGCTTGGCCTACCCAACCAGGCTGGTGTGAAGGCCGAACCAGACAGCTGGTACCACAGCCCTGGCTTCAGGGTCTCCCAGACCTGGGCTCAAACTGCTGCTCCACTCTGCTGGACACAACATTCCAGCTCAAGTGGGGAAATCAGCCCTACCACTCGGGACGGCTGAGTGAGGCTCTGAGGGCTGTATGTGAGCCCCAAGCAGCTCAGTGCATGGTAAGTGATGGCCAGAGCTCTCTCCGCACAGAGTGTGGGATGAGGGGTATAAAGCATGAATGCACTGACAGGTGGTGGCCACAACAGGACAGGGAGTGAGGCTGCCCCAGCCAGTTGGTCACCTCTGCATCCTCGCCATGGATGTGCACAGGGTGAGACAGGAGGGCTGAGAGATGTGTGCAGTCTGGAAAAATCATTTCTTAGCATTCTGGTGCCCTCTACATTTCTGTGCCAGGGACCCCTGTCCCCTTCTTGCTCACCCTACTTAGGGTTCCCATGGAAGTTACTTAATGATGGATTTATCCTTCCTGCCTTCTCTCCAAACCCACAAAAGTGGGGCCTATATTTGAGGTGTGTCTGGGCCCCAGTGTCTTTGTTGGTGACAATGATAAAAGATGGGGTTTGGAAGGTCGGGGATCAGAAGGACATCATTTCACAAGGACTCAGAAACACTGATCCTGCTTCCTGTCTGGGGTCAGAGGGTGAAAGCATATTGAAAGAGGACCAAGAAAGACACCCATGGGAGAAGTTGGTACAACCTGGCTGATGCTGCTGCCACCTGCCAAGCCCTCTTGACATAGGGGAGGGGTTGCAGGGGAGTACAGAGGGGCTTCCAGACAGATAACAACCGTGGCTGGAAAAAGCACGCCCCTCCCTTGATCGAAATCCCCACCGGCTCCCCGGGGCCTGCGCCAGGAGTCCCTGTAGTTGTGGAGGCGGTTATGTGGGTATTCTGTAGGTACTTTCCATTCCTTCAAAAAGTTTGATACCAGATATGAATGGTCCTTTTTCCTGCGATATTGCTCTATGGGTTGACCTGAAATGGCACATCAGATTCACTCACTGAATGGCCTGCTCATTACTCAACCTCTAATGAGCACCACTGTCTTCCATGGTGCTGGCCACTAAGGGGTTTGGATATGAAATCCCTGCCCCCAGGGGTTCACAGCCTCCCAAGAGAGACAGACAAGCCCACGGAGCATGCCCACACAGTGTGATCGGAACTCAGCAACTAACCTTTATGTGGGGTCAAACAACTCTGCCTGGAGGAAGCATTAAGGTTTGAAAAGCCAGAAGATAGGGAAGTGGGCAAGAATCAGAGGCATCCATGTAGAGCAGCAGCATACTCAGAAGTCTGAGGGGGAAATATCAGGTCTGAAGAACCACGGGTCATCTGGTAAAACCCTGTAGAGAGGTGAGAGGCCGGAAAGCCAATGACTTTGCATGTTGACCTTTGTCCTGAGAGCAATAGGGAGCCATTGAGGAGTCTAGAGCTCTAGAGTGAGATGTTCAGAAAACTTTTCTTTTTCCTTTCACTATATAATCTCAACTGAACCTACATTGGTTATACTGTGAGAAAACATGTAGGTTACTGTTTAATAGCAGGGTTGTATTCAGCAGGGCAGGCCTCCTAAAGATAGGATCCTTTGAGAAAGCTGAACAAAAAGTCTTCAGTGGGGATAACTTTGGTGGCGTCAGGCCAGCAGGGTCATGTCAAACCTCACCCCACCTCACCCTGGCTTTGCCTCCACTGCGTCAGCAGACCCTTGCTCCAGCTGGGACACGCGTGTGTGGTTTGTGCCTATGACGTGGCTTAGGGGTCACCCTGTCTGTTTGTGCCACAGGCCTCTCCTCCTTCCTCCTTCTTCCCTACCACGTCATCTTTCTAAAACCTCAGTCTTGCCACCTCCTCTAGGAAGCCTGCCCTGGTGTCTATGAGCCCCTGAGATTATTAGCCCTTCCCACTTTGGAAGGATTGTAGTAGGGTTTTCTAAGGCATTGTATCCTTGGGTAGTGTGGTAGGGCCACCTGTATCCAAACTGAATTTCCAGGACTTCCCTGGCATTCCAGTGGTTAAGAATCTGCTTGCCAACACAGGGGACACGGGTTCGATCCCTGGTCTGGAAACTAAGATCTCACATGCTGTGAGGCAGCTGGTCCTGCGAACCACAGCTGCTGAAGCCCATATGCCCTAGGGCCCATGCTCGGCAAAAGAGAGGCCACCGCAGTGGGAAGCCCATGCACCACAACTAGAGCGCGATCCCACTTGCCGCAACTAGAGAAAGCCTACCCACCACAGTGAAGACTCAGCCAAAAATAGATTAATTAATTAAAAAATTTTTTTTAAGACTGAATCTCCATGGTTGGAACATCAGCAATCCAGGGGCAGGGCTTTGTCTTGTTTCTCTCTCTATCCCTCTGTCATCTAGCTCTGTGCCAGGCAAGTAACCCATCCATGGTAAAATGTCTGTTCACTGGAATCTTTCTGAATTGTGTGCATTCCAAACTTGCCCAGAAATGTTGGGGAGTAAGTGTAGGATCCCCTCCAAGTTTCGGCAGGTCGATTTTCTGCAGTGCCTGGTAGCCCTGGTTTTGCCTTTCTGAGCTGTCCTGTCTTACAGGTGTAGTTAACCACCCTTTTTCAGGGCTCCCCAAGGCCTTCTGTGCTTTCCTCTATTATTCTCCTTTATGCTCCTTACGACACTGGGTCAAAGTCATTTTTCAAAGTGTCCACTCTCCCCACCTTTCTGCCCCTACACACAGTAGGAGATCAATACATGTTTGTCAAATGAAAAAAAAAAAATGCCCTGGCAAGAGTTCAGAGTCACTCCTTAGGCATATTAATGGGAACACAATCACCGATTGAATTTGTTTCCTTCAAAAGAGCCATATATCCTGGAAGCTCTAGTCCAGACTCCCAGATGCCAAGGCCTAGGAGAATTCAGAATTATTCCTATTGAAACGGTTTCCTCCAGAAGGTCCAGAGTTCAAAAGGGAGGCATTTGCCATGAACAATTGGGCCAGTGTGAGAGGATGTGGGTGGCATGGTTCCAAGGCTTTGGTGGGACTTTGAGCAGTTCCCAATGCAAATATAAGAGAAAGACTTTCCCCTGGGGGGCAAATGTGATCACCCAGAAATGGAGCCTTTGGCAACAAGAAGGAGAAAAAAAAACCAGGCCAGCCACTGTGTGGGGCTGTGGAGAGGCCTCTGGACTAGGAGCTAGGAGGCCTAGGTTCTCAGCTGGGATTTGGGTTTCAGATCAAGGTTTCTGATAATCTAGGCCCAACCTTATTCCCCTGAGACAGTTTCCAAGCCAAGAATGAGATGCAGGACACATCAAAGGAAAGTTCCTGATTTGCGAAGTGTTGTGGTTAACACAGGCTTCAGAATGAAGCCCCCTTTCTTATTCTTTGAGGGGACACCCCTGTTGAATATAGGACTCTCCCTGCAAAACTCGACTCCCGTGAAGTTCATCTCAGCCTTCTCCGTACACATCTTACTCCCCAGCCTCACTTCCTTTGTTCATGCCTCTCCTCCTCTCAAGTGTCATCTCTTGATATTGTAGCATCCCCTAAACTGGGTTTGACTGTTGTTTTTCCTTTGAAGGCTTTCTTTGGTCACCACAACTTACAGAGATCCAGTTCTAAGTGACTACACAGGGTTCCGCTGGAATCTCCAGTTAGCATGTACTGAGAACCTACTGAGTGGTTAACACCGGCTGAGCACTGGCCATGGGCCAGGCACTGTGCTAAGCTCCCTATAAGCTGGATCACACTTAACTCTTCCAACAAACTAGGAGGGAGATCATTCTTGTTGTTATTGTTCAGAAGCTAAGTCATGTCTGACTCTTTGAGACCCCGTGGACTATATCAAGCCAGGTTCCCCTATCCTTCACTCTCTCCTGGAGTTTGCTCAGATTCATGTCCATTGAGCCCATGATGCTATATAGCTATCTCATCCTCTGTTGCTCTCTTCTCCTTTTACCCTCAATCTTCCCCAGCATCAGGGTCTTTGCCAATGAATCGGTTCTTTGCATCAGGTGGGCAAATGATTGGATCTTCAGCTTCAGCATCAGTCCTTTCAATGAATATTCAGGGCTGATTTCCTTTAGGATTGACTTGTTTGATCTCCTTGCAGTCCAAGGGACTCTCAAGAGTCTTCTTGTACCTTGTTTCAAATCCATATTCGTGGTAGTCATTAGACCTGTCATCATATACTTCTGGCTCTCCTCTTTCTGAGTACCAAAAAGAATTTCACTTCCTCAGCCCCTTGTGACAGAGTAAGGCCATGGGAACAGTCTGACCAATGCCGTGTGAGAGGAAGGAATCCCTCATTCCAGGTTGGAAAACATTTCATTTTCCTTCCAACATGGTGATGGGCCTGCCAACAAGGTGGTGGCTTCATCAGCCTGCTTTTTATTGAGAAAGGACAAGAGCAGATACTCTGGCTGAACCAGGATGGCATGGAGCATGAACAAAAAGTAGATGTTGATTGTTTTAAGCCATTGAGATACTGGACTTGCTTGTTAGCGCTGCATAATCTAGCCTATGATGACTAAGACACTGTTTCACAGATGAAACAATCAAACTTGTATATGGAAGCATGGATGAGCCTGGGAAAGAGGTAGCTGGAGCCCTCATTGTGCCCAGAGCCCTGACTGACTGACTGTGAAAGGCCCAGAGGGCCTGGCAAACAGCTGGACTTTACATTGCTATCTCTGGAGTGAGAGGGAAGGGTTTGAAAACAGGAACCACACAGCCGTCATACTAGGGCTTCAGAGGATCATGTGACAGCTGCTCCAGGCTGAGAGCTCACTCTTTATTTGTCCACCTGGAAACATCAGTCCTGAATCCCATTGAAAGCCCAGCTCCACCAAGCATCCATCATGACACCCACAGGGACCTCCCTGGTGCTGCAGTGGCTTGAACTCAGAACTCCTAGTCCAGGGGGCCTGGGTTCAATCCCTGGTCAGGGAGCTAGATCCCACATGCCACAACTAAGAGTTTGCATGCTGCACCTAAAGACCCACATGCTGCAACCAAGACCTGGTGCAGCCAAATTAATTAATTGATTGATTAATTTAAAAAGACATCCAGGGCCAGTCTGCAGAGTGACTGTGTTTCTCCAGGACCCAGTGTGGACCACCCATCCCTCTCCAGAAGGAGCCAGGCGGGGTGGAGGAGAGAACTCCCAGGAGGGCCTTCTCCCCACTGAGGGAGGCCTGTCTGCTCGGCTGTCTTTTTAAATGACCATAAAACAGCACAGAAATGAATGCCAGCTAACAAGGTTAAAGGATCCTTAAAAAACAAATGACGCCATTTTTTCCCCCAACTCACTGCTGAGTAAAAATTTGTCACTTCAGTAAGCATTTTATTGGTAATTACAGAGTTACTTTATTTGCATATTACAGAGCTGCTAGCAGCCCTGGTGAAAATGCTTAATGTCGTTGAGCATCTTGGAAGGAATTACTCAACCCAGGGAGGGAGAATTCACTAATTATTTCCTTAAAACTGGAGTTTGCTAATAACTTTGCAGTCGATCACTTTGTGCTCCCCAATAAGGCAATTAAATAATAAGCAATTAAGTGCCAAAGTGACTCAGTCATAGGACATACCCCCTCCCTCTCCACTCCCATAGGGCCTCTGCTTCATTTTCTTTGAAAGGGGAGTCAGGTCAAAGTTAACCCTTTGACTCCAGAACCACAGGGGAATAGAGTCCTCTTAGTCCAGTACTCTTGCCTGGAAAATCCCATGGACAGAGGAGCCTGGTAGGCTGCAGTCCATGGGGTCGCTAAGAGTTGGACACGATGAGCGACTTCACTTTGACTTTTCACTTTCATGCATTGGAGAAGGAAATGGCAACACACTCCAGTGTTCTTGCCTGGAGAATCCCAGGGATGGGGAAGCCTGGTGGGCTGCCATCTATGGGTTCGCACAGAGTCGGATACGACTAAAGCGACTTAGCAGCAGCAGCAGCAGAGCCAGTTAGGGCTGGAGCCCAGTCATCTCTTCATCTTCAGAGTGGTATCTGGGAACCCAAAGAATGCACGGGGACCCCATGTGAGGTGAGGGGTGGCTGGGATCCTGGGACAGAAGTGAAGTGTGGGGATGCTGAAATCAAACAGATCGAGTCTGTACATGGGGCTCAGTGCTCACCCTCTGGGTATCTGGGACAGATTACTCGCCCTCCCTCAGTCTCAGTTTCTCAACAGTAGAGTGGTATCTCATCATGGTATCTACTTTAAAAATTTTAAATTTATTTTTGGCTGTGCTGGGTCTTTGTTGCTGCGCTCAGGCTTTCTCTGACTGCAGCGAGTGGCGGCTGCTCTCCAGTTGTGCATGGTCTTCTCATTGCAGTGGCTTCTCTTTTTGCAGAGCACAGGCTCTAGAACTTGCAGGCTTCAGCAGTCGTGGAGCACTGGCTTAGTTGCCCCACGTCATGTGGAATCTTCCTGGATTAGGGATCAAACTCACGTCCCCTGCATTGGCAGGTATATTCTCAACCACTGGACCACAAGGGAAATCCCATGGTGTCTCCTTGACTGATGGTTGTGCCAATAGAAAGCTACATGCATCAGAACAATGTAAACTCAGTAAACACTCAGGGTGTGTGAATTGCCTTGGCTTTGCCCAGAGCCCAGGGCTCTGCCTGCTATGTCAGGGGATGGGATTTGAAAGTAAAGTCAAGCATGATCACAGGCCAGGTCTCTCTAAATCCCTCTGCCTGCACTTGTGAGATGCAACAGTGGGGGTGGGGCCAGTGTTTCCCGTGTAGATGAAATCCTGCCCCCCACCTCCTCGACATGCATACTCAGTAGCCATGTGACCTCGGGGCACTGGCACAGCCTTTGAGAGCTCCAGGTCCTTGCTGGTAAACTAAGGAGAGCGATACCCATCAGAGTGGCGAGGGCACCAGGGGTCTCATGTTTAATCATGTGCTTTAGCCACTTAGCTTCCTGCCACGCAGGTTAAAAAAATCAAGTGGACATGGCCTGTCCTTAAAAAGGATCATTACAATTTTTTGACTTGCTCTGTCTTAATTCCTGATTGATACTTAATCAGCAGTAGCTTGGAACGCTTTGGCTTTTAGTCTCTCCTCTGTTAAGTATTTAATGATCTGAAAACAAACACTGGAGAGGATGCTACCTGCAGAGGCCCTCCATCTTCCTGCAACCCGAGGGATCCCTCTTGAAGAGGCTGAGTGTACCCTCTATTTCATCTGTCTGGAAGATCTGCTTAGGTGTGGTTTTCTGTTGAATAATGTAAAATGCATTATTGTAGAATGCAGAAATGTATATTTTCAAATATTCACCTCTGGCGTCCATGCCCAGGCTTTCTCTGATGCCAGGTAGGTTTATTGGGAATATCTAGTGACCTTCTGAGAAGGAGGATGAAATGAGCTAGTGAAGTCTAGCCCCCAGCACAGGACCTGCCACTGAGGCCTGTAAATTCTAGCTCCCACGTCCACCTTGGCAGTGCCTGATAGTACATCTTGTAAGTCTTCTCTTTAGCTTCAGCCACTGGTCTAGATTAACATCTCTTCCCAGCCTAAGATGCTGAGAGGGTCTCACAGTTATTGGTTATTTACATCTCAGCCAGCGTTTTTTGGAGACCATGCTTCAGAGATGTCTATGCATCTCAGGGCCAGGAGGAGGAAGCTTGGCTGGGTTCTAACATCAGAGGAGATAAACCCACAGGAAATGCCACCTTTTGATTTCTTCCTGGGGGGTAGAGTAGTGGGTGGAATGGGGGGCTCTGGCCCATGTGTTGGTGGTGGAAATTTAAAAACATGGCTGTCTTTGACCAGCGCGACCTTGTTTTTGTCAACTTCAGAGGCCTGGACAAATGGCCTGGGCAGCTCTAAAAAAGCCAGGGCACCTTGTCAAAGCTGTGTCTGCCTCATGGATACTCTCGGTTTGGCTAAGTTCTGCTCTCCTTGACACACAGACGATGAATTCCATGTCCATGTAGTGACTGTTCAACTTCCAGAGTATGCTCCTGGGCTCAGAACCTCACCAGACCCAAGGATACCTAGTCCCTAAGCCTTCACCCTCCATCCTGTGGCCTGGCTTTGGTGTGTAGCTGGTTCACTGCTCTTGGACCTACTCTAGTTTATTCGTGCTGCCCCTGAAAATTGGGCTAGTTTTTTTCTCCTGTGCAAGTGGACCCAAGTGGAAGCTGGTTAGAGCCGACTGGGGAGGTCATCCACTGCTGCCTGGCTGGGGATTTGTGAGGAAAGAGGCTTTGCTGGTCAAAGCTACATGTGAATGGGAGATAGAGAGGGGAGGTCTGGTAGGGCTCATGGAGGAGGCTGGCTCTCTCCTGGGTCTCTCACAAGAATGTCCCCAAAGGCCCAGCAGGGGCATTTGGCTGGGGCTCCAGGGAAATGCAAAAAGGGCCCAGAGGACCAGAAGCATAAATCCACACAGAAATGTCTGTAGGGCCATAAAATAATATGGAACCCAGTCCTCCCCTAGTGAGATGACCGTGGGTGACTGGCAGTTGGCAGGTTGATAGCTGCCGGCCTGTGTGGAGCCCCGTGTGTGTGGCTGGCACACCATAGGACAACCTGGGCTCTGAGGTTCCCTCATTTCTGCTCACGGGCACCCCTGTCTTCCATGGTCACCTAGCTCTCTGCCCTTGGCTTCTCTCCAGGGGCTGGGGTCCTCCAGAGCCAACACCTGAATTATAGCCCCTGTGGTCCCTCAAGGGCCCCAGAGACCAGAGGCTGGCCAGGGCAGGCTGCTATAGGTGGCAGGTGATGGAGGCAGGAAAGCCACTCAGATAGACAGAGAGCACAAAGGTCTAGGGCAAAGGGACGGAGATCTTCTCCAGCCTGGACACAAGGAGCCTTGGAGCAGAGCCTGTCCTGGGATAGGAGACATATGGATGAAAACTCTGCCCTAAAATGGCAGCCAGACCAGAAGACAGCAGTGTTCTGGTAGACATTGCATGCTTGGCTTTGGTTGGGGTGGGGGTTGATCTATATCCTAATGCATGCCCACTTCTGTGGTATACATCTCACCACAGCTAATTTTGAAATCAATGTGAGGCACTGAGCAGAGTCAGGAAGAGATGCCTACAAGTAGCCCTCCAGAGCCCGCCAAGCTGGCCCCAGCCCACCACTGCCTGACGACCTCTAAGCACCACCCCCCTTACCCTCCCTGCAGTGCCTGACACCTTTCCTGGCTCTAGAGGCTGCGAGGGTCTCCCGCTCCTTCTCACAGCTGCCCTGCACTCCTCCGGGGACCTGTCACAGCTCTGCCCCACAAAGCCATGGTTCTCAGTCCTGACTCTGAATCAGACTCCCTTAGGGAGCGCTGGAAACTCCTAAAGCCCAGATCTTTCTCCAAACCAATGAATTAAATCAGGATGTCTAGACGTGCCACGGGCCATCAGTAATTTTTGAAGCTGCCCAGGTGATTCCAATATGCAGCCAAGTTTGAGAACGACTGTTTCAAAAAAGATAGCAGTGCTGAGTCCCACTACAACCCAGTCCAATCAGGCTCCTTCAGAAGGGGCCTTGGCTTATTTTTGTGACTGCCAAGCTATCCAGATGAAGCCCAGGTGTGGCTGTCTTGGAGGACCCCTACATATGGGATAGATTCTTCCTCAGAAAGAACCAGTCTTGCTAACACCTTGATTTCAAGACTTGTGAGACTACACATTTCTGTTGTTTAAAACCAATCAGGTTGTGGTACTTTGTTACAGGAGCCAGAGCCAACTAATATAGTAGGTAACTCGTGTATCCTAGTGGGATTCATCTTCCCACTTTGCTGTCCTTGAACTTCTTTTCCAGTTGGGGAGACAGGCATTAAATAAACAAAAAGTCAATGACGAAAGTGCAAAGGGTCCTGGGATCCTTCTTTTCATGCTCTTCTCCTTATTTAGGTCGTGGAAACTCACTGATAAATGTTCCATTTCCGAGTTTTGCTTCCATGGGGTCCTTAAGAGAAAAATGAGATTTTAATAATCAAAGCATCTTTTGTTTTCCCTCTCTGCCCTCTGGTTAAAAATGGGCTAATAGAACAAATGAAACAAATCCTTTATTTTTATTCATGATAAAAAAACCATTAAACATATTCACGTGGAGCCATGCGCTCTGCAGGATGTGTGGTAAGAGTGATTCTCCCAACCCATCAGGATGTGGTCATTGGATGTGGGAGAAGAGAATACTCACTGTTTGATGCGGAAATGGGCTAAAAGGCCTCGGGGAGCTGAGACAAATGAGGGGGCTGGCATGTCACTCTGGCTGGCTGGAGCTCGAAACAAAAATCTTCCCATGAGGCCAGGGAGCCCTTCCCTTCTAGAAACAAGGTTTCAGCAGGGCCTAACTGCTGCCTAAGGAGCCTGGGCAACGAGGGGGTGCTTCAAATCCAAGCCTCTGGTTAATTTTTTTTTTCTGGGTGAAGAATCATAAAGACTCTAATTTGAGAATCTATAGAATCGTAACACCTCATTTAGCCAGTGTCATTAGGGAGTGAGGAGTTCCACATAAGTGAGTTTTCCAGATAATTGAACTTTATTCCCTTAAGAGCCAAAGCTTAAAAGAAATTAACCATTTTGAAAGCGTTCTAGAATATGTCCCTCTGCTTTCAGATCCTGGGTACCCAGATATTTAGCCCCTTCTTGGTAACTCTTGGGGCTTCCCTGATAACTCAGTTGGTAAAGAATCCGCCTGCAATGTGAGAAACCTGGGTTCGATCCCTGGGTTGGGAAGATCCCCTGAAGAAGGGAATGGCTACCCACTCCAGTATTCTGGCCTGGAGAATTCCACAGACTGTAGAGTCCATGGGGTCACAAAGAGTCAGACACGACTGAGTGACTTTCACTTCACAGACTTGGTAACTCTGATGATGTGACCCTGAATGCCTATTTCTGGATGGGGTTGGGTTACAGTTGCCTCCAGAACAGGGGTTCTCAGGCCTAGCTTTATTAGAATCATTTGGAGAGCTTAACACTTGGTCCAACCACAGGCCATTTAATTCCAAGTCTCTGGGAGGTGAAGCCAGGCATGAGTATTTATTAAAGCTCCTCGGATGATTCCAGCCTGTGCAGACAAGTTCGAGAACTACTGCTCTAGGATGGGTTGAGTTTCCTCCAATAATTAAAAAAAAAAAAAAAATGACATCAGGACTTCACTGGTGGTCCAGCGGTTAAGAATCCACCTTCCAATATAGAAAACGTGGGTTAGATGCCTGGTCGGGGAACTAAGATCCTACGTGCCTGGGGGCAACTACGCACAGGCGCCACAACTAGAGAACCTACATGCTCCACTAGAGAAAGTCAGCATGCTGCAACAGAGACCCATGCAGTCCAAATAAATGAATGAAATGCCGTCAAGCACAGTGATCATGAAACAAGTGTCAGACACTCAGCTGGTGACCCACATACCCTCCTTTCCTTCCTGTCGGTGGCCTCAGGCCTGCTTTTCGATGGTGATATGGAGTCTCAGAGTAGCAGCAAGTTTTCTGCCCTCCCAGCAGAGTCCAGAGGCTCAGCTCTCTCTCTGCCAAAGCTGGCCTCTGTGAGACAGCCCTCACCAGCTTCACAGCTGGAGCACTTCTGTGCACCTTGCTGTGGTGGTTCCGGCCCCTTCTTCGTGGTTGTTTTTAGCAGCCCCTCCTCGTGGTGTGTATGTTTGTCTTTAATCCTTGCCGCAACTGAACCAGAATTTCTAGGCCACCTGGGGATGGGATTCCAGGTCACTCAGGGTCAGCTGACTCCAAGTGGAGGCCTGACAAGAGGTCCCTTTCTGTGGGAGATATATGAGCCCTAGGACATCAGCTTTGGACTGTCTGCATTGTGGGAGATCCAGCCTTCCCTGGTGGCTCAGACAGTAAAGAATCCGCCTGTGATGCGGGAGACCTGGGTTCGATCCCTGGGTTGGGAAGATCCCCTGGAGGAGGGCATAGTAACCCACTCCAGTATTCTTGTCTGGAGAATCCCCATGGACAGAGGAGCCTGGCAGGCTTCAGTTCATTGGGTCACAAGGAGTCGCACATGGCTGAGCAACTAACACTTTCACTTTTTCAGGAAATGGCTGTATGAATAAACCAGTTCCCTTCTCTGCCTTTCTCATCGGGGGACACTCAGGCACTGGCACACTCAAGGCGCTCAGCCATTATTTGCTACTATTTGCTGCTCCTCAGCGGAGAAGGAAATGGCACCCCACTCCAGTACTCTTGCCTGGAAAATCCCATGGACAGCGGAGCCTGGTAGGCTGTAGTCCATGGGGTCGCTAGGAGTTGAATACGACTGAGCGACTTCACTTTGACTTTTCACTTTCATGCATTGGAGAAGAAAATGGCAACCCACTCCAGTGTTCTTGCCTGGAGAATCCCAGGGACGGGGGAGCCTGGTGGGCTGCCGTCTCTGGGGTCACACAGAATCGGACACGACTGAAG
Organism: Bos indicus x Bos taurus; assembly: GCF_003369695.1. Lineage (NCBI taxonomy): Eukaryota > Metazoa > Chordata > Mammalia > Artiodactyla > Bovidae > Bos > Bos indicus x Bos taurus. Next base: position 10,749,582 of record NC_040085.1, read on the forward strand.
CGACTTAGCAGCAGCAGCAGCGGCAGCAGCAGCAGCAGCAGCTACTTCTCAGACAGGGAACCCTGGCAGGAGAGGTGGAGGCCCTTCTTCGGTCAACTCCTGCCTCTGTTCTGTCCTCGCCTCCCCAGTCTCCTTTCTCTCCTGCCAAACTGGGCTTCTCACAGCCTCTGAATTCGTCCCAAACATCTTGCCTTGATTTTCTTGGGCCGGCTTCCTCCACATTCCCTTTTCTGTGAGCCTTTCCCCCACTTCCTTTCAGCCTGCACTTCCCAGAGCCACTGCCTGTAAGGGAGGCCACAGGGCCCTGTCCTCGGAGCCCCTTCCAGGGTCCTGGTCCTTAGACAAGGATCCCAATCTGTTGGAGCATCAGTCTCCTTGTCTGTGGCACGGGGATGACACCACCTCTCACCCAGTTTAAAGTAAACAAGGCGTGTAAAAACACTCGGCCCAAGTGACCACCCAGGATATGGTAGTTCGTCTGTCCCCCTAGAGGACCAGGTCCACCCATGCCGTTCACAGCAAGTCAGCCTTGCCTCTCTCACTGGCCCCTTCTACCTCTGCTGCTGGACAAAATGGCTACTTCTTAGAGCCTTGCAGCTCAAATAAACATCCATTCCTCTCAAACTAGCTCTTGGCCAGCCTAGAATATATATTATATATTATATAATATATATTATATATTTGTGTGGGTGAAGAGGTGGGGACAGGGGGATGGAAGGGGGGAGGGGCTGGAGGAAGCTAGATGGGTGGGGTGGGGGTGCGGACCAGTGGTATTTCTGCAGATGGGGCTGCAGGAGGCTCACTTTTCACTCCAAGTCTTGCTCTGAACCTTAGCCTTATTCTGTCCTTGCATTTACGCTTTGGTCTCTGAGTGTCTTTGCCTGCTCTCCCCACGCAGCACGAGGACCCCCCAGGAGGGCGGGGCTCCCCATTCCACCCTGGGACCTGGGGCCCGCTGCCCTCCTGCACTGTGCTGCCCAAATCTGGGACCACACAGCCCCTCCAGCCTCTCTAAAACAGGCCTTGGGGGACCCGAGCGTGGACAGACTTCCGAAGGCAAACAAGCAGTGAAGTATTTCAAGACCTGGTATTTCACCAGAAACAGCCCTTCAGAGGGGCCCAAAACACACAGCTCAGTGTTTGCACTTAAAGAGTGGGAGGCCCAGCCCAAAGCTCAGCGGCCAGGTCTTCCCCGAGTCAACAAGGGAAAGGAAAACAGCCTGGCTATGTCTGGGGCCACCTGACAAAGGGGTTTTCCGACTGGGGCTGGAGGAGAAGGGAGGGGAGGGGGGCTGCCAGCTCTCCTGAGCACTTCCTGCAAGGAGTGTGGAGACCCTGGGGCTTTCTTGTGAGCTCAGGGAATAACCTCCCAGGGAATTCCCTAATAATAATAATAATAGTTCCCAGTTACTGTGATGCGCTTTCCATGGTTTGCTGCTGCTGCTGCTGCTGCTGCTAAGTCGCTTCAGTCGTGTCCGACTCTGTGCGACCCATAGACGGTAGCCCACCAGGCTTCCCGTCCCTGGGATTCTCCAGGCAAGAACACTGGAGTGGGTTCCATGGTTTAGCCCCCCTAATCCTGATGAGGTCATTGTTCCCATTCTGTAGATCAGAAAACTGAGGCTTGGAGAAGCTCCCACGTTGATGAATTGTGTCGTTGATTGCAGTGAGGGTGGGTCTGGCTCCCAGACCTGTGCTCCAAGCAGTGTGTAAAGTTTGCCTGCCCTCCCTCCAAGGTCGCTGAGCCCCACCATGGTCCAGGCACTGAAAATACTGAGAGGAGTGAAATACAGCCTCACAGAGCTGCCAGTTTAAAGGACAGCTCTGTGGACAGGGCAAGGCCATGTGAGAGCATGAGGGGCTCTCCCCAAGGTTTATTTCATGTCGTGGGAGTGGAGAGGGAGGAGCTCGCCTCTGCAGGGCCATGTGTGGAATTGGGATTGGGGCTGAGAAGAGCTGGCATTGCCAGGCTGATAGGTAGAGGTGGGCACTGCAGGCCTGTGCCCGTCTGGCCAGCAGGGTGGGTGTCGGGGGAGAGATGGAATGAACCGCTTCCTTCGGGGGTCTGGAAGTGGATGAATTCCGTGGGGCTGGGCATCGGTAGAAATCGGAGGACTTGGAGGAGCCCAGAGGATGAGCTGGGCTGCTGCCGTCCTGGATGGCCAGGGAGATGTTGAGGGTGACAGAGCACTGACCAGCCTGTTGTGAGCTCTCTTAACACATCAGCCCCCAAGAGGACCCTAGTGACAATGTCTCCAGGCCCCATGCAGGTGGTATGGGTAGTGATGACACAATGGTATGTCCCATATGTGTTACGAGTGTCACCTTTTGACAGACCCGTCCTTAGCACAGGCTGAGATGCAGGGGTTCTCACTTCCGAGGTACCCATGAGAAGAAGAGTGGGGTGGGCTGGCCCTGGGTGAGGTGCCAGGAGACAGGGGCACTTTACAGTGTGCTCTTGGGAAGGTCCTTTCACTTCCCCCCTCAGTTTTTCCAACAGAAAATGAAGTGGATGGGATGACCCCTGAGTTCTGGCTTGAATGGAAGCTCCTGTGTGGTGATGAAGGGAGTGGGTGGCTGGCATCAGAGAGTCTGCTCTGTCTGCATCAGGAGGTGGGACAAGCCTGGGCCAGGAGACCAGACATGAAGGAGGCTCAACTCTGTCCCATGCAGGATGCATAACTGGGGGCAAGTCATTTCCCTGCTATAAACTAGAGCTAATAGTCCCTCTCCCGGCTCATGCATGGGATTCTTGTGAACATCAAATGAAGTAACAAGCAGGGAAGTGTTGTTTAAGCTGTAAGGAGTGACATAATGTTGAGTCACCTTCTGGTTTGGGAACCATAAGGACCACTTAACCCAATTCTCTTATATTCCAGAAGAGGAAACGGAAGTTCAGAGCGGCTGTGACTTGTCCAGAGTCCTCAGGGCAGAAGTGAGACCTGTTTCCTAGATACAGTCTTTTCCCTTTAACCCCTGCTGATGCTACTGTGATTCATTGTGCCATCAAAACAAATGTTACCACCACCCTACTGACCACTGGTGTGGAACATCTCAAAAGGAAAGAAGAAAAAAAAGGATTTCAATTCCAATAACCAGAGAGCAATTTCTTCTCGGGGAAAGCCACTAGGTATGTGACACAGTAGAAACGGCCTCACTGCCTGCCACCAGACAAGTGTGGCCTGTTCCGATGGCTCTGTGGCTGTGTCTTGCTGTCACCAAGCTCCTCCACGTCGCTGGGGGAGGTTGTTTGGATATTTGATTAGCCACAGAGAGTAACTTGTGAGTGCTTGAGTGAGCCAGCTCCAAAGCCCATCACCGCGTTGAGTGCTGTAGCCTGTTAGAGATACCACCGTATCAGAGAACGTAATGGTGGGCAAGGCTCCAAGAGGAAAGATAAGTGGGCTGTTGGGAGAAATTAATACGAAGAAAGGAAGTGGTGAATGAAGTCGGATGAAAACAGGGTCCTGTGATATCCATGACTCATAAATTTCACTGATACTCGGGCTGCGAGTTCCCAGCTCTCCCCTAAGTTAGCAAGCTGCTTGTCCTCGGGGCGACCCTTGGGGAAGAATCACAGTGGGGGTGGGCTGCGAGGTGGGAAGGGGTCGGCCCTGTGAAACCTGGGTAACTTAGAGGCCAAGCTCACATAATGTTTCTCTTTTCCCGCAGGGGCAATCTGGCCTAGGAAGGTCCGTCCTAGGTAGGAAAGGGAGGTCAGCCCAGGACAGGATTCAGGGGGGGGAAAGGCGCTAAGAAGAGAAGAAGGGAGGTGATGATGGTGGGGGTGGGAAGGGAGGTGGAAGAAGTATGGCTGAATCCCAATTTCTTAGCCAAGTTGTTCAGACTCACCTACTGTAAGCTGTTTATTGCAAAAAGCTCCTTTTCTTATTTTTAACTATTTTGTTATTTTTAACATGATGTGAAAGATTGTGTCAGCCAAATGGATTCATTTTTCCACTTTTTTATTTTTTTCTTCCAATCAGAAATCTCTCTAAACCCCTGCTCAGAAAAATCTGACCAGGTCTCGAATCCTTGGTTGTCTGAGGAATGAGGTGGTCTCAGCCAAGGTTTAGTCCTTAGAGTTCAGTAAGCCCTGCTGTCAAGCTTAGGTCTTCGTGGGATTCCCAATAGAGGTTTGGAAATGTTGGAAATCACTTGGGCACCCCTTGCTTTCTGCAAGGCTTAACTCAGATTGGCAGCTGTGGGTGCTGTGCCATCACCCCCACTCCCACGGCCCAGTACCACATGGCCCCGGAGTCACACTGGGAGGACCCGGCTCCGGGATGGAGGAAGAGCTGTGAAGTAGATGGGGAATAAGAGAGGGCTGGCCTTGGAGGCTGGGAGAGGTCCCAGGACACAAGCGGGGAGGAGTGGGCTGGGTGTCGCCCGAGGGGACTTCCTGGAACCCTGGGTTTGCTGATGCTGTCCCGTTGTCCTCGCAGGCCAGGTGTGTGGTGTACTGTGGCCTTCCTATGTCGGTTAAGCCCTGCGGCCAACGAGAAAGGTTGTTTCCCTGCTGAGGAAGACCCCTGTTTCAGTGTGCAGGGCCCCACGTCAGAGTCCTCAGGCACGTACCCCTGATAAGGGCGATGGAGGAACACCAGGACCAGATGGGAAGAGCCCAGAGATCCTGGACAATGGGGCCTTTCTTGAACCCCAGAGGCAGGAGCTGCCATCGCGTTGCCCAAGCCCACCTTCCAAACATAACTCGGCAGGGCGACACCTCCCATTCGTCCACCTCAGGGCTGGCCTTCCAGAGCTGACTGAGTTGGGTGTCTTAGTGCCAATTTACAGGCAAAGAAACTGAGGTTCCCGGAGGTGAAGTCATTTGTCCAGCATCACACTCAGGGCCTGAGTCCAGGTTTGCTGGACTCCCAGCTGGGCTCGTCAAAGCCACCCCAGGTGCTGCATGGGGCTTTAGTGCCCTGCAGGCTGTCGTCCCAGTGAGGCGGGAAGCACTTAGAAGGCAGAGCAAGATTTTTTTTGGTTCACCTCATTTTGACACACATTGATGGAGGGCTTGCTTCATGTAGGCACCGTGCTAGGCAGGATCTGCTATGCCAGACATGGAGCCTGTGTTCCAGAACATCAAGATGGCGACTGCAGAGTGTTACCCCAAGCACAGGCCTTCCTGAGTGAAGCCCGTGAAGCCAGTCCAGGCCCTGAGAGAGCAGAGAGGAAACAAAACCAGAAGCCACTGTAGTGGACAGTGGTGAGCATGGGGCTACAGGAGAGCCAGGGAGGGTGCTGGGCCCAGTGGGCCCTTGGCTCAGGGCCTGTGCTGCACATTTGTAGATTCTCAGCAAGAGTTTCAAGAAAAGCCCCTTGGCTCACATCATCTCACAGTGATGCCACAAGGCAGATATCATTTATGTAACAGAAGGCCATGGCATATAGTGTGCACAGATGTCTTCCTGAGCACTTTGCTTTTAACAATCTTATGACGGAGTTGCTTTGTTCTCCCCAATTTCTAGATAAGGAAGCTGAAGTTCACAGATGTTAAGTGACTTGGCAAAACTCAGCTAGGAAATAGGAGTCAACCCTAGATCGGTCTGCTTCTAAAATGAGAAGTTTCCTGGAACATATGTACAAAGGAATATTACTTAGCCACAAAAAGGAACAAACTCAGGTCACATATAGAGATGTGTGTGGAGAGTGTCATAGAGAGTGCAGTAAGCCAGAAAGAGAGAAACATCATATATTAATGCTTATATGTGGAATCTAGAAAAATGGTACAGTGAACTTATTTGTAAAGCAGAAATAGAGACACAGGGGCTGGGAGAATTCTTAGAAGAAAAAGGAGAAAAACAAAGACATTTCTCACTAGACTTTTTTCACTGTATAATCTTCTAACCAACTCCCTTGCTGTATACTCCGTGCTTTGCAGGCCACCCCAGCCTGGCAGTGAGAATGGGATCATGGTCACACAGTACATGGCAAACCTCCAATGCCAGCCCCTGGCAGAGTTCAGCCTGGGAGTCAGCCTGCCACTCATTCTCTTCCTCTGCTTCCAAAGCCTTTGTGGTCTGCCCAAACCAGAGTCCCATTGTTGAAACTGAAGGTGCCATCCCCAGCCATCCTCAAAGATGAGGGAACCCGATGGAGCCTGATGGGGTCCACACCTGGTATCCAGTTTCTGCTTGCGTGGGCTGAATGAAGGCATGCCAACCTGGCCCCATTCCTTGCCTCTGCTGGGGATTCAGAGTCCCAGGAGAGAGTCTCACTGGTCAAGTGTCCATCCTCAGGCTGAACCAGGGCGGTGGGAGGGGTTCCAGCCAAAGAGCCTCTGGAGTTCTGTTCCCCACCAACCCCAGAGAAACACAGTTCTCCTGTGTTTCCTGTAAACTGAGGCTGTGCTCTGTGAGCTGGGAGGGAGGCTGGGAATGCCCCCGAAAGGAAACTGGGGGCTGCTGAGGGAGGGGAATAGGTGCTGGAGTGTCAAAAAAATCAAATTTCTTCTTTTCACTAACCCCACCCCCATGTAGAATTTAGGAAAATAGGCTGGTTTTACTTAACATGCTTTTGGTTGTAAGTGACAGAAACCAACTCAAACTAGCTTTATCAGCAAAGAAAGCTTTCTCCTAAGGAAACCAAGGAGCAGGAAGAATTTAAGACCTTAGGGAAGACCTTTCGAGGACCTGGCTTCTCTCTTGGCTTGTCTTTCTACTTGAGAATACATGCTCTCTTGAGTTGGCTTCCTCCTGCATGTCTTTCCCACTCCAGACTGACTGTCTCCCCTTCATGCCCATGGAGTTGGAAGCTTTCCAGCCCACAGCGCCTACATTTATATTTACATCTGCTACTCAGGAGAGCATCCAGCTGTCTGACTCTCCGTCTCAATTATAAATTTCCCAGGGAGAATGGGATTGGCTTTGCTCGGGTCGTGGGGTCACCCTTGCTCCAATCAGCTGGGGCTAGTGGGCAGGCTCGAGGGATGTAGATGCGATGCTGGGGTCTTCACCCCAGGCAATGGGAGCCAAGGGAAGAAATGGAAGGAAAAACCTTAATAGAAGCACTGAATCCAGCAAACCAAGAGCATCTCTGCTAAGTCATTTCAGTTGTGTCCAACTCTGTGCGACCCCATAGACGGCAGCCCACCAGACTCCCCCGTCCCTGGGATTCTCCAGGCAAGAACACTGGAGAGGGTTACCATTTCCTTCTCCAATGCAGGAAAGTGAAAAGTGAAAGGGAAGTTGCTCAGTCGTGTCCGACCCTCAGCGACCCCATGGACTGTAGCCTTCCAGGCTCCTCCATCCATGGGATTTTCCAGGCAAGAGTACTGGAGTGGGGTGCCATTGCCTTCTCCGAGAGCATCTCTAAATCCACCTATAGTCAAAAAAAAGAAAAAGAAAAAACCAGCAAATAGCCATCCTATATGGAGCTGGGGGTATGGGGTGAGGGATCGAAAGTGGGAGAATCAGGTTGGGAACAAGCAGGTAGCCAGAGTCTTGGGAATGACCAGAAAGCGCCCACGGTCTTGTAGAGGGCATGATATGGGACTGGGTTAGCTTGGCTTCAAGAACTGACAGTTGTGATCTACCTGGGGATACAGTTTTGAAAAATTAATTTTACTTTTCCCAAAGTAATATATGGACATAGCTCTAAAAATCCAAGTAACTAAAGGCCAAATGTGAAAAGTATCTGTTTCCCCAAGTGTTCCTCACCCCTCCCCCACTCCCATGAGGAAATGCTTCTATTATTAATTTCCATATACTTCTAAATAATTTGTTATATTGCCATTTTCTTCCCCTTATCTATTGATTTCTTGTTCTGGCAGTTGATAATTGAGCTACTCTACAAGCCCTACCTTCCTGCCACCTTTTCTTCTTCTCTCTTTACCATTCTGTGTTATATCAGTTTGGGTCTGTGCTTACATTATCATGGCTGTCAAAATACTGTTTGCCATGACTCAAGTCAGGCATTATGATCATATTTCCCTTTTTGTATAACGTTTTTTTTTTTTTCTTGGTATTAATGCCTTTGTTTTTTCATTGGCTCAGTTCTCTGTGCTTCAAGAGAGCTAGCAAATGTCTATCACTATTGCTTCCTAAAAATTTGAAATGGGGCTTCCCTGGTGGCTCTGTGATAAAGAATCCACCTGCTGATACAGGAGACATGTGTTCAATCCCTGGTCCAGGAAGATCCCACATGCCTTGGAGCAGTGAACTCCTTGTGGTACAGCTGTTGAGCCAGTGCTAGAGCCCAGGGACCATGAATACTGAGCCTGCTCACCCCAGAGCTTGTGTTGCACAAGAGACGCTGCAATGAGAAGCCTGACCACTGAAACTAGAGAGTAACCCCCTGCTCCTTGCAACTAGGGAAAAGCCCAAGCAGCAATGAAGACCTGGCACAGCCAAAATAAATAAAATTATTTTAAAAAATAAAATAAAAAATTGAAACGATTTAATCTCCATGCTCCTCCCTCTCTTACCCCTCATTTCGACTGGCTGCTGTCTGGACCTCTCTGGGGGTTCTGGGCCCTGTGCTTGGTAGTTATTGGAAATTGTACCAGTTTCTTGGGTGAGATCCCCTCTTTCCTATATCCCATGTGTTACTATTTATTGGTTTATTCTCCTGTTTGGCTGAAGCACATGCTTAGTAACTTCCTAAGAAAAGGTGCAAAGGAGGTTAGTTTTTGCATGTCTGAAGGGTATGTATTCATCGTCACACCTGAATTATAATCAGGCTACATATTGAATAGTGTCAGAAATGGTGTCCCTCTCTTCTTTCTGCAGACATGTGTTTCCATTGCCTTTCCTTTCTCAAGTTCTGGCTGAGGTCTGATACCAGGAGGGTACCGTGGAGCGTGGAGAGGGGTCTGGGAGCACAATGGCTCCAGAACCACTGTGGCCTTTCACAGACTTGGACTGGCAAGCGCTGAGCCTCTCAGGAATTCAGGACAAATCCATCTGCTGCTCGTTGGTCTCCTTCTGCAAGTGCTTTCTGTCTTAGCTTTCTCCACTCTGCAGAGTCATTACCACCCAGAATGACTTTCCAGAGCTGGACATTTGCTGAAATCTCATATCTCCTGATGTCACAGACCGCTTTGGGCTTAGGATTTTATACGCCTCCCCCTCTATGTCAGTTTAGTGAGATGCTGAATGTGAGAGAAGACCAAGTGCATTTAATCCACATGTTCAATCAGATTTAAATCTTGATTCCACCCCCCCCCCCATAGTTAGAACATACTTACTTTTCCATGTTACCCTAAGTGTTATGGACTTGTTTTGTAATTGCTGTATAGTATGTTGTATCCCATCAAGAAGATGTGAGATGGTTTACTTCACTCACCCCTTACTGCTGGGTGTTTAATTTGCTTTACTTTTTCTTTCTTTCTAATATTTATTTATTTATCTGTCTGCAACGGGTCTTAGTTGTGGCATGTGGAATCTAGTTCTTTGACAAGGGATCAAACCCTGGGCCCCTGCATTGAGTGCAGAGTCTTACCCGCTGGATCACCAGGAAAGTCCTGAATTTGCGTTTTCACATCATGAATATGCCTATGGTTCTTTCTATACTTGGGATTATTTCTTTAGGATATATTCTAAAAGATACATATCTTAAAAAATCCAGATTAATTTTGTCAAACTTTCCAATTCTGTTCTCTTGGCTCTTGGTTTGTCCCTGGTTTGCCTGCAGTCAGGAGAGGGAGGCAGGCTGCTGTAACTGCCCGGCTAGTCTTCTACGGCTGTGAGCTTTATATTGAAGCTCAGGTCTCCACAGGTTTCCCCAACACCAAGTTCCAGTGAATCTGTGTAAGCTGACAAAGGCATTCATTCTTGCTAGGAAATGTCCACTTGCTTGTTTCAACCAACTAAAAAAAACCAAAACAGTGCTGGTGAGGGAAGAAAAGAATGTAGATTCCTTTATTTTTTTCCTTAGTCTTTCTTCTGAGGAAGGGAGGGAAAGTACAGGAAAAGAAAAAATACGTGTTTCAAAAGCTATTTAAAAAATAGCATGAATTGAAATCAGCCAGGATGATTAGTAACTGTAAATTGAGAATCTCACTACTTCACCTTATTTCTTCTGGAGCAAAGGTGTTTGAGTGAACCAGTTGAGTCACCTTCTGAAATCTGCTTATACAGACCTGTGGACCTTCGGTGATGGAGAAACTGGCAAGGTCCTTAATTCAGGGTCCCGTTTTACAGAGGAGACAGAGCCCAGAGAGGGAAAGGGGCTGGTTCATGAGCACAGAACAAGCCAGTATCAAAGCTGGGAAAAGAGCTTAGGGCTATGCAGACTAAGCTGTTTCCTCTGAATTAGTGAAGTTGCTCAGTCGTGTCCGACTTTTTGCAACCCTATGGACTGTAGCCTATCAGGTTCCTCCTTCTATGGGATTCTCCAGGCAAGAGTACTGGAGTGGGTTGCCATTTCCTTCTCCAGGGGATCTTCCCGATCCAGGGATCGAAACCTGGGTCTCCTGCATTCCAGGCAGATGCTTTAACCTCCGAGCCACCAGGGAAGCCCTCCTCTGAATTGGGCATGTCTAAATCATGGCTGGGATTGTCAGTGTCTTGTCTGACAAATAGGATCTCCGTGGTTGCACAAGGTGGTCCATGGGCTTCCCTTCAGTGCAGCTCTGGAGGAACCATGGCAGTAGCAGCCAAATCAATATCACTCTTTGCAGGAGCTGTGAGTGGCTGGACGTGGGGTGAATTGTGGCTCTTGGCTGTCTGGGGCCTTCCAGCGGGGAGGGTAGCCATCTGAGGGGCTGGATAAACATCAGAGTGTGAAGTTTGAGTCCTGGGGTCCCCAAGGAGCCTACCAACCCTCAGAACCTGCTGTGCAGAGTCCTGAATGCCCCCACTGGGCCCTCCCTACATACAAAGCCTTGCTTTGACCCTTATACTGAGTCTTTCCAGACTTTTAACTGGGTCTGACCAAGTGTTTCTACAGCCACTAGGCTTGAATTAGGGATCCTGCTATCAAAGCAAGACAAGTGGCTATTGTCCTTTATTCCCAAGGCCGGGCTAAGCTGACCAGCTCTGGTGTCATCTGCCAGGAGCCTATCTCATCTCCACCACTGGTCCATGTGCCTGATCTGATCACATCAGCATCCTGAGCCTGACTGCCTCATCAACAGAATGGAAGATGTTAGGCTGAACATACAAAATTACTGATCTTCAACCAGTTTGAACTATGAAACCAACAAATTTCATCTGGCTCAATCTGCTAATAGTATCTAACTTATAACATTTTGAGGATGAAAATGAGATTATTCATACGCAACGCTTGGCACACATCTGAAGTGTAATAACCATCGAGACTAGTGCTTTTTTTCTAGGCTCAAGGCCTAGGCAAGGAAGAAGTGAGCTAACGTGGGTTAACATGTACCATTTACTAGGTACTGGGAGCCTGGTGGGCTGCTGTCTGTGGGGTCGCACACAGTTGGACATGATGAAGCGACTTAGCAGCAGCAGCACATACATCATATCATTTAATCCTCTCAGCAGTCCTAGGGAGGGTTGCCATGACTATCTCCCTCCACATGAGAAACTGAGGCACAGGGAGGTTAATAAATTGCATGGCCAGTTCGTGGCTAAGGTGACACTGAAGCCCAGAGATTTTTAACTGGAGATCATCCGCTTTTGCCACTTTCCGAGTCTTACTGAAGAAGTCCTGAGTGTTGGGCACTTAATGGTCTTTCCCTAAAATTGAAACTAGGAAAATAAAGAGGCTATTATGAATTATCTTCAATGAATTGATAAGCTTCATGCGTATAATGTTTGTTTGAATTAATAAAATAACATGAAATATCATTCATTCCACAAAAGAGGAACTCTCGTTTCCATTTACAAATAAGAAAACAGGCTCAGAGGGGTTATAGGATTTGCCTAAAGTCACACAGCAGAAAGAATAGCCAAGATCCACCTCCAAGTCTTCCGGACTCCAAAACCTTTGCTTTCTCTGTGTCGGGTGAGAGCCATGGCTTCCCATGTCCTGAGGAAAGGGCTACAACATAGCCGGTTGCTGGAATCTTCTCATCTGGGGTGGAGGCAGTCCTTCTCCCCATCCTCCCTGTCCTGTCTGCCCTTCTCTCGCCTGCAATGGTGCAGGACCCAGATTTGTGGGCAATATCACTTTGCTGAGATCACCGTGAACCGCAGCCTCCCCGCAGCACCCCCTCCCCTCCTCACATCAGAGCTCTGGGGGTAGGTAGAGGGCTCTGCTCGCTCAAAATAGCTCTGTGTTATTAGCTGCATTTAATTGAAGGTGTTTCGAGGGCAGCCTCCACCAGGCCCAAACCAAATGGAAAATGACACACTGTCAAATTAATGTCCCCAGACCATGATAAATGGCCGGGGTGGTGAGTAATGCTTCCATTTCTTGTTTTAAAGGAGAAGGATGCAGCCGGGCTCTGTGCGTCTGTCCCTGTTGCGCAGGGAAAGGTCAGGGCCATCCTCGGGATAAATAGCCCTTCTCGGCTAGCCCGCCCATCGGGATGGGCTGCTTCGGCTTCTGCTGAGCTGTGATTCCCTCCCTTCCTGTCTCTGGAGGCTGGCGAGGTTGCCGAACAGCTTGCAAGTCTCCAGGCCAATGTCCAGGGAGGAAGGAGCAGGAGATAAGACTAATCCTTCACCATCCGCCTGTACTTTATACCTTCCAGAAAGCAGCCACCTCAGTTATCTCATTTGATTAGTTGGCATTCGAAGCCTGCTCCTGATCTCCGGCTGTATGCTCCCCGCTCTGTCCTTGGTTTCAGCCACGCTAAGTCCTCAAACCTGCCCTGCAGTGCGCCTAACCTCTCATAGGATCAGGACACAATTCCTGGGCGCCAGGCACTGGGCTCGGTGCTGGAGAGGCAGGAAAGGAAAGGACAAGAGACGGGCCCTTCCCTGGAGGAGGCAGATAGCCCCTGAGAGCCGGAGCTAGCCTGGCACCCCAGCCGGACTGCCCTTCTCCCCTGCAGAACATAAACAATTTCCCAGAATATAAACATCAGACAAGGCCATGAGCAAGACAAAAACAAGACCACTCCATAATCGTGTCTGAACACAGACAAAAACAAGAACATTTTCCAAACCACAAAAATCACTAAGCATTCCCCTACTCTGGCTAATATCAAGGACTACTGCTTTTTAAGCAATTACAGCCTTTGCTGTGCTCTCTTCTTCCCTCCAAGATAAGATTCATTAAGTTACTCAGGCATAGAATTACTGCCTGCCCCCCTGCTCACTTCCTGACGGCATTCAAACCAGAACAGGACTCTGCTTCCTCGAATTCCTTCAAATTGTACATCATCAGCCCCAGTTGTAGAACTCATTTCTTATACCCTCTCGTTGATAACCCACCATACCCCACAGTTCAGCCTGTTGCAACAGGTAACACATCCACTTTTGTTCAAATACAGGTGTGTTCTTCATGATCTTTGGCTGAATATCGATAGCACCATTGACCTTGGCCACAGGGCAGGTAGAATTGTGGAAGGGCTAAAATGTCCCGTAAATAATTTGTCACGAGAAACGAGGGTGCTGGGACCATTCATTCTGGATGAGGAGGCTTCTTGGAGGAAGTGGCATGGCTGGTTATTAGAGGAGGAGAAACGTGAGCAAGTGGGGCGCAGGACAAAAGGTCACAAGGTCCTGAGCAGAGGCCCAGAGGCGGGAACTAGCCCAGGGCAGCATCGAGATTCCTTCCCGCTCCTGTTGCCTGTCCGCACGGGAAATTCTGCGCATCCTCCAAGGGCACATGTCACCTCCTCCAAGGAGCCTGCCTAGGAGTCCCTTCACCACTCTGGGCTTCAGTTTCCCCGCTAGTAGAATGAGAGGATTGGACTAAACCTGTGCTTTTCAGTTTTCTTTTTAAAGGAATGCAGCCTTTTGCTCAAAGGTGATCTTACATAGAAGATCAACAAGAAAGAAAAGGCATGAGGAGATATAAGTGGAGCTGTAAGGGAGTGGGAGCCAGAGGCCTTGTCCTCACTTTGGCAACTCACGGGCAAAGGGGCGCTCCTGGAGACTCTAGGGCAGGCATGAGAGGGGAGGGCGTCTGTGGTCCCTCTGACCTTTTCACTTGGCCTCCCCCACTCTTTGGGGGCTCCCCAAGGCCTAGAGCCATGTCTTAATTGGCTCCCTTTCTGCACGTGGAGGATAACGAGTCCTTGTGGGCCTCACATCAGCCCTGCCAGATTCATGCTCTCCCATTCTTTCGAAGTGGCTGGTGAGGCCCCAAGGACCCCACGTTAGGCAGGGGCAGTGCCTCAGGCAGTGTGGTTTCTGAATGGTCTGCCTGAGATGCCCTGATCACTCTCCTGCATCTGGCACATCCCTCGCTGTGTAGAATCCAAGGCTCCAGGCACGCCTTGTCTGTCCATCTGTCCATCTGCCTCTGTGGGCCCAGGCTCCTTTCCTTCCCCATGACAGCCTGAGACAATATTGAGAGCACAGCATGGCTCTCTTGGCTCCATTATCGCCAACTCCCCTGCTGTGCGAATGGACCATCAGTCCCTGATGATACATCGCAGAAAATTGGTTGTCAGGCCAATAAATGTATCCGATTGGATTTTTGACATCCGGGTGAACCCATCTGTAAGGCATTTGATTAAAGTGCTAAAAGGCAGTGCAGCGATAGCTGGGCAGAGCTGCCCTCCGTCTGGCCTAAATAGGGTGCTGTCTTCCCCCTGGGCACGACGCTCCCTCCTTCCCTGCCTGCTCCTTCTCCTCCTTCCCCATTTTCATCCTTCACTGCTCTGAAAGTGCCACGCTCAATCAGCGCTTCCTGGGGGTGGGAGGGACAGCCTGGCTGAGCGGGAGAGGGATTGCCTTCTCTTGGCTGCCCGTTCACGAGGCTCGGGCCTCCAGGAGCTGGCTGACATCCCGGCTGGAGCCCCACGGGCGCCTGCCCTTCTCTGGGGCTGTCAGCAGGTATCAGTCATTGAGTCATCCTAGCCGCTCCTCTTCCTGGGAGTTGGGGAGTCTGTAAAATGGGGACGATGAACACAGACACAGTTTCACGTGCACATTCCAATAGCTTGAGGTGGAAACGGCACAGCCCTTCCATTAGGGGACATGATGCTTGTTACTGGACTTGCTATCAGTTGCACCTCCCACACGGGACACACGCTGTTCCTTACTTTTGGCTCGCAATCACAGCCTGCAGGTTTGGCTATAGGACATTGTAATTATTGGAATCACTGCAGAGAAAATGACCTTGTGAGTTCCTTTTGTTCATCCTGCAATCTCTCCTTTCCTATCGACCCACATGATGTTTCTTAGGAAGCCGGTTGTCCCATGGTGTCAGCAGTTGAGAAGATGAGACGAGATGTAGAATGAGACTTAGTAGGTCCAGTGTTCAGCCCAGGATGGATCTTCAAAGAGTCCTTTCCCCCGTCCACCGCTCCCTCTTACATCCTTTTCTTTCCAGCATCAGAACCACCACTCTTGTTCAAGCTCTCGTTACCCTTCTAGGGTACACACAACAGCCTCCCAACTAGTTACTTTGCCCTGTTTTCTCTTGCCCCCAAATCTGTCTTACAAGTGGCCCCTAAATTAATCTTCCTGGAATCCAGCCCAATATTGTCACTCCCAAGTTCCAAGACTGGGGGGTTCCCAGGACCCTAGGATACATGATTCCAGCCTTATCTTCCGAAGCCAGTCTCTCTACATGAACCTCCTTCCAGTTGTCCCTAAGCCCCCAGAATGCTTTCTTGCCCACATCATTGTCCCCTGATCTCCGCCCTCCAGGCCACACTCTCTACGTCTCACAGTTTCTACTCAGTCTATAGCCCCCGACCACTGAAACAATGTCCCAGGCCTGTCTTTCCCCACACTGTCCCTTTCAGAGCCAGGCCAAAGCACGCAGTAAACTAGCTGACTAGCCAAGGCCTCACCTCCAATGATCTGGAGTGAGAATGGTCTTATGTATTCACTGAGGTATTCCCAGGACCCCAGATCTGAAGGCATGCTTGGCAAGAACTCTGATGATATAACATGTCCCGAAGTGGGGCAGATCTGCCAAACCTGGACTCTGGGGCCCGTGCTCGGGCTAGAAAGGAAAGATGGTGATCCTGGACTGTGTTTGAGCTGCACTGGGAGGTTCTGCCGTGTCTCCTGATGCTGCTTCTGAATCCTGATTCACTCTGCCCTTCTTTCTCTGTCCTTAGGTGCAGAAGGAATTGGTTTGATTGTCCTCAATTCCTTTCAGACATGGCCATTCCAACTAATGGAGTTGTATTGTTGTTCGGTTGCCCAGTCGTGTCCGACTCTTTGTAACCCCATGGTCTGCAGCACACCAGGCCTCCCTGTTCCTCACCATCTCCTGGAGTTTGCCCAAGTTCATGTTCCTTGCACTGGTGATTCTGTCCAGCCATTTCATCCTCTGACTCCCTCTTTTCCTTCTGTCCTCAGTCTTTCCCAACACCAGGGACTTTTCCAATGAGTCATCTGTTTGCATCAGATGACCAAAATACTGGAGCTTCAGCTTTAGCATCAGTCCTTCCAGTGAATATTCAGGGTTGATCTCCCTTAAGCTTGACTGGTTTGATCTCCTTGCTGTCCAAGGGACTTTCAGGAGTCTTCTCCAGGACCACAGTTGGAAGGCATCAGTTCCTTGGCACTCTGCCTTCTTTATGGTCCAGCTCTCACAACAATACATAGCCACTGGGAAGACCATAGTCTTGACTATACAGACCTTTGTTGGTAGAGTGATGTCTCTGCTTTTCAGCACACTGTTTGGGTTTGTCGTTGCTTTCCTGCCAAGAAGCATTTGTCTTCTGATTTCATGGCTGCAGTCACAGTCTGCAGTGATTTTGAAGCCCAAGAAGAGGAAATCTGTAACTACTTTCACCTTTTCCTCTTCCTTCTGACATGAAGTGGTGGGATTGGATGCCATGATCTTAGTTTTTTTAATATTGAGTTTTTAACTGGCTTTTTCAAGCTCTTCTTTCACCCTCATCAAGAGGCTCTTTAGTTCCTCTTCACTTTCTGCCATTAAAGTGGTATCATCCATATATCTGAGGTTGCTATATTTCTCCCAGCAATCTTGATTCCAGCTTGTAATTCATCCAGTCTGGAATTTTGCATAATGAACTCTGTATATAAGTTAAATAAACAGGATGACAATAAACAGCCTTGTCATACTTCTTTCTCAATCTTGAACTAGTCAGTTGTTCCATACAAGTCTCTAACTGTTGCTTCTTGACCTGCATACAGGTTTCTCAGGAGACAGGTAAGATGGTCTGGTATTCCCATATCTCTAAGAGCTTTCCATAGTTTGTCATGATCCATGCAAAGGCTTCAGCATAGTTGATGAAACAGAAATAGATGCTTCTCTGAAATTTCCTTGCTTTCTCTACATTCCAGCAGATGTTGGCAATTTGATCTCTAGTTCCTCTTCCTTTTCTAAACCTAACTTGGACATCTGGAAGTTTTTGATTCACATAATGCTGAAGCCTAGCATGCAAGATTTTAAGCATGACCTTACTAGCATGGGAGATGAGCGCAATTGTCTGAGAGTTCATTCTTTGGTACTACCCTTCTTGAGAATTGGGATGAGGACTGACCTTTTCCCATCCTGTGGTCATGGCTGGGTCTTCCAGATTTGCTGATATAATGAATGCAAAACCTTGATGGCATCATCCTTTAGGGATTTAGGGAATAGTTCTGCTGGAATTTCATCTCATCCACTAGCTTTATTAACAGCAATGCTTCTTGAGGCCCACTTGACTCCAGAATGTCTGGCTCTGGGGGACTAACCACACTATTGAAGTAATCTGGTTCATTAAGATCTTTTTTATACAGTTCTTCCATGTATTCTTTCCATCTCTTTTTGATCTCTTCAACATCTACTAGGTCTCTACCATTTTTATTCTTTATTGTTCCCATCTTTGGGTGGAATGCTCCTTTGATGTTTCCAAGTTGTATTAGCCTGCTCATTTGTCTCTGAACTGGAAGACAGGCTTGCAGGAGCTACTGTCTCCCAGAGCTGGAGCCACCTTTGCAGAAAAACCTCCCTCCTTCCTGGGAGTATCTCTGCCCTCAGCCTTCTGCCTCAGGGTGGGCCAAGCAGGCAGGCAGGAAGCAGGTTGCCCCTCACTTAGGCTCCACATCCAGCTGGGCTGAGCTGCCAGAAGCCTCTTAGATGCCTAGAGCCAGTGACTATGGAGCCAAGATCCTGCTAGAGTGGGTTGGATGGTGCCCCTTGCCCCCAAAGAGATATTTACAGCCTAATTTCCAGAAACTGGGGATTTCCTTATATGGTAAAAAAAAGGTCTTTGAAAATGTTATAAAGGATTTTGAGATGAAGAGGTTAATTGGGTGGGCCCTAAATCCACTGACTAGTATCCTTACAAGAGAGGAGAAAGCCACTGAAGCCTAGAGGCAGGGATCAGAGTGAGGACAAAATACTTTGGCCAACTGATGCAAAGAGCCAACTCATTGGAAAAGACCCTGATGCTGGGAAAGATCGAAGACAGGAAGAGAAGGGAACAACAGAGGATGAAATGGTTGGATGGCATTATCAACTCAATGCCCATGAATTTGAGAAAACTCTGGGAGTTAGTGAAGGACAGGGAAATCTGGAGTACTGAGGTCCTTGGGGTTGGAAAGAGTTGGACATGACTGAATGACTGAACAATAACAAAGAAACACAAGGGATCCCCCTGGTCATGGGAAGGAGGCCCAGAGCGGTCAAGAACCCCAGCCCCTGGCACCAGGCCCTATAGGGATTCAGAGGATCAGGGCCTGGTCTCCAGGAGGCCAGTCCCTGTTCGTTTGCACCACATTCTCTATCCTAGTCCCTGCAGGGCCTTCCATTGACCTCGCTTCCTGAAGAAATGTCTAAGTTCTGTGCATTCCAAAACGTACATCTCTTCCTGATGCTGGAGTTTCTTCCCCTATTCCTGAGCTGGAACACTGCCCAGGGTCTCTGGTTTCCTGTGAGACCAAGTGCACAGAGCTAGGAGGATGCTCCCACCTTGTGACTATGGCCTGGACTACTCAGACTTGGGGGAGGAGGGGGCGGGGAGGGGGCCTCTGTCTAAAGCCAAAGGCAGACAGGGGGTAGGTGCAAGTAGGCACCGTCCTGTCTTTGTCACTGTGCGACATGTAGGAAGTTCCACATCCTCTCTGGGCTTTGCCTTTCCCATCTGCAAAAGGGGCAGGGGTTAAATTGTTACCTGCCTCAGTTGAAAGATTGAAAGTGAAAGTCTCTCAGACGTGTCCACCTCTTTGCAACCCCGTGGACTGTAGCTTGCCAGGCTCCTCTCTCTGCCCATGGAATTCTCCAGGCCAGAATACTGGAGTGGCTAGCCTATCCCTTCTCCAGGGATCTTCCCAGCCCAGGAATTGAACCTAGGTCTCCTGCATTGCAGGTAGATTCTTTACCAGCTGAGCTGCCAGGGAAACCCAACCTGCCTCAAGGTCAGTAAGAAATGAGGGATTAGGGGCTTGAACCAGAGCAGGTCTCTAAGGTCCCTCAGGCCCTCAGCATTCCATGTGATTAGGAGTCACTTGATAAGAGCAAAGCATGCCTGCACCCTCAGTCGTGTCTGACTCTTTGCAACCCCATGGTCTGTAGCCCTCCAGGCTCCTTTGTCCATGGGATTCTCCAGGTAAGAATACTGGAGTGGGTTGCCCTTTCCTGCACCAGGTGGTCTTCCCAATCCAGGGACCGAAACCTCCCCGCTTCTGTCTCCTACATTGGCAGGTGGATTCTTTACCACTGAGCCATCAGGGCAGCCCCAGGCGGGAAAGGCAGGAAATGTTTAAATAGCTAATGCATGTGTAATAGGGCCCCTAAACCATGTGATCTCAAAGCCCTGGGCAAATGAGAGTTAATCTCTCCAGCCCTTATTTTCCTTATCTGCAAAATGGAGATACTAGCACTGCAACCCAGGGTCACCGTGAGGACTGAATAGAAGAACAGAAGTAAAGCTCAGAGCACAGAGGTCTGAGTGGATTAAGTGCCCCAGTGATTAATCCCAAGGGGATTCACAGAGCCTGGCTCCTGGTATATAGTAGATATGTAACAAACGCTTAAATCCCCTAGTGAGAGCCATAGGCCAGGGCTGACTCATCCTGAAGTCTCCAGCATTTAGTGGAAGGTCAGTCCTGAAGGTCACACAAAGGAATGAAGGAGGACATGTAGCCAGAGGATCATCCAGAAATTGGGAAGAGGGTATGTTTCTAAGAGCCACCGTGGAGTGGAAAGGGTTTGGAATCATGTAGACCTGGATTTAAATCCTAGCTTTGCCAGGCACGAGCTGTGTGACCCCAAGGAAGTTACTTAGCCTCTCTGAGCGTCAATTTTTCCTCTGTATAACAATGAGTAATGCCCACCCCTCAGGAAGCCTGAGAGAAATCAGATGTGCTGAAGGCACCTGGCACAGAGACTTTTCAACATGCAAGAGTAACATCGTGTCCTCTTCTGCTTTCCTGTCTACAAAACCGAGAATGAAGGGCCACTGGCAGATTGCAAGAACCAGGGAAATCTCCCTGGAGGAGGTGGGCTTGCCCAGGCTCTGACGAGGCCAGGAGAAGCTGAGTGTTGGATGGCAAAACTCCTGTCCTTTTCCAGAGGGCATCTCCGTGTCATCGTGCACGGGGACAGACGGCTGCCCCATCAGGGTGCCTCTAAAAATAACCTCCCATCTTGCTCTCAGCGTTGGCACAGGCTCAGGGCTTCCTCCTGGCACTGGCCGTGCCCTGGCTGGGTTCTGCTTATGGCTCAGTCTCCATGCAGGGCTTCTGCACACCAGGACCAGCAGGATGAGAGGCCTTGGGGGAGAAGGGGTGCTTCTCAGAGCAGTGAGCCCCTGGGCATTGAGGGCACAGTGGGATCTGGACCAAGCCCAAGGGTCTTCTGCTGATTGAATTCCAACCTTAGACCTGAGTATCAGGGGGGACTGTAGGGGGAGACTCCTGAGTGGTCACACGAGGGGTCTGCCAGCAACCTCTCTGGCCTCTCTGCCCACCCAGGCCTCTCTGTCTGGCTGAGCAGAGGCAGGTCTGCGGGAGGAGAGATTAGCATTTACCGGTGCTTCCCACCCTCCATCTCCCCTGGCCCTTGACACCTGCCCAGTCACCTGGGAGAGGAGGGCTGTGCCTTAAAGTGTCTTTCTAAGGTGCTGACACACAACAGGTACTCGGGGAAGACACAGGCTGAGTGAGGGGGTGAACACAGGTTTCATCTTAGGACGGGCTAGTTCAAATTCAGACCCAAACGCTTACCAGCCTTGGGACTTAGGTAAGTGACTTCATCTCTCTGAAATCTATTTTCCTCATTAAAAAATGGACACAGTCCAAGTCCCCACTTCTAGGTGAAACCCTTTCTACCCCTACCTCTATTTAGGCTCATTTGGGAGGCTCAAGTTGGCGGGAAAAGGCAGAGCAACCCCCAAGGAGTCCCAGGCACAGACTGAAAAAGTAAAAGTGTTAGTTGATTAGTCATATCAGACTCTTTGTAACCCTGTGGGCTGTAGCTTGCCAGGCTCCTCTGTCCATGGGATTCTCTAGGTGAGAATACTAGAATGGGTTGCCATTCCCTTCTCCAGGGGATCTTCCTGACCCAGGGATTGAACCTGGGTCTTCTGCACTGAAGGCAGATTCTTTACTGTCTGAGCCACCAGGGAAGCCCAGCACAGACTGGGCACCCCCAAATATTTGCTGGCCCCTTCCTCCTGCAGCCCCAAGGCCCTACCTGGCTTGTTAGCTTTGTTTTGAAGACAAGTAAATTGTCCAAGGTCACTCAGCCACAGGTGAGTGGAAATTGACATTGGGCCTTGAACCTCTAGAACTGTGCTGTGCCCTCTCCCTTTCTGGGTGAGGAGGAGGAAAGCTGAGAAAGAGGGGAAGGGAGTGTCGTGGTGAAGGAAGAAGGTGAGGGCGGGAGGAGGTGAGGGAGAGGGGGGTGAGAGAGTGAGTCTGCTGCGCAGGCTCCGGCTGCTGGCTTGACCAGAGACACCTGCATTTCACAGACAGCGCTCAATGGTCAAGATGTAACTGGACTCTCAGCAGCATGCCACAAGGCTCAGATGGGCAATGAGTGGCCAGGAAGTAGGGAGAGCTAGATGGGCCAGGCTGGTGTGTTGGAAGCTTTGGGGAGAGTGGGTCGGGAGGTGGGAAGGAACAGCTACCTGAATGGGTTGCATTTGAAGGGGCATCAACACTAGTGGGGTCCTGGCCAGGTGAGAGCCACACTCAGAAACAGAAGCAGCTCCAGGCAGCCAACTCTTGTCTCTGACACGTGTGAGATGTCACATCCACCTCTGAACCTTCGTATTCTCTACATGACCTAGAGCATCATGCTTAAGAGCATCAACTCAGGGGCCAAAGGAACCTGGGCTTGGCTCCTGGCACAACCACCTATCAGCTGGGTTGTTGTTGTCATTTAGTCGCTAAGTCGTGTTCAACTCTTTGTGACCCCATGGACTGTAGCCCACCAGACTCCTCTGTCCATGGGATTCTCCAGGCAAGAATAATGGAGTGGGTTGTCAGTTCCTTCTCTGAGGTGTCTTCCCAATCCAGGGTTCGAACCTGCATCTCCTGCATTGACAGGTGGATTCTTTACCACTGAGCCACCAGGGAAGAGGTCACTTAACTCCAGGGGGCACCCATTGCTGTGTGAGGTTGGGACAACATGGTGGGAGTGGGGGACTCCGGAGGGCTGTCTCAGGGGGTCATGAGAACAGGAAGTGAGACCACACTCCGAGAGCATTCGGCACAGTCAGGGCACACAGTGATGCTGCTGCCTGTGTGAGCGCTGCAGGGATGCTGTGAGCTACAGCCGTGAACATCAGAGCGCAGAAACCAGCGCCTAGGTGTGCTCCATTTATTAGTCCAACAGATGTGTATTGAGGAGCACGGATTCAGCCGCATGGGAAGCCCTTGCCCTCCTGGAGGGGGCCGTGAGTGGGCCCTGCAGGCCTGTTCTCCGCAGCCCCTGCTCCCTCACCAGCTCTGAGGCGCAGCCCTGCTCTGCAGGCTGAGTCTGGAGCACTTGATGAGGGCATCGGAAACATCTAAGGAGGGAAAGGAAAAAGTGAAGCCAGTAATTAGCTGCTGAGAAGGCTGGGAACATCTCTTCCCCAGCTCCTCCAGAGGCTCAGGCTGATGAGGAACCAACCCTGGGGGCCCGGCCTGGCTCACTCTCTCCTTTCATTAATGCAGTTTCCACTTGGTGTTTCCACCCCAGGGTTTCTGTGCTGGGCTGCCAGCCTCCCCTGAGGGAGCCCAGGTGGTGCAATGGAAATGGCGTGACTTGGAGGGCAGAGGGTCTGGATTCAAATTCCACTTCTGACATAGACCAAAGGTGTCTTCTTGGGCAAGTCACTTAGCCCCTTGGGGCCCTTGCTACCTCATTTGTGACAGGGGAGTAGCCACACATCCATTGTGGGGTTGTTGTGTCAATCAAAAAGGGAATGTTTACATCATTAAATGTTAAAGTCCATGGAATTCTCCAGGCTAGAATACTGGAGTGGATAGCCATTCCCTTCTCCAGGGGATCTTCCTAACCCAGGGATCGAACCCTGGTCTCCCACACTGCAGGCAGATTCTTTACCAGCTGAACCACAGGGTAGCTCAGTTGGTAAGGAATCCGCCTGCAATGCAGGAGACCCCTGTTCAATTCCTGGGTCA
Source organism: Bos indicus x Bos taurus (assembly GCF_003369695.1). Taxonomy (NCBI): domain Eukaryota; kingdom Metazoa; phylum Chordata; class Mammalia; order Artiodactyla; family Bovidae; genus Bos; species Bos indicus x Bos taurus. The sequence continues at coordinate 10,773,158 of NC_040085.1, forward strand.
GGAAGATCCGAAAGGATAGGCTACCCACTCCAGTATTCTTGGGCTTCCCTTGTGGCTCAGCTGGTAAAGAATCCTCCTGCAATGCGGGAGACCTGGGTTCCACCCCTGGGTTGGGAAGATCCCCTGGAGAAGGGAGTGGTTGCCCACTCTGGTGTTCTGGCCTGGAGAACTCCGTGGACTGCATAGGCCATGGGGTCACAGAGTCGGACACGACTGAGGGGCTTCACTTCACTTTGTATTGCACCAGGCACCTGTTTGAAAATCTCAGGTTTGTTTCCTGTCTGCCTGGTGCTCAGCCTACCGGGAAAGGAAAGAAGGAGGGTTATCCTCGAGGAGATGGAAAGAGAGGGGATGCTGGCCAAACAGGAACAAAGGACCAAGGAAAGAGAAACTAGAAGATGGAGGAAGAGCTCCATTATAAGATGAGCCTTGGGACTCTGCCATTGCTGGCATCTGGCCCACCCTCCTTCCTGTGTGTTTCTGGTTGCAGGAGGCCTCAGAGAGGGGCTGGCCTTGCCACCATCATCCCTCCCACCTTATCCCAAAGAAGGCTGGCTAACTGAACCCTGGGGTCTGCTCTGCCCCACTGTTGAGGCTGGGGAATGGCTCCAAGGAGGACAGCCATTGCTGCATCAGCACCAGGACAGAAAGACCAGGCGGGCTTGAGGGACAGGCCTGGACTAGGAATTGGGAGACTGGATAAGGGCTAGTTCTTTCTCTAGGTCTTGGTTTCTTCATCTGGTAAAAGTAGATCCAATGGCATCTATTTCCAGGGCCTCCATGTAAGCATACACATTATACAATTCTGAGGGGTCCTCCCCCTGGATGTTCTTTCTGGGGCTTATGTTTCAGCTCTTTCCTCTGAGTGACTGAGGATGTGAGAGGCAGAAGATGGGCAGATTTCTGCCACAGTCCTCGGGAGCCCTGACTGGGTGAGTGACCATGAGCCTGGGAATTTCCTTTCTTTAGGGAGAACAGAAGCAAACCCTCTGTGCCAGACACTACTCTAGGCACTGTGCATGTGTTTCTAGTAACTCAAGTGTCATAGAATCAAACAAGGAAATTATGTTATTACTATCACCCCCATTTCACAGAGGGAGAAACTGAGGCACAAAGAGCTGAAGTGACTTGTCTGAGGTCACAAAGCTAGGAAAGGGTAGAGCTGGGATTTGAAGCCAGGCTGTCTGCCTCCAGAGACCACACTCTTATCCACTGCTCTGGATTGCCTCTTGTGAGGTACACCAAGAATACTCAGAGTGTGGCTCTGGAGTAAGATTGTGTATCAGTCAGCTATTGCTGCATAACAAGCACCTCTAAAAATGAAGTGGCTTTTTTCTCCCAGTTCTTCTGGGCTTATACACTCAGTTTCATTTTGCTGGAGCATCGGCTGAAGAATCTGCAGTTCCAGAAGGTTTACCACAGCCTTCTTCACATGTCTGATGCAGGCTGTTTGCTGGAGTGCCTTGGTTCTCCTTCACATGTCCTTCATCCTCCAGTAGAATAATTCAACAGTCTCTGAGCAGCATTCCAAAGGGCAAGAGTAGAAGCCATAAGATCTTCTGAAGCCCAGGCTACAGAACTTGTATAGTATCTCTTTTGCCACATTCTTTTTTTTTTTTTTGAGTACTTATTACCTTTATTTTAATTAATTTCTTTGCCTATATATTTATAAATAAATTTAATTTTAATAATGGATATGTTTAATAACATACTCAATCAGCAAAATTCCTGAAAATTTATCAGTTGCCTTCTGCCACATTCTATTGGTCACACCGAGTCCAGATTCAAGATCCCATCACTTATTTATTTATTTGTGACTGTGCTGGGTCTTCACTGATGCATGCGGGCTTTCTACAGTGAGCAGTGAGCAGTGTGCAGGGGCACACTTTCTGCAGTGAGCAGGGGCTATTCTTAGTGAGTGTGGTTCTCATTATGGTGACTTCTCCTTTGTGGAGTGCAGGCTCTAGGCACTTGTGTAGGGGTTCAGTTCTTGTGGGTCTCGAGCTGTAGAGCGTGGGCTCTGTAGTTGTGGTGCCTGGGCTTAGTTGCCACGCAGCATAAGGGAGCTTCCCAGATCAGGATCAAACCCATGTCCCCAGCGTTGGCAGGTGGGTTCTTAACCACTGGACCACCAGGGAAGTCTCAAGACCCCATCTGTTGATGGGAAGAGCCTCAAAGACTTTATGGACATTTAATCTGTCAGACTATACCTGGGTTCTACCATTTGGACACTTATTAGTTATAAAGATTTTTTTTTTTTTTTTTTTTTAATATTTGTCTGAATCTTCATTTCCTTCCCCATAAAATGGGACAGTGGTAATCCCTTCTTGTCAAGTATTATGATAACTGTGTGAGAAAATGCCCTGGAGGGTTTGTGCAGTGCCTAATATAAAAGATTGTGCTCTTCCTTGAACTTGGAGCAGGAAAGGACTTTGAGGAAACTCTGGGAGTCCTGGTGTCCTGCCCAAGGGAACTGATGACAGAGCCATGACATTCATCTGGGTCTCCTGACTCCCAGTCCAGTGCTGTTGCCATCACACAAGCTGCAGCTCTTAGACTAAAGCAGAGAAGATACAGATTCCAGTCCAAGGACGGCAAATTGCTTTTCTCACACTTCCTGGGTAGGGTTGATTGGTAGCGGCTGCCTTGAGTCCTGCACCAAGAAAGCCTGTTAAGGCTGGGCCCTGCTCAGTGGCAAGGAAAGCCAGAATCACCAGTGCCGATGGCCCCAGGCGAGGGATGGAGAGTAGCTGCCCATGTCAATTACTTGTCACCCCTCTCTGGCCTTAGGTTTGGCCTCATTGTCCCTGACACTGAGAACAAAGTGAATCATGTGCTCTGGGTCTTTCATTTCACAGAGGTGGACACAAGGTCCAGAGTGGTCAAGAAACTAACCCGAGGTCACACAGCAGGACCATTCTCTCCTTAGTGACTCTCCTGCGTTTCCCTTCTTCCCACATCCTTGGGAAGTCTGGACAGGTTTGTGTCTGGCTCTTTCTGCCTGAGTTTTCAATCTCCAACCCAGAGAGGATGTGATCCAGGGCTTCCTGCTCAGACCTCAGGGGTCCCGCCAGATGCAAGGCAGGCTGCGTCAGGCAGAAGGCTTCTCGGCTCTTTGTTTGGATTCAGATAAGGGCATTTTCAAGTTTCTTGAGATCACCTCGGAGGCCAGCCAATTCTATTTTCACCCTAGGATCCATCATCTCTTTCTCTGGTCTTGTGCACACGTCAGCTGGCGTGGACTCAGACGGGGCAGGCACACAATTAGGAGTGGTGGAGGGGGGGCGTTGGTGATTTAGGCGCTGAGGGCCAGCAGGTTTAGAACTCCCTTTCTGAGGCAAAGACGTGACACAAATCTTCCCACCGCCGGGCCAACTCCTTCTCGTGGATCTGCCGGGGGTGCCACTCAGACAACGTCTGCACGCGGGGCCCAGCCATTAAGGAATTCATTAATCAGGATCCTGTTTACAGCTCTCTGGCAAGCGATCATAATTTACTGGCTCACGCCAGACCCTGGGCCTTCCTGCAAACTGCTGTGACATTTGGTGAAAATATCAGCCAGGGATGGGGCCAGGCCGGGAGGTGTGTGTGCAATTCAGGCTGACTTGTGAAATGCAGGCATGATGTGGGTCACAGGCACTGGGGAGGGCTAGAAGACAGCCTGTCACTGGCTCGAGGTGTCACCGTGGACCAGTCACTTCTCTGTCATCTCACAGCTGCTTCCTGAGAGGTTTGGAGTAGTCAAATGGCAAAATCTGTTGGCCCACACACATGTCCGGGTGGCCTGCACAGAACGAGCCCGCATTGTATTAAAAAAAAAAAAAATCCCTTGCCAACATTTACAAACTACAGATTCTCAAAACCAGATTTCTAGTATGACAGTGGGCAAGCACTCCTCCCCGGAGATGATGACCTGGGAGAGCTGAGTAGTCCCTGATATCTCCACATGGGTCTGAGGTTTGTGGTTTGCCAAGGTTAACACCAATCCCTGATACTGCACAGGGGCCCAGGACCTCCAAGCAAAGCTGTATAGGTTGTCTACCGCACAAAGCACCCTGCTGGGAGGCTAGATGGGGACTGCATTTCTAGAATAGGCTTGCCGTGCCATGGATGCTGGTGTGGGGCTCTGTTTGGCTGGAGGAAAGGATACTTTTATATAATTCTCACCAAGAATTGTATTCTATTGTTTGGGCCAGTATTTGCATTCTATAAAGATTGAGGGTGGGGCTTCCTCAGAGGCAGGGTCAGGGCATAGGCTGTCAGGCAGGATAACTGCTTGTGACCTGAAGGAAGTCGCTTCCTGTCTCTGCGCCACAGTTTCCTCTTTTGAAAAATGAAAGGATTAACTAGGCGATCTTGAAGGCCCTTTGGCTATGGCAGAATGTGGTGCACAGAAGCGAAAGAAGCCGCAGATGCAGCCAGGGGAAGGGTGAACTGGGTTGAGTGCCTTAGCACCGGGGGAGAGGTTGGGGAGGCCAGGAGGGTGGGGAAGGGAGGGCTGAGGACACAGCACAGATTGGGCACAGATCTGTCCCCAGCTTCATCTTATGATATTCCACGAGGTGAACTCTGGCTTACAGGGAGGCCCTGGGGCTACGGCTACCTCTGCATCCCCAGACATAAGGTCACATATCAAGGTCTCAGCAGAGGTGGACCTAGAACCGAGTCCCCTGTAGGCTCTAGGATTGTGCTTCTACCATACACTTCCCATCCAGGCACCCTGAAAGTGGGTGTGTTTCCCTTTGTGAAAGTGTTAGTCCCTCCGTCGTGTCTGACTCTTTGTGACCCCATGGACTGTAGCCTGCCAGGCTCCTCTGTCCATGGAATTTTCCAGGCAAGAATCCTGGAGTGGGTTTCCATTTCTTCCTCCAAGGGATCTTCCTGACCCAGGGATCAAACCCAGGTCTCCTTCATTGCAGGTGGATTCTTTACTGTCTGAGCCACTAGGGAAGCCAGGCACCCTAACCTGAGCCCTATACTTGTCAAGGGTGTGGATGGAATGGGAGAGACCCTAGGAGTTGAAATGTGGAAACCAGGCTGGAAGAAAGGGGAGGCATTCTAGGCTGAGAGATGACTGGAGCTCAGTCACCAGCATTGTGGAGGGGGACCCCACTGGTTCTTTTTGCCTCCTCCATCATCTTTCCCTGGGCTCAGAACCTTTTCCATTATCCCTCCTCTGTTGGCCTGGTTCTGTCTGTTCTCACTACCACTTCCCTTGTTCTGGCTCTGACATTCTCTAGATCAGGAGTTGGCAATCTAGAGCTCCCAGGCCGATGACTGCTTATTTTTGTAAAGTTTTATTAGAATACAGTCACACTTGTCTGAGTACATGTTGGCTATGGCTGTTTTTGTGCTGTAAGAGCAGAATCAAGTGGGCCCAACAGAGATTGTAAGTATGGCCCCCAATATTGAAAAAATTTACCATCTAGCCTTTCACAGAAAGTTTGCCAATCCCTACCCTAGATCTATCAGTGCCTGTAAAACGGGAGTCCTGATAAAATAATCAGCTTATTTTCCTTATTTTATAAATGAGGCAAATGAGGCACAGAGAGATTAAGCAACTGGCCCAACATCACACAGCTAAATGAGAAATAGAGCCAGCCTTTGAACATAGAGAGGCTGACTCAAGAGTCAGTGCGCCCTTCCTGAGGAAGGTCACTCTGCCAAGGCGATAAACAAACCAATGCCCAGCATACAGATCAGAAGGTGGACATTTTATGGCCTCTGCATTGACCATTTTCTTCCAAGCCACTTCTTTTCCCAGAATATAATGGACTACATATTTTTGGTTGAACTGTTGGAAAAAGGCTTGTATAGGAGTGCCTATATAATTAATTTCTTTTTCTAAACCTTAGAAGTAGAACCATGAAATAGTACTTGTCTGCTCGGCTTATCTAGAATGTGGTCAGTTGCACATGGTGGAACCAATGTTTGCAGTTGCTCTAACCAAGGATAGAAAGGCTTGCTAAGTGACTGCCCAGGGTGTGAGATCGCAGGAGGAGTATTTAGCCAACTTGGGAGACTGAATGGGATACGAGCATTTCTGAAACAATCGCCCCACAGTGCAGGTCCTTATAGAGTAGCCTTTGTTTTGTGTTGACAGATGAACTGATTTCATTTCCTTAAAGCCCAAAATCTATTCTTTGAGACGAGTACATAAGGAATACCTTAAAAATTTGTATATACCGGGTTTCCCAGTGGTCTCGTGGTTAAGAATCCACCTGCCAATGCAAGGCACATGAATTCGGTCCCTGATCTAGGAAGATGCCACACGCCTTGGAGCAGTTAAGCCTGGGCAGCACAACTACTAAAGGCTGTACACGCTGGAGCCCATGCTCCCCAGCAAGAGAAGCCACTGCAGTGAGAAGCCCTTGCATCACGACCAGAGAGTAGACCCACGCTCTGCAACTAGAGAAAGCTCTGGAGCAGCAACGAAGACCCAGCACAGCCCAAAATAAATGATAAATCTTAAAACATATGCACATATCTAATGATTTTTTAATTTTTATGTAAAATAAATTTTTTACTTAATACTATGTAACCTTCTTACCATCAGGTTTTTTTCAGAATACTTTCATTGTTCATGTAAAACAGGTTGATGTACTGGATTGTTCTAAGCCTGTTTTATATATAAGGAATGTATTACTCCTCTTGAATGCTAGGGCTCCCTCATCCTGAACAATATAGAAACATGTCTGAAGAAAGAAAATACCCTGAAGAGCAGTTAATACCACACACCCAGCTGACCTTTAAAATCAGCACCAGATACCTGAGTACATGCTGCACCTTTTCCAGGAAGTTGCTCTTTTTGATTGTGATGACTAAAGGCATGCCCATAAATCAGTGGCACCAACAGGGAAAACCCAGCACTGTCTGGAACAATCACTTTTGTTTTCTTACTGAACCAAACAGGTTCATGTCATTGACAATAGATTTAATTACTGTCAAATAGCAAGATGAATATCAGTCAAGGCATAGATTGGAAATATAAAAGCAAACTTGTAATTTGATCATCTTTGGGTGTTCTGGAATCATCCTGAAAAGTCTGGCTCTCTGCACAATTGTTTGTTTCTGGTTTGCCCAGAACTTACTCATATATTATGGCACAAAATGCACTAGCCAAGTGTGGTGGCCACGACCTCCCCACTTCACAGCTGAAGAAACTGAGGTCTGGGGAGTTAGGTGACTTCACACTGCTGTGCTGTCTACAGGTGGCTCATTTAGCTCCTCAAGTCTGCTCTTTAGATTGTGCCATCTCTTTGCCTGAACTTAACAATAATTGTGCTTTTTAAATTTTTTGGAGTATAGTTGCTTTAAAATGGTGTGTTAGTTCCTAGTGTACAACAAAGTGAATCAGTTATATATGTATATATATACACACACACACACACACACATAAACATATATCCCCTCTTTTTCAGATCGCCCTCCCACTTAGGTCGCCACAGAGCACTGAGGAGCTCCCTGTGCTCTACAGCAGGTTCTCATTAGTTATCTATTCTATACATAGTAGTACACATTTGTGCCTATATGTCAATCCCAATCTCCCAATTCATCCCACCACCCCGCTTCCCCTCTTGGTGTCCATACATTTTTTCTCCACGTCTGTGTCTCTATTTCTGCTTTGCAAATCGGTTCATCTGTACTTCTTTTTGTCTTGTCTCCAGTTGTCATTCCCTTCAATAGAGTCGAATGAATACATAGCCCATGGACAGTATGCCACATGGGCCCTTTTTAGGGAGTGGGCTGGTGGTGGAGGGTGCAGGGAGGGTCCTCCTCAGGAAGGCGTCAGAGAGGATGAAGAACGATGAGGGGGTTGGGAGCCAAAATGAGAATCTTATTCCAAATCCTAGCTCTGCCCCTGGCTAACCAGGTAATCTTGTGGGTTATACACTTTCTCTGTGCATATAGTACGGATATACCCATCCCATCACTACGCTGGGGACTGTAGCTCTTGGAAAGTTGAAATGACAAAATATACGTAAGGCTCCTGCCACTTAAGCCACTTAAGGACAGTGATTACTATGATCTAGGCCAGTTCATTTGCTCCTTTGCCCCCCAGAACAGAATCACACACCCGGTCCTTCACTTAATGACTAGAATTTGTTCCTGAAAACTCTGCTGCTAAATGAAAAGCCGTTAAATGAAAAACCCATTCCATAAATTTTAATGGGAAAAATTATGATGCCTTCTATCCCAAAGCACTGTTTCAAGACTGCCCCTTGGAGCAGCCTCTCCAAGGAAATGATCAGGGACTTTATGCCTCTTCAGGGCTCCACAGGTGATACTAATGCAGATCCAGGCCTGAGAACTCCTTCTCACCCCTTCTTTTCACTGCAGAAGAGCCCGAATCTCCCTCTCTGTCCCCACCCCCCACCACCATTGCTGGGAATGGGCTATAGTCAGAGGGTTACACTGAACTAGAGCTTTACCATCACGCACACTAGCTTTCTGAGCCCCATTTTACAGACGGAGAAATTCAGCAGGAGACCCACTCAAGGCTCCCCAGGGAGTGAATGGCAACACTCTCTGCTAAATTCCAGGCCAATCCTTCCTGAGGCTGTGAGCTCTCCGGCCTGACATGGAGGAGCGTGGCCTCGCTAGTACAGACTTTGCTGAAGTTAGACCCCGGGGTCTCAGATAACCATCTGCCAAGGATTAGAGGCTCCTAGCAGGGCCTGACCTTGCTGCTTCTCCCACTTACACAGCCCAGCTTCCCAAGCATTTTGACATGGGGTCCATCCCGCATGTGGGATCTCCTGGTTAGTAAGTCCCAGGCTTTCTTGGTGTAAATGGGGAGACAGTGGGTGCCCCAGGAGCACTGGTTTGGTGAGAGGGTGTGGTGATTCAGGGCAGCTGGGTAGAAGCAGGGGTCTCTCCTCCCCAGACAGCAGGCACCTGCCAGGACATCAGAGGCAATGGGAGCTTATAACATTGCTCCTTCTCAGAGGAGCTGTACTGGTCTTGTGTATCAAAGAAGTGAGGGAGACCTCTGTCCCCATAGAGCCTTCAGTCTCCCTGGGGAGACTAGAACATGAGCTGGAAAGGGGATGGAGGAGGGTTGTGTGTTTGGGTGCAGAAAGTGCCTGTGTGAGCCCAGCTGTGAGACAGGAGGGGAAAGACTAGGGAGAAAGAGATGGAGGGGGAAGGGGAGAGGAGGCAAAACATGCAGGGAGCCAGAGCTGGCGGCATCTCCTGTCTTTATTCTCTGGTTTCTCCGGTGGCTGGATGCAGGGTCAGGAATATTCATCCAGGCCAGTGGTCATAGAGGCAGCAGAGCCCAGAGGGGCCCAGCAGGTGTGCCAGAGCCAGGTGGGCCAGCTGCCAAGTCAGAGAGGAACCTGGTTCCCTAGAGAGGTTTTTCCCAAGGTCTGGGCTTCCACGTAGCTCCAGCTAATCACTGCCAAGTGGAATGAGGGCTCCATGAGGCCAGATTTCCCAATTTTCCAGTCCAGAGCTGGATTTCTGTAAATATTTCCATTTTTTAAGGCCTCACTCAGGCCAGATGACGTGTACCCCTGGGCCACATTCAGCTGGGTCAGTGTCTGACCTGGTCAGTCTGCTCCAAAAAGAGTATGACCTTTGGGGTCAGGTGAACTGAGTTTGCATCTCAGCTGCCTGGAGGGTCCAGGACAAGTGATTTAATCTCTGAGCCTGTTTTCTTATCTTCAAGATGTGGATCAGAATGGTGGTGGTGGGATTAAAGATAGCCCTTGCTAGAATCTTCCTCCAGGGAACCAGCACACAGCAAGTGATCAACCATTATCAGGCCCTTTTATCTGCCGCCTGCTCTCCCCAGGCCAGATTTCTTAGACTCACCCTCTTTGACATCTTTCTTCTTAGAAACCGTCTCCTGGGTTTAGGATGAAGACGTGGATAGTCTATTGACTCTGGGATTGACTGGATTGGAGCTTACTGGCCTGCTGAGCTTGAGGACAAGGCTTTCTTCCCCAAAGGGAAGGAAAAAAGTATGAGACACATCATGCAAGTATCCTACCTCCCTACTCTGTCTGAAACTGATGCTTGGAGAAAGGAAGGGGCTTGCCAAGGCCACCTGGCAAGTTAGTGGCAGAATTAAGTTTAGATGAGCAGTTTCGCAGCTTCCAGCCCCATGTGCTCGGTACCCCTTCTCTCAGCTGTGGAGGGGTCTCCAGAATTAGGGGGAGTTTAGGGAGGGTCCAGGTTCTCTCCCAGAGGAGGCTGTTAGGTGGCATCTTGGTGAGCTGGAGCCTGGGAAGCTAACTCCTTCATGTGGATTTGGGAGACTCTCAGGCAAGCTGGGGGCTTCCCTAGTGACTCAGTGGTAAAGAATCTGCTGCAATGCAGGAGTCCTGGGTTCAATCCCTGGGTTGGGAAGATCCCCTGGAGAAGGGAATGGCAATCCACTCCAGTATGTTTGCCTGGAGAATTCCATGGACAGAGGAGCCTGATGGGTTATAGTCCATGGGGTCACAAACAGTCTGACACGACTGAGCGACTCCCACACACACAGAGGCAAGCCGGAGCTGGGCAGGACAGCACCTGGGCAGAGTCCAGCCTGAGTCACTGCTGGCCTCTGCCCTCCCTGCCTTGCCTGTTTCCATCCTGACATTTTGCATCATCACCTCTCCAGGCACATTCTTTCCCTCCATCTCCTCAGCTGGAGTGTACACTAGTTCAGAGCGAGGACCTTGCCTTAATTAGCCAGCTCAGTTCTTCCTGGGACAAACCAAGCACCTGAGATTTAGTGGATATGCCTTGAAAGCCGGCTGAGGAACTTCCCTGGTGGTCCAGTGGATAAGAATACAGCTGTCAATGCAGGGGACACAGATTCCCTTCGGGAAGATTCTACATGCCACGGGGCAACTAAACCCGTGAGCTGAAATTACTGAAGCCCATGCACCCTAGGGCTTGTGCTCTGCAACAGAGAAGCCGGGGCAGCCCTACTACAGAGTAGACCCTGCTTGCTGCAATAGAGAAGGCCCGTACATAGCAATGAAGATGCAGCACAGCCACAAATAAAATAAATTAATGAATTAAATAAATAAAAATTAAAAAAAAAGAGAGCTGGCTGAATGGAATCGAGTTGGAGAAAGAGGAACTGACCTTCTGTCTACCAAACTAGCTAAAACAATTTTAAAACAATACCACTAAATGCTGGGAAGACGGCGGTGAGAATGATACACTCAATGGGATCAGTGATGGTGGGTAGCGTCACTGTTTCTTATTTTTAGGAAGCAATTGCACAATACATAGGCTATACTTTACAAGTGCTTATGCCTCTTGACCTAGTAATGCTGCTTCTGGGAACACGCAGATGACTTCTGTTTCCTTTTGTCTCTCTGGCTCCACTTTTTGAAGAACCTTTTCCTTTTTTTCTCCCTCTGTGAATTAGAAGAGAGAATTCTTGAAGCACTTTTGCTGTTCTTGTCCAAGCTTCTTTTAAAGGAACATTAACTTATGAGCAAGTTGGGGACTTTTAAGCCCATTAACATTGGAAACACATGACCGTAGCTCTGTGGTCCTAGAAGCCACACTAGGCCAGCAGGGCTATTGTTGTTGTTCTGGGGCTGCCCTTGTGGTCATGGAGGGGTCAGCCACGTTTGCCTATGTCACCCCCCTGCCAACCCCTCTCTCTACCCTCCCTCTGTCTTCTGAAATCTCCTAGCCGATGAGAGCCTTGAAGGCATCAGCTGAAAGTGGCTCAAGATGGATTCACTCCTTAGGGAACTGGTCTCCAGGGATGGTTGTCTGGGATGTAGAGAGGTAGATTGTGTAAGTATCAGGGACCCTGCAGGAGGCAGGTATAGCTAGAAGGACCTGAAGTATATTTGCAAATGGTTCCAAAGGGATCCGGAATAAAGCCTGCCCTGAAACAGAGTTGCCGAGCCAGATAAGAACCCAGTGTGAGATCCAGAGAGTAGTTCAAAAGATTTCTGTCTGGCATCATATTGTCATCTGAGATCCTCTTGTGGAGCCCAGGACAGCTTCTGATCAGACTGTGTCTTGCAAACAAACAAACATGCTTCTTAGACCCAAAGGAATGTTTTTGTGGGGCCAGATTTTACATTGAGGCAGTCTGGGGTCTCTCCAGTTTCACATCCTATGCATGATGGAAGCCTATCTCCTCTCTCCACAAGGACACTGCTCAGATGCATTTACATACAGGGGTACTTATTTCTTTCTGCTTCTTACTTATCATAAAATGGTATTTCTTTTTCTAAGTGCATCTAGTGCTTGCTTCCGATTGCTACAGAGTCTTCTAAAATATACACCGGTCACATTCTCCTTAACTTTTCTCAAAGGTTAAGGTGACCTACGCATCCCATACTAGAGACATTGCTGTGAATGGATGTCCTTGGATGTGTACCTTTGTGGATTCCTTGTTCAGCTACCACAGAGACCCGGAATCTCTGCCCTCCCTGAGACATTTGTTGGTACTGGAGAGAACCTCACAGATGGCTTCCAGGTGAGAAGTCTAGGGTGTGAGAGTGGGAGTGACTTGTCTCTAGTCATCTACCCAGTTGATAGCAGAACCCGAGTTACAGCCTTGGTGCGCCTGCTCTTCCTTTCCAGTTTGGAAAATTATAGAAGTGGCAACCAGGTGAACGGGGAAGGCAGGGTATGCACGGATTCCAGGGCAAGGCAGGATCTCGGCTGGATGGCAGGAGGGGGCACACGTGAAAGTCATTTTCCATCCAGCTTCCACTGTCTTATGAAGAAAACGGGAATCTGGCTGATGTTGCCTGTTGGTTGAAGGTAAGGAAGTGTGTATATGGCTTCTGTCTTTCTTTCTGAAAAGACAGTAGTGGCAACAGCAATGTTGTCTCTACAGACAAGAGCAAAAAGCATGGAGCAGGGGCAGAAGGAAGACAGCGAGGAACAGTCAAGCAAAGCTAGCTGTCCTCCCAGCAGGGAACATGGTTTCCGATCCATGTGCTGCAGCCCCATCTTGAAGCCAGAATTGATCGCTGTGAGCGAGGCTCAGAAGGGTGTCTCCTAGACTCTTGTGTCACCAGGACAGTTGTAGTGAAAATAATCACACAAACCATAGAGGACTCTGGGCTTGTCCAAGGGCCTTATCTCTTATCACTTGTTTTCAGGCCAGGGTGTAATCCTACATGCTTTAAAAAAATCATAAAGAGATTATGTGCTTATAGTTAAAAATCTGAAAAACAGGCACAATGATAAATATAATAATCCACAGTCCCTAAAGTATTTGTTTTGCACTAAATATTAGAATGTTTGAATCCTGCTGCTGCTGCTGTTAAGTTGCTTCAGTCGTGTCCGACTCTGTGCGAGCCCATAGACGGAAGCCCATGAGGCTCCCCCGTCCCTGGGATTCTCCAGGCAAGAACACTGGAGTGGATTGCCATTTCCTTCTCCAACAACAAATGTATTTTTTCACCTGATGCTTCATTGTCACATTTCCTTTTGACAACTTTGTGGCTCTCCTTTCTATGTTTCACTCTTGAAGCCTTTACAAGTGAAGATCTGAATTTATTTAATTTTCTAAGTAGTTAATCAATTGCCCAGCACCAATGAGTAAGTTTTCCTTTCTCTATTGATAGGACTCATCACTGGATCATCTACTGACTACTTATGTACCTAGCGTGTTTATATCCTGAGGTCTGCTTTTAAGGATTTTTTTTTCTTCCACTGGCCTATTTAGTGCTATTCTGAGATGATGACCATACCATTTTATAGTGATTATAAATTTGAATTATATTACAATTTTTATAGGGAAAGTTTCCCTTCATTATACTTAATTCTCAAAATCTTCTAGACTAGACTTACCTTTTCATTTTTGCAGATGAAACTGAAAATAGTTAGAAATTTAGAGTAACTTGATCAAGGCCTAGATTCCATAGCTGTTTTCTTTTTTAATTGCATTAAACATACATCATTTGGGGGAAGAATGAGCATCATTACAGCAGTTGTCTTCTACTCTGGGAACATGCTGTATGAGAGTATTTAGTCAAATTTTTATATCTCTGAAATGTTTTCTCTATTTCTTCATGTTGTCCTGCACTTTTATGGCTTCCCTGGTAGCACAGCTAGTAAAGAATCTGCCTGCAGTGCTGGGGACCTAGGTTCAATCCCTAGATTGGGAAGATTCCCCTGGGGAAGGGAACGGCTGCCCACTCCAGCATTCTGGCCTCGAGAATTCCATGGACTGTATAGTTCATGGGGTCGCAATGAGCGGCTTTCACTTTCAATTCACATTTACAATATTTTCAGCTGTTGTGAATGGGATCTTGCTTTCCAAATGTAATAAATAGTCCTGTTAGTTTTTGTTGGTACATATAGGATGTGATTTTATATATACATATATATTTATTTTGCATTTAGTTGTTTATTACTAGTTCTAATAGATTTTACATTTGTTTATTTGTTTTTGGTTGCTCTGGGTCTTTGTTGCTACTCTCGGGCTTTATCTCATTGCGGTGCGCTGTAGCTCCTCTTCGCTGCAGTGTTCCGGCTTCTCACTGCCATGGCTTCTCTTGCTGCAGAGCACGGATTCTAGGCAGGCAGGCTTCAGCAGTCGCAGTGTGTGGGGTCAGTAGTTGTGGCTCGTGGGCTTAGTTGCTCTTCTGCCTGTGAGATCTTCCTGAACCAGGGATTGAATCAGTGTCCCCTCACTCAGCAGGCAGATTTTCATCCAGCGCACCACCAGGGAAGTCCCTAACAGGATTCTAGTGTTTTTTCTTGGAGAAGTTTTTTAGGTAGGCAATTGTGTCATCTAATAATTGCATCTGCTCCTTTCCAATAGCTACACCTCATATCTTTTCCTGTCTTACCATATCTGTGAAGTCTCACCGACAGTGTTAACAATGGGAGTGTTTCAGGAATCATTGTCTTTCAGATCAGATCAGATCAGTTGCTCAGTTGTGTCCGACTCTTGGCGACCCCATGAATCACAGCACGCCAGGCCTTCCTGTCCAACACCAACTCCCAGAGTTCACTCAGACTCATGTCCATCGAAGTCAGTGATGCCATCCAGCCATCTCATCCTCTGTCATCCCCTTCTCCTCTTGCCCCCAATCCCTCCCAGCATCAGAGTCTTTTCCAATAAGTCAACTCTTCACATGAGGTGGCCAAACTAGTGGAGTTTCAGCTTTAGCATCATTCTTTCCAAAGAAATCCCAGGGCTGATCTCCTTCAGAATGGACTGGTTGGATCTCCTTGCAGTCCAACGGACTCTCAAGAGTCTTCTCCAACACCACAGTTCAAAAGCATCAATTCTTCGGTGCTCAGCCTTCTTCACAGTCCAACTCTCACATCCATACATGACCACAGGAAAAATCATAGCCTTGACTAGATGAAACTTTGTTGGCAAAGTAAGGTCTCTGCTTTTGAATATGCTATCTAGGTTGGTCATAACTTTCCTTCCAAGGAGTAAGCGTCTTTTAATTTCATGGCTGCAGTCACCAGTTGCAGTGATTTTAGAGCCCCAAAAAATAAAGTCTGACACTGTTTCCACTGTTTCCCCATCTATTTCCCATGAAGTGATGGGACTGGATGCCATGATCTTCGTTTTCTGAATGTTGAGCTTTAAGCCAACTTTTTCACTCTCCACTTTCACTTTCATCAAGAGGCTTTTTAGTTCCTCTTCACTTTCTGCCATAAGGGTGGTGTCATCTGCATATCTGAGGTTATTGATATTTCTCCCGGCAATCTTGATTCCAGCTTGTGCTTCTTCCAGTCCAGCGTTTCTCATGATGTACTCTGCATAGAAGTTAAATAAACAGGGTGACAATATACAGCCTTGACATACTCCTTTTCCTATTTGGAACCAGTCTGTTGTTCCATGTCCAGTTCTAACTGTTGCTTCCTGACCTGCATACAAATTTCTCAAGAGGCAGATCAAGTGGTCTGGTATTCCCATCTCTTTCAGAATTTCCCACAGTTAATTGTGATCCACACAGTCAAAGGCTTTGGCATAGTCAATAAAGCAGAAATAGATGCTTTTCTGGAACTCTCTTGCTTTTTCCATGATCCAGCAGATGTTGGCAATTTGATCTCTGGTTCCTCTGCCTTTTCTAAAACCAGCTTGAACATCAGGAAGTTCACGGTTCACATATTGCTGAAGCCTGGCTTGGAGAATTTTGAGCATTACTTTACTAGCATGTGAGATGAGTGCAATTGTGTGGTAGTTTGAGCATTCTTTGGCATTGCCTTTCTTTGGGATTGGAATGAAAACTGACCTTTTCCAGTCCTGTGGCCACTGCTGAGTTTTCCAAATTTGCTGGCATATTGAATGCAGCACTTTCACAGCATCATCTTTCAGGGTTTGGAATAGCTCAACTGGAATTCTATCACCTCCACTAGCTTTGTTCATTGTCTTTATCCTATTTTTTTTTTTTTTTTATTTGCTGTGGATGTGACATGCAGGGGTGGGGGGTGGGATGCTTCCCAGGTGGCACCAGTGATAAAGAACCTGCCTGCCAATGCAGGAGATGTGAGAGATGTGAGATCAGTCCCTGGGTTGAGAAGACCCCCTGGAGGAGGGCATGGCAACTCATTCCAGTATCCTTGCCTGGAGAATCCCCACAGACAGAGGAGCCTGGACCAGTCCATGGGATCGCAAGGTTGGACACGATTTAGCAACTGAACCACCATATCTTCATTTAACAGCATAGGAGACTGAGACTCAGAAAGGCTAAATCACTTGCTCAGAGTCACACAGAAGGTAAATTGCTAAAGTTGTTCAGTTGCTCAGTCGTATCTGACTCTTTGCGATTCCATGGACTGTAGCCCTCCAGGCTCCTCTGTCCATGGGATCTCCCAGGCAAGAATACTAGAGTGGGTTGCCATTTCCTTCTCCAGGGGATCTTTCCAACCCAGGGATCAAACCTGTGTTTCCTGCATTGGCATGTGGGAAGCCCAAATTGCTAAGGAGATGCACTTTTATGTCTTTAAATTATAGGATAGTATGGTCCTATCTCTCATAATTGAGATCCATTCACAGTTCCTCAAGTGGCCAAGCTGTTTGATATCTCCCTGCCATTTATATGCAACTCCTTTTGTTCTGAAGAATCTTTTTTTTTTTTTAATCTGAAAAACTACATATTTTTCAAAACCCAGAGCAAATATCTGCTCCTCTGTGAGGCCTTACAGTACTTCCTCCTTTACATTATTGTCACACCTAATTGCTGGAAGAAATATCAATAACCTCAGATATGCAGATGACACCACCCTTATGGCAGAAAGTGAAGAAGAACGAAACAGCCTCTTGATGAAAGTGAGAGAGGAGAGTGAAAAAGTTGGCTTAAAGCTCAACATTCAGAAAACGAAGATCATGGCATCCGGTCCCATCACTTCATGGGAAATAGATGGGGAAACAGTGGAAACAGTGTCAGACTTTATTTTTGGGGGGGCTCCAAAATCACTGCAGATGGTGACTGCAGCCATGAAATTAAAAGATGCTTACTCCTTGGAAGGAAAGTTATGACCAACCTAGATAGCATATTCAAAAGCAGAGACCTTACTTTGCCAACAAAGGTTCGTCTAGTCAAGGCTATGATTTTTCCTGTGGTCATGTATGGATGTGAGAGTTGGACTGTGAAGAAGGCTGAGCACCAAAGAATTGATGCTTTTGAACTGTGGTGTTGGAGAAGACTCTTGAGGGTCCCTTGGTCTGCAAGGAGAGCCAACCAGTCCATCCTAAAGGAGATCAGCCCTGGGATTTCTTTGGAAGGAATGATGCTAAGGCTGAAACTCCACTACTTTGGCCACCTCATGTGAAGAGTTGACTCATTGGAAAAGACTCTGATGCTGGGAGGGATTGAGAGCAAGAGGAGAAGGGGATGACAGAGGATGAGATGGCTGGATGGTATCACTGACTCGATGGACGTGGGTCTGAGTGAACTCCGGGAGTTGGTGTTGGACAAGGAGGTCTGGTGTGCTGCAGTTCATGGGGTCGCAAAGAGTCGGACAGGACTGAGCAACTGAACTGAACTGAACTGACTGAATATTTATATTATTGTATTCTCATTTCATTTTGCAGTGGTGTCATTTCCCCATGTTCCAGCTGCCTCCCAGTGAGGCTTCACCGCAGTCTGTTTGTGAACCCCAAGTAAGAAGCAGTGTGGCGCAGCAGAAAGGGCCGCACTTTGAAGATGACTGGAGCTTAAATCTTAGCTCTGCCAAAACTGGCAGCTTGTCTTTCTTCCATAAGCCTCTCTTGCCTTTACTATAAATAGGAATAACATCCCCACCCTCACAAGTCTGTTGGGAAAATCACGAGGGTAAAGCCGTTTACCCAGGACTCAACACATAGTAAGTGCTCAGTAAACATTGCTTTCCCTTCTCCGCTCCTCTCCTCTGACGCCCTCTTACCTGAGCATGGACAGGCCAGGGGGATTTCTCATACCTGTCTCTCCCCACTAGCACCAAGCACCAGGCAGACTAGCCTGAGTCTCCCTACAACCCTTTAGGCGAGGCAGGGATTTGTGTTTACTCACTTTATAGATGGAGAAACTAAGACCCTGGGGAGGAAATGGCCTGCCCAAGATCAGAGAGCTCAGTAGCTACAGAACTAGCCCCAGAACCCAAATTCCTTAATCTGATTTCAATTCTATGATGTGGTTTCTCTGGTCTCACAGCGGAGGAATGCCAAAACGGCATTCCCCAACCTGCTCCCTCTTGGAACCATGTCAATATGAAGAATTTGAAAGGAAGTTCTGAGGTTAAAAACTCTTCTTTCATTTTGGTGTTTAATTATGTTACCCTTACATAGCATGAGGGGTTCAGCAGCAGGGGTCTCATGTTAGCCAGATGCGGAATTGAACTTGGTTCTGCCACTAGCTAGGGGATGAATATACAGTAATAAGTGAAGAGTCAGGAGTTTTCCAAACTTAGCAATACAATCAGTAAGAACAAGAACAGCCACAGCAACAGCAATAGCAGTACTAGTCTAAGATCTTAACAGGAAGTATTAGGTTGGCCAAAAGTTCCTTTGAACTTTTCTGTAACATCTTACACCCAAAAGGACCCAAATTTTATTTTTTTATTTCTGGCTGTGCTGGGTCTTTGTTGCTGCACGTGAAATTTCTCTAGTTACAGACAGCGGGGGCTACTCTCCAGTTGTGGTGCACAGGCTTCCCACTGCAGTGTCTTCTCTTATTGCAGAGCCTAGGCTCTCGGGCATGTGGGCTTCAGTACTTGTGGTGCATGGGCTTAGCTGCTCCTCAGCAGGTAGGATCTTCCCTGAGCAGGGATCGAACCCGCATCCCCTGCATTGGCAGGCAGTTTCTTAACCACTGGACCACCAAATGAACTTTTTGGCCAACCCAATGTTTTTATGCCCACTTTACAGGCGAGGAAACCAAAGTACAAAGACAACAGGTAAGCTGCCCCGATTTACAGCTATGGAAAATGCAGGCTGCCAGATGCAGAAGCTGCTTTGGTTTTTTTGAAGGGAGGGCTAGAGTTCAGAGGAAGAGTCAAACCAGTGCCATTCCCAGCCCAGGAGGTCAGTCTCCCCACTCTGGCCTGTACTTCTGTGAGAACAGAAGAGGCACTGCATGAGTATTTCTGTACACGCATGCGTGAACCATCTCAGCTTCCCTGAAGCAGAGACAAGGGCTCCAACGGCAGCGCTTCATTTGGGCAATGGGAGTAGAGAAGTCAGACTGGGAGGGGAGATGCCCCACACAGGCAGGGTCTGTTATCTCAGGGACCGCATGACTGTGAGCACGTGGAATGGAGTGTCTCAGCCACACATCTGAGGGTTTAGGGGGCTGGGACGCAGCACCAATTCCTGTCAGCCATTGAGTGACTGCTGCTTCCCTGGGACACTAATTGTTGACAGTCCCAGTTTTTTCGTGCTTAGGCAGGGCTGGTTTCAGTGACCATAAGAAGCCCATCTCAGAGGATGGTGGTGGACGGGAGCTGGCAGGGTTGGGTGCTGACAGTACCTGCTACATCAGTGGGTCTCCCACTGGAGGGGGTGTCAGCATCCCCAGGAAGGCTTGATAAAACCCAGATTCCTGCCCAAGCCCCCCAAGAGTTTCTCCTTCAGAAGGCCTGGCGTGCAGCCTGCAAATGCGCATGTCTAACAAGTTCCCACGCCTGGGCACCAAATGAAGTCCAAATGCCTCTGCCTGGTGTCCAAGGCACTCTGTCACCTCCCCAGACACACTTACAATGTTCTCTCCCAAGGACCCCTGCACTTATCCACGGTGTTCTATACTGTTTCTGCAAACTGCTCTAGCGTTTCTAGCCTCTACAGCTTTACTCTCTCTGTCCCCTGCTGGGCTAGACCTTCTCTGCCGTTTTTGTCCGTCAGGATTCTATTCATTCTTCAAACTCAGTGCTTTTCCTCTTCCTCATCATCCCAGACAGTCCCCTCTCTCTCGCCTTGCCTTTTTCTCATAACCCCTTATCTGCACCTCTCGAACTACACTAATGACTGTCTACTTTGTATCTCAATGAATTAAGTCCTTATCTTCTTAACAACCTCCAACCCCCTTTGTCAAAGACAGTCTCTTGATTCTCAAAACCATCCTAGGAGATAGGGAAGTGGAAGGGTATCATTAGCTCTGTTTAGAAAATGAGGTTCAGAGAGGCCAGGGGTCCAGCCCAAGGCCAGCTGCGCTCTATTTCAGGTCTTCCAGGTGGAAAGTCTGCATTCTGCTCTCCCCGCTGTCTCCTCCCTCCTCCTGAGGACAAAGATAGGGAATACCTTCAAACAGCATTTGTTGCATGAATGGATGGGATGGGTTGGGATGGACTGGAATACTCCTTGAGCTGTTTCAGAGTAGGGTCTTACAGGAAAGCTCAGCCCCTGGCTGACAAAATACCCTAGGTCCCTGACAATCACTCCTCTTTCCCTTTGGAGACCAGAAAATGCCAAGGATCTAAACTCGTCTTTGAGCCCGGACCACCCTTACCCAGACTATGCTTGATCTTAGACCGACATCTTCAATTCTGACACCAGTTCTGATGTGTGGGATTTTCCCCCACAACAAGAAATTCTGATACCAGGTAAATGCTTTACAAGTCAACTCAATTCTGACGCTATCTGCCTAGAGTTAGAGTTGAATCCTACAGGTTAAATTCTCAGTCCTATGAAATTGCCCCCCTACCCAACTTCAGGTACCAATCACAAGTACAGGTTGTCACCTGGACTACTGACCAACTGGCTATCAATCAGAGGTTTCTGTGACCCTGCTCCTTGGGGTGAATTAATTTGCTAGAGTAGCTCACAGAATTCAGGGTAACACTTCGCTTTCCAGCTAAGTTACTTCAGTCATGTCCAACTCTGCAAACCTATGGACTGTGGCCCACCAGGCTCCTCTGTCCATGGGATTCTCCAGTCAAGAATACTGGAGTGGGTTGCCATGCCCTCTCTGAGTAACACTTTACTTACTAGATTTTGTTGTTTAGTCACCACGTCATGTTCAACTCTTTTGCCACCCCATGGACTGTAACCTGCCAGGCTCTGCTGTCCATGGGATTTCTCAGGAGTGGGTTGCCATTTCCTTCTTCAGGGGATCTTTCCAACATAGGAATTGAACCTACATATCCTGCATTGGCAGGAGGATTTTTTACCACTGAGCCACCTGGGAAGCCCACTGACTAGATTGAAATGGTTAGAACTCAGAATGAAAGGCTAGAGCTCAGGAACAGACAGAGGGCAGATACACCAGGCAAGCTAAGGGGAACCGGTGTGGAGCTCGCTCCAGATCTCCATGTATTCACCAACCCAGAAGCTCTCTGAAACCCTTCCTGTTGTGTTTTTATTGCATAAAATATTTTAATGAAATTTTTGATGGAATTCTCCAGGCAAGTATACTGGAGTGGGTAGCCATTCCCTTTTGCAGGGGATCCTGACCCAGGGGTCGAACTTGGATCTGCCACATTGCAGGCAGGTTCTTTACCATCTGAGTGACCAGGGGAGCCCCTCCTATAAACTACCATATTGTAAAGGTCCGGTGTGGGTTGGGTAGCCTTCTCACCTTGTTGTACACCAATCAAAATACATATCATCTTACTAACTCATCTGTAAAATGGAGTCAACGTCAAGGTAATACAGGTTGTCGGGAGAATAAAATTGGTTAATGCAGATAAAGTATCTATTATGATACCTGATACTTAGCAATCGCATAATAAAAGACAGCAAATATTATTATTATAGTTATTACTACCCTCACTGAAATGCCAAGAGAAATTAAAAATAAGCAACTAAAAAAAAAAAAAAAAACCTATCACCAGGGCAAGGGAAGAGAGAGATGGAGAAAGGATGTTTCTTTCTCCATTCTTGACCTGGAAGCCACAGTCCATGGGTCAGAAGTAGTCACATGGCCCCAGCCCTTTCACAAGGGAGGCTGGGACAAGGAGGGGAACATAGAGATCATCAGTGAGCGTCTAACTACCCCTACTAAAGGTACTGATCTCCAAATGCCAGGGGAGACCAAAACCATTTGGAGACAGTACTCTGTTCTCAAGAAGGTCAACACATGCAGGCCAGCCCAGATCTGCTCTGGGGTCTGATTAAGAAAGGAATCATCCCAGAGCAGTGGTGGGGGGGCTTCTGAGGGAACCCTTCCTAAAAAACCCGGGGTCACAGATGGTGGTCATTTCCATGAAGAGCCCACTGCAGAGGTAGCAGTGGAGCTGGGTAAGATGAGAGAGCAGGAGGCAGAGATGAAAAGCAGGGGGAGGTGATGGGGAGGAGTGGAGAAAGAAAGAGAGCCACGTGGAGCCCTATACGCCTATCTCAGTGGGCTGGGCTGGGGTGGGGTGGGGGGTGGTGCTGGAAGGCAGGCCCTCCCCGCCTCCCTGGAGCTCTGCAGAAGATCTCTGCGCTCTGTGGTATCTCAAGGGCCAGGCCTGGGAGGCAGAACCTGACGGGGCCTGTTAGATGCATTACAGACCCAGTGCGGGAAGCTGTTTTGATTAAATTTGGGAGCATAATTGCAGGGTTTGTACTGTGGTCTCATTATGGCTTTTTTAATCTTGTTAACCTCTCCTCCCCATCTCCCAACCCCCCTCCACTTCCTCCCACAACCACAGGCTGTGACCTTAGAACAATACCAGGAATATTTTCCATCTCTCTGTCGTGGCTTTCTCCTGCTCCCCTGATGGGATCTTGGAGGCAGGACGGAGTGGGGAAGGAAGGGAAGCCCGGATCGAGGATGTTATGTGGCGGAGGCGCCCACAGGGCCTCTCAGTTCAGTTCCCACACGTTCAGCACAGCATTTGGTTTTCTGAGCAACACAAAGGCAGCTCGGGCCTGATTTTCGCTCTAAGAAGCCCACAGTTCAGGTGGGGAGGTGGAAAGACCAGCTGACGTGACAATGTAAGGGAGTGTAGAGAGGGCTTCTGGAGTTCAGGGCAATAGAGGATTGGGGAGCTTGGAAAGGTGAAGGTGGGGTGAGGGGTGATGGTCCCCACTGTCCCGGCTGGGGGAAGTGGAAAACAAGGGGCTTGCTTGGTATGGTGTCATTGCAGCACAGGGATTATATTAGTCAGGACAGGCTGGTCGATGGTGCAGTAACAAATAAGCCCCAATGACCTAACACAAGAATGGGGGTTTCTTGTTTGTAGAACGTCTGTCCTGGGTTGGACACAGCAGGATGGCTGTGGAGGGGGAAGGGAAAGATTAGGGAGATGTTTGTTTGTGCCCAGTGTGGGGGGGCGGGGGGCATGCTGGTACAGGAGGCCATCGGGGCGGGGTGAGGGGGCTGCTGAATCTCCTGGCCTCAGCCTGCAATGACTGCAGTGGTTTGGCCAGGAACTTGGCTGTGAGCTCCCTGGCAGTTTTGAACACCAACCCCTACAGGCTGAGGGGGAAGGATTGTTGCCATGGGAACAGTGTGGGGGGTGGGGAATGATCATAAATAAGCAGACAGTTTCTGAGAGGCAGAGTACTGATTTGCAGGGTTAGAGAGCAGGCGGGGGTGGGGCGTGGGGATGGGAGAGTCCTCGTATGCAGGCCCTGTCCCTTCTGCTGTCACTCCCAACTGGCACCTGTCTGGGTCCCTCATCCTCTCCTCGGCTTCCCTCCCACCTCATGACTCTCAGCCACCATCTCCAGGGTCGACCTCTTTCCTGAGCTCCCCAAACTTCTCTCCCTGCTGTCTCCTCCAGCGTCACACACTTCCAGCCAGCCAGACACCGCAGCAAGAAAGGTTGGCCCACAGCACTCCTACCTTTTGTAATCTTGCCCCTTCCTGCCCCCAACCTTGCCACAGTCACCAGTTCTGTCACTTCCATTGTCTACCTGTCTCTGGAGTTGGCTTCCTCTCTTGTGCCCTTCTCAGCATCGCCTGGGCTCGCTCTCTCCCCTGGGCCATTGTAGTCCCCTCTGTGCTGGTCTCAGCAGCTGCCCTTTACCCTCCCCTACCCCTGCCTCCGTCCCTCAATTCTTGACCCTGAGGCTGGAGTGATTTATTTTCACAAATCTAGTCGTATGACTTCCCTGCTTCTTGCCCCTCTCCGGCTCCCTACCCTGCCACCCAAGGTCCTTCATCCCTGCTTCTTGCTTCTCTCATCTCTAGGCCCTTCAGTCAAATTCCTTGCACAGTTAAAATCTTCCTAATGCATCTCGATGTATTAGGCATCACATGGTGCCGAGCCCCATGCATCTGTCTCTAGGGCACGTGCTACCTCTCTCAGGGAGCCAAGCTGGGTCTCACTTGGAGAACCATCTCCTCATCCCTTAGCACTTCGCAGGAGTACCCGCTTTCCAGCCTGCGTTGCAGTGAGTCACACCCATGTTTTCTCTGTTCCATTGACTGCCGGCTCCTCCTCAAAAGCAGGACCTGTCTCATTCTGAGTCAACGTCCCGGCCCAGACCCCGCATGGCTTCCTGAGAGAGGGTGTGATGTAGGTGGACTGGCCTGGGTTCTCTGAGGTTGCTGGAGGGGAAGGGGTCAGGGCAGAGCCAGGGCAATGTAGTGGACGCGTGTTCTGTGGACACGGAGATCTTTCCATCAGAGGGTGGCGAAGACCCACGCAGAGGAGGAGGGCCAGGTGCCGCATGCATGTGGACGCACACGCCGGCAGTCCAGCTCACAGAGTGGTAGGAGACTGAGCTCCCGAGGTGAGGTGAGGTGGGGTAAGGTGAGGTGGGGTAAGGTGAGGTGAGGTTTGGGAAAGGTGCTTTCTCCCAGTGCCATCCTGGCAGTGCAGGACAGGATTTCAACAGCCATCTTGGGAAATGCTGGCCTCAAGGGCCGCCAGAGTGCCAGGGACATTCCCCCGGGGTGCAGGGACAAGGGGCAGCCAAGACTTCGTAGTCCCCACCCCATCACAGAGTATTCGGGCTGCCCCTGGGGTCCTCTCTGTCCTTTGAGGCCCCTGTCTCTACTCCTTGGCCTGTCACTCGGCTCAGTGGGGAAAGCCATCTTCCTTCCTGGCTTCAGCCCATGTACCTGGAGACCTGTGTGCTGAGCTGGGCCTGATCCACCTCACAGCCTTTCCTCCAGGAAAATTCACTGGAATTTTCAGTGTGCAGTCAAGCTGCTGTGTCCCGGGGCTGCGCGGCTCTCTGCACATTTGTGAAGCTGAGCTGGGAGCGGCAGAATGAGCCCTGGAGTGGCGTCAGGGCACCTGGTCCCAGGCCCTGCTCTGTTGAGGTCCTGGGTAAGCTACCTCCCTCCTTTGCTTTCAGTTTCCCCATCGGTAGAGTGAAGGCATTGCACCAGCAGCATTGCTGAGCAGAGAAACCCGTTGCAGCCGCCACCACTGGTACCTGGTTGGTGAGAGCCTGTGGACCTGGTTACCCCAGGCAGGGTCATGAGCTCCATGGGCCCCTGGCCTGGTGGTTGGCACAGCCTCTGTCCCCTCCAGTGTCCCACATACAGAGTGGCCTGAACCTCCCCAGGACTAAAGATTTCCAGCTCTAGCCCCTAGGGCCTGGCCAGGAAAGAAGGACCAAAGGCCATCGGGGCTCCAGAGGCCAACAGTAGAGCAAAGGGTTGAGCCAACTGGCTTGCATTTGCCAACCCAGGCCAGAGGGAGAGGGCAGAGAGCTCTGAGCAACTGGGCCAACCAGAGAGGCCTTGAACTCCACACAGAGATAGGCCTGGTGCAAGCTGGGCCCCGCCATGTATGTAGCTATATAAGCTTGGGTTGGTTGTTGAAGCTCCACCAGGCTCAGATCCCCTCCGTAAAATGGGGGAGAACAAGACAAGGCTGTTGTGAGCACGAAATGATGGTGCATACTTGGAAGACCTTAGGGCTAGCGTCTGTGCCCAGCACAGGGTGGCTGCCCGAGGCACCCACGTGCCCTCTGACCCCTATCTTCTCCAATCTTCATCAAACACATCTGCCGAGCTGGTGCCAGTGAGTTGGGTGAGGCTGTACATCAGGTCATCCGCTCAGGCCCCCAGATGCTGGCTGGGTGAGCTGTAGTGCCAGCACTGCGCTGCACTCAGTCTTCTTGGGGTCTGGTATGGTCCTCGGGGGTCTGGAGTTGCCCCCTCCTTTAACGTGCTGACAGTATGCTAGAGAAACAGAACCACACTCACACCTACTCAGACCATCAGGAAATACACGTGGAGAATTCTGAACTTGGTGGTCTCATGTGAGCCATAAGCATCAGAAATGGGGTTTGCGGGAAACAGGGCTCAGTCTGGAGGGAAGTGATCAGAGCTGGGAAGAGGTGAGGCTGCTCTAAGCCAGCTGAAGTGAGGGTAGCAGGGTAGAGGGGACTGGAATGGGACAGACAGACCATGTAGGCAGACTATGAAGCCTGAGGATCTTTAGGACGTGGTGAGGTGGGTTGCAGGCTGTCAGGGTGAGCCTCTGTGGGTGAGCCCTGGGATGATGGGTTCCAGGAGTCTAGCTCTCAGAGCTGAGTTTCCCAAATTCAGGCCAGTGGAGGGTGATCTCTTTCTTCCAGTTAGTGGGTGGAAGCCTGATCTTTCAACTTCTGTAAGGATAGACAAAGCTCCTGGGGGTGACTGTGGTGACTGTACTGGGAGAGGCTGGGAGGGTGGGCCAGGGACCCAAGGTGGGGGCTGCATGTATGTGCGTGCTCAGTTGCTCAGTCGTGACTGACTCTTGCAACCCCACAGATTGTAGCCCACCAGGTGCCTCTGTCCATGGGTTTCCTAGGCAAGAATACTAGAGTGGTTGCCATTTCTTCCTCCAGAGGATCTTCCTGACCCAGGGATGGAACCCATGTCTCCTGCGCCTTCTGCATTGGCAGGTAGATTCCTTACCACTGAGCCACCTGGGCTGTGTGCTGGACAAAAATCCAACTCCAGGTCCATCCAGCACAGATCTACCCCTTGGGATCATAAAGGCAAAGAAAAATAAGATGGACGTTTATTGAAACACCTATACTGCGCCCAGCCCATGCTCTGCACTTTGCAGCCGGAGGCTTCTTTTCGCCTTGCTAGCCCCATTCTCATCAGTTCCCAGATAAGGAAAGTGAGGCTCGAGCATCCAGGCCTAAAGTTTCCCAGGGATTGGTTGGTGGAGCCCTGTTCTCTTCCTTCTGCCCCCGCTGCCTCTCCAGGACTGGAGATTATATACTACGGCTTAGGATAGGCTCAGGCGCTCTGGCATTCACCTCCCACATTTGAACTCAATCTGTCCAAGTTTCAAGACTAGATCTTGTTTCATCTCCTGCTGCCTGGAGGGTCACACGAGGGAACACCTGTTACACAAAGAGGGCTTGGCTTCTCAGCCCCACGGTCACCTCCCTGAGGACAGCGGCTCAGTCTCACTCCTGGCCTCTCACTGACCTCGGCACCATCAATTTTCAGAATGATGCCGGCAATTAGGATGAGTGGCGGGCAGCTGCCCGACCTGGCTGTGTCTCTGGGAGCCACTGATGAGGTGGGTGCTGACAAAGTGTGGAGGCAGGGGGGAGGGCCTTCTCTTCACTGCCGTCTGCCTCCCTGAACCGGAATTGCTCCTCATGGGCCCGGTTCTCAGCGGATGAGAGAGCTGTTCGACAGGAGCCTAACAAGAGAAGGCTCTACATGCAGCGCCGGGTGAGTAATTAGACGCTAATTAATTTGCATTTCACAAGAGAATCGGGGATGTTGAAGGAAAAAAAAGCTGCAAAGATTAAAGGCCTCGTGGAGAAGGGAGATCTGGGGGTGAGGAGAGACCATGGTGCAGACAGAGCTGAGAAGAGAAAGCCTGAAGCTGTGAGCACTCGTGGAGCAGGTGCAGACGTGGCAGGACTGAAGACAGGAGGTTACCTGCCGTGCCCACGACTGCTCCAAACAGCAGCCTGTGCTCACCACCCTGGGTGCAGGGTGAAGACGCTTTTGATCGTTAGTTGGAGTGTGGGGAGGGACGCAGGGCGAGACGGACAGAGATGTGCAGACACAAAGCCTGTCTCAGACAGGAGTGAGAGAGAGCTTGAGACATGCACGCTCCAACAGAAAGAAAGCTCCAACAGAAAGAAACACACACACACACCCTGGAAACAGAAAAGCCAGGAGGCAGGAGGGGAGGGGAGGAAATCAAAGAAAGTGGGAGGAAGAGAAGGGAAGGAGGTGGGTAAAGAAGGAAAGAAGTCAGGATGTGGGAGGAAGGGGCAGAGGGCTGCCTCAAACACCAGGAGGGCTCCAGGGAGAGATCTCAGCACCCCGCATCTTCCCCTGCTGGTGGTCCCTCTGGAGCAGAGGTTGGGGAGAGTTTTCTGCAAAAGGCCGTGTCATAACTGAATAGGCTTTGGGGGTCATACAGTTTCTGTTACATGTTCTTTTTCGTAAAAGAGGCAAAAATCACCTTTAGCGCAAAGGACCTATGAAGTCAGGTGCTTACTGGATTTGGTGCCTGGAGTCGTCCTACCCCTGGGATAGAGCATGCTTCTCAGACGGACCGTGGGGCCCAAAACAGCCTGCATTTCTCACAGCTTCCCAGGTGGAATCTGGGCTACCTGTGCTCATATCCCATTTTGAGTGGGGAGGGTCTTGGCCACTGGGGAGGGTGGGGCTGCAGTTTGGCAAGCCATCCAGGCCCTGTTGGGATACAGCCCTTGCTTGTAGGATGCCTGGGAGTGCTGGGCTGTGGTCTGCACGTGCCGGCCCTCCATTAGGGAAGGCTTTTCTGCCCAGCTGCAGGGAGGGCAGTTAGCAGGTGGCCCCCCATGGATTTCACTGCAGAGACCCACCCAGGTGGAGGTCATGTCCTCCTCAGGGCAGCGGGCACCTGGTGACTGAGCCAGATGGAAGTGTTGGGTCTGGGCTGCTCTAGCTGGACAACTCCCTGCGGGGCTGGCGGAGGCTTTGTCAGTTCTGCACTACAATTCGATTCTCCTTCCCAATCCTACTTCCTCCCCGATCCCTTCCCTGGTGTAGATCCTTAATAAAGATCCAGCATCCCAAACTCTGAGTCTTCTCCCAAAGAACCCAACCTGTGACACAGTGGACATCTGGGCAGGGGGCATTGGTGACCACAGGGACAGCACTTGGTACTAGCTCGTCTCACCCAAGGGCAGCAGTAAGTAAAGATAAAATCACTATGGCAACCAAGGATGTCCAGGGCAAGGGTCTAAGGCCTCCTAGGGGGAGGAAGCTGGGCAAGGGAAGAGGAAGCACAGTGGGGCAGGGATTGGGTAACTCGGTCTGGCCCTGGTCTTGAGGCTAACATGCTGTGTGGCTTTGGGTGAGTTGCTACTGTTCTCTGAGTCTAGGTTTCCTGTGAGTAAAATAGGCTAGACTCTATGACCCTGGGTGTATTAGTTTCCTAGGGCTGCTGTAGCAAATCACCACAAACTTGGGGGCTTAAAACAACAGAAAGCTTTTCTCTCCTAGCTCTGGAGGCTAGAAATCCCTAATCAGTACCACTGGGCCAAGACGAAGGAGTCAGCAGGGCCTCACTCCCTCTGCAGGCTCCAGGGGAGAATCTGTTCCTTGCTTCTTATAGCTTCGGGTGGCTGCCAACATCCCTTGGCTTACGGCTCCATCACTCTGGTCTTCAATGCCAGCACTTTCAATTCTCACTCTTCTGTCTTCATACCACCTTCTCCTCTGTTTTTGTGTATCAAGTCTCCCCCGTCTCTCTTTTTAAAAAGTTTTAATTTATTTTTGGCTGCGCTTGGTCTCTGTTGCCATGTGAGGACTTTCTCTAGTTGCAGTGATTGGGGGCTGCTCTTTAGTTGCCGTGCATGGGCATCTCATTGCAGTGGCTTCTCCTGTTGCAGAGCATGGACTTCAGGGTGCTCAGACTCAGTAGCGGTGGTGCACTGGCTTGGTTGCCTTATGGCATGTGGGATCTTCCCAAATCAGGGATCGAACCTGTGTCCCTGCTTTGGCAAGTGAATTCTTAATCACTGGACCACCAGGGAAGTCCTGCCTGTTCCTTAAAAACACAGTTGTGATTGCATTGAAGATTCACTGGACAATCCATGGTAACCTCCCCACCTCAAAGTCCTTAATCATACCTCCACCTATCCTTTTTATTCAAATAAGGTCAATTTTATACAGACTTTAGGGGTTAGGACTTGATCTCTTTGGGGTCCATAATCAGCCCTTTGCATCTGCCACTTGTCCTTGTGTGGGCTTTGACTCAAGGTCTCCCTTTCTGAGCTGCAGTTCTTCTTCTTCTTCTTTTTTTTTAATTATTATTTTATTTAGGCTATAAATAAATGAGGGTCTTTGTTGCCATGTGTGGGCTTCTGCTAGTTCCAGTGAGTGGGCGCTCCTCTTCATTGCAATGCACGGACTTCTCATTGCAGTGGCTTCTCTTGTCGCAGAGCGCAGGCTATAGGCACGAGGGCTCTGGTAGTTGCAGCATGAAGGTTGCCCTTGGGCATATGGGATCTTCTTGGACCAGGGATTGAACCTGTGTCCCCTGCACTGGTGGGGGGATTCTTACCCACTGGGCCACCAGGGGAGTCCTGAACTGCCGTTCTAGGTGCCTGGTCTATACCATTTGTTGTCACAGTGATGGTCTCGTTCTGCCAATAATTATCTTCAACAAGTATGGATAAGCTGTTCTGCTCACTTTAGCAGTTTCATTGGCAATCACCCCCTCCACAAATACTATTTACTGAGCACAGACTATATGCTTATTTGCATATTATCACTGACTACCACCCAAGGAAGTGAGTTCATTACGGTCTCCACCATGCAGATAAGGACAGGGATGGAGAAATTCAGCAATTTGCCGTGGTCCACAGAGTGGCTCTGGGATTCCCCCTTAGCTTGTCTAACTTGAAGGCTGTCTCATCTCCTACCATGTATCTCCTCCCAGGCATAAGGACTGCTTCTCTTTGAAACTATTTACAAAGTGTGGTCCCTTTTGAACTTTGAATCCAGTCTCTTATCAGATCCTACAAACTGCAGACATAACACAGGGAGCGTTGTTCGAGAAAGCTGCAAGTCCAGTTATGAGAGCCCAGGAATGAGGCTCGTTTGGGCTGTGCTTTTGTGAGGTCTGCCATGAAGCAGAGCCTGGGCGGGGGCTGGGGAGGGGGGGTCCCAGACTCCCATCTCAGCTGCGCGTTTATTATTCTTCCAACTGAACTGTCTGGGACTTTGAATATCAGCCCTTGTTCCTGATGAATCCATGGGTTGAACTTCTTGATTACGTTATTTATTCATCAGCCAATGGGTCACTGCACACTGCTAGACATTGATGCTCATAATGACCCTTTCTCATGACTTTCATTTCAAGCCCCAGAAAAACTCTCGACATAAAAAAAGTTGTGTGAGCCTATGGAAGGAAACCACCATGGAAGGATGTTTACAAATGATTCTCTTGTGTGTGAGGGTTTCCCAAAATCCAGAATAGAAAGGAGGACTTGAGAACGTTTCTGTCGAAAGGGAACTGGATTTAAAAACCAAACACAAAAGCCAAGCTTAAGGTAAAAGTGTATTCAGCTGGCCCACGCACATCTCATCCCTCTGGACAGAAAGATGGGTGGAAACGAATTATCTAGAAGCAAGGAGCCTTTGCCCAGCTACTGCCGAGATGGAGTGGGCATGAAGCAGGTGGGGGCAATGCTGGGCAGATGGGACTGGCCACGAGTGTCCCTGTAGACCATATAGACAGCATGAACTTAATTTTCAAGGCCACTGGGTAGCTCTGCAAGATTTTAAGCAGAAAAGCCACCTGTTTATATGCTTTAGAAATATTTTATTAGCTGTGGTAATAGCCCTAGCAGCGGGGTGAGGAGGGCGTGGACTCTTGTTGATAAAGGGATAAGATTGTATTGGAATGAGTCAAATCCAGCCAGTGGTGGCCATGGAGAGTGCTGGGGGGCGGGGGGGGGCGGGGCGGGGGGGGAGGATGCCTGTGTATAACCTGGGTGGATGCTGGGACCTGCCATGGAGCTATGGAGATACAGCTGACCAGCAGGACTGCTCATGGGGGACCAGCGTGAGAAGGTTTTACTAAGAAAGGAGTCTTGAGGAGGGAGCAGGTTTTTCCTGGAAAATGCAAGCTCCCTTCCATCATGAACCCTGAAGACTGCGTCTGCACAGGGACATGTATTGAGAAAGCGACAGCAGCCAGGTGCCCATGAGAGAACCCGTAGAAGCCAGCAGTCTCAGTCCAGTTCTGCCCTGACTCATGCGGACCTCTGGGAGTCCATTCCCCCCCAAGTTTCCCTACCTGTAGAATACAAGAGTTGGATCATCGCGGGGCTTCCTTGATGGCGGGGAGGGGAACGCCTCTGAGTCTCCGGAATTAGTGTGCACACCTGGTACAAGGGTCTGCTTGTCCAGGGGTCGGCAGAGTCACTGAGAAAGAAGATCTGATCTCTCAGGCCACGCCCATAGCTGGAGCCCAGCTGGTTAGCACTGCTCTTGAAATATGCCAGGGGTGAGCCTCGTCTCACCCAACCAGTTCCTGGAAGGTTGAGGCTGGGTCATAGGTTTCACACATGTCCCTCCTTGGTGGGTGTGTCTTGATGTCCCCCAGAGGCCTCTCCATACCTGCAGAGTCACCTGTGAGGAGCACCGAGGCTCCTCCCTACGCCGGAAGGTTCTGAAAGAGCCTCCTAGCCCCCTGGTTGGCCAGGGCATGGGGCCTCCATGCCCTTTCTCTCACTTTACCCTGCAAACTCCTGCTCATCCTTCAGAGTCCTCGGGCCCTCCTCCAGGATGCTCCACTCAGAACTAATTTCTCACTGAAACAGAATCCTCTAGGCAAGGTGGCCACACCTCTCTTCAGCCTGTTTTACACTTGTCTGGGATGTAGGCACCCTCCTCCACCTCTGCCCCATGAGACTTTCTGGCAGAACTTCTGCACCTCGGTGTTACCAAGTGCCACCCCCAATGGTTGGCACTTACTTAGGACTCAACAAAGTTAGCTTCTGTAGCCATACTAATTTGTGGAATGATCTTCCTGTTTGTGACCTCTGGCTCCTCGCTGGATCAAGCATGTGTGTTGAGGTGGGAGGTCTGGGGGATGGGTGAGGTCTGCCCACTCCCCCAGGGGTTGCTGGGAGGACAGGAGCACAAACGCCCGCCCAGCACAAAGATCTCGGCACCGTTTGCAAAGTGCCTTGTACATCCCTTCCCACAGGCTCCCAGAATGACGAATGTGAAATGAGAAGATTACACAAAGCCTGTTGGACTCGTGCACGGAATGGAAAGAAATAATCGTGTCTGGAGCATTTTGGAGCAGGCCTCCTGCCAGCCAGCCCCTTTAGAGAGAAAGTTGTGTGTGTTGTGTTGTATTACCCTGGCCGGCAGGAGCAGTTGTGCCCATTTTACAGATGTGGGGAGAGGATGTGAAAGCTGCCAGCTTCACTCAAGGTCACAGCCTTCCTCAAGGTCGCAGTGCAGCTCTCTCCGGCTGGCCGCCTCCTAGGGTGAGAGCTGCAGCGTGGCGCTGTGTTTCTCTTGGACGGAGCAGATGGTCTTGCACCCTACCTGCACTGGCTAACCATATCTCGCCCTCCCACACATCCCGTTTGAAAGTCCAGCCAAGATCCACTTCCCTCTCTGGCTTCCATGTGCCCGCTGGGCCTGAGCCCTCTCTTTACACAGGACTTGCTCTAAACCATTGGGGGCGGGGGCCCGGAGCCTGGCAAGCAAGCTGTTTACTCTGGGAGATGAACTCTTCTTGGGGGCAGGACGGGGGCTCTGGGGCTGGAGCCAAGGAAATCACCACAGCCTGGCCAAGGGGAGGCTTGAGGTGGCCAGAGGAATTTAGAAGTGGCCTCTGATCTCAGGGGAGAGGGCAGCAGGCTGAGAAAGAGGGCAAGCACCGTGATTGAGCTGTGGGGAGGCTGGCCCGAGCCCCAGGGCTGTGCTGATGGGTTTGGGGGGCGGGCTGCTGGCTGCTGAGGTACCCCCAGACATGCCAACAAAGCCAAGCTGACTCTGGGGGAGGACGCTCACCCTCCCAGATTGTGGGAATCAGGCTGTTGAGTCACCCGGCCAGCTGGACACCACCACCACCACCACGGAGGAGCTGTAAGCGGGAGCATGTTCCCTGCCAGGGCCGCAGGATGCCCGGAGTTAACTGGGCTCGTCAGACCCCCTGATCTAGACTTGGCCGCCTCTTGAATCACTGAGCTGAGGCATACTTGTCAAATATTTGTCATATTTGAGGCTGTCAGCTCTTGAGGGAGTTCGGGCCAGGCACGCGCCCCTGTGGATGGGACGTTGGACCCGAGGTTGGGGCCCCAGACTTTGGCAAAAGACGGGCATGGTTGTAATTCAGAGCAAGTTATTTCATTTTCCTTTTCCTCTCAGTCGTATGGTAGGGATAAAAGGGAGTGTGGGAAAACTTCACATACTGCCCAGCACACAGTAGGGCCTCATGTAGGGGCTGCCTGTTCTAGGCCTTTCCCTGAGGACGGGACCAGCAGTCTGATCTGGGTCTGCATCATCCACGGCCAGGGCTCCCCTGCAGAGGGTTGGAACAGGGGCTCCGGGTCGCCTCACGACCCCCCGGGGCCTACCACCAGGAATCCTGCCTGCACCTTGGGTGGTGGGCAGGGGGCAGGGGGAGGCCTGGCTCTGCTGATACAAGGCCCCCCCTCCCCGTGAGCACCAGGGACTCCTGTGGAGCCAACCTGCCCAAGTGTTGTACAGCTTGAGACCAGAAGCCGGGACCCTCTCTCCAGGACAAGTGTCGACAGGAAATCTCCCGACTTATCTTGTTCACATTCCAGAGGTGCACTGGCTAGCTCAGAGACTCGGTAACAAGACACCACTCTGGCTGCACCTGCCAGAGAAGCCAGCAGGGCTTTCTCTGCCATCTCCGCCTCCCAGCCTGCACCCTAGGGATGTACCTTCTGCCCACGGGGGCTCTCCAAGCCATCTAAGAAGGACGATCCCCCTGAGCTCTTCACACACTTGGCTAATCCTTGTTAAGCATTGGCCAATCAGGGGAGGAGCCTCTTGGTGGGAAATGGAACTCAGCAGAGGACCCAACCCCCAGCAGGCACTGGGAGAAGACTCGAAGTAGTTCATTGAGCAGGTCACATTCTGGGGATGGAAGCAAAGAACGTGAAGCAAAATGTGGTTAGGTGGGCCCCACATGTTCTTGGGGGAATCACACACATGTACACACAACCCTCCAAGTTGTTTCCTATGATGAGAGGAGACTACTGCAGCCATAGAAAACCCAAGCCTTTTATCTGATGGGCCCAGATTGGGCAAGGGGCTCACACAAAGTCACACAGCAGCTTAATGGCAGGGCATGATTTTTGTTATCTTTTATTTTCCCATACCATTTCACTGGACAGGTGTCCTCCATACTCCATCCCACTCTGGACCACCTGCCCCCAGCCCCCTCACCCACTCCCCACCCCTGCCATCCCAGCCCCTAGCTCCGGCTGATGTGCTTGAAATGCTTCAGGCAGTGGGTGGGGGGTGGGGGTGGGGGGAAGGGGGCACAGCAGAGGGAAGAGCATGTGGTAGACCCCTGAGGCACAGGGAGCTGATGATGTGAGTACCACCTGGGTGAACGGGGAGAGGGAAGCGGAGGAGGTGTGGGGGTTGGGGTGGCATTCCAGCTTTATTACTTTCTTTTTCAGGATGTGGAACTGGCCAACCAGGGGGGCAACTTGCTCACCCCCAGGCAGGTAAGTCTCAATCCCACATGACTCTGAGGTCCTGAGGCACCAAGAATAGGAACTTGCTGGGGTGTGGGGAGGGGGCACGTGAGAAAACCCACCTCTCCTGCCTCCTGGGTCAGGGCACCAAGGAGGACTTCCTGGAGGAGGTGAACCTATTTGGGACCTGGAGGAGACCAGGCTTGCTAGGGCACTGCAGGCCCCCCTTCCCCAAACTGCTTGGTCACTTCTCAGAGAGGGGAGGAGCCCTTCCCCTCCCCTAGGGAACTGGCTCATGAGCCCTCGATGAGCTCTCCAGATCTGGGTCAGGACCAGTGTAGGATGTCACCACAGGCATCTTTCTAGGCTGAGCTAAGCTGCCACCAGGTATGACTAATATGTCCCAGCCTGACATGTCTCAACTGGGTGGTCTCAGCCAGGCGTAGGTGGGCACTAGGGGAAACAGGGAAGGAGAGGGGAGCTCTCTGCTGTGACCTGAGAGATTCCTGTGGGGCCAGCCCTCAGAACCCCAGCTGCTGCTGCTGCTGCTAACTCACTTCAGTTGTGTCTGACTCCAGGAAAAATGATAATAGAGCCTTGCTGGCTGTAAAATGAGGCAGAGTCTCCCTGAGAGTCCAGAACAACAACAGAGTCAGCCACAGAGCCTGTTTCTTGGGGACCCAGTGGTCAGTGCAATTAATGCACACCCACACACGCTCTGCACACCTGCTGTGCGCCAGGCATTCCAGGGAGATGTGGAGCCCGAAGATGAGGCAGCAGCTCAGGATCCAGTGGGGGAGATGACAGAACAGAAAGCAGCATGTTGAGCACTTGAGGAGCATTATTCTTAAGACGCTACAGAAGACATGTGGTGGGAGAAAGTCATCCTGTTGAGGATGGTAAGGTGTGAATGTGTGAGATGGGCCTGAACAATCACAGGGAGAATGGACTCTTAGGACTCTCCATCTGGGAAGGATCTCCAGGCATCAGCTGATCAGGACCCACCATTCTCAAACTCGCACTGAAACACGAAAGGACCTGCTGAAACAGGCCCCCAACACACACACACACACACACACACACACACACACACACACTCTGAGATTCTGATTCACCAGGGCCGGCTGGAGCCCAGGCATCTGCCCTTCCAACTGGCTCCCAGGTGCTGCTGCTGTGGTCTGCGGACCATACTCTGAGAGCAGTGATCCATTCACTCCCTCCCATTTCCTGGGCGGGGGCCAGCTCAGGGGTCGGCTCACTCATCCCAGTTGTTCCTGGGACTGTCTTTGGTGCTCAGAGACCTTGTGCAGGGGAAGTGAAGGAGTACAAAGTCCTCATCTCCACCTGCTGGGCCAGGCTCTGATGCCCAGAGATAGAGGGCAAGCTCATGGTGGGTCACCCACGGGTCAGAGGCCATGACAGAGTCACTTGAAAACAAAGTTTTCTTTTTTAAAAAACTTTTTTTCATTAGTTCTTTCTTTCTAGTTGCACTGGGTCTGCGTTGCTTCCCAGGAGGTATTTTCTAGTTTCGGCGAGTGGGGGCTACTCTTCGTTGCGGTGCTCTGCTTCTCCTTTCAGCGGCTTCTCTTGTGCAGCACGGGCCTTAGAGCACAGGCTCAATAGTTGTGGCCCGTGGGCCTAGTTGCTCCACAGCATGTGGAATCCTCCTCGACCAGGGATTGAACCCATGTCCCCTGCGTTGGTAGGCAGATTCTCATCCACTGCGCCACCAGGGAAGTCCCCAAAACTAAGCTTTCTGACTCCTTGGGGGCCTGGGGACACTCTAAGGACAGGGCTGGGAGGAGGGAAACTCTGGGCTCCAACTTCTTGCCTAAAATGCTGGCTAAAGTGCTTCAGAATGGGGTAAAGGAGCTTGGAGACCCAGTTAACAAATGGAGAGATGGAATGTAGGGGGATGTGTGTGTGTGTGTGTGTGTGTGTGTGTGTGTGTGTGTATGTGTGTGTGTGTGAGGGCACACACACACACGTAGCTCAACAACCATCACAAAAAGAACTAGGGACGTACTTACACTTTGAGTTTCTACCCCTTTCTGAGTGTCAGTTTCCTCATCTGGAAAAATTAAATGGGTTGAATTAGACAGTTCCTTTTGAGAGAAACAGGGCTGGGGGAAAGAGGGAGGGAGGCCCTAAGGAGCGTCCCGGTAACAAGGCCATCATTTGATTAGCGCCCAATTTAAAGCCGCTAATAGACATCTGAAATTTTGCAAAGCTGCGCAATTACCAGGCACAGCCTGAGTGGCGCTCTGTCTGTGGGGAACAGTCCATCTATCAGGGTGTCATCAGCCTCCTCATCTTACTCCAAAGACCTTGAGTTTGAATAACATTGACCAGAGGAAGCTCCTGAGACAAAACAAGAGAAGCCCTTGGCCCAGCAGCTCTGTGGAGGGCTTCAGAGGCAGTTTCCTTGGGCCCCCGCCAGGCTTGAGAGAGAGAGTTGTCCCCAGGGGTTCTGGGGTGCCGGCAGAAGGCCGGCTGCTCTTCTCTCTCCACCTGTCTCCAGGGCTCTGTCTGCTGACATCAAGCCAATTACAGCATCCTTCTGAGAGGCCGGCAAAGAAAACAAAGGCTCTGCAAGAGGAAAGAGAGACCCCCAGTCAGCACTTGGGCTGTGGAAGCTTTAGGAATAACACTCAAAAGTGTGGGAGCCAGCCTAGACTGGAATCCCGGTTCTACTTCACAAGCTGTGTGACCCTGGACAGTGTACTTAACCTCTCAGTTCTGTTATCTATAAAAACCTCTTTGGTTGGTCCTGGGGATTAGCTAAAATGACAGAAATGAAAGCACTTTGGAGGAACAAAAAATGGAATCCACTGAAGCCTTCAGCTGTGCTGTGTTGTAAATGAAAGCTGCTTAACCGAGAGTGGCATATGGAATCTCAGACATGCATCTGAGTCTCAGCTGTTTACTGTGTGACCCTCAGATACTCACTCAACCTCTCAGAGCCTTGGTGTCATCTGTAAGAAGCAAGTGTTTATGGTATTTTCCCTAAAAGGTTAATGGAAGGAAAATCAGAAAAGAGCCTGTGCAAAGGGCCAGCCTCTCAATAGGCCTCAAAAAGTTACGCTTCTCCTATTCCCCAGACATCCTCATTCCAGAGCCAGGGTAGCACTACCATTATCCACAGGTGTGTATGTCACTCTGCCACCCTGGTGGCCAGGCCAGCTGCGGGGCACGGCCAAGCCCTGGATGACCCACAGCAGCCTACCCACCCAGTGGTTAGCTCAGGAAAGCCTCAAATTATACAATTTATGAAACCCAATCCAGTTTTCCGACTGGAACGTGTGATTAGAGAGATTACACATTCACTGTTGCAATTATGGTAATGTTGATGTGTGGACAGATAACTGGCAGCGGGGCTGTTCTGAACCGTCTATTTATAGGTTGAAGATTCTTGCTATCTCAAGGCAGACATATGGGCCATAAAGGCAGGCGACAAAAACAGGAGGGGAGAGCAAAGCTCCCTCGAAATGAAAAGACACGAAAGGAAGCGGTAATTAGGGCTGGGACCGGCTTATGTAAATCAGGTAATACTTTCAAAACAGAGATGAGATCTGGTTTTAATAAAGCGCATTGGAACAAATGGTGGAATAATGACTTAATAAATCTAAATACAAATATTTTGTTCCGTCTCCAAAATGAACAGCCCTGGCATCTGCCGAGCCCGGGCCGGGCGAGGGGGCGGTGCGGTAGTGTTACTGTATTCTTTCTCTCCCTCAGCAGGCTCGAAGATTTTAATTTTTAGCCTTCTGCTAAATTACACGGGCTGTCAGTCAACTGTGGGAGATATTTTGAGTAGGGAGATTTATACAAACACACAGAGCACACTCGGAAGGCTCAGCACAATATCTTTTACACCGGCTGGGATGTAAATCATAGGTTGTTCAGAGCCCGAATTACAGCTCTTTCGGAAATAGACTGCGGAGAAATTATTCACCAGGAGGAATTCAGTGGCTTTTTTTCTCAGTGCCCCTCCTCGACCCTCATCTTAATCAGAGAAGCTCGCTAGTGGTCCCTTTTGGTGCTTTTTCCACCTCCGCCCATCCCAACTCTGGTATCTAGAGCAGAAATTGCAAACCCATGACCCATGGACCAAACTGGATCCACAGGTGTGTGTGTGTGTTTATTGATTGGACCAAGGCTGATAGCCTGGAGACAAATCCAGTTTAAAAAATTAGTTGCAAATACCTGTATTTATTTATTCGGTTGTGCTGGGTCTTTGTTGCTGTGTGTGGACTTTCTCTAGTTGCAGCGAGTAGGGGCTACCCTCTAGTTGAGATGCGTGGGCTTCTCATGGCCGTGGCTTCTCTTGTGAGCTTGGGCTGTAGAACACAGGCTCAGTAGCTGTGACTCGCCTAGGCCTTCCTGTCCTGTGGCATGTGGGATCCTAGTTCCTGGGCCAGGGATTGAAACCCATGTCCCCTGCATTGGCAGGCAAATTCTTAACCACTGGGCCACCAGGGAATTCCTGGCAAATATTTTTTAATCATGCGGTTCATCAAAAAAGTC
Organism: Bos indicus x Bos taurus; assembly: GCF_003369695.1. Lineage (NCBI taxonomy): Eukaryota > Metazoa > Chordata > Mammalia > Artiodactyla > Bovidae > Bos > Bos indicus x Bos taurus. Next base: position 10,813,602 of record NC_040085.1, read on the forward strand.
ATACATCCAACTTCTCTCAATATAGGTCAGAATATCTAGCCAGCCACCTTGGGTTTGCCTTGTGTGGTGACAGTCGGCTGGGGCTGAGGCTGCCCTGCTGTCTCTCGGGGAGTGTGGACTCTCAGGTTTTCACTGTCCCTTCGTTCCCCAGTCCACACCACACCCGCTTCAACTATGGTACCTGCCTGGACTCAAAGGCAATGAGTGTTTTACCCCAGGTGTAAATTCATTCCCTTTTAGTTATTAGAGTCTGTGGCTCAGGAGATGTTATTGAAAACAACACACGTTATCGCTCATTCTCAAACCTGCACCAATTAAATCAGAAAAATGTGGACAATATCTAAAAATACTAACGTAAAATGAATGTCAAAGAGACAGAGGAAGAGAGAGATTATTGATGATCCCTGCTTGGGAATGACTGCTCTTTATTTCATTCTGATCTGTTTCATCTGTTCCAATACGTGGTAGTTATTTATACTGATGTTCTTAACGACAAAATGAGAAGCTGGTAACTTTATGTCAATGCCCTAGATTTTAATGATCTGTGAAATCCTGAAGACTAGGTAATCCTTGCCCAAATTACCATGTAATTGTAGAACCTCGGAAGCCATCCATCTACCACCCATATATCTTTATATACACACCCATTTGTATGTCCTTCCCTCTATCCATCCATTTAGATGTATTTATCCATCCCACGACACCTTTGCTGAACTCTCCATATATACATACATACATCTGCCAGTCCATCCATCCATCATCCATTCATCTATCCAACTACCGCAACCACAGAGCCCTCACTTCGGCTAGTCCACAATCTCCAAGTGGATGTTCAGCAAGACGTCTTGTTCTTTTGCCAGGTCTGGCTGACCCAGAATTCTTCGTGTAAAAAATCTGTGTCTTCACAAAAGCACATGTCCCTGTGAGTTCCACACATCAGCATGTATGAGGGCTCTGCAGATATCTGAACCTCACTTTCTTGTCAACTCATTTACAAAACTCTCTCCTCCCTCCCCAAAGACCAGCAATCTTGTCTTCTGGGAAAACTCCCTGGATTCCTTCCATGAATCCTCCTGAAGTAAGAATGGCAGACCTTCTTTGTGGTCAGACTCCCTGTTTTCCCTCAATACGGTGATTCACTGTGGGCCTTGAGCAGCTCAGAGCTGGGCGGGGCTCTCACTCATTGTGGATGCTGTTCCTATGGATTCATCTGGGGTCTGATGGCCTTTTCTCGCTAATGATATATAGTGGGTGGCCAGGTCCCCCAAACCACCATGTTATCTTCACACTTTCCATTAATTCCCCATGTGAACCTCAAGAGTGACTGTGGATCCAGCTGGAAAAGTGCTTTGTGAGGTTATCTTTTCCTTCTAGAAACGATTTAAAATGTCTCCTTCTGCTAATCATTACTTCCAATCACTCACCAGAGCGAAGTGGTTGACTTTCCTACATGGAGGGAGTTTTAGGTCTAAGCAGGCCTCTCTCCATCCTCTCTTGTCTGGAGGATAATGCCTGATACTTCCCTACTGGTGCTTTATTGATTTTATAGGACTTTAATCCTGGTTAGAATATCCATGCCCTTAGAAATAGGGAAGAGAGGATGTCACACTATTCCTGGTCATTTATGCCTCATTCAGGGAAATTGAGGTTTTTAAGAATGAGGTTCAACAGGAAGTAAAAGGGGAAGTTCCAGTCCTGAATTGGGATGGGGAAATGGACAAAGGAGGGCACAATGTCAGACTTCACTCTTTGTCTCAAATAAGCTCCAGCATGAAAATCTCATGCTTTTCAGTTCCTACTCTACAACCCAAAGGCTTTCTGCATGTTCTGCCTTCCTTGCTGTACTCAAAGCTTCTTAGCTTCTTTTGCATTCCTCTCTAAGCCTCAGCCATGCCTGGATACACGTAGGTATTTCTCTCTCCGATATTCCTTGTCTGGGACCAGATGCTCCATGGAGCTTGTAAAACAGCAGTAGCCCTTGTCCCACTAGAGGAAGCACTCTGCGATGGGATGGCATGATGGCAATGATGGTGAGGGGGCCTTCTGTGTGAAGGCAAGTGGGAGACAGCAGATGGGCAAGGGGGTGTGCCGGGGCCAGAAACACTTCCTGGGAGATGGGAAATGTTGCAGGAGGAGCCAGGGTGGCACTGAGGAGGGAGCAACAGTGGGTGAACCAGGCAAAGGCAGGATGGGTGTGAGGGAGATGGTCAGATGGGAGAGGGAGATGGGAAAGAGGGCTTTGTGGCGGCAACAGTGGGATAATTCTGTGTGAAAATGCAGGCTTGAAAAAAGTAAAAGTGTTAGTCGCTCAGTTGTGTAGAACTCTTTGCGACTCTGTGGACTGTAACCCACCAGGTTCCTATATCCGTGGAATTCTCCAGGCAAGAATACTGGAGTGGGTAGCCATTCCTTTCTCTAGGGGATTTTCCTGACCAAGGGTTTGAACCCAAGTCTTCTGCATGGCAGGCAGATTCTTTACCATCTGAGCCACCAGGGAGACACAACAACAATAATGGCTCTCACATTTTCAGCACTTCCTACATATCAGACTCTGAAAGCGTGAAGTGAAAGTGTTAGTCGCTCAGTCGTGTCCGACTCTTTGCAACCCCGTGGACTGTAGCCCGCCAGGCTCCTCTGTCCATAGGATTTTCCAGGCAAGAATATTGGAGTGGGTTGCCATTTTCTTCTCCAGGGGATCTTCCCAACCCAGGGATCGAACACAGGTCTCCTGCATTGCAGGCAGATTCTTTACTGTCTGAGCCACAACTGACTACTTACTACAAATAATCTAATATCAGTTTCCCCATAGCCACTTACAAGTGACAGGACAAAGCTTATTTATTTCCTTGGAAATATTCACAGCCCCCACTGACCCGCCTTGTTCCTGGTGAATAGAAGTCTGTTGTGCACTCTGAATTTTCTTCCTCCAACCCTCTCCTAAAAAGGATGAATTCTTTTTGGAGGGAAGATAGGGTGGGGAAGAGGAGGAAAGAAGTCCTGTGTAGCTGAGGCTTGTGGGACTATCTCGTGGCTGCATGTGTGAGATGCTCCAGAGCAACTGGGAAGATGGCAAGAGGACTGAGGAGTTTTCCACAGGAGGGGTGATTTTAAAAATATTACTTTGAATTATTTGAGAGAAGGCAGTGGCAACCCACTCCAGTACTCTTGCCTGGAAAATCCCATGGACGGAGGAGCCTGGTAGGCTGCAGTCCATGGGGTCGCTAAGAGTCGGACACGACTGAGCGACTTCACTTTCACTTTTCGCTTTCATGCGTTGGAGGAGGAAATGGCAACCCACTCCAGTGTTCTTGCCTGGAGAATCCCAGGGACGGCGGGGCCTTGTGGGCTGCCGTCTCTGGGGTCGCACAGAGTCGGACACGACTGAAGCGACTTAGCAGCAGCAGCAGTACAAATGGAATTCTTTGTAAATTCTTTTTGAGTGCTAAATAAAACTGGATCACATGGGCCCTTGGATTTATAAAGTTTATGTAAGTATTTTCGTTTGCAGATGAAGTGAATAGAGCTAGGAGCAGTTAAATAATCTGCTCAAGGCCACACTGCTGGAAGTGGTGGTACCAGGGTTTGCTGCCTGCCTCCGATGATGCTCTTGTTTGCCATACCGTGTGTTCCCCAGGCCTGACTCATAGATGTGTAAAAGTGGAAGGGACAAGGGACCATCTCAGTCAGTTGTTGGCTGAGTATAGAGACTGAGGACTAGAGAAGGGGGGTGGTCACCCGAAGTGAAACAAGGAGGACTCGTCAGATAAGACCCTCAGCTTCCTGCCTCCAGCGAGCCTTATCCTTTCTCTTTACTGAGTGCGTACTACTAGGAATACTGTGCTGAGAGCTTTATGACCGACATCTCTTTAAAACCTGACAATCCCCAGAGGCAGGCATTATTATCTCCATTTTACATAGGAAGAAACAGAGTGGCTTGTTGGTATTCATACACTTCAGGAAGATCAAGACTGGAATTCGAAACTAGGCCTGTTTGGCTCAAACTTATGCCCTCAACAGCTCTTTCCTCACAACTTGCTTTCATGCTTCGGTTACTGAGACACTAGAAAGCTTTGGTTCTTTAATTCTGATGTCTTAAACAAAACTCTGTTCTATTTATAGTTGGGTCAAACATCTAGGTACAAGAGAAGCATTTTTCATGCAAAATTTGACATTGTTTACAATTGATGTTGGAGACAAAGATGAGGGGGAGGTTGGGGTGTCGACACGACAGGGAATCACCTGTTGGGTGAGGTTTCTGAATCAACAGTGCAAAACTGAACAGAGAGAGGCCTCTGGGGATTTATTTGTTCCCTCTTCTTCCACTGGAATCAAACTGACAAAAATATTCCACCACTAAGGTAGGGTTATTGTTAGCTGCTTTACTCTGGGGACACTGGACATCGATCCTTGCCCACCTGTGCACGCACACACACATTTAATTTACTGAAGAGTATTATGCACAAAACACCCCGTAGGCATGCACCCATTGCACATAAACAATTCATTGCCTCATCTCCGAAAGATGTTACAACCCAGCAGAGCAAATGCATGAGCTCACCAGGAACTTCCAGGTAAGGTGGGAATGGTATGTGCCTCCAGAGAAGGGTAGATGGGCGGGGGTGGGGGAAGAGTTCAGAAGACCAAGTCATCCTGTTTGGCCAGAAATCTAGAGAGCTTCCTGGAGGAGGTGAGGTTTCAGAAGAACAGGAATTTCTTGCCTGTCAGAGATGGAAGGAAATAGATAGTTCGATCTAGGGATTCTACGTTTATGTGTATATTTCTCCCTACAAAACATTCCCTTTTCTATCTTCTAGTTAAAAAACCTATCAACCAAATTCCTTCAAGTGTGTTTGTTATCCTAATTTCTCTGATTTCCTCCCCTCCTTCGCCTAAGTTTATTGTTGACTCCCTGTGAAATAAATCATAATTGCCTACTGTCACAACATGAGAACCACTTGACAGGCAGTTATCCTGAGATACTGTCACCGCCCGTCAGCCAGCTGGCTCTGGGGTTGGGGGAGGGGAGGGAAAGAGCCCAGCAGCCAGATTCAGGGTCCCAAGGCCCCAGAACATCTCCCATAATCAGGCAGGATGGCCCCTTCCCACGCATGCCCAGCAGCAGGAGAAGATACATGTGCTATAAGATGCGGGGGACGGGGGGGGGGGGGGGGGGGGGCGGGGGGGACATTTAAGAACTCCCACTCCTTTAAAAAAAAAAGATATTTCAACAGCCCAGTTTTCATCCTCCTTCTGGCCAATTGGCAGTTTGTAAGTCACCACCACCAGATGACAAATTATTACAGAGAATGATCAATATATTTTTCAGTAGAGCTGGCATTTGGGAAAAACAGACTGACATACAAAGAGACAGTCTTGGAAGCATTAATGTTCAGAGGCTACCGATTAATCAATAAGTAAATATTTCTTGAGTGCTTATATGGATAAGAGGCAGCATAGTGCAGCGATTAATAGGGCCAACTGTGGAGTCTGATGGGTCTGGGTTTGAATCTTTGATCCACTGCTCACAACCTGTGATATTGGGCAGGTTCCCTAACTACTATGCACCTCTGTTTTCTGTAATGTGTGGGCTGCCTGCCAGGATTAAACAAGATAATATGCTTAGCACTTAACATGCTTATGACAGTTCCTAGTACATGATGTGTGCTCAGGAAGGGCTGTTGCTGAGGTTGATGTCATTGTGCTTAGGCTCCGAGGGGAGTTCAAGAGATGACAGGGCTCCTCGTTTGCAGAAGTCTAAAACTGAGCTGAAGTGACCAAACACCACCATCACAGAAAATGGCAAAAACTTCAGGTCGGAGGTGGCTGATTTTGATTGTGGGAACAACGGAAGGTTTGAAGGCAATCGCTTACTCCATGTGGCTGGATTGATCAGGGAAGCTTTCAGAGAAAATGGAGACTCAACAAATGGGCCAAAAAAAACATCATCTGAGCCTCTACTACAGGTTGGGTGCTTCCAGAATACCTTCAAGAGAGGTGTGACTTATTCCCATATTACCCACAAGGGATCTAAGACTTAGAAAAGTCAAGCTAGAGAGTTAAAAGAAATAGTAGGGTACTGTTTATGGGGCTTGCTGGATACCTGAGGCTTTGTATGCAGCGTGAGGCTGCAAGGTGCACTGGAAGGCTCGCAGACCGGAGGTGTTTGTGTCATCTTTGAGTCCTCTTTCTCTGTTGCCACCACCTGAGGCAAGTCATTGTCTCCCCAGTCTGAGTTCTTGCAGCAGCTCCCAGCCCTCCCTTTAGCCTTCCATTCTTAGCAGAGAGTCAGAGTTGAGTCAGAGTGAGGCTGCTATTGGGTCCTGGTGCACCCAGAAGGACAGCTGGCTGAAGGTGCCAATTGCAAAGAAAGCAACAAGGGATGGGCAAACTCCTGGAGCAACTGGGACCCAACAGAGCTGGGATTATCGAGGGGGCGTGGTCTGTGGTAGGAGCTGCATTCTCAGGGGAAGGACAGGGCCACCACATGGAAGTAACTCACCCTGGCTTTTCTCTCCTTCTCCCCTCTGATCTCCTGTTGCAGTTGCTATTGATTGAACTCTACTGGGAGCCAGAGGGCAAAGGAGAACCCGTGATGCAGTTAAAGGCAAGCTTAGGACGATGCTAAGGAAGCTTGGGCCCCTAGTCTCTCACTGGCCCAAGTCCCTTCCCAGGTTATATGTTTATAACTTTGTGTCATTTTTCTTGAGCAAGACTCCCCAATTGTTTAAGCTTGAGGCCCCACAAGGTCTGGATCTGTCCTTACATTAATTATCAGCCTAGTAGGACTCAAAGCAAGGTGGAAGGGTCTAAGTGGTTGCTGGAGAATTTCTAGCACAGACATCCACTGAAAAGACCTAGTCATAGCTCATTAGTTCTCTGTCCGAAACCTTTGTATCATTCCTCAGCAAGGCCGAGGATGTGCTGTTCCTCCCAGGCCCTACCTGGTGGCTGCACTGTCTACTTCTCCTGCTGCCCCCCTGCTCACATGGCCCCAGCCACAGTGGCCTCCTTGACGGTCCCTGCATGACCCTGACACACTTCTTGGCCCTTGCTCTCCTTGCGCCTGGAACTCCTGTCCCCACAGGTGCCCATGACTCCTTCAAGTCCTGGTCCTAATGTCATCTCTCCCCAGGTGGCACTTCCCTGACCTTCGTATTTCAGTTACTCTTTGCCCGCTTTATTTGTCTACAGAGCACTACTCTTCTAACTATTCTCTAGTTTACTTATCTACTTGGTTTTGCATCTCTCTTGCTTCATTGAGCTGTCAGCTCTGTGAGGGCAAGAGTTTGTTCATTTGACTCCACAGCTGCATCCCTGGTGCCTGGAAAAATACCTGGCACATAGCAGGTGCCCAGTAAGTAGTAGAGGAACTAGCAGATGTTCCGTAAGTGCTGGAGCAGATCGTTGGATGAAGGAAGGGCAATCCAACCAAGCCCTGAGTGTGATGGGGAAGGCAGACGTGCAGAAGTTGGATTCCGAGGCAGGAAGGTCCACACTGCGTGAGAGCACCGCAGCATGGGGAATTGGTGCTCAAGCCCAGGAGTTTCGATACCAAAGTCCAGGTCTTTCCATCACACCCACGTTTTCCAGCTTCCCTCACTTTTCAGGGGTAGTATACTTCAGGGATAAAGAGCATGTCCGCTTGCTCCAGGCAGAGTGGGTCTGCTGGATTTGTTTTACACATAAGGTGTCTGAGAATTGTTTTATTTAAAGAATGAGCTCTGGGTTTGAAAAAGATTGAGCCTTCCTTAACACTTCTCCGTGTCTTGAAGGGAACACCCCCACGGTGGGAACTTGGCATGAACAAAAGCCTGAGGGTCAGGAAGGAGAGGCAAGTAAAGCAAGCAGTTGTGGAAAGATCCTGGGAAAACCCACCGGGATGGGGATGCAGGTGGGTGCTGAGCAGTCTGGACCATGTGCAGAAGACACCAAGGAGGCGGGGCATCTCAGGGAGAGACAGGTGATGAGAGCAGCTGTTGGAGAATGTGGCTTGGCCTGGATATCCAGGAGGGACTAGAGCAGAGAGGGCAGGGAGCAGAGGCCAGAGGCAGTGAGGATTGTGGAGGGGCTCCAGGAAATAGAGAAGAAAGGGAATGGGCCAATATTTTCCAGGATGACTGTAAGCCTGTAGTGCAAGCCTTGCTGGGACTGCATCTGGCATCTGCTTTCCCCTTAGCTCTCACCTAGTTTCTCCAGCTCCTGGGTCTCAAGCCGAATAGATAAGAGCAGGGCTGGTACCTGGGCAAGAGGAGTCAGGCACTCACCTCAGTGCAACACTGAAAGGGCACCCCAAACTCAGTATCCAGATAAATAAAACTTTAATGTAATATATTTTTTTAAAAAAAGCAAAATTAATGCAAAAAAATCTTTAATAAAAAGAATACTGAAATTTCAAATGAAGACAGAGATTGGAGGCAACCGCAGTGCCCATTATTAGGTGAATAGATAAAGAAACTGTGGTACATCCAGGCAATGGAATATCGTTGCTGTTGTCTAGTTGCTAAGTCATGTCTGACTCTTTATGACCCCATGGAGCACGCCAGGCTCCCCTGTCCTTCACTGTCTCTCAGAGTTTGCTCAAAGTCATGTCCATTGAGTTGGTCGGTGACGCCATCCAATCACTTCATCCTCTGTCGCCCCCTTCTCCTCCTGCCCTCAATCTTACCCAGCATCAGGGGCTTTTTCAATGAGTCAGCTCTTCACATCAGGCGGCCAGAGTATTCAGGGCTAAAAAGCAGTGGCTCTCAAGCCAAGAAACGACATGGAAGTACCTTAAATGCATAACACCAAGTGAAAAAGTGAGCCTGAAAAGGCTATGTATTATATGATTCAAATATATGACTTCTAGAAAAGGTAAAACTATGGAGGCAGTAAAAAAATCAGTTTTGCCAGGATGGGGGTGGGGTGTGTGTGTGGGAGAATGAAGGGGTGAACGGGTGGAACACAGGATTTTTAGGGCAGTGAAACTGCTGTATATGATGCTAAATGGTGGAATCCGTGTCATTATTCATTAGTCAAAATCCGCAGAATGTAAAAACATCAAGAGTAAACCACATGGTAAACTAGGGACTTTAATGCTAACGTTTCAATACTGATTCATGAATTATAACATACATACCACATTAATGTAAGTAATTGGGGAACTGGACATGGAACAAGAGACTGGTTCCAAATCAGGAAAGGAGTACACCAAGGTTGTATATTGTCACTCTGCTTATTTAACTTATATGCAGACTACATCATGAGAAATGCTGGGCTGAATGAAGCACAAACTGGAATCAAGATTGCCAGGAGAAATATCAATAACCTCAGATTGCAGATGACACCACCCTTAGGGCAGAAAATGAATAAGAACTAAAGAGCCTCTTGATGAAAGTGAAAGAGGAGAGTGAAAAAGTAGGCTTAAAACTCAACATTCAAAAAACTAAGATCATGGCAACTAGTCTCATCACTTCATGGCAAATATATGGGAAAACAATGGAAACAGTGAGAAACTTTATTTTGGGGGGCTCCAAAATCACTGCAGATGGTGACTATAGCCATGAAATTAAGACACTTGCTCCTTGGAAGAAAAGTTATGATCAACCTAGACAGTATATTAAAAAGCAGAGACATAACTTTGCCAGCAAAGATCCGTCTTGTCAAAGCTATGGTTTTTCCAGTAGTCATGTATGGACGTGAGAATTGGACTATAAAGAAAGCTGAGAGCTGAAGACTTGATGCTTTTGAATTGTGGTGTTGGAGAAGACTCTTGAGAGTGCCTTGGACAGCAAGGAGATCTAATCAGTCCATCCTAAAGGAAATCAGTCCTGAATATTCATCGGAAGGACTGATGCTGAAGCTGAAACTCCAATACTTTGGCCACCTGATGCAAAGGACTGACTCAGTGGAAAAGACACCGATGCCAGGAAAGACTGAAGATGGGAAGAGAAGGTCAGACAGAGGATGAGATGGTTGGATGGCATCACTGACTCAATGGACATGAGTTTGAGTAAACTCCAGGAGTTGGTGATGTACAGGGAGGCCTGGCATGATGCAGTCCATGGGGTCACAAAGAGTCGGATATGACTGAGCCATTGAACTGAACCAAACTGAACTGGAGAATGGAAGCAAACAAATCTATAATAAACAAGGTATCAAATTTCAAAATAAAGGCAGGACCTTTAGGCATGGCTGAGGGTGAGACGACGGAGGCATCATTTTCAGGGCTGGGCAAGTCCAGTATTCCACACTCTGAGCTGGAAGAATCTTTAGAAGTCACCTTTTATTTTTTAAAGTTATTATGCATTTATTTATTGTTTTTGGCTATGCTGGGTCTTCATTGCTGCTCGTGGACTTTCTCTGGTTGCCTTGCTCGGGTTTAGTTGCCCCGCAGCCTGTGGAATCTTCCCGGACCAGGAACTGAACCTGTGACCCTGCCTTGGCAGGTGGATTCTTAACCACCAGACCACCAAGGAAGTCCTATCCTTGTATTTTTCTGAGGAAGAAACTAAGGGTGACTGGGTGAGGTTGTGCTTGGCAGCGGGCTGGGTCTGGAGCAGAACTCTGGGCACACTCTCAGCCCAGCTTCCGGGAACTGGGGTCCCTGTTGCAGGCGGGGTGACTCACTGTCCCACGCATGCTGTGTGGCAGGGAAAAGGAAGAGGTGGCTGGAGCCTAAAGGACTCCCCAGTCACAAGTGAGCTGACCTTGAGATCTCACCGAGGGTTGGGAGTTTGGTTTATGAGAAGGCCTTCTTTACGTCTCTCTTGGATTATCACATCATTAATGAAGACGTGGGACCAGTCCCACAGAAAGCACATATGGTGGGTGGTTCTTGACATCTTCCTGGGCTCTGCCTGAGCCAGACGCTCCTAGGAAAAGCACCAAACCGCTCAGAGATCCCTGCCTCACCCCGCCGGGAGCCCTCCTGCTCTCAGATGGGCCGGATGAGCAGTGGACACGCTCCCTCCTTGAAGCTCACTTAGAGCACTCTTAACAGTAGATGCCTTGCCTCAAGTGGGCTTTGGATTTTCCCCGGACTCGTGTGGGTTTCCTCTCCCCTCCGACCCCCAGGCCTGTCCCAGCCGGACTCCAATGCCTGGACACTCTCCACCCTGCACGTGCAGCCTTGGAAGCGGGTGGGATTAGGAGAGGGGGGCAGTGGGGCCTGAACTTGACCTCCGAAGGTCAGAAAGCTGAGACAGGAGGGTACACGTGGGTGGAGTCACATCAGAGTCCCTGGGAGCTGGTGAGGTGGGGCCTGGGGTTGAGGACTCATTCTGCAGGACCATCTGCAGGCATTCAGGCCTCTGCTCCCTCCAACTGAGGTGAATGTGAGCTCAGAGGGCATCACGTGGCAGGCTCAGCCAATGCCTAGAGGAAGACAGGAGGGTCAGAAAGCGCAGGGACAGTGCTACAGCTGGACTCTGATCGCACACTGTCCTAAGAAGCCAAATTTGGAAGATCCCACATCTGCAAAGCCAGCATGGATTCGCAGGGATGTCAGAGGAGGGGAGGGCACAGGACCAGGGGGAGGGGGAGGGGTGGACCCGGGGCCTCCCCTTGAGAGGATGATGGATGCTCTCTGGCTCTGGAGATAACAGATGATTCTAGAGGTAAAGAGCCAAGTATGAAAATGAGCGTAAGACAAGAGGTGGGAAGGGCCGCGGAGGAAGGGTGTCTGAAGGCCTCTCGGAGGGAAGGTGCAGTAGGCGCTGATGCGTGGAGCAGGATTCTCGCCTGAGACCAGGCTCTGCCCAACCCAGCTTCCCAGCTGTGAGGCATCTGATGCTCCGGATGGCTGTCTCCCTGAAGCCCCTTCTCTAATATTTGCTCAAGTCTGCCTTCTTGCTGACTCAGGGGCTAGGGGGTGGCTCAGCCTTCAGAAGTGTGATTCCAACACCATTTGTTCAGTAGCTCCTAGTGTGGGTACCACTGTAATGGCCATTGGGTGTGATGGCTCGGAATCTGTAGGATGTGTGATCGTCCCCATCATTAGGACAGAGACATGGTGGCAATGGGGTGTGCTGAGAGGGTGGGCTTGAGGTCTGGGAGGTCTGGGTTGAGTGCCAGCTTATCCCTGTGTGATCCAAGTCCCTATCCCAAACCTGTCTTGGTTTCTGTGAAGGGGTTGAAGCAGCTTTTATTTTATAATATACAATCTATGGGAAAAGATATTACTGAGAACACAGCAAACAGCTAAGCCCTACCACATTGGCCCATGTCTGCTCCAGCATTTCTCCTTTCTCCTTCCCTTTCAGATGGGGTTGAGGGTCCCTGGGCAAACACCACCCCCCCCCTACCACTCCCCACCTCAGTTAAAGTCCCCACCTTGCAGATGGCTATTAGGTTGACATTGTGTGAACAACAGCCAAAGTTTCTCTAAAGATTACAATCTTTTCAACACCCTTTTAGAGGTTGTGGGGCCTCCCATAGAAAACCTCCAGCCCAGAAGTTCTTCCATCATTCCCAGGCTGACCCCTGAGAACAGAGATCACACCCCCTGGGTCTTTTATTTCTTTATTTTTAACTACACTGGGTCTTCATTGCTGCACATGGGCTTTCCCTAGCTATGGAGAGCGAGGGCTACTCTCCAGCTGCGGTGCACGAGCTTCTCATTGCAGTGGCTTCTCGTTGCAGGGCACAGGCTCTAGAGCACGAGGGCTTCAGTAATTGCTGTGTGTGGGCTCCAGAGCGCAGGATCAGTAGTTGAGGGTCCCAGGCTCTAGAGCATGGACTCAGTAGTTGTGGCTTAGTGGCCCCGCAGCATGCGGAATCTTCCTGGACCAAGGATCAAATCTGTGTCCCCTGCAATGGCAGACAGATTCTTAACCACTGGACCACCAGAGAAGTCTGTTCCCTGGGTCTTATATCCCCCACCCTGTCCACTGGGGCTAGTGAGTGTGTAATCTGTGCCTCTTGACTTGTGGCTGAATGATTTGGGCTGATGGCCCCTTCTCTAGGCCCCTCCTCCCTCAAACCCCCCCAGAGCCTGGCCCTGGGCTGCCGATAGAGGGGAAAACAGCTAATAAATCAGCCTCAATTCCAATGCGATCAGGTAGCAGCTCCTAAATGCCGGCAGCTCCTCCCAGACCTACCTCAGGACTCCCGGGTAGCTGATGTCACAGGGGCCACTCTCCTGGTTTACCCCCTCTCCCTTCCTAGAGGGGGTGTGGCTTTAGTCCTCCAGCGCTCTCAGATGTCTTAATGCAGCATGTAATGTAAAATTCACACAACCAGTGATCTCACACACCTGGAACCTGGCTCTCAACCCAGCTGTGATCCAGGGCTGAAGGGCCCACGGTGTGGTCTGTTAGGGCATGTGTGTTGGGAGAGCCTGAATGAGCTAGGAGAGCCTGAGCAGACCAGAGGTAGGGCAACCAGAAGGGACCCAGAGTCACTGTCAAGAGCCTGAGGGCACCAGAGGCAGGGCAACTGGGAAGGACCCAGGGTCATTGTCATTGTCATGGACCCAGACTAACATCTCCAGTACTCCTGGATACCTCCATAGGGGGAACACTGCTCCATCTCACAGATGGGAAAAGTGAGGTTCAGAGAGGCTGCACGGCCTGCTCATGGCTTTGCTTAGATACTAAGTCATAGACTGATTATTCCCCCTAAAGCCATCCATCTCCGGGTCACCTTTCTCCCTTCCCATTCCTTCTTCTTGGGTCACAAGGACAAGAGTCACTGAGGCAGTAAGACTGGGTCTGGGGCCTGGTTGTCCTGGCTGATTATGACATGGAAGGTGATATTTCAAGCCTCCCTTTGCTCTCTGGTTCAAGGGAACACTGAGCCCTGCATCAGGAGGCTCATAGGAGGTGAGGTGTGTCACTCCAGAGATGCTGCCTAAGCAGGAGGGGATGAGGATTATTGCCACCAGGCTGGCAGGAAGATGCCTGGGCAAGAATGATGTAAGGCTGAAGGGCACAGCAGGCAGAGCAGCCTGGCCAGACCAGTGATGCCTGGGAGCTGTGCTGGACAGCAGCCTCCTGGGTTATGCCCAGGGAAGGCCTGGAGGCTGGGACCTGAGCATGCCCTACATTGCGTGGGTTTCCAGGGATGGGTCAGAAGCCGTGATGGCCCACACTGGGAGGACGTGGCCTGTCCCAGCAGCCAACCTAGACCAGCCTCAGAGGGCTGGAACCTCTGGGCTGGAACCTTGGTGAGAGCTTGTTCATGGAATGTTAGGGCTCCATCTGGGGTGATGATTGCTCTGGCTTGCTGGGATGTGGGACTTTTAGTGCTGAAACTGACAGTCCTGGGCAAATTGGGATGGTTGGTCTTTCTAGGACCAGTGTTGTCTGGCCATTGTTTCCCTGGAGAGGGAGCACGTGCCGGATTGGGGAGCTGGAGAGTTTGGAAGGGAAATGTTCTTCCCCAGCCGGCCCCTTCCGGCCCTGGCCTCCAGCCCAGCCTCCTGCAGGGAGGGGCCTGTGATCTGATCTTAAATGTGCTGGAGCTGTCTCTGCAGGGGGCACAGGGGCTGAAGTTTTGTAGGGGTTCATTCAGAAGGAATTATTAGGAAACATTGCAGCCACCGCTCTAAGCCACAGCCAGCTTTGTTATTTTGGACATTTTATTTTTCATCACCTGCCTCCTGAACCCTGTTTTATGAACTTTAGACCTGGGAGGGGGTGAGGGATGTTATTGATTGGCCTCCTTAACTCTCCAAATGAACACTGAGTGGTATGGATACAGAAAAAAGCACCAGGCCTTAAAAGTGCTGAGTGACCCTGGACACAGGCAACAGTGACAAGTCATACTTGAGAGGCATGCGGTGCAGCCGGGCCAGGCGCGCAATAGAGACGTGCGAGTCATCATTACTGTTCTTGCTTTGCAATTAGACTCCGTGACTTTTAACTTCATTATTTCCTTCCTTCTGCTGCCTTTAAATTTTGTTTGTTCTTTTAGGAGGTAGGTTAGGTTGTTTTGACCCCATGGCTTTTATTTATTTAATTTATTTGGCTGTGCTGGGTCTTAGTTGAGGCATGTGGAATCTTTAATATTCATGTGGCGTGCAGGATCTTTATGGAGCATGGGAAATCTTAGTTGCATCATGTGGGATTGAGTTCTCTGACCAGGAATCGAACCTGAGCTCTCTGCATTGGGAGTGCAGAGTCTTAGCCGCTGGACCACAAGGGAAGTCCCTTTATTTTTTTTTAAGACCCCATGCCCACTATCTCATGGCTGTCAGACAAACCCCAGAGTGTAGCTGGGATGGGGTTGCCCCATTTAGCAGGTGAAGAAACAGGCTCAGAGAGGGTGCAATAGTGCTTGGAGGGCATGTGAAGGATTAGTGGTGGCCCCGGGTGCCAGCTCGGGTCTCCTGACTCCTGGGGTAGGACACCCTGCACTTGTCTGGTTCTCACTGGGTGGATATGTCAGCGTGGTGTGTGTGTGTGTGCCTGTGCTGGGAGGAGAAGGGAGACAGGAAGGAGGGAGCAGTTCTTTGAATCTGCAATTAGTATCATATTAAGAAGAAGCCACACCTGGCTCAGAAGGGGCATGGCTAATGTCAGAGCTGTCTAGGCACCAGGAGGAGGCTGTGTATTGATCTGTGCAGGCAGTAGCCCCCCTGCCTGCATGGGCTTTGGTGTCAGAGGGACCTGGGTTAGAATCCTAGATTCTGTCACTGAGTAGCTCTGTGACCTTGCGGAAGTGACTGCAGCCTGTGGGGCCTCGGTTTCCTCACCTGTAAAGTAGGGTTAATCACATCTCTCTCTCGGAGCTGTTGTGAATATTAAAGTATCCAGCACACAGTAGTTTCTCAACACAATAACTCTCTTACTTCTGCTTCAGTGTTCCCTCATGGGCTGAAGTGAACCCCGCTGGTTCTGGGGAAAGAACGGGATCCTGGCCCTGTGTGGTGGGAGGCAGGCAGTTTATGGCAAGCATTCACCCCTCCGTTGGGCTTTAACCCTCAGGAAAGTCCCCGTGAACGTTCCGGTCTATCAGCTTAGCCAAGGAGAATTGAGGGAGAGGATATAGATGCGTTTCGATTTGGACCTCAAAAATAAAAACTGGACTTCCCTGGTGGTGCAGTGGACAAGCCAGCGCGAGGGACATGGGTTTGATCCCTGGTCTGGGAAGATGCCACATGTGGAACAACTGAAGCCCGTGCGCCGCAACTACTGAAGCCCCAGGCCTGGAGCCTGTGCTCTGCAACGAGAGAAGCCACTGCGGTGAGAGGCCTGCCCACCGTAACGAAGAGTAGCCCCAGCTCACAGCAACTAGAGGAAGTCTGTGCGAGCAACAAAGACCCAGAGCAACCAAAAATAAACAAGTAAAAAAAAAAATCTCATTAAAAAGTTGCCATAGCCTCTCACAGGGTGTCCTCAGCAAGAAGATAGTATCATTGGTCCAGATTCCCTCCTTCCTGCAAAGCTCTGGGTTTATCTGCTGAAGGGATGTAGAGTCTCCCTTTCCATTGCCTGCTCCCCCTACATGACCCCTACACGGCCCCTCTGCCCAAAGCGGGAGAATCCTGGATTCTGAAGTAGCGAAGTCCAGCTGCAGTAACCATCCATTAGGCAGATGAAAAGACATTTTTCTTCACTCCCGTTACACTGCCCGCCCCAGACAACACACTCATTACAGTTCTATCTCATTCAGCTCACCTAGAGAATAAAATTAGAAATCAAGTCAACTCCCTCGAGTCTTGTTATATCAATCTGACTTACACAAAACAGGCCAGACAGAGTGTGAGGTTTCCATAAAATTAGGCTGTGTCCCCAGGGGCTGCCTTGAAGCTACCCAACGTTTCAGAAAACTGCCAGGCGCCCTTTTGCATAATTTATCAATTACATACAATTCAATTCATTGCAGGCAGAGGCAGGAGACGGTGACTTAGGCAGAAGGGGACCCTGAAAGTAGCGTGTGCTGGGAAGAGGAAACCCCATTTCTAATCTCCTCTCCCATGCTGACTAGATGAATGAGCTCAGACAAATCCTTCTCTCTCAGGGGACCCCACTTTCCCCAAGCATTTAGACTGGGACAACTAACTCTCCTTTAGGCAATTCTTGAATTTGTTTGAAATTTGTTTGCTGAAATTCTCTGTTGGTGGTATCCGAACACTGTGGTGGGTGGAGAAAGACAGGTTCAGAGCTTGGGACCTGCTCGGTGGTGCTGGGTCATTGAGAGGCTAAGGTTGGCACAAGGGCTGTGGATGACCAGATGGCCAGACAGAGGTCTGCTTCTCAGATTTGCTTGGTGCTTCTCTCACTTGTAATGCCTCCCTTTACATCAGGCTGCCATGTTAACTACCTCTGTTCTATTTCAGTAGATGATCGCAACTCCCTAGGGGAGGAGGCGGGGCTTCCACAAGCAATGGTGCTTTACTGATGGGTGCCCAGGGAGTGGGAGTGATACTGGCCAGGGCCACTGAGATCAAGGGTCATTGGTCCAGTGCCCTCTCCCCACCCCCAGTACCTAATCCCTCCCTCTATCCCTTCTGCTCCCAATCCCCCTCTGCCCCAGAGCATACTTTTTTATGATATTACTTAGATATTTGTTATACTCACCTAACTGCTTCCCCAAAGGTAGAGAATGGGCTGATGCCCTTGATTTCAGTCAAAGGCCTGCCCCCATCAATGGATGCTCAGATCATGTTGTTGGATGAAGGACTAAATGAGTATTGAAGACCAGAGAGTGACGGCTCAGTAATGCAGTTTACTGATCCTGACCAGAGCTCCTTGCTCTGGGTTCTGACAGGCCATTTGCTTGCTACCGATGTCTGTGCCATGACTGAATTCCCCTCTGCAGGGTCAGATGGACCCTGCTGCTGAGTCATTGCAGAGGAACACAATGTCTTTTGCCAGGCTCAGCACCCTCTCAGTATCTCAGAGCCTGCACTTGGCCATGATGTATGTAGCAACAGGACTGTCACCTGTGAGGGGCATCCTGCCTTGAAGGAACTGATTGAAACTGATTGGCCGGTGCGCCCACCCTAAGTTCAAGGAGAGGTACCTGAGGCTCAGGTAGGCCACGTGCCTAGTCTAAAGTTTCCAGCTGGGGTGAGGGAGCCCTGGGATTTGAACCTATTCCTAGCTGATCCCACAGTCTACACTCATACTATGAAGCCACGATTTCATGAACACGGTGAAACATTTTTAGAGTGCTGTCTTACCTGCAATCTCTCTTTCATCCTTCCAGAACCATAGGTATAAAGGTAGGTAGGGCAGGGATTGTCAGCCCACTTTAAGGAGAAGACTGATGCTCAGAGAGCAGGGTGACTCACAGGAGGCCACGCAGGTTGTGGCAGAGCTGGGTCCAACCGCACTCCAGACAAGGGATAGAGGTTCAGACAGGCTCAGGGACCTGGCTGCAACTCAGAACTAGCAAGCTACTGGCTTTTTTGGTTTGTTTGTTTGTTTTGTTTTTGTAAAAGGGCTGAAAAGAATAGGCAAGTATCATCCCTTAGAGAGGCGTTCCATATGGCAGGGGCGATTGCCCGAAGGAGACTTCCTAACTGAGCTAAAGGCAGGTTGGTCCTGCTGAAATAGAAATTATCTGCCTAGTGAGCATTGCCTCAAATAATGAAGCCCCACACTCCTTGGACTGGGGGGGTCCACAGGGCGGGGAAAAGAATGAGGTCACAGGGGTCTGTATGTTGTCCCCAAACAGGAATGTCAGAAAGGTCAGGAGTGGCTCTGGGAGGAGAGGAGCTGGGGCAGCCCCCAGCCTTTTGCTGAGATGATGCCTGCCTGAGAAGGCTCTGGAAGCACCTGCAGAACTGCTTTTGTTCCCGGGGGCTCTGAGCATGCTGATGGGTTTCCAGGGCAGTGCGTGCAGCCTTCACTCAGCCAGGCCCCTTAGGCCTGTGTGCGCAGCAGCCGTAGGGCGGACCACGTGGGGCAGTGCCAGCCCCGCTTCGAGATGTCTGCAGGGTAAACGTCTGCTGCTTTTGTCTGGAAGCAAAACCCTCAGCCACTGTTTCTCCAGCCTCTATGGAAATTAAAGCCAGGAAGCTAAGCGGTGGGTGATTATGGGGTTCAACTTGCTTATTAACAGCCCACAAAGGATTATCATGGGGCTTCTAGGCGAAGCCCACAGAGGCTTGGAAAAGGGCTGCTTCCTGGCTCCAGGCACTGCTCTTTGAAAGCACAATCTTCAGGCAGAAGAGCTCCGCCTCGCTGGCTGGGGGCACCCCCTCAACCCACAGGACATTCATAGGAGCCAACCATAGAGGGTGGGGCAGTGTGGGGTGGCACAGCTTTTTGTGATCTGCACCTGCAGAGGCTTGTGGGATGAGTAGGGTGAGAAAAACGCCTACCCCTTTATAGTACAGAGTTGGAGTATTTACAGTTGTCTCCTTGGAGAGGGAGACCATTTAGGTAAGTTGTTAGAACAGGATCGGGCAGGGGTCAGCAAACCCACCTGTTGCCTGTTTTTATAAATAAAGTTTTATTGGACACCATCGCACCCATTCCTTTCTAGATTACCTGGGGCTACAACAGCAGATTTGGGTAGTTGAGGAAAGACTGGCCCACAAAACCATAAAATATTTTCTATCTGGGCCTTTACAAAGTTTGTCCACTCATAGGCAGGGGAAAGAGTATGGATTTCAGAGTTGACTGGATATGGATTGGAACGCTACTTTTACTTTTGTTCCATCTAATTTTGGACATGTTACTTCCCCTCTGAACCTCAGGCTTTCCCTTTGACAAAGAGGGATGAGCATCCATTTAACACACGCTTACAATACTGGGTTTGCTCAGCATCAGGCCCTGTCCTAAGTGTTTTGTGAGCACTAACTCATTTAATGCTCACAACAGCTTTGTGAGATGGGTTCTCCTATGACCATACCACTCTACAGAGAGGGATGCAGAGATCTGGAGGGGTTAAGTAACTACCCAGGACCTCACAATACTGGGCTTTTGAACACATACGACATGGCTGTGTTCTTAACCAGCCATTGCTAAGATTAAGGAGTAATGGATGAGCAGAACTAAGCCACAGGGGCTGGGGTGCAATAGAGACTCAATATCCACTAGTTCACTCCTCCCCTCATCCTCTTTGCCAAATTGTTTGGCTTCCCACCTCTGTCTGGAATTAGGGTCTCAGCCTCATTGGATCATAGTTTCTGAGGTCATCCTATCCCCTCCTGCCTTTGCCAAAGTCCAATATCATGAAAGCTGCCTTGGCTTCTTCATTCAGCATGCTGCCCCCTTTCCCTTCTTGCTACCATCTCCCTCCCACTGTTTAGTTAATAATAACATATCATGTTCTGTCTGAGATGCATATCAGTTGTGTGTAATTATTGATGGAGAAATAGACAGATGATTCTCTGCTTGGACCGTTTTCACAGGCACCCATACCTATCATTTAGCATCTTTCTCTTCCCTCCGCTAATAACACTGTCCACTTTAGATCCTGGGGCCTTGATTTATTAGGTAATTTGTTTCTTCTCTGTGGCTTGGGCCTGCCTGTCATCAATATAATGGGATGATGGAAGCACAAGCTATAGACACCAGACACTAAAAACTAGGCAAATATTACCCATTTCAGCTCCTTGTCCAGCCACAGCCAATCCTCTGCTTATTGGAGGAGAGGAAAAAGATTACAGAGGGACACCTGGAGCCTGATTCTCACAAAATAACTCTTTGAAAACGGGGCTGGTTGCCCTGCTGTTTTGTGCTTTTGGGAAAATGAACCAGGAAAACACATGCATGTGAATGAACACACACGTGTGTGCATGCACACACACACAGTTAAGGAATCAAAGGTCCCTTCCAAAGAGATTGAGTATACTGTAGAGGGAAAAAGACTGAACTGGATGCCAGGAGCCTTGGCTTCCCACTCTGGCTGTGCCACACTCTTCAAACGGGAGAGCGGAGGGCATCTCATCTCTCTGGGCCTGAATTGCCTCATTTGTCAGACAAGGAGGTGGATTAGGTGGGCTCCGAGTGGCCTTCCAGCCTTAACCTGATGAAATGCAGCCAAGGTTACACAGACTGTCATAGGCAGAGTGGGAAACTGAACCTTTGCTGTTTAAGTGGGTGCTTTGAGCACTCCACCATGCCGTTCCCATCGATCATAATTGTCATCAAAAATGATCAGTCTCTTCGCCATCAATAGCCTTATCACAATCATTGAAATAATATCACCAATAAATACTCTTTAATTGCACCATCATGAGAATCATCAATGCCATTATCTCCAGGAACATCTCACCCCATCACCATCATCATCACACTCATTTCACTGCCTGTTTTCTCTATGCTAGGCGTCACATGCAGGATGTGATTTCATCCTGACAGCAATCCTAGAAAATAGGCACCCTTAAAATTATTCTTATTGAATAGAGGAGGCAACTGAGGCTCCAAGCGGCACACGGTAGTAAATGCCAGACTTTGGATTTGAACTAGGGTCTCTTTGGCTGCAAAATAAGCTTTCAGCCCCCACGCTACGTATCATCAGCATTGTCATCACAAGTATTCTCATCAGTGTCAGCACAACCATTATCCTCTACATCAGCATCACTGAATCACCCAGCATCATCTTTTGAATTGTTCCCAGTATCATCACCAGAATCAACATTGTTGCTAATGTTAACATCACCAGTATCAGAATCAATCTCGCCCATCTCGTTATTGCTAATTTTGTTTTAAAATAAATGCTACCATTAATTATTAGCAATATGGTTGTTGTCACTATCGTCAATGTAGTCCATACTGATGTCATAAATGACATGTATCCGTATCACCAACATTGTTTTTGGAGTTGTTTCTAATACAGATGTCACTGTTAACATCACTATGGTCACCAGCAATGTTATGGTCCCTGGCATCAACCCAGTCCACATCAATATCATAAAAGCAGAATCGTCTGAGCCATCACTAACCTTACAAAGGATTACTGATACTGCCAACAATATGACCAACATCTTCAGCAGCATCATTACCAATATCATCATTCCTAGTTCACCATTATTATCCTAATACAACTAAAATAAAAAGTACACATCTTCAATTCAGTGGACATCACAGATGTCAATCTATTTACTATTGTAATTTGCCACCATCTACTGAGTTCCTACTTATGAGTTGAACTGTATTTGGTCTTTTGTCCCCTGGAACTCTTCTGCCATCCTGCGAGAGATATGGAAGGCATAAATATTTGTCTCGCTGTCACATAACCCAGGCAGATGCTGCCAGGGTCATCAGGAATCTGAGACTTCTACATCTCCAGCGTGAGGTGATTCCTGGCTCAGCAGTTTTAGACCATTAGATATCCTTAAATTCCACCCATCCTTCCCAGCCAAGTTACCTCCCAGTTCCCCAGCAGTATTCCATCTCTTACTTCCTTGTGCTTCTACTGACTATTGTTTTAATTCAGTTACAACATTTATAGCCCATCTTTTGTTCTGGTATGTGTGTGTCTGTCTCCTTCCTAGCATGTAAGTTCCTGGAGGTGGGACCACATTTTTTTCCATACCCCTTAGGTTTTACACCAAATGTTCTCAATATATATGTCTGGAGGATTAAAGGAGAATGTTGGCTGGTCCACAAAAATCACGTGATGAAGTGTAAAGAACATCAGACTGCAAACCAAGACATCTGGAATTTAGTCTGAATTGACCCTAACTGTGCACCTTGGATCATCCATTTTCCCCTCTCCCCTTCTTTCCTCCATCTCCAAACTAAAGGGTTCTGGGGCTCAATCTTCCAAATATACTCTCAGACCACCCTATCCTCACTCCTTTTCTGCCGTTGCCTACTTCAAACCCCACATCTCTGGCTTGAACCACTACGGATATTTGTTAATTGGTCTTTCTGCTTCTACTCTACCCCTGTGTGGGGGCCAGAGAATGCTCTTTTTAAAAATTCGTATTTATTTACTTAGTTTATTTTTTGGCCACACTGGGTCTTTGTTGCTGCATGTGGGCTTTCTCTAGTTTCAGCAAGCGGGGGCTACTCTCTAGCTGCAGTGTGAGTGCTTCTTGCAGTGACTTCTCTTGATGCAGAGCACAAGCTCAGCAGTGGTGGCTTCTGGGCTTAGCTGCTCTGCGGCGTGTGGGATCTTCCCAGACCAGGAATGGAATTTGTGTCCTCTGCATTGGCAGGTGGATTCTTAACCACTGGACCACCAGGGAAGTCCCAGAATGTTCTTTTAAAATCCGTTTCCATTAGTCCCTTACTCCACCACACGGCTTCGTCCTTCACTTACAGTAACATGCAGCTGCTTCTGTGGTCTGCAGTGGACACTCTCCCTGGCTGCCCTCTCCTCTCTCACCTCATGCATCATTACCTCACCTCCCTGTTCCCAGACACATCGTTCTTCTCGCAGCATCTTGAAAATCCTGACCTTGTTTCTGATGCGAGGCCTTCACTCTGGCTGGCTCCTCTGCCTGCAAAGTGCTTTCCCTGGAGCCTCACATGGCTGGCCCCAGAACATCATTCAGTTCTCCAACCAAGTGTTCCCAGCTCAGAGAGGCTTCCCATGAGCACCCTCTGTGAAACACCGCCCCCGCCCCGCCCCCCCCCCCCCCCCGCCCCCACCGCATCAGGCCTCCTCTTCCTGCTGATCCTCCCACTCCGCAAACATGCATTGACTGTCTGCTACAGGGTTTCTCAACTTCAGTACTCCTTGTGCTTTGGACTGGGTTGTTCTGTGCTGTGGAGTGGGAGGGGCTGTCCTGTGCATTGTGAGATGCTGAGCAGCATCCCAGGCCTATATTCACTGGCTGCCAGAAGCACCCCTTCCCAACCGTGACAACTAAAAATGACTACAGAGGACTTCCCCAGTGGGCCAGGGGTTAAGACTCTGTGCTTCCACTTTAGGGTGCACAGGTTTGATCACTGGTCAGGGAACTAGGGTTTCCCAAGTGGCGCTAGCAGTAAAGAACCTGCCTGCCAATGCAGGAGACATAAAAGATATGGGTTCGATCTGTGGGTTGGAAAGATCCCCTGGAGGGCATGGCAATGAACTCCAGTGTCCTTGCATGGAGAATCCCATGGTCAGAGGAGCCGGTGGGCTACAGTCCTTAGGGTCACAAAGAGTTGGACATGACTGAGTGATTTAGCACATACACATGCAGGGAACTAAGATCTTATATGCTGCGTGGCATGGCCCAAAAAATAAATATGTAAATGAAATAAAATAAATAAGCTACAGGGCAGGGGTATAAGAGAAATAAAAATAAATGCCTGCCGACATCGTCAAGTGTACTCTGGAGATCAGCCCTGGTTGGGAACCACACTCTTCAGGAAGCTTGGGACACATCAGTGACTAAAACAGATCCCATCATCAGCATCTCTCTGCCCCAATCCCCTGGCCTTCATGGGAGGAGACAGACAATGAATGTAATGAAGTCAATTGGGTCTACTCTAGAAAATGACAAGTGCTATGGGACATAACACAGCAGCTCAATGGTGCTGGAGCACGTATGGTTTTAGAGGGCTGTTAGTGCAAGCTTTGTTCAAAAGGTCCTTTCCAGTGACTGTTATTTTCTGTTTAATCACTGCGTGTATCATGACATTAAATTATATCAGAATCTTGTTTACTGCTTGCGGTCTGCCTTCTCCCCTAGAAAGTAAGCTCTATGAGGGCCGAAAATGTTTCTTTTCTGTTCAACATTTTACAGCCAATACCTAGGACAGTGCTGGGCCCAGAATCATAGTTATAAATATGTAGGTCAATTTTAGGGACTGGGAACATGAGGCAAATAAGAGCTAAGCAGACAGTGTTTAGTCCCGGCCCTAGTGTTGACAGATATCCCTTACCTCCATGTTCCACCCACAGGCAATACTGAGGCTTTCCCCAAGCTAATTGATTCCACTGGTAATGAAGGAGTTCAATCATTTATTTAGTTTGTACTCAGAGATATTTTTAAATACCTAATTCTTTGGGTAGAATATTAGCCTTCTTCTGATCAGGGCTAACCTGACCACAAAGCCTCTAGCCAGGGAAAGTGCCCTTCATCCTGACAAATCACTTTCCACCCTGACATCCTCTCTTTTCGAAGAGAAGGCCAAGGCTCCCTGCTGTTCAAAGTGTTCAGGGTGGTCCCCACCACTCCCCTACGACTACTCTACCCTGTAGAAGGGACTCGAGCCCTGGCTGGTGGTGATGGAAGACGAATGATTCAAAGTTTTAGTGATCATCAGAATCACCCGGAGGGGCCCACCCTGAGATTCTGACTTAGTAGCCTGGAGAGGTGTGCCAGTCCAGATGGTGCCCTGTGTGGCTCTTCCAGGGACCAGTGTGAGCAGCGCTGCTCTAAAGGACCCACAGCTTCTCTCACGCCTGAGGTTCTGCCGATCCTTCCTTCCAGGCCCAAGATGCAGCTCTCTAGGTCCTGCCCATTCCTTGTCTTCTGTTAACTTTGAATTTGTCTTCTCCTGACATCTTCCATGGCCTTGCCTGGGGTCTTAACCATCTCATTTTCCCCTGGTATACTCTCCTCCTTAAAAAAAAATAATTCCAGTCTTAGTCACAAAGTAAGGAATTCTTTTCAAAGCCAAAGGTCTATACTGACCTCTGCTGTGAAGGATGTGAGGCCAGGAGACCCTCTGCTCCCAAGGAGGTACCATTTGCATGGAGAGACTGGCATATGGATGTGGAACCCTAGAGAAGGGTCAGAGATATCCCGTAAGGAATTGACAAGCACAGAAGGAAAAGCTGGCCTCCTTCCAGGGAAGGAGCACACTTTGTGATGTGGCTAATCTCAGAGGGTTCCAGGGGAAGGTGTGATGTGAGCTGAGCTCTGTACAATTAAAAAAATAAGCAACTATGGGGTTGAGCCATATGAAACTGCTGCTATGCAAGACCTGTTGGCCCACAAAACGTGAAATTTCGATGGCTCAATCTAAGAGGATTATTTTCATGTCTTCTATGTATCAGTTATATTATCCTCATTTTGTAGATGAAAAATTGGAGCCTAGAGAGATTAAATAACCTGTCCAATGACAGAGAGAGAGAGAAACAGGAACCCACTGATAAAACTCCACACCCTTGCTGTAAGGTTGCTCTAGCTCGGTGGGTCTCACGCTTTGGAGAAAACATCCAAATCCCTCCGATCTCTCGGTCCCCTCCCACAGAGGCCCAGTGCCTTCAGGTGGTGGTGCTGAGAATCTGCATTTCGATCAAGCTACCGGGGAAGACTTGTGCGGCTTGATCTATGGCTTATACTTGGTGCATTACTGGTTTAAGTAGACAAGATAGAAGAGGACACCCTTAAAGGGGTGAGGGAAGGTGGAAGGATGGGCAGAGCTCCAGAAGTGGGAGTGGGCATGGTTTGTGCCAGCAAGAGCAGGGACAACGAACCTGTGTGGGGGTGGAGGGAGCAGGTTGGAACCCTGGCTATGGAGGGTTTCAGGCATGGGCTATCTCTTTCCTTCTGGTCCCCACGTCTCTACCTCCCACCTTGCCCCATCTGAGGAGGTAGCATCCAACAGCATCAGCCCACAGGAACTCAGAAAGGGTTGTTAGCCTAGATAATTTCCCCAGAGCCACTGATCCCTTCTGCGGAGCATGATAGACCCTATTTCATAAAGAAGACATGAATGGCTGTAATCAGATACAATGTTTGCGACGCTGAACAAAATGAGCAAAGGAAAAAAATATGCAGCCAGGCTATAATTATGGGTGTAATATTTCAGCCCATTAGCAAAAAATATCTCAGAAACCTGCTGCCCCGCCTTCTCAGCTAAAAAATTGGATGTTAAGCTGGTGAAGGCAAACAGAGAGAGCAGAGCACTGAAGCAGAGGCCTAATTAATTGCATATACAGTGGTTTTTTTTTTTTTTGGCTGGCAGTGGCTTCTGACAATTCTGGGCCTTTTGCTGCATCAAGTAAAAAGAGATTGTTTTTCCTAGCAGGGCTGCTCTGAGGACTTCTAGACACTGGTCCCTCTTCCTCAACCCAGCCCAGTACTAGTCAAGGACGTGTTTGTGTGTGTGTGTGTGTGTGTGTGTGTGTGTGTGTGTGTGTGTGTGTTAAGTCGCTTCAGTCACGTCCGACTCTGTGCGACCCTAAGGGCTGTGGCCTGCCAGGCTCCTCTATCCATGAGAGTTCTCCAGGCAAGAGTACTGGAGTGGATTGCATGCCTTCCTCCAGGGGATCTGCGGAATCAAACCTGCATCTCTTATGTCTCTGCAGGGGCAGGCAGGTTCTTTACCACTAGCGCCACCTGGGAAGCCCCGTCAAGGACATGCCACTTACTAAACACTTGGCAAATTTAGGAGTTTTGGTATAATAATAACTATACTTTGTTGCTTGCTATGTACCAGGTACAGTGATAAAGCTTTACAAAATCTCATTTTTCCCTTTGGGAGCAAGGTAAAGTGATGCAATGGATATTGTTGATGAACTTCAGGTCCCTTGTCAGCAGCACCTGTGACTATCTTTGGGCGCCTACTTGTGAGCCACTGAAGTCATCTTGGCCCAGTCCAGAGAGCTCCTAAACCCTGGGGGCCAGGTGTTGGATTGTGGCCCAGTCCCCTCAGCTTGCATATCCTCTATGGAACTTTGCAGGAACTCTCCACCCTGCCTGCCTCCCTGCCTCCACATCCTGATCCCCTACTCCCTGGGGTCTTCCCTGGAGTTGTTTCTTGATAAATCACTTGCACATTATTCCTTAGTTCCCACTATGCTTCCGGGGAGTCGGCCTCAGACAGGGAGGATTAATTACCACTCTTTTTCCAGAAAAGAAACTGCAGTTCAGAGGGGATTGTAACCCAACTCAGGGAACTCAGTAAGAAATGGGGGATCAGGGTTTGACTCCATGTTTTCTGATCCAATTTGGCCTCCACGTGTAAACGTGGCACGTGCCCCTATACCCTAGTCCCTTGTCCCTAGGATCTGTATGTGATTGGGGCAGGTTGATGGTTCAGCAGCCGCCGTCCTAGGTTCTGAACTGGACAATGTTTGGGTAAATCCAATAATTAGATCCATGCCTTTGTTCCTGGGCTTCTCTAATTACCTGCCTTTTACCTCAGGCTCACCAAACTCTGCAGGAGTCCTGTGCATGCATGTATTCATTTAGTCACTTATTTACTCTTGCAGTCACCTACCCATCTAACCTCTTCCATTCGACTAACCCCACCCATTCATCTACCATCTATCCATCCATCTGTCATCCCATCTGTCCATTCATCCATCCACTCATCCATCCATGTATTCACCTATCCATTCACAGCCCCCAGTAACATTCTAGCAGGGGACATGGATTTATTCAGAAGCCAATCGCCATACCTTGGGATCTGTGCTCCATGGGAGAATGTACAGGCTACTAGGGGCTCATAGGAGGGATATCTGATCCAGTCAAACTTCCCAAGGCACCTGAACTGGGATCTGGCAGGTAAATAGTGAAGAGAAGAGAGGAATAGGTAGATTGTCCCAGACAGAGAGAAGAGCAGGTATGATACAATCCAATGGCCAGAGGTGCGTGAGCATGCGGAAGGTTCTAAGGAATGAAGCACATTCACCTGGCTGATCTTCTGTGAGGGAAGGAGGTAAGAGATGAGGCTAGAGTAGCTGGCTGGGGCCAGTTGTGCAGGACATTGCTTTGTAAAGGAGAGGATTGGGAGTGAAGAGCAGTGGGTGCCTCCAAAGAGGCTGTGGTGGTGTTGGTTTAGTTGCTCAGTCTTGTCCAACTCTTGAGACCCATGGACTGTAGCCTGCCAGGCTCCTCTGTCCATGGGATTCTCCAAGCAAGAATACTGGAGTGGGTTGCCATTTCCTTCTCCAGGGGATCTTCCCAACCCAGGAATGGAACCTGGGTCTCCTGCATGGCAGGCAGCTTCTTTACCACCTGAGCTACCAGGGAAGCAGTAGAGGAATATCAGGAGCAGGTTTGTATGTTTTAGAAGGTCACTCTGAGAAGAAGGAATGGGAGGGAGGAAGCCAGCAGTGGGACTGTGGTTGGGGAGGGGGTACCATTTGCCAGGGTGGCAGTGCCGCTTAATGCTGATGGAGACAGGGGCTGCTGCTGTTGCAGGGGGAAGGAGAGAAGTGGGGTTTTGTGCCAAGAGGAGAGAGAATTAGAAGTGGGTGGGATTTGGTGATTGATTGGGCATGGGAGGCAGGTAGAGAGAAAAGTGAAGGGTGATGGCCTGTTTCCGGACTGTGTGGTGGGGTGGGCTGAAGTGGAACTGACCAAGTCCCAGAGGGAAAGCAGGTAGGTAATGCAGGAGACCTGGGTTTGTTTGCTGGGTCAGGAAGATCCCCTGGAGAAGAGAATGGCTACCCACTCCAGTATTCTTGCCTGGAGAATCCCATGGACAGGGGAGCCTGGCAGGCTACAGTCCATGGGGTCATAAAGAATCAGACACGACTGAGTGATTAAGCACAGGGCATGAGGTTGGAGGTTTGGTGCTTAGTTTGGGGCAGGTTGAGTCTGAGAAGCCCCTGGGGCTTTCAAGTCGGGCTGTTCAGAAGATAATTTGATATCTAGGCCTGAAGCCCCAGACAGAGACAGGCACTGAGAGTAGAGATGTAGGTAAGGGACTTCCCTGGTGGGACAGTGGCTAAGACTCCCTGCTTCCCAGGCAGGTGGCAGGGGTTTGATCCTTGGTCAGTTCCATATGCCCCATGGTGAGAAAAGAGATGTAAGTATGACCACCACCCCTCGGAGTAGATGGGAAGGGCCAGGGGGTGTGTGGACTGAGAAGGAGAGAGCCCACTGTCTTCTGACAGATACCTCAACGCTGACTGCCTCCCTGAGCAGTGGGCATCTCCCTCTGGACTCCACTCCACACATGGACCACATTCCTAGGCTCGCTCCACTCTCCGGCAAGCACTGGGTGCGCCGTCTACCTGCATCAGGTCTTCCTCCCATCGGCCCCTTCCCCCAGAGCCTGCTGGGCAGCAGTTATGCGGGTCAAGTCTGGATGTGTTTCTCTGCTTACTGTGGGACGGCCTCTCCTTCGGGAGGGTTCTTTTGCATGGAGGAAGAAAGAGAGATTGTTCTTCCCTGTGTGGCTGCTCACCAGAGCTGGAGGGGAGTAAGCATGCTTGTATACTTGGAAGCTCAGGGGTTGACCTCCCTCCACCACTGCTTTTTAGAAATGTCTTTAATTGTTAAATGACTATGGGCGCACTGTAAAAAAGATATATAGCTTAGAACAGAAACAAATAAATATGATAGACTCCCTGCCCCTCATCCTGCTAATGTCTTTACACCCTAGTGACAATTATCTTTCCAGATTTCACACACATACACACACGCACACACACACACACACACACACACACTATGTCATGCTCATCAATTGATTTTTTGGGTTTATAAAAATGTACTAGACATATTTTTACATCAAAATGTATATAGCTCAACTTCCCATTTTTCCTTTTTCCTATAAAAATCTTAGAAGTTTATGGTAGAAGATGTGGAAATTCAGAAAAAAAAAAAGAAAGAAAACCCAAATCTGCCAGTATCCTAAAATCTCATTACCCAAAGATAATGATTAACATTGAGGAAAACACAAAATTTACTTTCACTGGACAATATTAGAAGAAGAAACTAAAGTTCAAAAGCACTATGGAACTTCAAGTAGATTTTTCTTCAAAATAAGAGACACTAATCCTTACACATTTCTTAACTTTAAGTTAAATCGAGAAGTTTAAGCTGTAATGTTTTATTTTAATGATATGATTTCTAGTTTCTTAATGATTGCTAGTTTAGGAAGAAAATAAACATTTCTCTGATAAAAATCAAAAGGTACAACTGATTTCTAAACAAACAGACTAAACTCTTCTACCTATGCATATATTTTTAAATTAAAAATAATTTTTTTTAAAAAGTAGGCCTACTGTTAGGATAACTTGTCAAGATAAATTATTGACATATTCAATCACTTTCAAAAAGAACAAACACATCAGGAGGAAATAATTATCACTTACTCCTGATACAAAACCGCACAGATGATGTGTGAGCCCCAAGCACTCAACAGTTACCAGCTTCTTCCCACACCACCTGACCAATGGCAGCCTGGCTCTGTGGAATGAGAAAGCAGCATTTCCTACACGTCTTTAATGGCTCAGAATCATGCCACAGTTTAGATCACATTTTATCTGGGGTGTGACTTTCATGTCAGCTCATTGCCTTTCCCAGAGTCACTAATTACCTTTCTTATCCTTGTTGCTCAGAAGTGCTGCATGCCTTAATTCCATGATGGTGCTTAGCATGCTAGCGTATTCCTCATAGGATTGACTAGCACTGTTTTCTTTGAGGTTGTTCTTCACAGACTCTTCTGATGTCTCGTTCTGATTGGAGCTAATTGCTCATTAGGTCAGCTTCGCAGCTGTCCTACTGGTATTTCTGTTCGTTGTTCTCCTGGATTAGTTCTATGACTTTTGGAGTCTGTTGTCTTCTTTCTTGGATTCTGTTTTCATTTTTCTGGGGTACATCCTCAAGGAACTTTTTCAGAAAATGTGGAGTCCCACTCCAGAGCCTGGGAGCAGCAGCGCCGTATGGGGGTGGGGAAGATAGATGTGAGTGGAGAGGCCACTTCCTGTTTCTCTGCAGTTTTCCCCAGCTTTGGGTGGTGGCCGTTGTTGGGCTCCAGCTTGCAGTTGGTGAAGGGAAGACAAGGAGGTGTGGACCGTGGCCCCAGGCACCCTGTCCTCCACCACCCTCAGCCTCACGGTGAGCTCGCTGCTTCTTGCCTCAGTGTGTCTGCCGCTGGGCTCAGTGAGCAGGCCAGGGGCAGGCCATCAAAGGCATGGTGGTGGGAGAGCTAGCTACAGGGAAAACCTGCCTACTGATCAGTTATTCAAACAATGAATTTCTTGAAGACCATATCCCCACTGTCATTCTGCTAATGTCACGATAGATGGAAAATCAGTGAATCTTGGCATATGGGATATAGTTGGTCAAGAAGATTTTGACAGATTATATCCTCTGTCCTATCTACAAACAGGTATTCTCTCCATTTGCTTTTTTCTTGTGACATCCGCATCACTGGAAAATGTTCGTGTGAAGTGTTACCTTGAAGTGTGATATCATTGTCCCTACACTGCTATCATCCTGATGGGGGCTAAACTTGATCTTAGGAATGATAAAGCCAATGACTGAGAAACAGAGGAGAACAAGCTGATTACTGTCACCTACCTGAAGGGTTTAGCTACCACAAAAGAGATCCAGGCTGTGTAATACCTGGAGTGCTCAGCACTCGAGACAATGTTTTTGCTTGTTACTTTATAATAGTGTTTAAAATTTAATTAACTTATTTTAATTGGAGGATGATTGCTTTACAATATTGTTTTGATTTCTGCCATACATCAACATGACTCAGCCAAGGTATACATATGTTCCCTCCCTCTTGAACCTCCCTCCCACTTCCCATCCCATCTTACCCCTCTAGGTTGTCACAGAGCACCGAATTTGAGCTCCCTGCATCATACAGCAAATTTCACTGGCTATCTGTTTTACATATGGTAATGTTTATATTTCAACACTGCTCTCTCAATTTGTCCCACTCTCTCCTCCCCCTGCCCTGTGTCCACAAGTCGGTTCTCTCTGTCTGCATCTCCACTGCTGCCCTGCAGATAGGTTCATCAGTCCTCAACATCTTTCTGTATTCCATACGTATGTTTTAATATATGCCATTTGTGTTTCTCTTTCTGACTTACTTCATTTTGCATAATAGGCTCTAGGTTCTTCTACCTCATTAGAATTGAATCAAATGCATTCCTTTTTTATGGCTGAGTAATATTCCATTGTGTATATGTACCACAACTTCTTTATCCATTCATCTGTCAACAGACATCTGGGTTGCTTTCTTGCCCTAGCTATTGTAAATAGTGCTGTGATGAACAGTGGGGGACATGTGTCTTTTCAGTTATGATTTTTCTCAGAGTATATGCCCAGTAATGGGATTCCTGGGTCATATGGTAGTTTTATTCCTAATTTTTTAAGGAATCTCTATACTGTTCTCCCAGAGAAGGCAATGGCACCCCACTCCAGTACTCTTGCTTGGAAAATCCCATGGACGGAGGAGCCTGGTAGGCTTCAGTCCATGGGGTCGCTAAGAGTCAGACACGACTGAGCGACTTCACTTTGACTTTTCACTTTCATGCATTGGAGAAGGAAATAGCAACCCACTCCAGTGTTCTTGTCTGGAGAATCCCAGGGACAGGGAGCCTGGTGGACTGCCGTCTATGGGGTCGCACAGAGTCGGACACGACTGAAGCGACTTAGCAGCAGCAGCAGCATACTGTTCTCCGTAGTAGCTGTATCAATTTGCATTCCCACCAACAGAACAAGAGGGTTTCCTTTTCTGGCATTTATTGTTTATAGATTTTCTGATGATGGCCATTCTGACAGGTGTGAGGCGATACCTCGTTGTAGTTTTGATTTGCATTTTTCTAATAGTGATATTGAGCATCTTTTCATGTGTTTGTTAGCCATCTGTATGGTCAGGGAAGCCTGGCGTGCTATAGTCCATGGGGTCACAAAAAGTCAGACACGGCTTGGCTACTGAACAACAACAAGACATTGTTTGATGAAGTTATCTGAGACATCCTCTGCCCACCTCCTGTTAAGAAGAGGAAGAGGAAATGCCTGCTGTAAATGTCCAGACCCTCTCCTGCTCTGTCCCAGCCCCTGGGAACCTTTATAAACTTCGCTCAAACCATGGAGCCTTCACATTGAATGTCAAATTTTTGTTACAGATTAGTTTTTCCATAAAACCATCCTGAACCAATCAGTAACCTTTAGGTTTTGCTTGTTTAAAGTGTAAGGGTTCAAGCTTTCACATTCTATTAAAGTTCAGCCCTAAAATGGCAAACTATCTTAAAGCCTTATTTTTCAAAAGCACTTATTCTTGCTCAGATTAAAAGTTGCCAAAATATCTTGTGGACTAAGTTGCATTTTTGGGCTAAGAACACTGAGCACTGAACCTTTGTCCTTAAGAGGACTGCAGCTTCCAAGGTTAGGAAAGGCAGACACTTGCTAACTTAGTTTAAGATATGAAGAGCAGTTCAGCCTCCTTCAGAAACATTGCCATTTAATGCATCATAAATGTATTAACTCATGTTCATGACCTAATATTGCACTGCATGTCATAATGCACGAGTGTAACATCTCAGCTCTTTGGATCAAGCTTTCTGATTTCATAGTGAGATTTTGTCCATTCCTGCAGAAAGCGGCCCAGGTTCCTACAGGTCCTTGGAACAGTCAAGGAGGGACTTCTACACCTCTAGGGTAGGCTAGGGTCAAATGGCTCCTGTCCAGTAGGAAGAAGTTGTAGGAGAGACTTTCAGCTCCTTACTTCTTAAGCGTAAGAGTGTAGATTCTCTCAGCAGGGAGTGAGACAGGCTGGGACCTGGGACCTTTCCCTGCAGTGCTGCAATGACTGCACCTCGACACACCTTTCCTCCCGCAACAAAATACAAAGAAACTATAGGGGCTAAAAATAACTGTATGCATGTACTTTTGGGGCCAATTCTGGACAAACGATACAAAGATACCAAAAACCTAACGGCCACTTTCGAAGAGCTGAGAGCAAAAGCAGGGAAAAGGGCAGGCGCCACCCCCTCACCCTGCTCCCCCACTATCCACACCACAATACCACCGAAAGTGTGGGCAAACCACCTAAGGCACGCCTCCAAACTGACCCCTGGACAACCCTCACCCTATGTAAGGAACAAGTTTGTCTCTCCTGGAATAGGTGTGCCAGCAAAGGAAACTGTTGCTTATTCTAGCTCTTTCTTGCTGCAGCTGCTGCTGCTGCTAAGTTGCTTCAGTCGTGTCTGACTCTGTGCGACCCCAGAGATGGCAGCCCACCAGGGTCCCCCATCCCCGGGATTCTCCAGGCAAGAACACCCGAGTGGGTTGCCATTTCCTTCTCCAATGCATGAAAGTGAAAAGTGAAAGTGAAGTCGCTCAGTTGTGTCCGACTCCTAGTGACCCCATGGACTGCAGCCTACCAGGCTCCTTCGTCCATGGGATTCGCCAGGCAAGAGTACTGGAGTGGGGTGCCATCGCCTTCTCCACTCGCTGCAGCAGGGGCCCCAATAAAGCCTTGCTTGGAAAAAATCAGTGTATTAGCTTTGGTGAGATTTTGAGAAGAATTTTTACATGTCCCCTCTGGCAAAGTATCCTCTGGTTGAGGGCACTGGAGTGCAGTGTGTGGAACACTTGTTATTATTAAAAGGTGAAAACACTATTTTGACAAAATATGGAGATAAATTTATACTAATTAAATTATTGAAAGTATCATGGGTAAAACTTTGAAAAGGTTAATTTCTGTCAAATACACTAGATGATGAAGAAATGTCCATATTAACAGTAAGTGTTTTCTTAAGCTTTTCTTTTTTTAAACCTTCCCATCCCTTCTGAAGTTGGGCATTTAATTCATCTCTGACCTGGTCCTTCTCAGAGTTGCTAACTTAGTAAGTGCTTTTCTTGTAGAACCCCTTCTTAATGAGCAATATGCCTCCTTATATTATAAAATCTTTATGGATATGCCTTAGAAAAAAATTTTTTGTAGATTAGTAAAAGTGTATTCCAAGAATGCTCAAACTACCACACAATTGCACTCATCTCACATGCTCAAAATTCTCCAAGCCAGGCTTCAGCAACACATGAACCGTGAACTTCCAGATGTTCAAGCTGGTTTTAGAAAAGGCAGAAGAACCAGAGATCAAATTGCCAACATCCACTGGGTCATCGAAAAAGCAAGAGAGTTCCAGAAAAACATCTATTTCTGCTTTATTGACTATGTCAAAGCCTTTGACTGTGTGGATCACAATAAACTGTGGAAAATTCTGAAAGAGATGGGAATACCAGACCACCTGACCTGCCTCTTGAGAAATCTGTATGCAGGTCAGGAAGCAACAGTTAGAACTGGACATGGAACAACAGACTGGTTCCAAAAAGGAAAAGGAGTACGTCAAGGCTGTATATTGTCACCCTGCTTATTTAACTTATATGCAGAGTACATCATGAGAAAGGCTGGGCTGGAAGAAGCATAAGCTGGAATCAAGATTGCCAGGAGAAATATCAATAACCTCAGATATGCAGATGACACCACCCTTATGGCAGAAAGTGAAGAGGAACTAAAAAGCCTCTTGATGAAGGTGAAAGTGGAGAGTGAAAAAGTTGGCTTAAAGCTCAACATTCAGAAAACTAAGATCATGGCATCTGGTGCCATCACTTCATGGGAAATATATGGGGAAACAGTGGAAACAGTGTCAGACTTTATTTTTCTGGGCTCCAAAATCACTGCAGATGGTGACTGCAGCCATGAAATTAAAAGATGCTTACTCCTTGGAAGGAAAGTTATGACCAACCTGGATAGTATATTCAAAAGCAGAGACATTACTTTGCCAACAAAGGTCCATCTAGTCAAGGCTATGGTTTTTCCTGTGCTCATGTATGGATGTGAGAGTTGGACGGTGAAGAAAGCTGAGCGCCAAAGAATGGATGCTTTTGAACTGTGGTGTTGGAGAAGACTCTTGAGAGTCCCTTGGACTGCAAGGAGATCCAACCAGTCCATTCTAAAGATCAGTCCTGGGATTTCTTTGGAAGGAATGATGCTAAAGCTGAAACTCCAGTACTTTGGCCACCTGATGCGAAGAGTTGACTCATTGGAAAAGACTCTGATGATGGGAGGAATTGGGAGCAAGAGGAGAAGGGGACGACAGAGGATGAGATGGCTGGATGGCATCACTGACTCGATGGATGTGAGTCTGAGTGAACTCTGGGAGTTGGTGATGGACAGGGAGGCCTGGCGTGCTGCGATTCATGGGGTCGCAAAGACTCGGACACGACTGAGTGACTGAACTGAACTGATTTTCATGTTAAAAAAAGAAAATGTGTATAACATAGGTGGAGTTACAAAGCTAGTAAATTTGAGTCCTTGAATATTTTGAAATGTCTTCACTGTGACCTTGCACTTAAATAAGAGATTCCAACTCAGTTTCCTTTCTGATTGCTGTAGTTACTGTTCAGTTGCCTTCTAGAAAGTTCTTTTGTGTAAGAAAAAATCTAATGCAGTTTGATTGCTATTTATTTTTAGATATTTTCGGTTTTTTCCCTTAAGAAGGTTTATGATTTCTTCTTGATCATTGGGCTTCAGAAACTTTCCCAATTTGTTGCAAACTGTGTATCTTTTTTCCCTGCACTGGCTCTGTACTTGGTGAGAATAGTAGAAGGCTCCTGCTTCTCCAGTTGGCCTGCTTCCCTTTCCCTTGGGAACTACCACTGTCTCACTCTCTTCACCTGACTTCTGTTAATGAAGAGGATCCAGTCTGAGGGTTCTTTTTCTCCAGCCAGGAGATTGGTTGAGGTATGGACATGTGATCCAGTTCAGGGCAATCAGAGTACTTTTTAGAGATGATTTAGATGCTGAGAAAGAGGATTATGCTTTTTTTACCTGGGTTTGGTGGAAGGAAGAAGTAAGACTTGAGCTTCTGGAGGACTTCTTGGCCACAACAACTAAAGATCCTGCCTGGGCATGAACCCAACCCAGGGAGTCAGAGGGGAAGATGAGAGTGAAAGAGAGAAAGGGAGAAAGAGAATGAATGAATGTCAAATCATGAAACTCTGGAGGCAGGGGTGACAGGAGTCATATCAGACAATACATTCATTTTGTCTTTACAAGATTTGATTTGGTTTCCCTCAAGATAAACAAAAGAATCTTGATAATGGAATGACAACTTTTAACCAAAAAAAAAATTTTGTCTTTCAACAGCCAAGGAGAATTTCCTTTTATTACTTGATTAATCCTTGGCTCTTGGACTGCAAGGAGATCCAACCAGTCCATTCTAAAGGAGATCAGTCCTGGGTGTTCTTTGGAAGGAATGATGCTAAAGCTGAAACTCCAGTACTTTGGCCACCTCATGCGAAGAGTTGACTCATTGGAAAAGACTCTGATGCTGGGATGGATTGGGGGCAAGAGGAGAAGGGGACAACAGAGGATGACATGGCTGGATGGCATCACTGACTCGATGGACAGGAGTTTGAGTGAACTCCGGGAGTTGGTGATGGACAGGGAGGCCTGGCGTGCTGCGATTCATGGGGTCGCAAAGAGTCGGACACAACTGAGTGACTGAACTGAACTGAACTGAACAGCTGATCAAGAATCTTTCTGCAATGCAGGAGACCCAGGTTCAGTTCCTGGGTTGAGAAGATCCCCTGGGGAAGGGAATGGTAACCCACTCCAGTATTCTTGCCTGGACAATTCCTTGGACAGAGGAGCCTGGCAGGCTATAGTCACAAAGAGTTGGACATGACTGAATGACTCACATTTCCTCCCTTTTATGACTTCAGTTCTCGTCTAAAATTCCTATTGAGTATTGGCTCTCTGGGATCTAGCCTCCATCTCCTTTTGTCTTTCCTCATCTTAAAAACCACTTTGACATTTTAATCTATATTCTGATACAGTTCCTAGACTTTATTGTTTGATTTGGTCTTTCTACTCTTCAGCCCTCATATTAAGTTCTTCACTTCAGCCAGTGTGTTTCTAATTCTAAGAACTTTTAAATTTTGTTTGCTCCTGTTTCCCCCCACGCCACCCCCACCATGGCAAGTTGCTTTTGTTTTATGCATGTAACCGTCAATGAATTAGCATTTGTTTTCTGTTGGCTGTGTCATCTCTGTTTTTCCTTCTCAGTTGCTCTATTCTCGTTGATCCTTCTCTTTTCTGTGGTTGTTTTCCTCAGAACTTAGTCATTCTCAGGCATCCATCGGTGTGTGTGAATGACAAGCTACAGTGATAATTACTGGCTCAGATGGGACTTTCCTCTGTGTGGGTCTATGTTTATGTAGATCTTCTGGGGTAGGTCTCTGTCCTACATGGGTCTGGGGTCCTGGAACTGTCTGGGTGAGGTTTGCTGACAGGGAGCAGAAACACAGGCTCCTGACCTGCCACCATTGCTGAAGTAAGATGACTTTCCTCTGAATGTGGAATGCCTCAGTTACAGAGATTTTGATTTATGAGATGCCAAAAATCCTTAAATTCTTCAAATTGCACATCAAAAAGAAGAGGACTAATGGGAAAAACAGGGGTAGGGATAAGTTACTCAAAAGTCAAGACACATTATCATCAGACCATTCACAAAAGTAATAGCAACCCAAGTTGTTGAAATGCTGGGGTTTAAAAAAAGTACATGATAAATTGCTAACAAAAAAAAATTACAGTAAATATAAGGCTTAACTTTTTTTTTTTAAAGCAAGAGTATCATGATAGAAGGAGATATAAGGTAGATTGCAGGCTTTCTTTTTGGTTTTGGCTGGCCCTTATGGCATTTGGGATCTTACCCTAACCAGGGATCAAACCCACAGCCTCTGACTTGGAAGCACAGAGTCTTAACCACTGGACAACCAGCAAAGTCTGGTTGTAGGTTTCTGAGTTATGAAAATGAGAGCAAAATACACAGAGAACACAGAGCACCGTGTAATAAACCCTCCCAAGACAATGCTGTGACCATGAGCAGGAGTGTGGTTGCATGCCCTGTGCTCTGCGCTCCGGGGTTCAGCTTGTGTTGCATTCAGCTGCCATCACTTGGTGGCACATATCACAGTATGCGGGGAAAAGCGCTGTCTAAACCAATGCAACCCCGACACGGTACCGACATCATGATCCCATGTATCAGTCATGGATATGCTAATACAGATATAGAGACACATTGTTAGAACAGACCATGATTTTTCCCCCACCCTGGACTCTCTCTCCTTCGATTTTACCCCCTGAGTCTGTGGAGGAGGTCAGGAAGGGCAAGACTACAGAAATCCCTGCAGAACCCCCCATTTTGACAGTGTTCTTGACTTTTTCCTGGGGTTGAATGCCAAGACCAGTGGTTCTGTGCTTTTAAGAAGGGCCTAGAATGATTGGCCCAGCTAGGAATCCAGCAGTTTCATTTGCCCCAAAGCATCTTTGTTTTTGTAGCTGTTTCTCTGAGGCTCCAGCTTCAGTGACAAGTCCCTCTTGGGCCTGCAAGGAGTGACATGTTCCTTGCTCTGGTTCTCAATCTATTGGATCCCATATTCCTTTTGAACTGTGGTGTTAGAGGAGACTCTTGAGAGTCCCTTGAACTGCAAGGAGCTCCAACCAGTCAATCCTAAAGGAAATCAGTCCTGAATATTCATTGGAAGGACTGATGCTGAAGTTGAAACTCCAGTACTTTGGCCACATGATGTGAAGAAAAGTCCCTGATGCTGGGAGAGATTGAAGGCAGGAGGAAAGGGGATGACAGAGGATGAGATGGTTGGATGGCATTACTGACTCGATGGACGAGTTTGAGCAAGCTCTGGGAGTTGGTGATGCACAGGGAAGCCTGGCATGCTGTAGTGCATGGGATCACAAAGAGTTGGACATGACTGAGCGACTAAACTGAACTGAACTGATGATTCCTGCAACCTTTCAGAAATTCTTCCATATTTTGGTTCACTAATAGCATCCTTTCTTATTGTCTAATATGAATTTACTCTTTCTCTGAGTATCTTTTCTGACTTTTTTTCCAGTTGGACTTTGGTAAGGAGAGAATTTAAAGTCTATGCACTGTCTACACACGGGTTGAATTGGGAAATCTCTCCACCACTTTTTGTCCTTTTGACTTTGGCCAAGGCTTTTCATAATTTTGAACTTCAGATTATTTTTTGGAAAAAGGGAATGATAGTAATATCCGTCCTGCCTGCCTCCCAGGGGGTGGGACAGGATGAAGGGACATGAAAGTCATCTATGAACAAAAAGAGTGGCATAAATTTAAGTTGTTATTAGCTCATGGAAAAGAACCCCCTAATTTGGCAGATGAGAAAATGAAGCCAAGAGATGGGAAGCAATTTTGGCCCAAGGTTACCCAGAAACCTCCAGCCTCTTGGCTACTGGGCCCCATTTTCTTTCCAGGCCCCGTTACCCTGCAGTCTGCAAACGGCCAGGGATGCATTGCTGGGGGCAGAGCAATTGAGGATTCGGAAGAGGCAGAGATGGCATAAATAATTCAGTGATTGCCGACCACGGGCCATTAAATTTTCCATGATCTGTTTTATTGTATCTGTTCTGCAGTGATACTCTCTTCCAGTTCAGATGCAAAGTAGGCATTTCACTGTGTCTACAGGAGCTGGCCACTGCTCCATCTCAGTGATCCAAGACCACAGAAGCCTTGGCCTTGGGCCCAGCTGGGCCCCTGTCTTAAAAGGTGGCCAAACAGAGGTTCGCATCACTGAGGCCTGAGAGTCAAGCCTCTTTCCTCCTGCTCCTGATACTCACTGAGCCACAGCAGAAGGTGACTCTCACCTTCAAGTTCAGGATCCACTTACAAATGACCTCCACTTAAGAGTCTTACTGTTGTCATGGATGATTAGTAGAAATGTAGTGGGTTGGGTCGGGTGAGAGGTTCAAAGGATTAGTTTGTTCATTGTAAGAATTAAAGCGCACCCTGATTTTTGTAACTCTGTTTTGGCATTTTTGACATTTCTTTATATACAGGGAGCCTCAAAACCTGGCAGTGGCTTGGGCCCCAAAGATCATGCTATGCAGAATCCTAAAGGTGGTGGGGACTCCCATACAGATGAAGAAACAGGCTCAGAGAAGAAGATGGCCTTGGTCAGAGACTCAGCCAGCTGGTGGTAGGGTGAGCCCAGGGTCAGGTGTCAGGACTCTCAGAACAGAGCCCGTCCCTTGGGTACGGGTCTTGGGTGGGAGAACTTCCCCTACACTGATCATCTCTGGTCATCATCTCTGCTCCTCAGGGTTACTGTGGCTTCTCAGATTTGTTTGTAGAATAGGTCACCTTCCCCAGTGTCCTGAGGACCACACAGTTTCCTGAGATGGCATTTCCAAGCATGCCTTCCACCCACGGTGAGGCGGAGGGCAAGGAAGAAGAACTGGGCACTGCGGGTGAGCTTCTCCTCATTGTCTGTGGTTCAGGAGGCTTGGCCAATGGGCATGGCCTTGATGTCTCCCTTCTACTCACTGACATGATAACGGGGCAGGATGGTGCATGGAGTCAGCCAAGGGCTAGAAGCCAGACATTTGCCTAAGAATCCTCAGCATTCAGTGAAGTGTGGTAGAAAGAACATAGGCTATATATTCTGTAGGCTGGCTCCAAATTCCAAATTTATGGCTTAATGGTTATGGGCATAAGAGAAACCACATCCCCTCTTAGTGTCCTGCCACATGAAGTGGAGATGCCAAATCTGAATCCATGGAGCTTTTGAGAGGCTCTCTGGTAATGACCATTTTGAGCTGCCAAAGTCCTTTTGGCATTGCCATCAATTAACCACTGCTATCTAACCAAGCACTCCAAACAAAACCTGATGGCTTAAAGCAATCATTCATTATCATCCACAACTATCCAGGTTCACAGGCACTCATCTCATCTCACCTGTGGTCAGCTGGGTAGCTCTGCTGATACCGGCTGGACACCCTCGCATGTGTGGGGCCACTTGGTTATAAGCTGGTCTAGGGTGGTATGCCTCAGCTCTCTCACCCTCCAGCAACCTAGCTCGGGCTAGTTCACGTGGCAGGTGCCTGGTTCTAAGAGAAAGCACAGGAGCGCATAAGCCTACTGAAGGTTGTACTTGAAACTGACACATTGTCACTTCCATCACATCCTATTGGCCAAAGATAGTCACAAGGCCAGCTCAAATTCAAGGTAGGGGTTGAGGCTGTATCCCCTTCTTGAAGGGAGGAGATACACAGTCACATTATAAAGAAAGTGGATGCAGGAAAGAGTGCAGGATTGTATCCAATTATACAATCAAATCTGGGGCTTCCCAGGTGGTGCTAGTGGTAAAGAACCCACCTGCCAATGCAGGAGAGATAAGAGACATGGGTTCGATCCCTGGGTCGGGAAGATCCACTGGAGGAGGGCATGGCAACCCACTCCAGTATTCTTGCCTGGAGAATCCCATGGACAGAGGAGCCTGGTGGGTACAGTCCATAGAGTTGCAAAGAGTCGGACATGACTGGAGGGACTTGGCATGCACGCACATACAATCAAATCTTCACAATCCTCAGGACCACAATCTCCCTCAGTGAGTTTGAGATGGACTGAGACAGGCACAGAACGACAGCACTGGGTGTGATTTTCAAGACGGGGAAGTGGCTCATCCAAGGCCACGAAGTTGGTGAGTGGGTATGAGAACCTCAGACTTTTAGAGTCAAGTACCATATGTCAAAACCAGTCTCAGGGTCATTTCTTCTACTGAATTTGTTCTTCGGAAAACCCAGTAGATGGTGACTTGG
The DNA here is from genome assembly GCF_003369695.1 of Bos indicus x Bos taurus. Lineage (NCBI taxonomy): Eukaryota > Metazoa > Chordata > Mammalia > Artiodactyla > Bovidae > Bos > Bos indicus x Bos taurus. The sequence goes on from NC_040085.1 coordinate 10,856,723, forward strand.
GGGTGTCTACATGTGTGTTCCTCTTTTTTCATGCTGCAATTTTAAAAGGTCAAGGAGGATCTGAGATTATATTTTCTGGCTCTTCCTTCTGGAAGGAAACCCTGAGGAAGAAGGACAAGCCCCATCATGAGACCTAGATTCAGATTCCAAGGCTTGAAGAATGTTACCCCTGCAACTTTTTTCTTCTTTTAGAGATGCATACAGAGAATTTTTATCTCTTGTCCCTGGGCTTCTCAAGACTGTGATCTCACCCTAGTGAAGAAAGATCCTCATGACTTGTCATCAAGACAATTGCTACCATCTCCTAATTGGCCTTCTCTTCCCACTCTGCCATCCCCAATCCATCTTGCTTATGGTGCCAGAGTAATCTTTCAGATACTTGGCTCTGATTGTGACATCCACCGGGGAGAATATCTTCTAGGAGAGTATGTTCTTTTAATTTTTTAAATATTTATTTTTTTTGGCTGCCTGGGGTCCCAGTTGCAGCATGTGGGATTTTTAGCTGTGGCATGTGGGCTCTAGTTCCTTGCCGTGCTATGCTGTGCTTAGTCACTCAGTCATGTCTGACTCTTTGCAACTCCACAGACTGTAGCCTGCCAAGCTCCTCTGTCCAAACCTGGAGCCCTGAAATTGAGAGCATGGAGTCTTAGCCATCATGAGCTTAAGAGTTGGGCAGATCCAGATTTTTTGTTTTTGGTTTGTTTTTTTGGCCTTGTCATGCAGCATATAGGATCTTAGTTCCCCAAACAAAGATTGAACCCATGTCCCCTGCATTGGAGTATAGAGTCTTAACTAGACCTTCAGAAGTTACAAAGTCACTTCTGCTGTTATTCTATGAGTCGAACAAATCACAAAAGCCTGCCCAGTTTCAAAGGAGAGGGAACATAGACTCCACTGCTTTCTGGAAGGAATATCCAAGTCCTATTATAAGCAGAACATGTAGGTCAGGAGATTTGGCTTTGGAGATCCAACCAGTCCATTCTAAAGGACATCAGTCCTGGGTGTTCTTTGGAAGGACTGATGCTAACACTGAAACTCCAATACTTTGGCCACCTCATGCAAAGAGTTGATTCACTAGAAAAGACTCTGATGCTGGGAGGGATTGAGGGCAGGAGGAGAAGGGGACAACAGAGGATGACATAGCTGGATGGCATCACCAACTTGATGGACGTGAGTTTGAGTGAACTCCGGGAGTTGGTGATGGACAGGGAGGCCTGGCGTGCTGCAATTCATGGGGTCGCAAAGAGTCGGACACAACTGAGTGACTGAACTGAACTGATCTTGGAAAAGCATAGTCTGCCACACCAACCTTGTGAAGGGCTCTGAGGCCAAGAGAGGTGGGAAAGGATGTTTTATAAGCCTAGACTCTAGGACCAGGCTGCCTGGCATCCCACCCTGGGCCTTCCACTGCCTGGCTGTGTAACTGGGCAAGTTCATGTACTGTAGTGTGCCTCAGTTTCCTTCTCTGTAAAATGAGGACCACGGCAATCTCTACCTCCTGGGGTAGCTGTGAGGATTAAGTGAGTTAATAATGTAGGAAAATGACCTAAGATGACACATAGTAAGTTCCATGTCGGTGTCTGCTGTTACCATGACTGATGTAATTACCATCAATATTTACTGATTGATTAGACAAAGCTTTCAAGGTGAGGAAGAGGAAAACATCACCACTTATATAGTCCTGAATAGCTGTGGCATGGTTCAGTGTTCTACGGAGCCCAGGGGAAGCCTGACTTTCTACTCACAGATCCAATTCCTCCATTACAGCCCAAGCTGCTGATTCTGGAGATCCAAAGTCAGGAAAGCATCTAAGGAGCTTGGGACTTAGAGCAAATGAGACACCAGCACGTCTCACCACCACCATCATCATGTCATCAAATCTGCAGGGTTTGGTCCCATTACGTATTTTTATTGCCTGCCAATGCCAGGTGGGTTTTCAATATCCTAGACAGAAGTGTGTCACATACAGCCCCACACTGCACTTCAGAAACAACCCTGCAGTTCTGAGAACTCAGCTTTCAGGAGCAGAGCTTGCAGTCTATGAAAACAGGCCAAAGCTTCCTTTTCCTCATTGCAGGGTGCTGTGGACATGCTATAGAACAGCAGGCTGCTGAGGCTTCACTGGGATCCCTCTCATTCCTTTTTCCACCTCTGGCAAGCCTTTGCTTTCATCTGCCAGCAGCTCTTTTTTCAGAGGTTAGCAGAGAGCCAGAAGTGCCTGGGAATTTAAGCCCCCCACTGGTGGCTCTTGACTGATAATGGATGGTAGGGACGTATGGAAGCTGAGCTCTCTTGTCTGAATTGAAATGACTTTCAGGAGCGACTCACACGGCAGAGTTCCCTGCAGGATCAGGCTAAGGTTACCCTCTGTGGGGCTCTGCCAAAGTCACGTCCCACTCCAAGCTTGGCTTGCTCTCCACCCCGTCCGGCTTCCCCCAATCCTTGACTGATTTCTCCTGTGAGGGAGAAATCAATTACCTAATCAATTACCTTCCCATGAATCCTCTTCTCAGGGGCTGCTTCTGGAGAACGTGAACTGAGAGAGACAGGATGCACAGGACCTGAGGGAGGGAGACAGTCATGAGCTGCACCCGATGTGGGAGGCTGCTGGCCCCAGCCCTAGTGTTTCTGTAGGGTCTTAACTCCTGCAGCCTTTTCGTTCTCCAGTGATGATGCCTCCCCAGGTATTGAGGGGTGACCTGTTTTCACATCAGCTCTGCTTCCCAGGTGGCATAGTGGTAAAGAATCAGCCTGTCAATACAGGAGATGAAAGAGACGTGGGCTACAGTTCACGGGGTCACAAAATGTTGGACACGACTGAGCAACTGAGCATGCACAAGCATATACATTACTTTCTGTTCTTCTCAGAGCCGCTTAGTCTTGCTGTTCCTCCCGGCCTTGGCACTTGCTCAGTGGAAAATCCCAGCCTCTCACTCTTCAGCCCACCTGCTGCCTCAGCCTCCTCTGCGGGGAGGGCCTGGCTTTGGCATGGACTCCATCATGTTCACTGCGGTCGGAGCTATGGTGGCTCTGGTGCCCACTGAGTGGACCCACAGGGGTCTTCCCATCACTCTGTGCTCAGATGCAGTGCTGAGCCATGGGGTGCAGGAACCTGGCTTTCCCAGAAACTGTTTGGAAAGTTCCAATGCAGCCCAAATTTTCAGGGGAGTATTAATTTCCTGGGGCTTCCCAGGTGGCGCTAGTGGTAAAGAACCTGTTTTCCAATGCGAGAGACATGAGATGTGGATTCGATCTCTGGGTCAGAAAGATCCCCTGGAGGAGGGCATGGCAACCCACTCCAGTATTCTTGCCTGGAGAATCATGTGGACATAGGAGTCTGGCAGGTTACTAGTCCACAGGGTCGCAAAGAGTTGGACATGACTAAAGCGACTCCGTAGACTTCGAGAGATAGGAGCCAGAAGATAGATCCCTCCCATCCATCTCCCCTGCAATGGCTTGTTCCCAGGCTCAGCAATTCCACGTGCCGAAGATACACCATGTGGCTGGGCACACTGGGCCACCCCACCTTGTATTGCTTTTCCCCCTTCCCTGCCTCATTTCCATGTTTCCTTCACTCTTGCTACCCTGGGGTTGTGCCTCTTAAGGAAGACTGAGTTCACTCCCACGGCTGCCATTTGATGTGGTTCTTGGCTGAGAGCTTGGCTGGAGCTGTCCTCCCAAATGGTCACATGTAGCTCCCCCCTCCAAGTGCTTGGGCTTCTCACAAAATGGGGTGCTGAGAGGGTGTACCCTGAAACCAAGAAACCCCTGCAGAAGCTGCAAGGCATCTCATGGCTTAGATGCAGAAGTCCTGACATGTCACTTCCACTGCATTCTAGAGATCTGTTATTTGGTCAAGTAAGTCACTAAGACCAGCCTAGATGTAAGGATTACATTTCACCTTTTGATGGAAGAATAAGCAAAAAAGTGTAGCTATTTTTAATCCAGCACAATGAGGTCCTGCACAGACAGCACAGTATCTGGCATGTGATGTGTGCTCAGTAAATGTTAGTTCAGGGTGTGCCCTCTTCCTGCATTCATTCAATGCGTGTCCAGCTCAGGAGAGGCCAGTTCCAACTCTCTACCAGCTTCTCCTTGGCCTTCCCAGGTAGCCATCAGTGTGCAGAAATGACAGGCAGGCAGGGTGACAGTTCTGAGCCATCCAAATTTGAAAGTAGTCTGATGTGGCAGAAAAATCTAGGAGACTGGGTTTCTGCCTCTAATTACAACACTAAGTTTTTAGTTGTCTCGAGCAAGTCCATTGCCGTTTCTAGACTCAGTTTCTCTGCTTATCAAATGGAGGATTGGACTAGATGAATTCTAAGCTCCTTACTGGCACTGCTGTTTGAAGATTTTGCTGATGCTCTGGAATGTTCCTCAGCACTCATAAACTGATGGCCAGGATGTGGGGCTTGATGTTTTCTCTACCCTCATGGCAGGGACTGTCCCAATTCTCATCTTTGGTGTCACACCTGGGCCCCAAACCTTGCCTAAGCTCTCAGAGGCCTCAAAGGTGTCTGACTTCTAAGCCAGTCCCAGCCTGACTTCCCGTCATAAGCTCAGCCTCTGAAAGTCCCTTCTGTACATGAGATGTTGGCATCATTAAGGTGGTGGTGTGTCCACGCCTCCCCTGCTCCTCCAGGGAACCTCCAAGGCCTTACTTAACTCGGATCACAATGTATAGCCTCCCCTGCCCCGAGCCGAAGCCCAGCCTCCCGGTTCGTGCTCAGCAAGTTTTCCAGTTCATTTCCTGGGAGCTTTCTGGTGAAGCGAGATGTGATTCTCAGCAGGGCTGACAGCATTTGGAGATTTCTTAGACCTCACCCCCACTGTGAGTGGGAAAGTTTCTGCCTCTGGAAATATGACCAGAGCATATGCTTTTATCACTCAGCTTCTTGTCTAGCAGGGACCACAAGGCTGTGGGGAATTGAGTCAATTTTCAATATGGGGTAGAAAAATGTTTCAATGCACAATATCCCCTGCCAGCCATCCTCCTGGTGATGGTCTCATGATTGTTTCTTGGAATGTAACATGAACCAAGACTCGGGTGAATTTAACCAGGTACTACGAAGATGGGTATGTGCCAGGTGGCACAGTGGTAAAGAATTCACCTGCCAAAGTAGGAGTTGTGTGTTCAATCCCTGGGTCAAGAAGATCCCCCAGAGAAGGAAACAGCAATGCATTCCAGTGTTCTTTCCTGGAGAATTCCATGGACAGAGGAGCCTGGTGGGCTACAGTGCATGGGGTTACAAAAAGTTGAACATGACTGGGCATACAGACATGCACCCATGCATGTATTTTTCCAAACAAGGGATGTCTCAGGTTGCCAAGGTGGAGATGAGTAGGGGGATCCAAGAGATTTCTATATGGTAAAATGACTGGTTTGGAGGTGGTTTGGCTCTGGAGCACAAAGAAGGAGATGTCTGGCTTTCTGTGGCTTGGGTGTCTTGGTGGATGCTGTTGCTGGTTACAACAGCAAGATGTTGTTGATGGGGAGGGCTGGAGAAGAAGTTACCCAGGGGATTCACTAGAGGAAATTTTAACCTTGAGGGGGGCTGCGAGGTACCCAGAGGAGTGGCTCTCTGGGTTCCAGTCTTGGTGTGACTGTGAAATCTGCCAAGAGCCCCCTCTGAGTTGTCTGGTCTGGGTGGTCACTGAGCTATTGTCTCAGAAGCAGTTGATGAGGAGCCTGTCCCTCCTCCACAAGGCTGAAGTGGATGGAATGCACTCAGGTGAAGTAGGGGTGGGCATTTACCACTCAGGAGGAGGCCTGGCCTGCAAAGGACAACGAGAAGGAAACACAGACCCCAGCACTCAGTGGTTTACCAAGAGGAAGTGGTCACCGCTGCTGGGTTCTGCGAAGTCAAGGAAGTGGACATCAAAAATTTTCACCTGGTGTCACGGCAGCCTCTCAGCCCACACACTCGTCATTCACTCACAGCATGCCGGAAATCTCCTTGCCCATCACACCCAAATGTCCTTCTACAGGTCCCAATTTTTCCTGAGCCAGAGCTTAGCCATTGGGTGCTGCCAGTACTCATGGGTGCCACCTACAATCAGAACAAAGGAAGGACCTGCACATGGCTTCTATTTAGCTTCTGAGCATGAGCCTTTCAGGCATCTTTCAGCTCAAATTGAGAGTATGTGGGAGGGTATTGCTGGAAGGTGGTATTTCCCAAAGAAAGCCAGCACTGAACCCCACTCCTGTCCCCCACCTCCCTGCTGCCCCTTCACTTCCTCTCAAGAAGGAGATGGAAAGAAGGGGCCAAAACTGGAGCCTTTTGTATCTATGGATTTATTTATTTTTTAAAAATTTATTTATTTATGTGGGTGCACTGGGTCTTAGTCGTGGCATGCGGGATCTTTAGCTGGAGCATGCAAACTCTTAGCTCTAGTATGTGGATCTAGTTCCATGACCAGGGATCAAACCCTGGCCCCCTGCATTGGGAGCACAGAGTCCTAGCCACTGCTCCACCAGGGAAGCCCCTGGACCAGCATTTAGAAAAACCAAATTTCTACGGGTTTTGATGAAGCCTGTAATCTGGCATCAAAGTCAATTCACTTCAATTAGATTCAAGACGAATCAACTCAACTCCTCTGTCAGTTCAAATTAGTCCAAGAAATTTACGAGAGGCTACCTGGGCTGGATAAGATGGGAGAGATGAAGACCTGAAGGGCTTGGGGCCAAAGTGATCTCAGAGAAGCCCGCTGGTCTGTGGGTAACAGACTGGGTCCGTGGGACAGAGGGGTCTCCTCTTCTGGGAAGAGAGGGGACCAGGGCCAGCCTTTCACAGAACCAGCTTCCTGAGAAGAGGTCAGACATCCACTCGAGTTGGATATTCATGAGTTGCAAGAGATGATGCAGCCTAGCCCACCATCTGCCTCTTTCTCAACAAACTCGTCTACTGCTCACATTTCCAAGGAAGGAAAATGGGTCAGTTTTCACACAAAAAAGGCTATTCTGAGAAATGGGAACATGGGACACACTTCTATGGGATGGATGAGGGAAGCAGCCTGCAGGGCCACCCTGTGAGACTGCTCCCCCTCAAAATTGGACTGTCCAGACCGAAGACCCCCTCCCGCTCCCACTTGATCTGCAGCCATCAAACCTAGGACCCTGAGGCCAGAACACCCACCTGGAAGACCAGAGGCAGTGGGCCCATTGTGCAGATTGACAACTGAGGCCCAGGGAAGCTAAGGGATCTGCTAAACCATGAGAGCAGAACTGTTTCCTATTCGTTTTCCTGGCCCCCACTCCACTCTGCTCTAAGTCAACATTACTCAGATATTTTTTGAATTATTGAGGAATGGATTTACTCATGGACCCACAACCAAATGGGGGAGAACCAGGGTCTAAACCTACTCTCCTTCCTTCTCCTCCCCTGGAGGGACATGTCCATGCACCCCGGGGGACACAGACGAGGCAGCCGGAAGTGAGTGCCCACACCAACCAGACTGAAGCGTGAGATGGCAGCGAGGCCATTTCACAGATCAACAAATTGAGACCCAGTGACTCGTCCACAGTCACACGGGGAGTTTAGGGGCAGGAGAACAACAGCTTCATGGAGAAGGCCTAATCCTTCCAGATGGGTCTGCTCACCTCTGCCTTTTCTGTGCTGTGTGACTTTGAACAAATGATTCAGCCAGTCATTCTGATCTGGGAAACATAATAATCCTATCTCATGCAGTGGGGAGGAGGATTCTGTGAGGCAGGGAGGGGAAATGCCTTGCCTAGGCCCTGCCATAGGTGGGCACTAGATCCATGGGATGGCAGAAGGTATCAGAGAAGGCCAAGACTCATACAAATAGCTCATGTTGAGAGTTTCACAGGTATTCGCTCATCTATGGAATGGAAACTGTTATGTTATCTCCATTTCACATGAAGAGACTAAGCCACATAGGGTAAGTCATGTGCCCAAGGCTGCTCGGCCTGGAAAGAGTGGAGCTGGGACTCCCCACAGTGCTGTTTGGCTCCACAGGCCGGATTTCCAGGCCAGTGCCTTCTGCTGTCTGCCTCTGGCTGCTGCTTCGCCCGTGACCGTTATCTGCTTCTAGTCTTCCTTCCCCAGCAGCCACGAGATGAAGGAAAGCTACCAGAATGGCCTGCCAGCCGTGGTGGACTCTGAGAAGCCAGGACCAGATGTGGGAATGGTCCCTTGCCTTCTCCCTCATCCCCTGTCCCCTGCTGCAACAAGGCCAGCTCTGACCCCCTAGCCTCTTCCCGTCCATGAGCAATCTGCAGAGCACTAAAGCAGATGAGGGCTTTGGCCCTGCGGAGGAATCTGGCAGACAGAGGCAATGAGCTGCTGGCTTTGCAGAAATGGAGCACCTGCTCAGGCCCAGAGGCTAGGGGGCTGGGGAGGGAGATGCCCTGGGAGCTCTTCAGCTGCTAAGACTGTCCCTCTGCCTGCTTCCACCTACTCCCATCCACTCCTTGCCCTCTACCAAGCCTGGCCTCCTCTCTGGGGCATGAAATGTAAATGCTCCTGCTCAGGGAGGAATTCGAGGTGAGCTTGAAGCAGGGAGCCTTTTGCTCTGGGGAAGGGCTCTGGCTAACATGATCTCATTCCCTACTGGCCCTTCAGATGTGTCCTATGGCAAAGCGGTCCTATGGCAAAGCAGTCAAGTTCAACTTCCTTGCTGAGCAGTCCTTCCCTCTCTAGTCCCTCTGATCCCCTCACAGAGGGAACAACCTATACACCCCCATTACCTGTTACCAAAAAGGCATGCGTCAGGGACTTCCCTGGTGGTCCAGTGACTAAGATTCTGTGCTCCTAATGCAGGCGACCACGGTTCGATCCCTGGCTAGGGGACTAGATGTCATACGCTACAACTTAAAGATCCCACATGGACTTCCCTGGTGCCAAGGCAGGGACATAGGTTTGCTACCTGGTCTGGGATGTTCCCACGAACTGTGGAACAGTTAAGCCTGTGCACCACAATTACTGAAGCCTGCGTGCCATTGAGCCTGTGTTCTGAAATAAGAGAAGGCACCACAACGAGATGCCCTGGAACTGTAACAAAGAATAGCCCCCACTCGCGGCCAGCTAGAGAAAGCCCAAGCACAGCAACAAAGACTCAGGGCAGCCATAAATAAGTAAATAAATTATATACGGGAGTGGGTGGCCTTTCCCTCCTCCAGGGGATCTTTCCAACCCAGGGATCAAACCCAGGTCTCCCACATTTCAGGCGGTTTCTTTACCAGCTGACCCACGAGGGAAGCCCGAGACCACTGGAGTGGGTAGCCTATCCCTTTTCCAGCGGATCTTCTCGACCCAGGAATTGAACTGGGGTCTCCTGCATTGCAGGTGGATTCTTTACCAAGTGAGCTATTAGGGAAGTCCATACATACATTTATATATATATATATAAATCCCACATACTGCAACTGAAACTGGCGCAGCCAAATAAATAAATTAATTCGTTAAAAAAAAAAGGCACTGAATCACAGTGAGTAATTTCAGAGTGGGATCCTTTCTTAGGCAGCCCAGGCCGGAGGAGGAGATTATCCAAGGGGCCTCCTCCAGGCCCCAGACAGAGTCCTGCCCCTGCGTGCTGTGCTGTGCCCCCTCTCTATGATTCCTGGGCCCGGAAACTTTTCTGGTTCACGTGACAAAGGTAACAGAGCAGTAGCCGGGGCCAGGTCCTGGGCTGGGTGCCGTGTTGTGGAAGACAGTGCTGTTCTCAGGATTTATTCAAGGACACGTCGGGGACCAGCCTGGGAAGGAAGGCCCGGCCCCTGTGCTCAGCCTCCATGGTGGTGGTGGTAGTCGGGGGGCGGGGGAACAGAGCTCAGACGGGCATTCTCTGTTGAGCAGTGGCTGCTGCCCCTCTCGCCCCGCTTCCCTGGGTGTGTCTGTGTAGACGGGCCCTGGCTTCTTCATGTGTCTGGAGGCAGCACAGCGGAGCCCCCAGGGACCTGCTGGAGAGTGAGCTGGGGTTGCGATGGGTGAGGGTCAAGTGTACACATGGAGCTGGACACGAGCAAGGGCTCTGTGGATAGGAACGCATCCTATCGCTTCAAGGCCTCGACCCAGGTGTGGAGCAGGACGATGCAACGGGGACCCCAGGTTCACATGCTGTGGCTGCCCACGGGAGGGGGCCCCCAGCTTCTCCCTCGAGTGGCTGGGCCTCAGCCTTCTTTTCACAGGATGATGCTGGGGTCTGGATCTCTGGATCCCAGCCAGGCCGGAGTAGGGTTTCCCAGGCCACCTTCCAGGGCCAGCAGCTCACCTGTGCCCTCCTAGCAGGACTCTCAAGCCCAGGGCTGGCAGAGGCCTCCATGGTTACAGCCCTGAGTTTCCAGGCCCCTTTGGACTTTGGCTGGCACTCCAGGCCCCTTGCTCCCTATGCACTGGGGGGAGGGAGTGTCACGAGCCCGCCCGAGGCAGCACTGAGGTCGGCTACCCATCTTGTCCACCCGCTTCCTCTTTCCAGCCCTGTCCTGCTCCAGCCCATTCCCACCACCCTCTTGGTGCTCAGAGCCCCTTCGCCGCGGGTCTGCTCGTTCAGAGCTTAGACCTCGATCTCAGACCAGTGGGACTGGGAGGGATTTCAGAGACCACTGATGCTCCCACCCATTTTATAGATGAGAACATGATCCCAGGGAAGCCCCCGGCCCACAGCCACACTGGGGATTAGGAACTAAACTCATTCCTCCTCCCAAAGACCTTTCAACTTTAAAGGAGGCCACAGAGGATAAGCACGGGGTGACCCCAGGCATAAAGACAAGCAATCAATGGAGAAACAAAACTGCAGCTCCTATTGCAAAGATATGACTAATGTCTTTAAAGGGCCAGGAGTTCCCACCCAGCAAGGAGAAAACACTAATGCCCCAGTTCTAGAAACGGGCCCAGGATAGGAAGACAGTTTTTGAAAAAATATGTAGATGGCTCTTAAACACATGAAAAGTTCGTCTTCCTCATAAGAGAAATGCAAATGAAAACTTCAAGGAGAGACCCTCTTTCAACCGTCAGATGGGAAAGATCAAAGTGCGGCAGCTCTGTGCGCGGATGGAAAGGGAGGGTGTGGGGGAGGCAGTGGGGGGATGTGTGGGCAGGAAAGGAGGCAGGGCCGCCTTGGGGGAGGGCAGGTGGCAACCCATCACAGCTGCACATGCTCCTCCCCTTGACCCAGCAAACCCAGCTCCAAGCCAGCATCCCTCAGATAAATGCGTGAAGTGTGGACTCTGCATTCATCCTGGCATTATTTATAAAAGGAAAACGTTGACAGTCAGCTGAATGGGACTGCCCTGGTGGTCCAGTGGCTCTCTGCTTCCATTGCAGGGGGCTTGGGTTCAATCCCTGGTTGGGAAACTAAGATCCCACATGCTAAGTGGTGTGGCCAAAAAAGTAAAAAGGAATAATACTGGTGTGAGTTGCCATTTTCTTCTTCAGGGGATCTTCTTGACCTGGGGATCAAACCCACATCTCTTATGTCTCTTGCATTGGCAGGTGATTCTTTACTCCTAGTACCATCTGGGAAGCCCAAATGATCAATGGAGGGGGGGTATTAAAAAAACGGTGGTGTCCACACAACAGAATTCTACACCCAACCAGCACAGGGGACCCTGAGCCATACCACATGAAACAGGCACCCTCCCAACCATACGCGATCGACACACAGAAGGACACAAAAGAACTACTGTTCTTTGAAACTGCTAAAAAAGGGTGTGGCTTCTGTGTTCTGATAACCAAAGGCTCCAAGATTCGCTACCGTGTGGGTGAAAAGAGAGAAGGATATGCGCATGCGCACACACACGTGCACACGCGTAGGTAGTGTGCACAACTGTGTTGGCAAATGCACATATAATAGTATCCGGAAGGCTTTAGAGAAACTAGTCGAGGTGGAGGCCTGTGCGGAGGGGAGTTGATGAGAGGACCTGGGGAAGAAAGGAACTTGGTTTGCGTGGCATATCCTTCTGCGTCTTTTGACGCTTTACAGCGGGTCTGCACCATCGATCCTAAGGATATGCCACATACTTGCACCAATAAATGGACCAAAGGGGTGCACAGCACAACTGCTGGGGCTTAGGCAGAGACACCCTGGGTATGAACTCTGGGCCGCAGCCCTCCCTTTGTGGAGTCAAAGGGTCAAGGGGTGTGGCCTGGGGTCTGGACTCCAGGCCCGGAGGTTCCCACCCAGCCTCCCAGGCTCTACTCACACAGGGTGGCGTTTCGCTTCCTGTGGTCTTTGTGAAGTCATCTATCCTCCTCCCTTGGGGATCCCCAACTCCGCTGGCTGCTGAAATCTCAGCTCCCCACCAGGCCTGCTCTGTCATCATCTGGGTGTCTTGAGATCCTTCCTCAGACCTCACCAGCAGGACTCAGACCCTGAAACGCCATAGCAAAGGGTCTCCAGCCCTCTCAAATGCTGTTGTCTGTCTGCAGTGTATAACCCACCTCAGCCCTGGGCTCCTGACACAGATAAGGGGTGCTTTGATAACTGCTCAGAATAGTCCCTTCCAGGCTTGGAGTTGATACCAGAACCAAGGGCTGAGTGAGAAGCCTGGGTAAGCCATTTCCTGTTTTCCTGGCGGTCCTGGGAAGGGGCAGTTGGTTGTGTGGCCCAGCTTTGGGCTAGAACCCCTGCCCTCCTCCACCTCCTTTGCCTGGCACAGGTTGGATGCTGTAAGCCCATTCTATAAATGAGGCAACTGAGCCCAGAACTGTTCAGCCTCAGCTGTGGTGGCAGGTGTCTGTCTGAGGAGACCTGCTCTCCTAGGCTACTTCTCGACTGAGTGACCGTGGGCAAGTCACATCCCCATTCTGAACTTTGGTTGTCTCAGAATCACTGGCCCTCAAAGGCCTTGGCTGGCAGGTACCACTGTGAAAGGCCCTGTGTGGATTATTGCCACATGCTGCCTCTTCCCTAACTTTGATGTGCCTGCTTACTGGGGAGTGTGAGCTTCCAGAGCGTCACACTCCTGATCAAGAAGGCACCAGTATGGACAGGGGCCAGTCAGACCTACTGAAGAAGTGGTGAGCAGGTTAGTTTCTTCATCGACACCAGGATGCCAGCCCTAGGAGAGCACAAAACCACTTCCTGGCCCAGCCATTTCCTCTTTAAATGATATTAATCGGGGCCCAATCCTTGGCCACCACTGAATAAGAATCGCCCACTTAACTACACCAACAGGTCCCATTTGGGTACCGACGGGCTGCTTTACATGGATTAGCTCATTTTCTCTTTGCGGCCACCCTAAAGGAGAAAGGCTCGGCAGACCCATTTCATAGAGGAGGAAGCTGAGGCACAAAGAGGTGTGAAATTTGAAAGCAGGTGGCCTAGGTCAGAGAGGAAGGAAGCTGGAGGTGTAGTCAGCAGGGGATGGAGGCTCCAGAGCCTGGGAGAAGCCCGGCATTCTCTCTGCTCGCTCCAGGGGAAGATGTCCTATCTGCCCAGGGCTTTCTCCTTCTCAAAGCCAGCAGATTTCCCTCAGAATCTCCCAAGCGAGGAAGCAGGGGCTTCTGCCGGCGGCCTTGGGCTGGTACGTGCCTGCACTGTCTTCTTGGCCCACATGAGCCTCTAGAGTCGGAGGAACCAGGCTCAGTTAGGCTCGATCTGCCTACCAGGTGTCCTCACGCCCACTATGTCACCTGCTGGGACCCGTGGGCGTGTGACTTCATGACCCCCATGGGAATGTCGGGTCTCCTGGGTTGAAGCAGAAAGTCCATCCGGTGCATCAGGAGGACCACCACACCTACCCTCCTGTCTCTACTGGTTTTGAGGAAGCGGGGGTCCAGAAAGAGGTAACTTGCCCAGGAGGCCTGGTGTGTGGGAGGCAGGCCCAGAACTGAGATTCCAGCCCCGAACGCAGAGCCTTTGCATCTCTGGGTGCCTGACGTGAAGGGGCTGAGCTCACCATGTTCAAACTAACCCCTGGCCTCTACTGGCTTCCCACCGCCTACCTGCCCACCAGGGCCTGAGAAAGGAAGCCTTGCTCCCAGGTGCCCTTGTCACTTCTTCCATGCTCGTTTGCATGAGCTCGGGGTCGCCGTGGGGGTGACCTCAGGCGGAGCTGCCTGTGGTTGGCTCTGTTGTCTGCTGAAAGGCTGACCACGAAAGCCACACCAGGTGGGGGAGTGTGTATGGAAGGGCTGTCACACAGCCACTTCCGTGGCCTGCAGCATCTGGCGGTTGTGGGGGAGGATGGGCCCCGGGGACCCTCTGCCTCCCTTCCAGGTCCCCCTTATGCCACAATAACAGAGGTCTCAGAGGCAGGATGGACAGGTCCCCTTCTTTCGCTCCTCACCTGCCCAAGAGCCCGTAGGGGGCTCCCCTCACTTCCTCCTGCTGACAACCTTAAGTTCAGCCTCGGTTTCTGGGTCCTTTGAGATCTGTCATTGCCATGTAACCCTTTAGGCCAGGCTTGCTCCTCCATCCTCCTGCTCCAGCCCCACATCTCCACCTTTGCGTTAGCCACTGTTTCTGCTTGGGCCTTCAGTCCCTGCTCCCCCCTCCATCTGCTCAAGTCAACACTTGCCGGATTCCTTTAAGCTGAGCAGAAGCTCCCCCTCTCCCTGGGGCTGGCTGCAGTGGCAGCAGAACCCTCTGCCACCGCCACGTGCCGCTTTTCCAGTCTCCGCCCACACCCAGCGCCTTTGTACACTCCCTGCCAGGGCGACGGCTGCTGGAAGCAGGAATCAGAAAGGCTTCAGGAAAGCTCTGAGTGAGAAGCCACTCCGACTGAAACAGCTTTGGCCTGTCAAGGCCACCCACAAACTCCCAGTGAGAGTGGAAGCAGGTCACAGGCACAGCATGGGGAGAGGGTAGGCTTCTGACCATAAAGGTTGTGAGACCCATGCTCACCAGAGGCCTGTCTGAGATCTTGGAGTGTCGTCTGACAGTCCCAGCGCTCTGGCTGGCCCAGATGTAGCCCTCCCTGGGCAGAGGAGTCATTGCAACCATCTCTAAATGACTTCAGCAGCCAGGTTATTATTCTAACAATTAGGATTACCATGCAGAGCCTCAGGCTTCCCAGGTGGCTCAAACAGTAAAGAATCTGCCTGTAAGACAGGAGACCCAAGTTTGATCCCTGGGTTGGGAAGATCCCCTGGAGAAGGGAATGGCAGCCCACTCCAGTATTCTTGCCTGGAGCATTCCATGGACAGAGGAGCCTGACAAGCTACAGTCCATGGGGGTCACAGAGTTGGACACGACTGAGCGACTATCACACATGCACAGCTTCAGATCCTAGTTTAAGACATTAAGTACATCCTTACAACAGCCCATGGGGCAGAGCAGATGTCAAAACCACTCTTCCCTCCTGAGTCATCTGTTGGGCAGCTCCCTAAGGCTGGTCTCCAGGCTGGATCCTTACCTCCCAAATCCCATTCTCTGTCTGTTACATGGGCTTCCCAGGTGGCGCTAGTGATAAAGAACCTTCCTGCTAATGCAGGAGATGTAAGAGACATAGGTTCGATCCCTGGCATGGCAACTCACTCCAGTATTCTTGCTTGGAGAATCCCATGGACAGGGGAGCCTGGTGGGCTACAGTCCATAGAGTCACAAAGAGTCAAACTTGACTGAAGCAACTTAGCACGGATGTACGCAGAGACCTAACATCACATAGGGTAGTGGCCTGAGAAGCTGAAGGGTCTCAGTTAAAGTTTCTGCACCTGCAGGAACTTAGCTACCAGCTTGGTGATCATCGGCAAGTCCTGTTACCTCTCTGGATCCCTGATGGTTCATCTGAAAAGGGGTGTAAGGAAAGCCAACTTGAAGGGTCAAAGTGAGTTCCCGGAGTGAAGGGGCCCTTTGGTACACTCTGCACCTGGCAGTGTTTGGTCCATGCTGACTGTTAGTGTATTAGTGAAAGTGTTAATCACTCAGTTCAGGCGTGTCCAGCTCCTTGCAACCCCACGGACTGTAGCTATCCAGGCTCCTCTGTCCATGAAATTCTCCGGGCAAGAAAACTGGAGAGAGTTGCCATCCCCTTTTCCACAGGATCTTCTCAACACAGGGATCAAACCCAGGTCTCCTGCATTGCAGGCAGATTCTTTACCGTCTGAGCCACTAAGGAGGCCCTTCTGTTAGGATGGCCTCTGGTTAGAACACCTTTTATTGTGGGGACAAATCCTGGTCCCTTCTCTGAGGCTGGACTCGTCCTGCCTCGTGTGTGTATGAGGAACAACAGCCTCTTCTGTTTGTGGGGCTTCTGATTGTTTTTGTGTGCTGGAGCTTCCATCAGCCCCTTGGGAATTTGAGGCAGTAGGATTATTTTCTGTACTTGACAGATAAAGGAGACAGAAAAGCTTGGCAAGGGCGTCAAGTCACCCAGCAACAGCAGGCCAGCCAGGACCCAAACCAGAGTGTCCCGTGCCAGTTCAATGGGGATTTTCCTGCAATATTTCCCCGGTTGCCTGTTCATGCTTCACTTGAGCTCTTTTCAAAACCAAAATCAAATTCCCGAGACTTCTCAAAAACCACACCAAATGGACATTTCCCCCCGCTGCCTGGGGCTAAGGCTGTGGGCCCCAGATGCCAGCGCTGGGTGTTTGTTTAAGGCAACCACACCTCCCGCGCTGGCCCATCTTTCTCACTCTGCATTTGTGGTCTATGCAGCTCTCACTCCCCGACCCAGCTGGTTCTCTCTGTAATCTAATGCTCAGCCTTTCCTCTCTGGGCCTCACGATCCCCGTGTTCTAGAAGGTCTCTGCGGTCTCATGGGTTTTGTTTCTCCACAGTACCCTTGGGTACAAGGTAGCCAAGCTGTCACGAGGGAGCAGCTTCATCATTTCCATAGCCTGCGGGACTCCCCCGAGGTGGGTACTGAAGCGAAGCTGGCTTGCTCTGAGGCCCTGAGGAAGCCACTTTCCTTTCAGTGGGGGCCAGTTGGCTAGAACCAGCCTCTAATAACAGAACCCTGCGCCCCCCACCCCTGCCAGGACCTCCTCCTCAAGGGGCAGGAAAGAGGGAGCGGGAGGGGGAGCCAGGTGGAGCAGAAGCAGAGAAGCGTGAAACATAGCATAGTGTCTGACTCTCTGTAACCCCATGGACTGTAGCCCACCAGGCTCCTCTGTCCATCGGATTATCCAGGCAAGAATACTGGAGTGGCTTGTCATTTCCTTCTCCAGTGGATCTTCCCAATCCAGGGATCGAACCCACGGCTCTTGAGTCTCTTGCATTGGCAGGTGGATTCTTTACCACTGCACCACTTGGGAAGCCTCAGGAGCAGAGAAATGCCCCTCCAAACTCCAGAGCTGCTCTCTTCGCCAGGACAGTTTCTTTGAGAGGCAAGAGACTCAGGCCCGACTGGGGCCTGACCCACAGCCCTGTCTCCTTTAGAAGTGGGGCTGTGGGCACCTGCTCCTCTCTGAACTGTCCCAGGAGAGGGAGATGGAAACGGCCACCCACGTCTTTCTCAGGGGGCCTCCCACAGCCTCCTGCTCTGCTAGGAAAGTAAGTCAGCCTGATCAAGTCCCAGGAGTCCCAGACAGGCTGGGGTGTTGTGGCAGAGCCCTCTGGGCCTACTTCCTGGCTCCTGGCCTTTGACCCCCTTGACTTCTCTTCCTCAGGGAATCCAAGGCAGCTTAGACCCCTGGCTGTGGGCCAGGAAGACCTGAGTTCTAGAAGACCCAACTCCGCAAGTTGCTGTGTGACGCTGGGCAAGTTACTCAGCCATGCTGAGCCGGTGTCATCTTGCCTGAAAAAGAAGGTTTGAGGCTAGAATAAGACAAGAAAGACTACGGCTTGGCTTAGGGTGAGTCCCTGTAACCAGTAGCTACTATGTCACCTCCACTTCACAGGTGGGGCACATGGGGCCAGATCTGTGGCCTAATAAGTTTCATTTCCTGGCTTGTTTATAGAAGGCTTCCGCCCACTATAACGGGTGAGCTCATGACCACCCAAAGCGGGTGGGCCAAGCGTCCGGCCAGGATGCTGACAGGTAGATTTCAGTGAGAGGTTGGTCAAGACCTGGAAAAAAGGAAACAGCTACTCAGAAAGAAACTGCAGGCTCTGATGAAGTGCCTACACAGTCAGAGAGAGGAGGAGCCAGTGTGAGCCCAAGGACAGGTAGGCAGCTCCCTGGAGGCTACAAGCCTGGTTTGGGGTCAGGACGTCATTTAAGGACCAGAGTGGGGAGGGTGCTTCAGCAGGGTGGGAACAGCATAAACCAAGATTTGTTTGGAATACATGGTACAGAAGAGAGGAGACCTAAGTGACAGCCAGAACCCCCACAGTCCTTGTCTTGAATTCTTGCCCTCCCTGGGCCTCAGAGGAAAGAGACCTAGCTGGTCATGGCTTACATTCACTGAGTTCTTCTTTTGTGTGGGCACAGAGATGACTTTACTTAATCCTCAGCACATCCCTATGAGGACCCACACTTTGTGGACAGGGAGCTGAGATGTGGAAGGGGATGGGCAGCTTGCCCAAGCTCACAGAATGTTCAAGGACGCAGGAGGCTGGGGCAGCCTGATGCACTGCTCTGCTGCTCATACCTCTTGGGGTATGGAGGGCAGAGACCTAGCCCAAAGGAGTAGACCACTGGTGCAGGCGCTCTGGGGCCTTGTAATCTGTGCTGCTGACTGCACAGAGCAGCCATTAGCTCTGTTAATAATGGCATCTCCGTGGCAACCTGCTGGGCCCGCCCTTGAGACCATGCTGGCAGGCAGCTCCCGTCAGTCTGCACAGCTGCCTGGTTCTCCACACAGACAGGCAGGAGACAGCCTGGGATCGGAGAAGGCTGGGGGCTTCTGTCCAGGGTCTGAGGGAACCGGTGCCACTTAGGCCTCAACTGTCCCCATCTGCAAAGGGACATCTCATGCCCTCTTGACCCATGATGCAGGCTGGGCAATGCTGGGGTTGACGGAAGGGCTGACGGATAGTTGGACTGACTCCCAGGAACAGTGCTCTTTCCCACCACCTCCCAGGAGGAGGAACTGTCCTCAGCTTCAATCTTCAAAAGCCACGCTGGGCTTCCAGCGTGGATGCTGCTTTCCAGGGCATGTGGGGCTCGAGGTGTTCCAGAATGGCATCCTCATGGGCTTGGGCTGCAGAGAGGGGAGGGAGATGCATGAGGGATCGGGGAGTCGGAGGTGACCCCAGCCAGCACTAGGGTGTCAGGGGCTGAGGGGAGCCTGCAAGGGTAGGGTCCCAGATTACAAGGCTCTGCTAATTAGTTCATTTCATTTTCAAAGTGGAAAACAACCTTACAGCTGGCCCTGGCATTCCTCTAGGGAAGAGAACAATCTCTGTTGAGAGAACTGTGTGGATGAACCTCCGGGGTAGGAGGGGAGCCCTTCAGAGGAGGAGAAGGTCTCCTGGTGGAGGAGAGAGGGGATCCTGGGGCTCCCGAGCCAGCAGTGAGGGTGGGACGTACGGGACAATGCCCAGACATTCCATCATTTCCTGCCAGGTCTGCTGCACAGCCTGAGGAGTGAGCTGTGGCCATGGAGAGCCTGAGACAGAGGGGCTGGACCCTGGGCCCCCAGCGAGCACCCAGGAGCTGGCCAGGCTTTGGAGGAGAGCTCTGAGCCCCTTCTCATCATTGTATTGGGCACTAAGACCAGATCTCACAGGACAGGAGGGCAGGTTATGCTTAACCCTATTCTGCAGGTGGGACCCAGCCCGAGACTACCTCACAGCTGTTAAGTGGTGGTCAGGGGTTCCCTGCCTCTAAATTCACTGACCAGTGTGGTTTGGTCAATGGCAAACGGTGGCAGCTGTCCACGTTCATCTTCAAATCCGCCTTCTCTCTCCTTTCCTTCTTCCAGTCCCTCAATAACTCCCTCTCTTCCCCACTTTCCTTCCCCATCCTCCAAGTCAGAAAGGAAAGGATGCTACAGATGCTCCCAGTGAGGCCTTGGTGACATCCCCCTTCAGCCCTGGGGTAGGGGAGCTACTTTAAAACTGGCCCCTGAAGAGGGCAATGTTGATCCCCAAGGCAGAACTCTCTCCGGGGCATCGCAGCTCTGGGGATGGGGAAGAAGAGGCCAGAGGGTGGGGGCAGACATTCTGATGCTGAGAAGCAAAGCACAGGCATGCCAGGATGCCATAAAGCTCAGTCTAGCACAGCAAAGTGGCAAAAAGGAAGAATAAAACACCCGTCTATTTAAAAGAGTAACGACAGGGAAAAATACATTTTCATCAGCTCGTCTTCTTGCGGCTGAGTCCCCGCAGCAAGTTCCAAATTCCGACGTTAGGAAATAAATCAAAATAACTTTGCTGTGTTTAGCCTCATTTTGCCGCATCGCTCAGCTCTGAGTTAAAAAGCAACAGGTATCGTGGTGTCTCTCCCAGAAACACAGGAACGGTTTTAAAATGCAATTATGGGGGCTGGTGGAAGGGAAGGGGAAAAATGTTTTTCTTCGATTGATGTATGATTGCCCCCATGCTGTTTGGAATCGTATTTTCGCTGAGCTCTGCTAAGAAGTGCTATTTGCAGGGAGCCTGACAGACGGAAGCGATTGGGTTTGGCAGGTCTAAATGTATTATTTTAGCAGGTCTCCAAGGAAAGATTCTGGGAGGGGCGCTGGCCTTTTAAAGTGCAGAGGACAAGGGGCTGCTCAGCCTCCATCCTGCTTGTCAAGACCAATCAGCCAGCCTGGAAACAGCCCCTGAGCCTTCTGGAGAGGCCTGCCTCCCCTCTCCCCCTGCCTCAGCCTCCCCCCTCCCTTCCCTGCAGCCCTCAGCTCCCACTTGACAAATCCCATCAGTCATTCCCTTAGCCAGCAAGGACTTCCCCAGTGAATGGAAGAGGCCTGGCTCTCTGCTAGGCACGGGGGGGCTGATGGGAGGGGGCTTGGGTCAGAGGGGGGCTGGGGGGCTGGGCCTGGGGGAGCCCAAGGAGAGAGAAGGGGGGCAGCACAGCCTGGAAGTCTGGCACATTTGGCACATTTGAATGTTAGGGAAGACATCCGTGACAGGAACTAGGTGGCAGCCACAGTGAAAGGCAGTCATGCTTTCGAGATAGAAATGTTCGGGAGGAAAAGGGACAACCAGAGTGCACGCAAGCAGATCTATGGTGTGACGTGAGTAGGGTAGTCATCTAATGATCAGTGTTCACTCTGCGTGAGCCCCTGTGATTTAACAGGCGCTGCTCTAAACACTTTGCATGTATTAACTGACTTCATCATGAGAACCATTGGTAGGTTTGGCTGTCATCCTCATTTTAGAGAGGGACCTGAAACACAGGGAGATGAAGCATCCTGCCCAAGGTCACTCGACCTGTGAGGAGCAGAGCTGGACTTGCTCCCACTCTACTACCAGCTCTACTGTAGGAAATCCAACAGGGACCCACCCTGGGGCTCACACCCAGGCAAGACTGGACCAGTCTCCTTTACTGGGCTCTTACAGTGTTCCAGGCACTGGGCTCCTCTGGGAATAAGGAAATGAATAAAACCCAGTCCCTGCTTTCAAGAAGTAGATGGTCACAGGAAGAAAGTGCTCCTTTAAGCAGTTAAAAAAAAATACAATGGAAGGCGAAGGTAGGACAGTAAAGAGTTTGCAAGACACAGAAACAGCACAAAGGGGTAGCTGATTTACATCAGTCTTCCTGGAGGTTGAGGCAGGGAAGGCTTCCTGGAGGAGGTGATGTCCAATCTGAGTTTTTAAGGATAACTAGAGGTTGCTATACGAACAGGAAAAAGTTGGCTTAAAACTCAACATTCAGAAAATGAAGATCGTGGCATCTGGTCCCATCACTTCATGGGAAATAGATGGGGAAACAGTGGAAACAGTGTCAGACTTTATGTTTTGGGGCTCCAAAATCACTGCAGATGGTGACTGCAGCCATGAAATTAAAAGACGCTTACTCCTTGGAAGGAAAGTTATGACCAACCTAGATAGCGTATTCAAAAGCAGAGACATTACTTTGCCAACAAAGGTCCATCTAGTCAAGGCTATGGTTTTTCCAGTGGTCATGTATGGATGTGAGAGTTGGACTGTGAAGAAAGCTGAGCACCAAAGAATTGATGCTTTTGAACTGTGGTGTTGGAGAAGACTCTTGAGAGTCCCTTGGACTGCAATGAGATCCAACCAGTCCATTCTGAAGGAGATCAGCCCTGGGATTTCTTTGGAAGGAGTGATGCTAAAGCTGAAACTCCAGTACTTTGGCCACCTCATGGGAAGAGTTGACTCATTGGAAAAGACTCTGATGCTGGGAGGGATTGGGGGCAGGAGGAGAAGGGGACGACAGAGGATGAGATGGCTGGATGGCATCACTGACTTGATGGACATGAGTCTGAGTGAACTCTGGGAGTTGGTGATGGACAGGGAGGCCTGGCGTGCTGTGATTCATGGGGTCGCAAAGAGTCAGACACAACTGAGCGGCTGAACTGAACTGATATGAACAGGAGGGGGAAGTGTAGGGAATAGCAAGTGAAAACACTTGGGTGAGAGATGAGCCAGGGTGGAGGGAGATACTGAAGGATTTGTGAGCCATGCTGGAAGGGTAAAGTGAGTTCAGTGATGGAGAGGTTGTGAGCAGGAGGGAGCAGTTAATTCAAGCTTGGAAGTTTAGAAACGCTGGGGTAGAAGCCCAACAGATCAATCACACTCAGTCGTGTCCGAGTCTTTGCAACCCCATGGACTGTAGCCTACCAGGCTTCTCTGTCCATGGGATTTTCCAGGCAATAGTCCTGGAGTGGATTGCCATTTCCTTCTCCAGGGGATCTTCCCTACCCAGGGATCGAACCCGGGTCTGCCACATTGTAGACAGATGCTTTACCGTCTGAGCCACCAAGCGAATTCAGATCAATTCCAAGGGGCAAGAAATCCGTGTGTTCTCTGGACCTTATTTCTCAGGCACTATTAACAGTTTGGACAGATAATTCTTTGTTTGGGGGGCCTGGTCTGTACGTTGTAGAGTGCCTAACAGCATCCCTGGACCCCACCCACCTCATGCCAGTAGCAGCCGCTCTCTCCTCTCTCTCCCCACCTTCTGGCATTTTGACAACCAGAAGTGTCTCCTGACCTGGCTGGATGTCTCCTGGGTGGCACACTACCCCAACTGAGAACCACTGCTTTCAACCCTCATCGTCTGGGAGAAAAGGAGAATGAATGAGAAATAGAACAACCATACTATGGTTGGAGGCCAGGGAGAGTTCTGTTTAAACAGTGTCTTCCCTGACAGATCCCTTTTTCTAGGGAACTTTCAAGGAAAGGAGACCAACAGGGGACAGGGGAGGGAAGTGAGTAGGTCTGGACCTCTTGAGCATGCATTCAGATCCAGAATGGCAATACAGGCCATGTGTGTATTTCGCCCACACCCAAGGCAGACATCACTAATCAATCCCAGCGTTCCTTCCCACTAAATCAGGGACTATTTTAGAATTCTCAACACGGGGTTCCAGGCAGACACCACAGCTCAGCACAGTAACCCACACCCAAAATCGACTGCCCTCCCAGAGAAAGAATCTTCTCTGAGAAGAATGATTTTTTTTCTGACTCAAGGGGACCTCCCTATTCAAAGTGCTGCCCTTCCCATGTAAACATCCTTGATTCCAACAGGAGAGAGGCCTTTTCCTGGTGAGGCTAAGCTTTGCCTACTTCCATCTTCCTCTCTTCAAAGGAAGCACTGGTCCTAGGACCACAGGACCCAGAGTGGGGAGGGCACATGACTGCTTCCTTGGGGCAGGAAGGACCTGGGTGATGAGGGCACAGCAGGGCACGTAGGAACAGAGGCAGGAGGTGGTCTCAGTGGGGCCCAGAGAGGGGTGAAATGTGTAATGCCCACCAAGGACAGCTCTGTGGAAGAGGAGGTTAGACTCCGGCATTGCCCAACCCTCTGGGTATCCAAGATTCTCTGAGCCTGCTGAACTTGCTTATCCCAGTGGCCATCTGAGGGGGACAGGCCCGAGTGCCCTTGGTCCTACATTTCCTGAGCCCCTGGCATGCCCCAGCACCTACCACTTATTGCTTCCACAGACTCCCTATAGATAGTCCTCCTTGTCCTATATTGTGGGGGAGGAAGCTAAAGTTCAGAGATGTTAAGTAGCTGCCCAAGGTCACACAGCCAAGAGAAAGCAGTGTGTGTGAGTTAATGGCTCAGTCGTGTCTGACTCTTTGTGACCCTCTGGACTGTAGCCCTCCAGGCTCCTCTGCCCATAGAATTCTCCAGGCAAGAATACTGGAATAGGTTGCCATTCCCTTCTCCAGGGCATCTTCCCAACCCAGGGATCAAACCCAGGTCTCTTGCATGGCAGGTGGATTCTTTAGCACCTGAGCTACCAGGGAAGCCCAGAGAAAGCAGAGCAGGTGTCAAATCCTAACATCACCAACTATGAACAGTTTCTTCCACCACCCCACAACTGTTGACCCCTATGGCTGCCATCTTTTAGAGGAAAAAGTAAGAGGGACAGAGGATAAGCAGCCCCAGAGGCCACACGACAAAGTGTCCAAGAGTCACCAGAAAGGCACAGCTTGTGGTTTGCTGCCCACTCCCACCCCCTTCCTGCAAGCCCTAGAGACCTGCCCCAAGGCAGGGGGACCCCTGGGCAGGTCACATGGGGCTGAGAAAAACTGGGAGGGAGGGGTGGGGTCGGGGACAGGACTAGGCTTGGGGGGCCGGAGTGTTGGCCTGTCTGTCAACCTTGGGTTAGCAGCAACTCCCCTCTAGGAATCCTGGTTCTTCGGTCCCTGCCTCCGCAGGGCAGCACGCTAGTTTTGCAGCCTCCTCTGCAGCCAGGGTGCAGCCATGGACCTGGCTCAGCCCAACAGATGCTTCCACACGAGACACGGATCTAAAGTTAGGCGTGCACAGAAGCATGTGTGGCAAGGACCTGTTTTGGCAGAGATGCCAGTGGATCAGTCTTTTTTCTAAGATGGTGCTGTGGGCAGGGCTCAGGGTTGGCACCAATCGTGCAGGCTCCATGGCCAGTCCTGGAGGCTGGCCTTCAGCTTGAGTTTCCTGGCTGTGAAGCTTCCATGTTTGGGTTTCTGGTCCCCCCAAAAAGTGATTTTGTGATCCAGATAAAATCCTATAATAAATTCCTTTTCTTCTTAAGCAGACTGTTGTTTCCTCTGCTCTATGTGCCCTGACCCCAGCCTCTAACAACTAATAGATGTTTTTTATTGGAGTATAATTACTTTACAATGTTGTGTTCATTTCTCCTGTACAATGAAGCGAATAAGTCATATGTATACATATATCCCCTCCCTCTTGGACCTTCCACACACCCCCACCCCCATCCTAATGGATTTTCTGTAGGGGAATCCAAACAGGATTCTAAAGAATAGCTCCAAGCTCTGCTTTTTCTGCCTGACATTTATACAGATGAGGTCAAGTTGAAATCATCGCCGAGGGAGGTCTTGGCATGTGTGTGTGTGTGTGTGTGTGTGTGTGCCAAATGAGAATGGGCAGCCTCAGAATGAGGTCTGGGGAGATAGGGCAGTCCCACTGCCTGGTCTTGGGGGCAGATGGGTTTGGGGCTGAGTATGTGAATCCGTGTCCTTCCTGCCCACCTGCTCCCTCCCTACTTTGCATCCTGGCACGGGATCTCAGATGTGTACCTCCCCGTTGCCTGCCTGGGCTTGAGCAGTACAACCATGAGAGGGCAGGCAGACGACAGACAGACCAGGAGTTCAGAGGCTTAGGCTCTGGCCATCTCTAGCCCCTCTGTGGCTGACCCACTCCTTCGTGCCAGGCCTGTATCAGGCACAGTGGAACAACAAGGAAGGATTCATCCCACTACAGGATTCTGGGAAGGGAGGGCATCTCTGTCGTCACATGCTGTTTCAGCCACAGTGCTCTGTAAAATCAAATGCTGCCCACCCAAACCAAAGTTCTGGGGGTGCCACCCCCGACCTCCCCAGGGCACTGCACGCCGGGACCAGATGCTGCTGAAAAGGAAACTGCAGCGCGCACACACTCACACACACATGCGCGGGCGTGTACACACACGTATCCTCGGATGCCGACTGTGCAAAGGGCCTTCACCCTTCATCAGCTACAGAGTGTGCTGTCGCCACTCTCAGCCCGGGGGCTGATCCACTTATCTTGCTGCTGAAGTTCAGAGACCTTGAAGGCTTTCTCAGGCAGGCTCCCATATCAGCAAAGGAAAGAATGTTCTGGAAGTCTTGTGTGGTCATCCTTGGGTGGGAGTTCCATGTGGGTTGGAACGTCTGGTTCTAGCACAGGAAGAGAAGGGGCCAGAGGCTGTGTGGGAGGGCACGAGAGAAGGAGGAGCTGAAGTGGAAATGGGAGGAGCCCTGGGCCGGCAGAGCTAAGGAGTGAGCAAGATGAGTGCTGTGAGGTGGGAGGCAAGGGAAGATGGCCAGGAGACCTCGGGGCGAGGCTGGGCATGCCACGTGAAGTATGGGGATCACGCCCCTCCCCAAAGACAGCCCAACACTCACAATCCCAGCCAGCCTGAAGCCCTGACCACCCCGAGTGTCAGCCGTTCAGTTGTGTCCAACTCTTTGCAACCCCATGGACTGTAGCCTGCCAGGCTCCTCTGTCCATGGAATTCTCCAGGTAAGAATACCAGAGTGGGCAGCCATTCCGTTCTCCAGGGGATCTTCTTGACCCAGTGATCGGAGCCTGGTCTCCTGCATTTCAGGCAGATTCTTTACCATCTGAGCCACTGGGGAATATCCCTTCCACACCAAGGTATGGGAACAAAACGGACCCAGTAACCACTAGGTTCTGAATGCAGTCCTTCAGGGGGTCTCCAAGCTCTGAACCTTGAGCCGACTGAGTCCTTCTTGACTCTTACAGGTGCTGCTGATGACCTTTACTCCCTGCACAGAGTGGACACCTCTAAGCTCCTATATCCATGGCCCTGGAACCACTAGGAATAGCTGCCCTAAGCATTCTGTGTGTTTGTGTGTGTATATGTGAGTATGTCCAAGTGTGACTGTATAACCCTGTATGTGGTTGTATGTTTGGGTGTGAATGCATATGAGTATGAGCACGGTCACCCTGCTAATCTGCATTATCTCTCTGAAAGCTTGTTTGGCTGTAAAACTGAACTGGAGTCCTAGGTTGGGTTTGAGACTGGGGAACGTGGGATTGGAGGGGCAGGGGAAATGCCCGGGCCTCTCTTCCTCCCAAACCATGGAGCATCCACAGGATAGGAGGTTGGGAAACACCTGCGCAGAGCTGAGGGCATGGGTGGAGACAGAAGTAGAGGCTTTAGTCCCAGACTTCCGATGGCCCCCTGAACACCTCCTCCTGGTGGCTCACCTGCACCCAAGCTGAAGATATCCACCTCCAAACACGGGGCCTGCCCATTCCTTTCAGCTCCTCCTCTGTCCTCTCCATGTCAGGGCCTGGCGCCACCCGCCTGGTTCTCAGACTGGGAGGAAGGCAGTGTCTCCAGAGCCCTTACCAGCCTCACCCCACTCCTCTAGAGTCTGTGCTGTGCTTGTGGCTATTGACCTTTTACCCTAAAGTTGAATAAAATGAAAAGGCAGTTCCTCAGTTGTGCTGGCCACATCTCAAGTCCTCGTCCACCACACGTGGCTGGTGGCTACCGCATGGATGGTGCAGATGCAGAAAATTTCCATCATGGCAGAATGCGCTATAGGACAGCGCTGTCTCTAGCCGCTCACAGGTCTCAGACTCGGGCTCTCACACCCCAGGAACCTCCACTCATGCTGGAGCACTGCTGGGCCACCTATCTCCCTTTGTCCTTGCCCAGCCGCAGCTTCCCCTGGAAACCCCGCAGGTGCAGCCAGCCTATGTTGCCCTTTCCTCCATTTCCCTGCCATGCCTGGGCCTCATCCTCACATCCTGGCCATCAGCTCTTCTAGGACAGGGGTCTTGGCTTACTGATTTATTTCTCTTAGCACACACCCCTTTCCTCTTGCCAACCATCTTTTCCTTGTCCACCTACTCTCTTCTCTTTCTTCCCCATGCCCCAGGCTTCTCTGCCACACTTCTGGTCTTCCTTGCCTCCTCTTGCATTTTCTCTCTCTGATCCCCCTCTCCCTCCATCTCCTCTCCCTCTACTTTGCGAGAGAGATGCTAATTGCACCTGCAATTACCTAATTGCCATGGCAATTAGCCAGTTGCACTCTATTTGGAAGGTGCAAATGGCAAATTGCAGGCATAAGGAGATAATTTTAGGCACACTACGGTGCCGGGAGAATTTGGCCTCAGCCCCGGGGGTTGAGCAAGTGCGTCTGGTGGTCTGGTGCGTGAAGGTCTCTCCCAGCCCCAGGAAGATCCCAAGGTGGTGGACTGGGGAGAGGTGGGGCCAGAGGGTGGGGAATTTCCTCTGAGGCAGTCACAGAAGCTGCAGCACAGAGGAAGACCAATCTGCCATTTTTTTAAATTAATTAATTAATTTTGGCTGCTCTTTGTCTTTGTTGCTGCGTGGGCCTTTAGTCGCGGTGAGTGGGGGCTGCTCTCTAGCTGGAGCGCGTGGGCTTCTCATTGCGGTGGCTTCTTTTGTGGAGCAGGGGCTCTCGGGTGTGCAGACTTCAGCAGTTGCAGCTCCCCGGCTCTAGAGCACAGGCTCAGTAATTGTGGCACACGGGCTTGGTTGCTCTGAGGCATGTGGGATCTTCCTGGATCAGGGATCAAATCCGTGTCCCCCTCAATGGCAGGCGGATTCTACCAGGGACTGTCAGGGAAGCCTCCCAACCCGCCATCTTTAACTGTAGCGATTTTCATAATATCACAATGCTGATGAATCCTGATTATTGATATTCATCAAGGTCGTTCAAGGTGCTGAGAGTGGGCAGACACCTGACCCCATTCCCAGACTGGTACAGAGGGCTGGACTTCAAGCCTGCTCTGGGAGGTCATTTATGGGATGCAAGGTGGAGCCCTGGGGCAGAATGGGAGCTGACCTCTATCCTGAGCAGGGGCAGAGTGTGGCTTGACGAGTAGATGATGCTGGAATCCTGGGGTGGGATCCGGGACTATCCCCTTCCAACCCCCTTCCTCTAGGAGTCAGCCTTGCTGAGGGGAGAAAGAAGCATGTTGTGGCCCTCCCACAAGAGCCATGTCCTGAGAGCAGCCTCTCCCGGGGAACCCATGCTAGGATCAACCACCTGCTTTGAAAGCAAGTGATTGTAAAGCTGGACACTGGGTGTCTGGGACCTCAGGCTCCCAAGGGGCTTGTGGGAGGTGATGGGAGCTCACCCCTGTGTGTGTCCTGGTCCAGATGCCTTCCCTGGGGTCTCTAGACCCTGGGTGTTTGGGGATGGGGGGTACTCTAGGACACAGGAGAATCCATCTAGGGGAATGGGGCTGGGAGCATGTGGAGGACGCTTGTCGATGCTGCACCGACAAGGCCACAGTGCCCTTCCTACATAATCTGTGCGTGTTTAGAGGGGCCTTGGGCATGCTGACGGGGCAAGAGGAAGATGGTTGTGGCACCGGTTGTAGCGTGGTCCCCAGGAGTAACCTTGGACAAAGAAGTCCTCCAACGATAACTCACCCCTACAATGTGCCAGACCTGGGACAGGGGTAGCTTGGTGGACACTGCACACCAGCTCCTAGTGAGACATGAGGCAAAGGCGGCATTGTGGGCATTATGGGGACAGAACAGGGTGGCCTTCATCCACAGCTGGGGACTTCATAAATAAGTGTTGACGGAAGGAATGGCTGGCTGGCTGAATGAATTAGTCAAATGCTGTCTCTCTCTGGCCCTCAGTCTCCCCATCTGTGAAATAGGAAGCTGGGCTTGAGAATTCCGTCCTGCAGGGTCCCTCATGCTCCCCTGTGCAACTCTTCTCCCCACCTTTGCTCACAGGGGCCCTGTGGGGGTGCCCTGCATTCTCTGTACCACCAACCAGAATCTGCCCCCACCAGCCTCCCCCTCCCACGCACCCCTGCTTGTGCGCTTCAGCACCCACCCACTTACTGCTCTAGGACGAGGGAATTTTGAAGTCTTGTAGCTTGGGCCCTTGCTTCCCTGCTGAGGGAAGGGGATGTATTGCGGACTTTTTGCCCTCAGCCTATTCTCAAATTCTGCAAATGGGGACAGACTGACTGGGGCCGGGGATGTTCTGGGGAAGGGCTCAGAGCTGCAGTGGGAGAGGTTGGGCTGGGGGTTGCAGCCAGCAGCCCCACCTTCCCGCCCATTCCGGTCTCTCTACATGCTGGCCTCAAAGGGACATCAACTAAACACAAGAGTGAGTGTCCGAGGCCCTGAGCACAAGTTAATTAATTCACCAGAGGGAAGGAAGACTATAAATAAGTGGTGGGAGTGGCTGGACGGGAGGGGGCAGGTTTGTTCACCCGCCGGCTTTGCAGTCTCCGCTCTAGCAGTACAGGTTAATGAGCACAGGCCTCCTTGCCAAGATAATAGCGACTAAAAATAAAAAAAGAGAAACGAGTCACCCTCCCGGGTGAATCAGACGCCTCCAATTGTAATTTCCACGCTGATACTGTAATTTTCCTGTTCCTCTTGCTCCCTGGGGGCTGATGGAAACGGAACCCCTCCCCCCGAAGGAGAGACAGGTCCTATTCTGGTTTATTCCCCCCTCCCCCCCCAGGAAGGGGAGGCAGGCGGGAGGGGGAGAGGAAGGGCAACGGGAACCCAAACCTAGGCCTGGGTGACCAGCCAAGAGGCTGGGGCTGAGCGGCCTTCTGTTGAGAAGTGAAGTTTCGATGCATCCGATGACCTGACTGAAGTCACAGAGCCGGTGGGTGGATGGCAGAGCGTGTCTCTCATGCTTCCACATCCAATCATCCCTCTGGTTCCACCTTCTCCCTCCCTTTGGGTTTGTCAGACAGGGAAACTGAGGCATGGGGATGGAGAATGATTTGCCAAGAGCCTCCCCGGAGAGCGTGGCAGACCTGGGCTGGCAGCCGGTGCTGTCCCCTGCTCACCCTCCTTCCTGGAAGCATGAACCTGTCCTCCTGGACCTTCCCCAAGCTCCCGCCTGCCTCCCCCTGACGCCACACACCCCCGCCTACCCCTGCCCTTCCAAGGAGCCTGCAAGATGAAAACCCTCTGATTCCCAGGTCTCCTCTGTGCCACCGGAGCAGCAGATCCAGATTGCCAGAAGGTTATTGTCACACGCCTCTGTTGGTGGAGGTCACCCTGGCTGGGGACAGGGGTCTGAAAGCCTTTCTGGGCACTCAGGCGGCCTACATCGTGCCTTTGTGTCAACTGGAAAGCAGAGCCCTCGCTCGGCAGACATGGCCCCGGGCAGGGCTTTAGGCCTGGCTGATGGACCCAGGGTGGGTTTCGGGTTCCACTTGCCCCCTAGCCACACCCCTATTCCTGCCAGGGTGCCTTTGAGCAGTGTACCCCTGGCACAACCTTCTCCAGTGGCCCCACCTCTGCCTTTCTGGAGGCCAACCAAGCCCCGATCCTGACCCAAAGTCTTCGACACAGTAGAACTTTCATGAAAACGAAATGAGGCTTTCCCTCCCTCCCCTCAACCTGGCAGACTCTGGGAAAGGAAAAACAGTTACATAAACAGGAATCACAGCTACGCTTTCCTAGAGAAGGCAACAGGACTTGGGGACCTGGCTCCTGAGTGGTAAAGAATCTGGCCTTGGGAGGTGAACACAGAAAACGATTACAGCCAGAAGGGCAGCTTCGTACCAGACCCGGCTGACCCTGGCCAAGCCCTGCCCCCTGCATAAGGGGATTTGTTTTGTCCCACTGGGCCCCGTGTCTGGTGGCTTCTGTGGGAGGAGAGAGGCCTCGTTCTGGACAATGGAGAAGGGAGGTGGGCAGGGGGAGGGTGCGATCGGCTGGCCCAGGACGACGCCCATCTGGGGATCCATTCCGCCACACAGTCATTCCGTGACATTTTGCATGGCAGATGTCAAGCACAGATTAAAAACCAGTCCGTCTTGCTATTATTATCCCTAATTACTCACTCACGAGCTGAAGGCTCCCTGCAGAGGAAACTGGCTCCATCTCAGGCCCTGGGCCTCATGGGCCTGCGAAGAATTCCTTTTTCTGGGCTTTTGTGCTTTTTTGTCCAACCCCCTGCAGTGAAACTCCTTCCCCTCAGCATCCCCAAGCTTACATGCATGTGCGAGCACACACACACACACACACACACACACACACACACATGCTCTCTGGCGCCCAGCTTACTGACTCCCTGCTGGCTCTCAGCAATGGGGCTGATATGGGTCCTGGCACAAAGGGAACCAAGGAACAGGGCAGTGCCAATGGCACAGGAGCCCAGGACTCAGCTTCTGCGCAGTGGGACCCACACGCCCTGTCTTCACTGCCAAACCTGCAGATGGGTGTGTCTCCATGCCCATCCCTCCTGCCTTCTCCCTGCCTCTGCCGCAGAGGTTCCCCTGCCCAGCCCAGACCCACACCTCCGCAGACACCCGTTCAACCCATTAGGCCCTTATCTGCTGTGTCCTCAACCTGGCTCCTGGCGCCTGGACAACAGCCTCTTCTGTCTTGGAAACATCCCTTTCAGGGCCAGCTATCACCCCGCCCTGGCCGTCCCTTCACAGCCAAATCTCTTAACCAGGGGTGTCTGCATAAGCGTTTCTCACTTCCTCACCTCCCACCTCCCTCCGTCTGGCTTCGGCCCCTCCAGGCCCCAGGGGCTGGCCTTTCACAGCCACCTCTGACCTTTTTGTTGCTAAATCTAGTGGACGCTTTTAACTCCACATCCCACATGGTCTGCGGACGGGAGCCGAGGCTGCCGACCACTTCCTCTTCCTGACACACTTTCTCGCCTTGGCTGCCGGACACCACTGTCTCCCTGCATGCTCCACCCCCTGATGCTGGCAGCACCATCCAGATCACAGGCACAGCATCCTCTCTTCCTACACGTGGTGTTGCTTAGAGGTCTGCTCTTGGCACCCGCATCTTTACTTGCCATCTCTGAGCTGATATGACCCCCACACCTTTGCACGTGGGCCTCTCTCCTGCCCCTTAAGTCAGCATTCTGCTGCCCTCCAGACATCTCACCAGGTGCTTCGCATTCAGTGGGTCCGCAGCTGAGCACATCATCCCTCCTCCCAAAGGTCTCCCATCTGGGCCAGGAATGGGTACCACCTCCCCCATTTGCAAAGGCCAGAAACCAGAGCACCGTCCTGGATGCTGCTCATGTTTCACAGGCAGATCAGCAATTGCTTCTGATCCTTTCCTTGCCCGGCCTGCTTCCCTCATCCTTCCCAGTCCTTCTCCGGCTGGTGGCTTCCATTGCCCGGCCAGACTCCTTCCTTCCCTAGGGCCCTGCAGAACAGCTGCAGTGAGCTTTCAAAATACCTCCTGGATTCTAACAGTCTTCTGCCCAAACTTTCACTAGCTCCCTGTCACCCTGAGAAAGCAGTTCAATGTTCCCAACATGTCCTGCGCCTTGGACAGGTGTACTCCCCACTGTCCTTCCACACACACACACACTGTCTGCCCTGGGCGTTCTAATTCTCTCATGATCCATCTTCCCCATCTCGTGGCCTAGCTGGTGAGTGCTCTGTTCACCCTCAGCTTCTAGCTCAGCCGTCCTTCGCCCTAGGGGATTTCCCAGAGCTCCCATCTTCCCTAGCTGTCTCTCGGGCCAGGCACTTCTCACAGCTCCATACAGGCTCGCTCCTAACCCTTTTTAGCCCAGAGGGTTCAGTGCCCTCTTCCCATGGCCACCCTGTCCAGGACCACCCTGGAGTTCAGAGCCCAGGGTGCATCACTGTGTCCCAGGAACATGCCTCTAGGGTGCTGCCTTGCTGCTGCTGGACGGCCACAGTGGAATCCCCACATCACCCTCATTTTACTTTCCCTTCTTACTTTGGTGAGACAATCGAGGAGCACTTATTCCAAAAGTCCTGCCCGAGTACTTGTAGTACTGGGGCCACTGTCTGGTCCTGAGGGCCACCACCCTGCCCTCAGGCAGCTTCCAGGCCACATGGGTAGATGGGTCTGCAGAGCCGCCACTCTAAATCTGCAGTCCGGAAAGGGGCCAAGCCATCCTTGCCTAGAGAGTTCCATATGTCGCCACTGGGGCCTCGCCCGCCACCTGAATCTGCATCCACAGAGTGTCCAGACCTTCGCTTCCTGAAGGGTTTCTGGGTGGTCCAGTTCCCAGCTGGGGCCAAAGGTCGTGGCCGGGTGGATGGGGGACGGGCAGAGGCCGTATTCTCATTTTTCCTAGTTGCTCAAAGGCATCAGGCCTTGTGTGGTTGGGAAAATAGAGCTCATGCAAATAAAAAACAACTCCAGTGAGGTACCGACCAGAGGCCCATAGTCCTACAGGGTAAGGGGCCCCTCTAACAGGCCATGACCCGCTGCCACCTCACTCTGGTCTGATACCCCGTAGGGCTCACCATTCCGAATCATAATCATGATGATCCTCATCCTCAAAGAGAGAGTAAGACCACTGGCTCCTTCAGAAACTGGTGAAAAGGTTTGATGAGAAGGTGCACGAGGCCTCTGCCTGGTGCCTGACATCCAGTAAGTATTCAACAGACAGCAACTCTCAGAGTCTTATTATTCATTACAGACATTCCCATTAAGAGGACAGACAAGCTGAGGGTCTCAGAGTGTTTAGGCTTCCCTCCAAGGTCTATGGGGTCGCACAGAGTCAGACACGACTGAAGCGACTTAGCAGCAGCAGCAGCAGCAGCCAAAGGAGAAGCACATTGTTTCCCTCTCCGGGCACTTCTTTTCCCTTCCGAACTCAGCAGGTCATGTACACCTGCAGAGATCCCAGCTCAGGTAATCAAACCTCAAATATGTAGTCTAGGGGCCAGAAATACCTCTCTTGCTCTCAGCCCAGAGACGCTGGCCTTCCTTCCCTGGCATGTCTCTCTCCACCCAGACCTGCATGAACCAGAGGTGGCTGAACAAAGGAGGCGGCTGGGGCTCCCTCAGTCAATGCCTTCCCCACCCTCAAGAGATCAATACAGCTAATGCAGCAATCTGGAGTACTGTCGGCCTGGACATTGTCGCGCGTGGACCTGCTGTTTATTTTCCTCCGAATCTCTCTTCGTGCCTCCGGCACTCACGGCTACCCACACCTGCTGCCCCAGGTGGCAGCCAGCGCGACTGCGGGCCTCCCTGGAGCCGTGACCCTGGAGGGTGAGCGGGAGGAGGGCGGGCTGGGGGGCCGTCAGCCTTCAGCCAGCTGATGCAGAGGTCTTAATGAATATGAATCGCCTCCCCCTCCACGGAGCCGGCCCCATCAGATTCCTTCACACCTCGCCGAGCCCAGAAAGGTTACTCAGAATTAAATGTAAATCACATATTTACTGGTATGAATCAGATCACAGTGTCACTTTCTCACAACACAGAGTTTAATCACGCCGCAGCCCTGAGGGTTTCTGCTTTCTGGCGGCTGCACCTGGGCTCACAGAAGACCAGCTCACAGCCCTTCTGATGTGGGGGTGGGTGGGTGTGGATGCCTCTGGAGCCTGGGAAAGGGCAGCAGGCACAGCGGGAGACCCGACACTGGTGTGTCCAGCCCTTTGGTGCCCAAGTCACGGCTGCCTTTTAATATCACGTCAGTCGGAGGTGGTCACCACCAGCTAGTCAGCACTTTACACGCTGTGGCTACTTAATAAATGTTGGAAAACCGCAGGAACATCACTGTAAAAGACTGCTGGCAGTGACCTCCTTGCCCAGGCTCGGGTGTGTTTCAGAAGCCAGGCCAGAAAGGAGACACGCATGAAAAGGTTTCAGTGATGTGCCTCTGTGCTGGAAGCAGCGGCAGGGAAGGTCCAGTGGCTCTGCAGCCAGGAGATCCGGCTGAGAGCCTGACTGGGCCACTTGTTTCTCAGAGGGACTGGGGCGATTCACTCTGGGGCAGGTTCTTTGTCTCTAAAGTGGAGATACAAGGCAGGTCCTGCGGCTTCATGGATGCACTGCATGGGGAGTGGTTTGTCCACCGTGAAGCACTCTGCAAATGTGAGGCGTGATGACCACAAGCTCAGTGCAAAAGCCACACGACATCAATAAGGGAACCAGGTTTCACCCTGGTTCTCCCACCTAATGGCTATACGGTCCTTAGAATAGCCTTCAGCTCCTTTCAGCTTCAAGTTCACATGAACAAAATGGAAATCACTATTCTCTCCTGATGGAGAGAGGCTCTAATGAATGCAAGACAGGCAGGTCTTTGTGCAAACTCTAAAGCGCTGAGCACAGGGAAGGGGCTCCGAGTGGGTCATTCCCCTCGGCCACGGCCACCCGCTAGGGCGACCTGGTTTTATGTCATAGACTCCCCCACCCTAAGCTGCTCACTGGGAGTCTGGTCTCCAGGCTCACAGCTGAGCATTTGGAGAGTTCTTTATAGTTTGCAAAGCGCTGTGCAGAGTCAGAGTTTGCTGTGTTCTTAGGAGGACATGTCAGTGTTGGGGGCTCCTTGGTG
This sequence comes from Bos indicus x Bos taurus, assembly GCF_003369695.1. Taxonomy (NCBI): domain Eukaryota; kingdom Metazoa; phylum Chordata; class Mammalia; order Artiodactyla; family Bovidae; genus Bos; species Bos indicus x Bos taurus. Next base: position 10,892,909 of record NC_040085.1, read on the forward strand.
GTTACAAATCCACGTGAGGGTGCTTGCTGGAGGAGCTGGCCCCTCTGCCAACCTTTGTGCCCAAGTGCCCTCCCCAGAGCTATATAAATGGCCAGAGTTCTCAACTGGAGAGTTTCCTAACTGGATAACTGTTTCCCGGAAAACTGAGCCCATGTTGTCTGCACAGGAAACAGTACACATCGTGTGTGTGTGTGTGTGTGTGTGTGTGTGTGTGTGTGTGTCTGTGCGTATTTAACCTGAGAAACAGATGTCACTTCTTCAGGTATCAGGAAACCTCTTTTCACCAGTTTTAAGGAACAAAGCTCTCTTGGGCTTAAAGTCAAGGGACCTTCTTTTTACAGCCAGTCCCAGTCTTGGAAAGGCCCTACCTTTGTTATGGACTCAAGGAAATCTCTTCTGGGTTTACAACTCATCTGTTAACTGCTAGCTGGACATGAATAGGAGGTGAAATCATGATTTTAGGGAAATGAAATTCTGTTCCAGTCATCTATTTTAGTTACCTTTTGTTTTATAAAAAAGACACGCCAAAACCTAGTGGGGTGAAACAAAGCACAATTTATTAATATTAAGTTCAGAGCTTCTGGAGCTTAGGGACTCAGGCAGGACACAGTAGAGATGCTTGTTTCTGCTCCGCCACATCTGGGGTCTCAGCCTTTGGCTGGGAAGATTCAAGTCTTGAATTTCTGGGGGCTGCATTCAGCTGGAAGCTTCTTCACCCACCTGTCCAGTACCTGGGCTGGGATATCTCAAAGCCTGGGCTTAGCTGAGCTGATCATCAGAACACTCCCATGTGGCCTCTCTGTGAGTCTGGGGCTTCTCATACCCTGAGGGCTAGATTCTGAGGGGGCTAGTCACAGTGAGAGTCAGTGTTCCAAGAGACCAAGCAAAAGCTTCAAGGTTTCCTATGACATAACCTTGGAAGTCATGCAGTATCATTTCTGCCATGTTCTGTGGATCCCAAGGGAGTTACTAAGATCAGCCCAAGTTTAAGGAAGATGGATTAGGGATAGGCGAGTGGCAAGGTTGCATTGCCCAAGAACATGTGGGGTGGGAGTTACTGTTGCTACCATCTTTGAAAAACATACTCTGCTAAGGTCTGTTATTGCTTTAAATTAAGCAACCGAGACATTAATCAACCAATCACGCTGCTGCCAAATACGAGCTATCTGTCATGTGCAAGGCAATGAGCCCACTGACATGGCAGGGAGAGGACTTGGACTCCATTTCTCAAAGCCTCAGATCCCACATGGTAAAATGGGAGCCAATCTGGGATTTTGATGACAAGAAACAGAGACTCAGGGCAGGCAGCTCAAGTAAAGAAATGCTTATTGTCAGGTCACTGAGATGTCTCATGGAAATCTAAGGATGGAATCCTAAATTCATCTCCAGAAATCCTGAGGCTCAACTGGAAAGCTACCAGTCGTGGACACAGCTCTGGATCACATGAGGGAATCGCTTCTTTGGGGAATCTGTCCAGTTTCCTCTGCTCATTCAGAACTTCCCTGGGCCTCCATCACAGCTCATAGCTGCTTTATGGCCCACAATGGGCCACCATGGCTCAAATTCTACTTCTTGACCTTCCAGCTTTGCATCCCCTCCACTCAGAATCCCACTCCCCAGTCCTGACTGGCCCAGCCCAGCTTTTTCAGCTATTTCTCATAGGTCATGGGTTGCTGAGCAGTCTTTAAGTAAGGTAGCTTTGTATCAGGTACCTATCTCTTGGTCCAATCAGGCAAAGGACATGGGGAACTCCATAGGATGAAACACAGAAACACAGCCTTGTTCTTTCAGCAGGGTCTACAGGTGAGATGCTAGTGTATCAGTCTTTGTGCAGAGTAGGCTCTCATCATCTTCTCTAGCATCCCCTCACAAGACCTCAGTGAGGATGGAATTGCTAAAACAGAGAAAAGTACTCTTGTATCTATAAAACTGCTGGACAGGTGGGACCAGCACCACATTCGATCCGTCCATTCATTCATCCACTCAACAAATATTTATTGAGCCTCAGTTGGTAAAGAATCCAACTGCAATGCAGTAGACCCCGCTTCTATTCCTGGTTTGGGAAGATCCGCTGGAGAAGGGATAGGCTACCCACTCTAGTATTCTTGGGCTTCCCTGTGGCTCAACTGGTAAAGAATCTGCCTGCAATGCAGGAGACCTGGATTCGATCCCTGGGTTGGGAAGATCCCCTGGAGAAGGGAACAGCCATCCATTCCAGTATTCTGGCCTCAAGAATTCCAGGAACGGTATGGTCCATGGAGTTGCAAAGAGTTGGACTCGACTGAGCGGCTTTCACTTTCAGTATGTGCCACAGACCATGCTTGGAACCAGGGAGAGAGCCACAAACGAGTTAGAGCTGGTTCTTGCTCTCCTCCTCATTTCTGAGGTTACACATCAAGACATAAGATACAGAGTCTATGGAAGCCCAACTAGCTTTAAATCTGACTAGTGATGCAAGGCACAAACCACCAGAATTTGATTAAATAGCCTACAAGCAAATTAAAGTACATTGGAATAATATTTTTTTTTTCCTAATCAAATTGGCAAAGATGAAAACACCCCTGAGAGTGGTGGTGCACAAAAATGAACACACATCTGTGTTACTGGTGGGAGTGTGAAGTAATATGAGCCTCGAGTGGAGTCATTTGAAAATTACACATGCACACCTCCTGGGAGGCTGGACTTCCATGTGGAGGGAGTTATGCCGTGTGGTCCTCTCTGTGATTCCAAATAACTAGAAACAACCTACATGCCCATCAACAGCAGAACGGTTAAACTGATGATCCACTGAATGGACTCCCAGACAGTTTGGAACTCAGTGAGGAACCTCTCTATGTGCTGCTGTGTGAAGCGGTCTGACTATACTGTTGAGTTAAACAAGTCAGGGATGGAACTGTAAAGTATCAGTTATGTTGGTAAATGGTGGGAGATGGGAAGATACACATACACACTCGTGTGCATATGCTTCTATTTGCTTTCGTGTGCATAAAAGATCTCTGGAAGAATTCATAAGAAGCTAGACAGTGGTTTTCTGCTGGAAAGGAAATTAATGGTAGAAGGGAGGCTGCTTACTATATATCTTTTTATATCCAAAGTTAAAAATCCAATGTTTTTAACTTTTAAACTACTTTAGTGTCTTATTTATTTAAAAATTATATTTTTAAAAAAGCAACATAAAATTAATATCCTGTTAGATCTGGTAAGTTGCACATGATTAAAGCAAAGTAACCTTCTGAGATCAAGACAAGGCTTGGCTTTGCTGTGCATCCAGACTCTGGTTTGAGCTGCCTGTCACTGGGTCCATCTGACCCAGAAGGTCCAATGTTGCTAGAAGGTCAGGCAATGCTAGAAGGCATTCTCCATGGCAGACAAGGATGCTGGGTGGAGTCTCTGGGGACAGAACCCTGGGATTCCAGAGCAAGGCCATTCCTCTTATTGCTGAGACGTCTTGCTCTGGGTACCGCTTGAAATTGACATGGGACTCTGAGTGACTGTGGGACTGGACCTTACTATCATAAGCTGGTATTGGATGCGCCAGCTCATCAGGTTGGGTAGTTTGATTATGACAGAAATGGTACATTTGGGATCAAGCCCAGTCGTGTCCAGAAGACATGAGTAAAATACAAGAGCATGTGACCCAGGCTGCTACACACGATGCATGTGCTTCAACATGTCTCACTGAACACCTATGACTTCAAAGGGGCAGGCACAGCTCTGACCATCTGATGGGGAAGGAGAAAACTTTGGCCCGGTTCACAGAGGGGTTAACATGATGTGTCATCATGAGTTGAAATGCTAATTTCAGACCACGCTACAGACCTAAGTGGATGGCCCAAGGGAACAGAAATTAAAGGAAAGCCCCTGTGGGCAGAGCTGCAGGGAACCATGATCTGAGGAAAGTACTCACACAAAGATGCAGCAGTAAATGGTTTGGCTCATTAGTCAAGGGCTAGGCAAAATGAACATTGGAAGACTAGGGGGGAAATGTCTGAGAAAAAGGTACATGAAAAAACCCACAGGAACAGGCACACAATGGGAGGTGATGGGGTCTTGCATTAATGCCTACTGTGAGGGAGATGCTTAACAACTGGGAGAGCAGGACGACTCAGCCTGTGGGTGTCAGCCACCCTTTCCCCAGCCACCTCATCAGCCATGATGGCAAGGATGGGAGCCATGAAAACCCCCGGCACTGGGGGTCCCTCTCTCTAAGGTGAAGCTCATGACTGCCACTGTGGGATGTCCAATCTGCCAACAGCAAGTGGTGATCCTGAGCCCTCGGTGTGAAGCCATCTACACAGAAGACTAGCCCACCGGTTATTGATGAGCTGGCATGCTGGAGGCTTTCTATCCCTGCTGCTGCTGCTGCTGCTAAGTTGCTTCAGTCATGTCCGACTCTGTGCAACCCCATAGACGGCAGCCCACCAGGCTCCCCCGTCCCTGGGATTCTCCAGGCAAGAACAGTGGAGTGGGTTGCCATTTCCTTCTCCAATGCAGGAAAGTGAAAAGCGAAAGTGAAGTCACTCAGTCATGTCGGACTCTTAGTGACCCCACAGACTGCAGCCCACCAGGCTCCTCCGTCCATGGGATTTCCCAGGCAAGAGTGCTGGAGTGGGGTGCCATTGCCTTCTCCGTTCTATCCCTGAGACAACAGCAATTCATCCTCACTGGACATGGGGGAGAACCATCCTGTCTACCCTCAGCACTCCCACCAGCACCGCCACAGGAAGTCTGATGGAATGTCTAACCCACCCACAGAGTTTCCCATGTCAGTGACTCCCATCAAGGAAATCACTGTGACGAAAGAGGTGCGACAACTGGCACGTGGCCAACGGATCCCCGGTGCTATCAGGTACCCATTACCCAGAAGCAGGGCCCGGTTACAAAGTGAAGTGGTCTGTTAAGGCTCAGCTAAGGGGGTAGCTTGGGGACAGTGCCCTGTGGGGTTGGAATACTGCCCTTTAGGATGCGGTCTAAGCACCCAAGCAATAGGGAGTGAATGGTGCTGCTCTCATTGCTGAAATTCACGGTCTGGCTGTTCAAGGGCTGTAAGTTCTTCTGCTGTTGCCATTGCTCCCTGACCCTCAGGTAGAATTCACACTCCCTATCTCAACAAAACCTAGGCTCTATGAGTAGAGGGGTCTTGGTCTCCAGGCAGTTGACATTTCTACTGTGGGGCTAATGCTTCTGCAGGTGACAGTGTAAGAGTCCCACTGGACTTAAAAGCTGTGACTGTCAGCTGTCACTTTACTCGCTCATGTCAATGGACCAGCAAGCGAGGAGAGGCGTTCCCACACCCGCAGGGTGATCGACACTGATGGCTTTGAGGGGCAAGGGTTGTTTCTGCCAAAGGGGACAGGATTCTCTGGGGCTGTCTTGGTGCCCCCTTGCCTGATGAAGAGAGTTTACAACTGAGCGATTGCAGCAATAGCAGCTCAGACCCCTCAGGATGATGGTCTGGGTCATCCCTCCCCGACTTCCTGCCCTGGTAAACAACACAGATCAGCCAAATTGCTGCTTGAGAATGAGGGACATGAAGATTGAACAGTGAAGGTGAGAGGCAATGAATATCCATTAGGGTCACAGCAGCCCAGACCGTGCCTCATTTCAATAACCCTTTTGCCTTAAAATTTCCGAGATTGGAAGGAGACTCTGTAACTAATCAGATTTATATCCTCTTCTTGGATGGGACTGAAGCAAGAACAACCCATCTTCACTGAAAGAGGAGGCCTCAGGCGTAGTATGGGAGCAGGACACAGGAAGGTGGAAGATCGGGGGCCAAAAGCGTCAATGTACAGATACTAATGCGCCAGTTCGGAGCTTCCAGACACACCCATCTCCAGGGTCTTGGACACTTGTTCCTACCACATTCCACCGTAGCTGCCAGCTCTGTGTGACTCTGATAAATTAACGTAGGCATGACTCCAAAGCATGTCATCTCAAGTCCGTGCCATACACATACCACCGATGCTCTGGGACCCTCCTGTTGATGCTGAGTCCTGAAATCAACAAGATCCACACAGCATCCATTCTGGTTCCACCAGGAAACATGTAAGAATAAACACCCGCCAGGCAGTCCTTTGAACAATGGGATACAGGAGCTTCTGAGTACCTTCTTCTCCCTTCCTCCCCAGGATGGACCATTCTAAGATGCAGTCACTGTATAGCCTTTGGAAAGACCTTTTCATGGGATCAGCCAGTCAGTTGCATTTGACACCACTGATCCACAGTCCTTTGTACACCTGTTGTGTTGTTTAGTCACTAAGTTGGGTCCAACTCTTGCCACCCCATGGACTGCAACTCACCAGACCCCTCTGTCCATGGAATTTCCCAGGCAATTATACTGGAGTGGGTTGCCATTTCCTTCCCTAGGGTATCATCCTGACCCAGGGATCAAACCCACGTCTCCTGCATAGGCAGGCGGATTCTTTACCATGGAGCCACCAGGGAAGCCCCTGTATACCTATAGTCTCTTGGTTTTTCCTATCTCTAGCTTTGCTCATCACTGCCCTCACTCCTGAGTCCCTGGAGTTGCACTCCTTAAAAAAAAGCTTGTGGTACACAAAGCTTGGCTTTAGGGTTTGCCTCCAGCGGACTTAGGTTAAGGCAAAATTATCAGGTCCTTTTCATCTTTACCCCAGAGCCAGGCAGTCAGTGCCATGATTATCCCAGTTATTGATCCAGAACCATAAAACAAGAGAGCAGCAAAGACAGAACTTGATTCTGGCTCTAATTTCAAGCCTGGGCTCATCCCAGGACACTGAGATCTCTGCATCTGAGCAAGGCTTCATGTAGGGGCAGGACTGGAGTGTGTTGGGAAGGAGCGATGTTTGGAGGAGCATGTTGGGCTAAGAGGAAGCAGAGCTTGGTTGGGCAGTGAGGCTGGGTGTGGTGAGCATTGGTGTGGTCAGCCCACATTTCCTAGTCAAGGAGCAGCAAAATCAAAGCCCTGAGATGGATATTGAGTTCATAGGGCACTCCTAACAAGAGCATGGTGATGTGTGGGGGCAGTGAGTGCTCCAAATCTTGAAGCTAAGATGTCTTAAGAGTGTCTCCTTTATTTTTCGTCTCTCAGAATCACAGAAGCCCCCAGGAGTAAGGGCAGAGTGAGACCTTTCCATTCCAGGGTTTCCCACTCCATGTTCCTTGGAACTCTGGTGCTCCAAAAGACACTGACAAAGTGCCATAAAAAGATAGCCTCCTCTAAGGCGGTCACAGGTGCTGTGTTTACATTATACAGGCACACGGTGCCCATGTCCTTACAACAACAAGCAAACAAAAGCAACTTTATTAACCTGAATCCAGCATTATCCCAACTTACTAGGCCATGTAACCTTTCAAAATTTTTTTCTTCTGAATAATAAATATTTACAGCTTGTGGCATGCTCTGTTTTACAGAGTAGCTTATAGAATAGTGTTTGGAAAAACACTGAGATAAGTCAATCCCCTCATTTGACTATGGAGGAAAACCACAGACCAGAGAGGTGACTCAGCTTGTCCGGAGACACACAGCAAGACCTAGCAGACACCCTGATTCCCTGGCCGAGGTTCTTTCTTCAACCTGGGAGAAATTTCCACTGCATGATTGTTGCCAAGCTATTAATGAAAATGAGACCTAAATTAGCTTCAGAAAATGAGGTTTTAGCACTGGAAAGTTTTTGACTATTGAAATCGGGAATGCAGACGAGTGTATATGATAGAAATCAATTAGCAAGTAAGAAAGGTGCCTCACATATTCTAGTCACTGTAGTTCATGGCACCCCTTGGGTCCTCAGTACCCACTTTTGTGAGGGGCCAGGCTAGCCAATAGGAGAAGGCAAAGGCAACCCACTCCAGTACTCTTGCCTGGAAAATCCCATGGACGGAGGAGCCTGGTAGGCTGCAGTCCATGGGGTCGCGAAGAGTTGGACACGACTGAGCAACTTCCCTTTCACTTTTCACTTTCATGCATTGGAGAAAGAAATGGCAACCCACTCCAGTGTTCTTGCCTGGAGAATCCCAGGGATAGGGGAGCCTAGTGGGCTGCCGTCTATGGGGTCTCACAGAGTCGGACACGACTGAAGCGACTTAGCAGCAGCAGCAGTAGCAGCAGGCTAGCCAATTGCCAAGCTTCTTCCCAGATGTGATGGCATTCTGTGATTTCAGAGACAAGTGTCAAATAGCAGAGAGGGTTGGAGATTCAGGTGGGGGAACCTGGAATGGTGGGGGTGATCAGCTGGCCCAGCATACAGCCCCTGGCAGGTTTCTCAGCTGCCCACCAAGGAGGACCCTTGTCCCCAGATGCAAAGTGAGCATCTCATATTAGCTTGCAAGGCAGCACTGATTAGTAATTAAACCGCTTAAAAAAAAAAAGAAAGAAAGCCATTAAAGCTAATGCCATCAAAATCAGAACCTCAGACGCTGGCTCATAATTACGAGTGTACCTCGAGACCCACAAGAGAGGACATTTCCATTTTAACACGCACACTGCACAGCCATTACGATCTCCCCCACCCGCCCCTGCTCCCACCATTAGGAAACCCGCTGCTGAATTCATTCGTTTTCCAGTTTTACTCCGATCCTAGAGAAAGCAGTTTATCCTGCAGGAAGGCAATGGAGAGGAGAGAAGAGAGGCTTGGCATTAGGTTGGCTTTAGCCCTGCCATGACTAGCCACATCACTTTGGGCAAGTTACTAATCACCTTGGCAAATCTCCCCTTACTTATCTGCAAAATGTGGGATTAAATGAGTCAATGCATTTCTGAATAACACATGCTGATGCCAATGCTCAGTTGCTCAGTCGTGTCCAACCCTTTGTGACCCCATGGACAGTCTCCTCTGTCCATGGGATTTCCCAGGCAAGAATGCTAGAATGGGTTGCCATTTCATCCTCCAGGGGATCTTCCCACCCAAAGATCGAACCTGTGTCTCCTGTGTCTCCTGCATTGGCAGACAGATTCTTTACCACTGAGCCACCTGAGAAGCCGGAATAACACATAGTCCCACTTGATGGCTGATAACCGTCATTAGATTTAGTACCTAGCACTCATCAAGTACTTACTCAAGGTATCCTGAATCTAACACGGACATGTGGCCAGCACTATACTGTACACTGCTGGGGACCAGGGAGGAGGACATGGAACTCAGGGAGGTTCATTCTCCCTGGGATATGAGATGAATGACCACAAAATCTTTAGGCTCATTCAAACCTGGGGCTCTTGGAGGCTGGTCTGAAGTGAAGGGCAGTCACAGCTCTAGCCCTTTGGGCTGGGAAGAAGAGCTGGCAGCCCTGGAAGGACAGATGGGATTCATAGCACCTCTTGCCTGGCTTCATCCCGGGTATCTTATACACATTATCTCACTTAATGCCCACAGCCATTGCCATTCCCATTTGACAGATGAGGACACTGAGGCTAAGAGAAGTCAGCCAGTTTATTCAGCACCACAGAGCTAGAAAGTGGAGGAGCCAATGACCACTGGGATCTGTGAGGTCTGACAGCCCATTGCTTTTCCACAATTCTGACTGCCTGCCAGGCAGGAGTGATGTGAATCTGCAGCAATCCTTGGCATCGGGCTGCAGAAAAAGAAAGGAAGAGGGTCTGAGGCTCTAAATGACAGGCTGAGAGGCAGACATGGCCCAGAAGGTCTAAGCAATAAAAGTCAGCTCCCAGTTCTTTCTGGACTTCACAGTCTTGCATCTGAGCCAAGGCAACTCCACTCATCCAGAGCTTGGGCTGCCACAGGAAGCAAAGCTCCTTGTCAATCATCCTGGCAGAGACTTCCCTGGTGGTCCAGCGACTGCAATTCACGCTCCCAGGGCAGGGGTCTGGGTTCAATCCCTGGTCCGGGAACTAGATCCCACATGCCATGGCTGGAGATTTCAAGTGTTGCAACTAGAAGGATTCCACGTGCTGTGATAAAGAGCCTGCCCACGTCAGCGGGGATTCTGTGTGCAGCAGCTGAGACCTGATGCAGCCAAATAAGTATTTTTTTAGAAATTTATAAAAACATCATCCTGGTAACTTTTGTGGACTCCAGAATAGGGAATCCTCAGGCTTTCCCTTCAGCCTCTTGGAAGAGAAAACCAGCTAACGGCCTGGTGAACCAGACAGGCCTGAATCCTAGACTTCTAGAATGTTCTTCATTGCTGTGTGACTTTGGGCCAGTCGCTTCACCTCTCTGGACCTCTACTTCTATTCTATAAAATGAGAAGAGAGGACGGGAGATGAGCCAAGCTCTGCTGCCCCTCCCAGGCTTCATTCTCTGATTCTGTGTGAGCTTTTGCATCCCCCCAAGCTTTTTAAAAATAAAATGCCTGCCCTTGGTACATGGACTTACTGTGAGGTTCACTCTTATGATTTCTCCCAGAGACTGAACTCTCTAAGGGCTTAGACACAAAAGTTTGGGAGTCTTTTTAAAAAAACATAAAATATCAGGACCAGACAGGCCATTTTCAGACGGTCCCTGGGGCCCAGTCAGCTATTAAGGATAGAAATTATATATTCATAACACAGGATATTGCTGCTTGCTTATTTATAACTTGCTCCATTTCAAGAATATTTATTCTAGACGAGGAGGCTTGATAATTTTCATCCAATCTACTCTTCATAGCTTAGGGCAAAAGAAAGAAACAGCTCAATTGAAGGAGAGGATTTCTATTATCGGCAGGTAAGAAAAGAACACCGCCCCTCTTCCTGCGGGCCAGGAGCACAGCCAGATTGGGGCCGGCAGCCAGGACCTCGGTCTACACCAGCCGGGACCTCACCGCCTCTGGGCAGAATCCTCTCTAATGAGGCAAAACAGAACACAAAACGGGTCAAAGTGTCTCGAATTCAGCTGTCTCCTTTGACTTGGCAAGAGGTTGAGGCCCAGAAAATGGGCCTGAGGTTACTCAAGTTCACAGGGATGGAAGGACACACACACACACACTCAGGCACAGAGCCGGGGTGTGATCCCACCGAAGTCTCAGCCCAGCACCGTTTCAAGGAGAGTAAGGGAACTATTGAGTACCTACTCTGTGCCAGTCTCTGGGCTGGGTGTTTCACCAAGTCTTCAAGATTTTATTAAGCACCAACTGTATGCCCCATCCTGTCAAGAGGAGGAGACGACGTCTAAAGAAAAATTGCTTTGAGAGGGTGAGAGCAAAGCGCACTGCAGCCCCAGCTGCTCCGTCCCTCCCCCTGGAGCCCAGCCCCAAGCCTGTAGGGTCATCGGCATTATTCCCATTGGGATGAGCAAAGAGGACAACAAGGAACTGGGCCAAGTTCACAGGGCTGCCAAGGAAAGGCAAGGGCAGAGTCTAGATTGAAACCCACTCCTGTCTGACTCAGATCCATGCTCTTTCTATCACCCCCAACCCTACTCCGGTCAAATCCCAGACAATTTAGTCTCTCTCTCTCCTTTCCCGTGGGCACTCACCTCTGAGCATGGCCAAACCCTGAAGCACCTGGAGGAGGGCTGTATTCCAGGGAGAAAAACTCAGACTCCCAGGTGCTGATGCATGACTGTTGGGGAAAACCGTGGTTCCATCGAGTGCAGCCTCTGATTACCGTAGCCTGTGTGCAGGCACACACACATTCACAGGCACGGAAGATATGGCTGCCATTCTGTACTTTCTCAGCATCTTCAATTACACGTTCCCTTCCTGCTCGCTTGGTGAAGCTGGAAAACCTCTTCAGGGTAAGAATTGCCAGCACTGTGAGTCTATGCTGTGTCATCTATTCATTCTGTGAAGATTTATTAAACACCTATTACATGGCAGGCCCTGGGCAGACGTGTGGGTGCCAGATAGGGGAGTGAGCAGAGCCGACCCATCCCTGCCCTCCTGAAGCCTGTGCTTTGGTGGAGAACTTTGGGTTTGTGCCTGGGGCACTGAGAGTTGAGAGGGGTAGTTGACTGAGAGGGTAGCAGGGATTTGAGCTCAGCCAGGTGGGGAGATGGGCAAGAGTGAGCAGAGCAGAGAGAACTGCCCCTACAGGGCCCTACAGTGTGGAAGAGCTTTCAGGGGACCCAGCCCCACAGGTCTGTATATGCTGCTTTAGGGATTAGGGTCTCAGCATCTGGGCCATTGAATGAAGGAAAGAACAAAATCAGATTGGCTTTCAAAGAATGTCTGAGATTTAAGCTGCCTAAATGTCCATCAAGGATTTCCCTGGTGGCTCAGTCAGTAAAGCATCTGCCTACAATGAGGGAGACCTGGGTTCAATCCCTGGGTTGGGAAGATCCCCTGGAGAAGTAAATGGCAACCCACTCCAGTACTCCTGCATGGAAAATCCCATGGATGGAGGATTCTGGTAGGCTACAGTCCATGGGGTTGCACAGAGTTGGACACGACTGAGCAACTTCACTTAGCTTCGCTTAAATGTCCATCAACAGAGGAATGGGTAGAGAAGATGTGGTGCATATACACAATGGAATATTAGCCTTAAAAGGGGATGAAGTGGGTCATTAGTAGAGATGTGGCTGTCAAGCAGAGTGAAGTAAGTCAGAAAGAGAAAAACAGATATTGTAGATTAATGCACATATGTGGAACCTAGAAAAATTATATAGATGATCTTATTTGCAGAGCAGAAATAGATACACAGACATATAGAACAAATGTGTGGATACCAAGGGGAAAAGGTGGGGGTGGGAGGAATTGGGAGATGGGATTGACATGTATACATTTTTGAGACTATATATAAAATAGGTAAATAACTACTATACAGCACACAGTGAGTGCGTGTCAGTTGCTCAGTTGTGTCTCAGTGTTTGGGACGAACTCTATTCAGTGCTCTGTGGTGACCTGAGTGGGAAGGAAATCCAAAAGGGAGGGAATATATGTATACATATAGCTGATACAATTGGCTGTACAGTAGGAACTAATAGAACGTCATAAAGCAACTATACTTCGATAAAAACTAGTTTAAATTAAAAAAAAAAAAAACCAACCCACAGTGCCTGAGAGTTGAGGAGGAGAGGTGGGGGAAGCTAGGGTTTCCTAAGCAGATGTTTATTCTAACCCAGCCTGTGGTGTGCATGTGAGCTGGATATCGTCCTGCCACTTAAGCCTCCATCGCTGGATCCCAAGACCAAGGACCACCTGTGTCAGCACCAGGGAACTGGGAGCTGATTTAAGCGGCAATTTCCAGGTCTGGGCCAGACCACTGTAATCGGAAACTCTAGGGTGGTCCTGAAGTCTATTATGAGTGCAACAGGAAACTTGGAAGCAGAGTGATAGCCAAAGACCTCTAATTCAGCCTCCGTGAGACTTAGTCTATAGTGCAGAGGTTTTCTGGCCACTAGGGCACCAGTTCTCAATCCACGCTGTGCATTAGAGTGATGCAGGAACTGTGAAAATGCAGATGGACAGACCTCATGCTTGAGATTCTCGTTCCCTTGGTCTGGGGGGTCTGGACAGCTTTACTTGTAAACAATCTCCAGGTGATTTTGTGGTGTGGCCAAGGTGAGAGAGACGGACAGACAGAAGGGTGGCTCGGAGTCCTAAATCTGGGGAGCTTCTTCATGCACATGTTCCCACAGCTCTGCTCCAAGCCAAGCCCCGGGCCTCTGCTGGGACCCTGACATGCTTGTCCCTGTCCTGGAGGAGTGTCCTGTCTAGAAGGGAACATGGTGGGGTGTGACAGTTCCCCAACCATGTTCTGGCTCCCATCCACTCACCAGGGAAGTGAGGAAGCTTGCATGTTGAGAATATCAAAGCTGGGGTCAGGGGAGGAGCAGGGGCTGTCCCAGGGTCACCTGGTGTAAGGATGAGCGATGGCTGAGCCCACAACAGAGGAAGGGCTAGGCCTCCTGAGGGAGGCTGGAGCTGCGTGGGAGCAGCAGGAAGGACTTCCGTTGGGAAGCAGGGAGGATGAAAGTTCAGTGGGTGACCTTCCAGAGCAGGAGAGGAAGACTAATCCTGTCAGAGGCCCCACAGGACAGTTGAGCATGCCAGTGCCCACAAGGAACCTGGATTCATTTGGGCCTCACCCCTCAATTTATAATTGTGATGATGCAGTCCAGCAGCAGGGCACATGTCCAAGGTCACACACACACACACACTCACTCACTCACATAAACACATGCACTCATGCGCATACACACAGACACATGAACACATGGACACAGGCACATACTCCAGAGACTCATAGACACACAGAGACATGTATATGTATATGACATAGTATATACATATACACTGACACACATGAACACAGACACATTCACTCAGAGACACACATACTTGAACACAGAAGAACACACACACACATACAGATGCACACACAATAGACACGCATATGCATATACACAAAGACACACATACAACCTATATCCATCATACATACAGAGATGCACACAACATACACACCCACACACATAAAACATGCACACACAGACACACAGCTCCTTAGTCATATGACCTCCAAAGCTCTTTCCACATACTGCTTCGTGTCTCAGCCTGAGAGTTCATTGATTCTTTGGTATTGAAAAATTTATTTCTGCATTTTTTAAGCCACAGTTCTTGCTCAGGATATCCTAAACCTTAATATCAGATAAATCATAGTGACATGAGGTTTTGGGTGGGGGAGAGGGTGATTTTCTTTTCACATCCTTTTAATCAATAAATCATTTATAAATGCCTTTAATAGAGATAAATGAAAACCAACCTTTACCTTATTATAAAATTGGTATTTTTAACCTTTAAATACCGGGTTTCTCAGCCCAGGAGTCTATAGACTCTCTAAAAATAGGAACTTCAGATCCCTTTGCCTTCCTGTAGACCCCCACCCCAGGCACAGGGTGCCCTTTTGCTGTGAGTAAAGCAGTGTAAACTCCCCCTTGCTCCTTGCCTGGTAAGGTGCTCCCCACCAGAGCCACTAGGGAGTCAGGCTCATTCTCCTTTACATCTAGAAGAAACATACTCTTTTCAGATACCCTTCTAGGAAGCAGAGCCCCAAGAGCACCAGATCCAACACCAGTCCTTCTTGGGAACGACTAGGAGCCAGCAGGCCTGGGCAGGGTCCTGGACCAGAGCTTGGTGGTGAAATCACTGTGCAAATACAGCCTGCACTGATCAGTAGGAGCTTGGCCCCCATATCCCTGGGGTCCCTTCTGACAGAGGTCAGGTAGTAGGCTATGACACAGGGAGGCTCCAGGGGGTTCCCAGATGGCGTATGCCAGGACCAGTCTAAAATGCATGACCCATAAGCTTTTAAAGGTTATTTATTATCTGAGACTTGACAATCTATCTCTTCAAACAGGGAGTGAATGGATTTACTGCTTGAGTTTACAAAGCTGTTTAAGACGAGGCTTTCCCTTAAGGCTTCCAACACCTCTGTGAAGAGCACACAAGTTATTTTTATCCCACCTCTGCAGATGAGGAAACAGGCCCCAGAGAAAGTGAACCCTGCTCCAGGATATGCTGACAAGAAGTGGATGGGGCCAAGACACAGATCCGATGCATGGTCTGTGATTTCTTGGCTCAGAACATTCCAAAGTGGGTCAGAATAGAGGTGGTATCCTCCCAAGTCCTGCCCGGATGGTGTGAAAAGACTGACTCTGAGCCTGAATATAGTCATCTGTCCTTTGCCAAAAGTACCACTGCCCCACCCAGGGCACGGGAAAGGCAAGGCCTGTCATCACTCAGTTCTTGGCATCTACACAGTACCCGGCACAGGACAGGGGATCAGATCATCTTTGTAGAATGAATGGAGGAATGTACATGGCTGGCCGATTGGCTGGACACGTATGTTGACAAAGGGTGGTTAAGTGCTTTGGAGTTTTACAATCTTAAATTTCAATCAGCCTCCATCTTCAGATATGCCTCTGGACAAAACTCAATACCTCTGGGTTTCCATTCCTTTGTCTGGAAACCAGGTAATGGCATCCACCTCATAGATGTGATGAAGATGATTTTAGCTATCCATGCAAAGCCCATTAAATGGCACCCAGCATGGTGACATGGTTCCATCATGGGACTTATTTCTACTTGTTTCTGCTGGGGCTGGGGTTGCCCACCAAGCTCCCCACCTACTTCAAGTCCTGCCCACTCTTGGTCTCTGTTAGTCTGTGGGATCCCTGGCCAAGACTGGCAACTGGCCAGTCATTACTCTCTGGCCCTGTCTGACCTAAGTAGCTCATGAGCCAGGCCCTGCTTCCCTTTCCCTGTACCCCATAGGACAGCCGGACCAAGAAGAGTGACTAGATTCAGTCTTTTAGGATCCAGGCAACTGGGAATATCTGTGCTTTAGGGGAAACCTAACTCTGCTTAGCAATAGGCATTGGAAGAGAAAGGGGAGGAAGATTCTTCCCTGTCTCTGCTCTTCTTCACCTCTACTCCTCCAGGAGGCTGGTGGGTGATGAGTAGAACCTACTTTATCAGTCAGGATGCTTCCTACTGCTTGCAACAGGGAACCCCAGCTCAAGTGGATTAAACAATAAGAAAGCTGTGATTCAGCAAAAGGTCCTGAGATAGAGCAAAGCCAGTGAGATCTCCACATGGTCACAAGATGGCTGCTGAAGCTCCATCCATCACATGTAGATGCGACTGACACAAACAGAGTGGGAGGTTATTTCAACTATGAGAGAAAACTTCCCCAGAAGAAACATCTTCTTCTATTCACAAACTTTAAGCTCACACAACCTAGGCTGGCTGGACTTGGCATCTCCTTGATTTGTAGGGTCCATGGCCCCCGCCTGACAGGGCAGTGGGCCTTGGGTAAGGACCCCAGAGCCCTACTTCTCATAAAGGTGATACAGACACTTTATTATCTGCTCAATATGTCCTTTGATGGGGACGGACCTGCTGGGCTGGCCTGGAATATTAGCTGGGTTAATTGTCCCTTCAAATGAACAACCAGTTTAATCAAGGACTTAATGCCCTCAGCCATTCAATTATGCCTGCCTTTGGACATGCGATTCCATTACCGCCTCGGAGCCTTCCCTGCAGGAAGAATGAGATTGGCCCGTGTGTGTGTGTGTGTGTGTGTGTGTGTGGTCATTGCCCACAGGCATTTGTTAAGAGCAAACTGTGGGCTCCGAGCCCAAGCTGGCAGGCAACATCTGACCTTGGCTGTTGGCTGCACGGCTTTATCAAGTACCCTGCCCTGCTCTGCTCAAGAGGATTTTGTCACCACCTCTCACCTCAAATGCTGTGTGTGTGAGAGAGAGAGAGAGAGAGAGAGAGAGAGAGAAAGAAGGAGAAGAGGCTTGATAAGATCTCTATTGGGTTAAAATTCTTCAAATTAAATTATTTAAATCAAATTCAACCCACAACTCAAGAAGGGAATGGCAACCCACTCCAGTGTTCTTGCCTGGAAAATTCCATGGACAGAGGAGCCTGGTGGGCTACAGTCCATGGGGCTGCAAAGAGCTGGACATGACTGAGCAACTAACGCTGTCACTTACACTTACAATCCACAAAGACCCACATTTACACGCATACATACACACACTCACATATTCCCACATCCAAATTCAGCCATTGTTCACTCTATAAAAACAAAGGCAAACCAATAAACTTTACTCCAGAGATTTTCATAGAACTACATTAGAATGTTCATTTTCCAACACACCAAAAAATGTAGTTAGAAACAAACCACATGTCCATCATCAGGAGAATGGCTACATGTTTTCTGGCACATGTACACAATACTCTGCCAAGACTGATGTGAATCTCTATTCACTGACATGTACCTGAAATATTATTGAACTGAAAAGAGAAGATTGCAAAAGTACATGCTTACAGCATGATCTATTGATGGAAAATTGTGCTTATTTGAATCTCTATGAATATTTCTGGAGAGAGAACTGTCTGGAAGAATAGATTTTCAAGTTTGCCTATTGTTTATATGAGATGGTTAAGGCTTCAGGAAGCCTTAAGAAACAGAAGAAAACAACAGAATGGGAATGACTAAAGATCCCTTCAAGAAAATTAGAGATACCAAGGGAACATTTCATGAAAAGATGGGTACAATAAAGGACAGAAATTGTATGGACCTAACAGAAGAGAAGATATTGAGAAGAGGTGGCAAGAATACACAGAACTATACAAAAAAGAATGTAAAGACCCAGATAATCATGATGGTGTGATCACTCACCTAGAGCTAGACATCCTGGAATGTGAAGTCAAGTGGGCCTTAGAAAGCATCACTGAACAAAGCTAGTGGAGGTGATGGAATTCCAGTTGAGCTATTTCAAATCCTGATAGATGGTGCTGTGAAAGTGCTGCACTCAATATGCCAGCAAATTGGAAAACTCAGCAGTGGCCACAGGATTGGAAAAGGTGAGTTTTCATTCCAATCCCAAAGAAAGGCAATGCCAAAGAGTGTTCAAACTACTGCACAATTGCACTCATCTCACACGCTAGCAAAGAAGTGCTCAAAATTCTCCAAGCCAGGCTTCAACAGTATGTGAACCAAGAACTTGCAGATGTTCAGGCTGGATTTAGAAAAGGCAGAGGAGCCAGAGATCAAATTGCCAACATCCGTTGGATCATAGAAAAAGCAAGAGAATTCCAGAAAAAATATCTACTTCTGCTTCATTGACTATGCTAAAGACTTTGATTATGTGGATCACAACAAACTGTGGAAAACTCTTAAAGAGATAGGAATACCAGACCACCTTGCCTGCCTCCTGAGAAGCCTGTATGCAGGTTAAGAAGCAACAGTTAGAACCAGACATGGAACAATGAGCTGGTTCCAAATTGGGAAAGGAGTACATCAAGCCTGTATATTGTCACCTTGCTTATTTAACTTTCATGCAGAGTACATCTTGCAAAATGATAGGCTGGATGAAGAACAAGCTGGAATCAAGATTGCAGGAGAAATATCAATAACCTCAGATATGCAGGTTATACCACCCTTATGGCAGAAAGCGAAGAGGATCTAAAGAGCCTCTTGATGAAAGTGAGAGAGTGAAAAAGCTGGCTTAAAACTAACATTCAAAATCTGAAGATTAAGGAATCTGGTCCCATCACTTCATGGCAAATAGATGGGGAAACAATGGAAACAGTGACAGACTATTTTCTTGGGCTCCAGATCACTGCAGGTGGTGACTGCAACCATGAGATTAAAAGATGCTCCTTGGAAGAAAAGCTTTGACCAACCTAGACAGCATAGTAAAAAGCAGAGACATTACTTTGCTGGCAAAGGTCTTTCTCGTCAAAGCTATGGTTTTTCCAGTAGTCACGTATGGATGTGAGAGTTGGACTATAAAGAAAGCTGAGCGCTGAAGAATTGATGCTTTTGAACTGTGGTGTTGGAGAAGACTCTTGAGAGACCCCTGGACTGCAAGGAGATCCAACCAGTCCATCCTAAAGGAAATCAGTCCTGAATATTCATTGGAAGGACTGATGTTAAAGCTGAAGCTTCAATACTTTGGCCACTTGATGCACAGAACTGACTCATTAGAAAAGACCCTGATGCTGGGAAAGATTGAAGGCAGGAGAAGGGGAAGACAGAGGATGAGATGGTTGGATGGCATCACCAACTTGATGGACATGAGTTTGAGCAAGCTCCGGGAGTTGGTGATGGACAGGGAAGCCTGGAGTGCTGCAGTCCATGGGGTGGCAAAGAGTTGGACATCACTGAGTGACTGAACTGAACTGAAGGTTTCAGGTTACTTTGCTCTATTTTCCTTTTTCTGCATTACCTGACTTTTCTACAAAAGCCTATATAATCAACTTAGAACAAGTCAATCATTTTTATTTGGGGACATTTTTTAACACCTTTCCAGAGTCTCATCCTAGAGATAAAGATCACATTTCTTTTTTTAAATCAATTAATTTGCCCTTAGCATGCAGCATGCGGGACCTTAGTTCCCGGATCAGGGATCAAACCTGGGTCCCCTGCATTGGAAGCATGGAGTCTCAAACACTGGACCACCAGGAAGCCCCTTGAGAGGTCCAAAGCCCAGTGTGGGACTCAGGAGACTGGTGTGGCTCTAATTTGGTCACTCACTCCCTTTGGATGCTCTTGGACTCAATTTGCTCCTCCAGAAAATGGAAAAGCTCTTTACTTCAACAACTTGAAAGAACTTTTATTTGCTCATAATGACCAGCACATACATGCTCACTGATCAATCAAACCTTGGAAAATGCAGAAAAGTATCTGGAAGAAAACATGACCCACAATCACACCAGCTGAAGAGATCCATCATTAACATTTTGGTGCATTTCCTCTTTGTTTCTTTTTCTAGGCATCATGGGGCTCAGGACTTGGAGGCAGGCATGAGCATGTGCACTGAGTCTATAGTGAGACGCTCCACCTCTGGACTCAGCATGGCCTGTGCCTGGCTGGGTGGCCTTGAGGGCACTCCCCATCTCTCAATCCATTTCCTTCTTGGTACCGGGGGAGTGACAGCTGTCATGGTTTTCTCATGTGGCATTCAGTGAGATGAGGGCTCTACAGCTCAAGTACTATCCCTGGTACTGGGAAAGCTTTATGAAATTTTTGGCTGATCCAAAATGATAAACACTAATTCTATAACCCCTTACTCCTCCCCTACCCCAGCACCTGATCAGTTTCTCTCATTTCAGAAGATGCTAATCAGGATAGTCAGTAGCTCCTGGCCCTGATTTCACACTAGAATCATCTGGGGAGCTTATAAAATACCATGTCTAGACTCCACCCCAGAATAATTAAATAGGAATCATGGGGGTGGAGCTCTGACATTGGTATTTCTGGAAAGGTCCCCAGAGGGTCCTAATGTGAGCAGGGCTAAAAACCACTGGTGTGCATCAAAGTGCTTTATAAAGGCCAGCACTACAGAAGCGGAAGGGGTTATTATGAAAATGTTTCTCAGGGGGTGGAAATGGGTTCCCTGACTCCTCCCCACTCCTACCTGATCCTGCTAGTAGGCAACATCATACTGTCTTGCTCAGAGTGGGGTTCTTAGTGGGATCCTAAGCATTTTCCTATGACTTCTGGAGCTGGGGCTTGTGTGGCTTTAATGAGAGTCGACCCTGTGCCAGGCACTGTGCTAAGCTGAGTGTTTAGAGGCAGACCAAGGGAAGACACACGCCCTGTTACCGCACCAGCCTCTGTGCAGGGCAATTTGGCAATATTCATCACAATTGAAATGAACATAGCCATTCCACTCCTAGACACAGAACCAATGGACAGGAGCCTTAAAATGTTCCCCCAAAGAATGTACATAGCAGCATTATTAGTAAGAGTCTAATACTGGAAACAACCCAAATGCCCATTGGGATTTGAATGGATAAGTGAATTGTGGTATATTCATACAAGGGAATACAAACAGCCATGAAAAAGAAAGAGCTGCAGCTGAACACATGGATGAACCTCAGACATACTGTTGAACCAAAGAAACCAAGCTCAAGAATACATTCCTTACGAAGAAAATTCTAATTAGAAAATAATTGAATTAGAACATTTGAACATTCATGCTATGAACACCCCAATGTTTACAATGGCAGAACATCCTTATTCACAATAGCCAAGACATGGAGGTAATGTCAGTATCCATTGACAGATGAATGGATAAAGATTTGGCATATATATATATATATATATAAACTGGAGGGTGGGATCCACTAGGACAAGGCACGTGGGGGTGCTAGAAATGTTCTGTGGTAACCTATCTGTTGATCTGGGTGGTGGTTATACAGGTGGATACATGTGCAAAGTTTGTGGAGCTCTACACTTTACCTTTGGAGAAGGCAATGGCAACCCACTCCAGTACTCTTGCCTGGAAAATCCCATGGATGGAGGAGCCTGGTAGGCTGAAGTTCATGGGGTCGCTACGAGTCAGACACGACTGAGCGACTTCACTTTGACTTTTCACTTTCATGCATCGGAGAAGGAAATGGCAACGCACTCCAGTGTTCTTGCCTGGAGAATCCCAGGGACGGGGGAGCCTGGTAGACTGCCGTCTATGGGGTCGCACAGAGTCGGACACGACTGAAGCGACTTAGCAGCAGCAGCAGCACACTTTACCTTTTGTAAGCTAAACTTCAATTAAAACATTTTTAATGCAAATAAAATTTATACATCCTTTGCCTCATTGATTCCACTTCTGACAATTTTTTTCTGTAGATGTATTTGAACATGGAAGACGTTACACATGCATAAGATTATTTATTGTAACATTTACTGTAAGAACTAAAGATTAGAAAAAAACAAAACATTCATCAATGTGTGGCTGTGTGTTAGTCGCTCAGTCATGTCCAACTCTTTGCGACCCCATATACTGTAGCCCACCAGGCTTCTCCATCCATGGGATTCTCCAGGCAAAGATACTGGAGTGGGTTGCCATTTCCTTCTCCAACATCCATCAATAGGGGCTGGTTAAGTAAAGCACAATTCCTCGTAACCATGCAACATGATGCAGCCATGCAAAAAATGGAGAAGATTGCCAAGATATATTATGAAAGTGAAAAGAGTCAGGGTGTGGAGATGCATAAATACTGTGCTGCCTTTGGGGTTAGAAAATGTAAAAGGAAATAAAAAGGGAGAGAGAGAAGGTAGGGGAGAGGTTCGTTTATATAAAAATAAATAACATATCTCTAGAAGGGCGTGTGTGAAACAAAAGAGATTGGTTGACCGTGGGGAGGGAACCTGGGTGGCTGGACTGGGTTGAAGGAAATTTTTTACTATATACCTTTCATGGTTTTGGAATTCTGAAGCTATTACACATTTCAAATAAAAAAATAAAACAGCCAGGCCTTCATTCACCTCCTTCAAGGTGTGTTGCTACAGAATAGAATTTGAACGTTGACCCTGGCCTGTAATATAATCCCAAACCTAACTGCCTTGCCCTTCCTCTGTCACCCTTGCCACACTACTTCCTGGTGCCTCTCAAAGGTGTCATGATTCTCACCCTTGCCCTGGAGCCCTGCACCGGCCATTCTCACTTTGGAAAACGTTCATTCTCTGCTTGGTATCACCTCCTCCATGAAGCCTTCCCAGACTTCCCCAGACTTCTGGGCTCCTGCAGCCCGCATTTCTTGTGTATCATTTCTCATGTCCCATTCGTCATACGGCTCCTAATAATTAGTTTCTAGGCTGCCGTGCCCTACTGTAATGTTGGCACACAGCCTGGTGCCTGGAAACAGGGTTTGTAGAATAATAGATGGATAATTTTTACCAGGTTCGGAACTGATGACACCTTTTGTCTTCTACACAGTGCTGTTTAGTTTCCACATTCTGTGGAAGCATGAACTGTGCCTCAGTTTTCTCATCTGCAAAATGGGATTAATAACGATACCTATCTTGTAGGATTACACTGTGAGGATTAAGTGAGTTAATATATGTAAAGCACACAGAAGTGTATATGATATCACTAGTTATTTTTGCTTCCATATTGTGAAGAAACTATGTTCTAGTAAGTTCAGAAGGCCATACGACAGCAGGTCTGTATCCAGACTTCCCAGGATAGTCACTTTCCATGACTAGCCATTCTTCTATGTGAGGGAGTGCTGGGCAGGTGTGGAGCTGAGGGATGTGGGCGTGGTCACAGCATCTAGTCCTCCATGCCCAGCCCCACTGTGGGCTCCTTTGTATCCTTCTTCACAATGGGATGTGCTCACAGGAGAGGGAGGGAATTCGTTTATGAAGGAGAGAGAGGAGGCACATTCTGAATGAAAACCCTAGTCAGAAAAGGGTTGGCTGCCTAAGCTAATGACTGGCTTAGGCAGTCATATTTCAACCTTCAAACCTGATGATGGGTGCAGAATTGGAGGCAAGGACCTCTCTTTTCATCTCTTCAAGCCACCTCCCATAAATCACTGCCTGAAACAAGTCTAGAGGACATCGTAACCTTGTTAAGGTCCAGTTTTCTCATCTACCAAGTGGGAATAGTTACTGTAAGGAAGGAAGGAGATGATAATTCCGTGAAATTATGTGGAAAAGAGCTTTGGAAATTGTCATGCATTAGCAGATGTTGGCAAACAGTCAGCCTGAGGCCCAGCCACAATTTCCTTCAAATCACATGAGGCATAGCAGGATCCTCCAGTTGCCCTAGTCCCCACCATTCCCTATTGTTACTCCAGTTTGCCCCACACTCTCACTGTACTTATCTCATCCCTGAAAGCCTGTGAATTTGCCACCCCTTCTCCACAACGTTGGTTACCAAGGCGCCTGCTCTTCTGCCAGCTGCCAGCGTGGATGGCCAGCTAGCTGGGGAGAGATGGTGCAGCTCTTTAAATAACTGGGATCTTGCTACTTGGCCCAAGTCATCAGACTCCACCAAGGTCCAGGCCAGAGCCGTATCAATCAGTCCTAGTACTTTTCCATGAGCTGAGAAGAAGCCAGACCTGCATGAGCCCTTGGACATGCCTCCCTTTAGCCTTTAGGTACAGAGAATAAATCTGCAGCCTCCTAAACATGCCAAATTCCTGGTCTGCTGGAGCCTGGAAGGCCAGATGCTGCTTACAACTCTGACTCCTGGATGCCTGAAATTCCACCATTATCAACACATTCCTCCCTGTTAAGCTGTAAAGTTGAAAGATCTACTGGGAGGCATAGCAGAATGAGTTCAAACTAGGCTGGAGCAGATCTTTAAGGATAACCTTGGTGAGAAGGCAGATTCTGTAAGCAGGCGAGGGAAGGGTTGAGGGGTGTCAGGAAGGACAAGGAAAGAGAGGCAGAGAGGTGCTTGAAAATGAAGTTTCCTTTTAGAAGCAGGAGTGGATGCAGAAGGGAAGGAGAAGGGGAGAAGAGCCTGGAAGCAGGGTGGACACTAAGGCCAGCAGTGGCCCTGGAAAGAGGGTGTGGACAGCCAGCTCCAGCATGGGAGGGGGCAGCATCCTCTCTGAACAAACCTGCAGGAGAAGGGGGGATGACAGCCCCCTAACTACTCACCCCTTCCCCCTCTGTCACCTTTCATCCCAACCCCCATAGACACAAAGGAATGTCAACCTTTCCTGGGCTGGAGGATTCTGCTCCCACTGGGAGAGGAACAAGGATGAATCAGGTCTCCCAATCAGAAAATATAACCTGATCCGTCTCATCAAAGGCAAGGGACAGGTGCACAGGACCTCTGGTCTTATCACCAGCTCTCATACCCAGAAAGAGCCACCTCCATTAGGGCCAGTTCTAGGAGGGCTTGGGAGGGGTGAGGTAGAGAGACTTGGATGCCTCCAGATCCCCCAAATTCACTGTGTGACTTCAGGGGAGATGCTTAACCTCCATCCTCAGTTTCCTCATCTGTAAAATGGGGACAGTGCTGGGACCTGCTTTACAGGGCTGCTGTGAAGATTCAATGAAAGGATGCTAGGGATGAGTTTTGAGCTGAGCCTTATAAGGTGTATTAGACTTTGACAGGTGTTCCAGGCAGAAAGCAAAGGTCAGGGGGTGGGGTGGAGAGTACAGGGCATATCTGGGCACCGGTAAAGAAGCTGGTGAGCTTTCCATTGGTGCTAGTGATAAAGAACCCACCTGCCAATGCAGGAGACATAAGAGATGTGGGTTCAATCCCTGGGTCAGGAAGATTCTCTGGAGGAGGAAATGGCAACCCACTCCAGAGTTCTTGCCTAGAGAATCCCTGTGGACATATAGCCTGGCGGGCTACAATCCATAACATTGCAAAGAGTCAGACACAACTGAAGCAACTTAGCACACACGCACACACAGAAGCTGGAGTGTAGCTTGTGATGGGAAAACTCATTCTGGAAAGCCAGGCTACGGCTTGATGGTGGAAGGCCTCCACAGCCCATACAAATTCCAGGCTTCGTGCTAGAAGCTGTGGAGAGCTACTGAGGTATCAGGCATGTAAGAGAGGCCCTCAGTGGCCAGAGAAGGGATTTGTCCCAGGCTGCAGGGGTTGCTGGGTTATGCCCATCTGGCCAAATCATGCTCAGAAGCAGCTACCTCCTTTAGGTCAGCTCCTTACGGCTGATCCCAACCGCTTTCCTTCTGCCCTTAGACCCTTTCTGTTTCTAATCTGGGCGAGGACTTGACCTTGAAATGAGGTAGACTTGGTCTCAGATATTCGTCCAGTACTACTAGCTAGGTCATGGAATAAGACCCTGAACTCACAAACCTCAGTCTCCTCATCTGAAATAAGGGGCAAGGCAAGGATTTCCCAGAGTTATGAGGGTGAAATGAACTGGCACACATGGGTGCTGGGCCCCGTTGGCCCCTCCTCTGATCTGTAGGCAGGACCTCCTGCAGGCTGGGTGTTTACTCAGCCGCCGTGGGCATCTTCCAGCTCTAACTGCTCACAGCCTCTCCCCTCGGTGACTCTGAGAGCAGCAAAGGGGAGAACAACTTGTGCCGGGAAACCTCGAGGCCAGGCTTAGGCTTATTGGAAGAAACTGAGACAATTATGAGCCATGAGGAAACTGGTGTTCTCTGCTTTCTTTGGCAGAGAGCAGAAAACCCGTCTTGAGCCTGGATTTAAGCTGAGGAGAGGCAGGAAACTGCTGTGCCTGCAACGAGTCTTGGGGAGAGAATGCAGGCTTTCTGTGGACCTACTAAGGGCCAGGCATGGCGCTGGACACCTTCATCCATGCAGTGACAGCTCATCATGCCTCCTGTGTGCAAGTACTGATGTATTGGGTTGGCCAAAATGTTTGTTCAGGTTCCCCGTAAGAGGGTAGAGCAAAACCTGAATGAACTTTGTGGCCAACCCAACAGGAAAAGGGACACAGGCAAGAAAAGACAGACAGGGTCCCTGCCCCAGGGAAGGGGTGGGTAGCAGATAAGAGGAAATGAAAACAAAAGCACAAATCATCTCATGGATGGATGTCATGATAAAGGAAAGCAAAACAAAAGTATAAGGGGACAGGCTTATTCAGAAAGTCCTCTGAATGAGGAGAAATGACCTGCCAAAGGAGATGAGCATTTCAGGTGGCAGGAACTCTGCCTGAACGATCACCTACATCCTGTCTGCTCAGCCTCACCACAAGTCTGAGCTCTGAACATCATCCCCATAGTACAGGTGACAAATCTGAGGCTTAGGGAGAGAAAGTGGCTCACCCCAAGATCACGGCAGTGGGAGGATTCAAGCCAGCCCTTCAAAGTCCACGCTCCTCCTTGCAACCTGGTCCTTCTGCCCTGGACACAGGCCGAGGGACCCAGCCTTTCACACTCTTCCCAGACTCAGCGAGGTGAAAATGTGAGCATGCCTTTCTCCAGATCCCTTACAGGGGTGGCCTGTAAGCCCACAGTGACAGAGAGCCAGGAGCCGAGGTGGCTAATGTCTTACCGTTCAGAATCACCCTAAAAGGTGTTTTCCTGGGACATCCCCTGTGAGCCTGTGTGACTGGGAGCCACAGGGGAAGGCCCATCTGCTTGAGCAGCAGAACCTGGACAACTTCCTGGTGCGTCCTCCCATCTACTGAAGGGCTCCCAGGAGACCTGTCTGTGCTCACTGTCTGTGGTCTGAGAGGGGCAGGGACACCATGGGACTTGTGAGCTGCCGTCCTTGTTGCTAGGGGTGATAGGCTGAACAGGAGCTCTGCCGGAGCTAACAGCCATCTCTCCTCCCACTCCTCTACAGCTCCCTTCATCAGATTAGTCCAGGGTTGGGAGCCTGTGAGCTCACAGGGCAGGGGAATACACAGAGGCCTCTGCAAACCTGTGGGGTTCACATGGTGAGTGATGTGGTGAGATCCAAGGTCAAGGGCTGGCCAATTTCTGAAACCTTATTCATGCCTTCATACCAGGACAGTAAGTCCTATGACACGGCCATTTAAAAAGATCTCTAACATTCTTTGTGATAATGAGTTAATCCCAAGGTATAGGTAATAATTAACTTACATACACATTCTATTATGGGGGTTTATTTTATTTTTTAATGGGGAACTTTTCATTTTTATTTCTTTATTTATTTTCGGCTGTGCTGGGTCTTCATTACCACTAGGGCTTTTCTTTAGTTGTGGCAAGCAGGGGTTGCTCTGTAGTTATGGTGCATGGGCTTCTCATTGTGGTGGCTTCTCTTGCTGTGGAGCGTGGGCTCTAGAGCTCAGCCTCAATAGCTGTAGCTCAGAGTCTTAGTTGCCCCTGGGTATGTGGGATCTTCCCATACCAGGGATCAAACCTGTGTCCCCTGCACAGACAGGCAGACTCTTTACCACTGAGCCACCAGGGAAGCCCCCTGGGAGTATTTCAAAGTGAATCATCACAAGAGTAGTTTGACCCCTAAGTGCGTTCATGAACCAGCAGCATGGGCGCCACCCAGGAACACGTTAGAATTGAAGACCCTCAAGCCCTTCTCCAGACATGGAAGAGAATCTGCACTTTAGCAAGATCCCCAGGTGATTTGTATGCACATGTGGAATTTTTAAAAGAAGGTATAATCATAACTCTCATAAAACATAAAATGAATCTGGGTCAAAGATTTTATTTAACTCATTAATTAACGAGGAAACCACTAAGATGTTCTAATCACTTAGAGGAGAATGCAAAAAGTAGACACAAATATAGGTCATCAGGAATCTGAATTAATTTACAAATAGGTACATTACTGGAAAAAAAAAATCCACAGAGCAATAATCAATTGCATTGCATTAGATACAATTTACATGTCTATGCTGCTGCTGCTGCTGCTAAGTCACTTCAGTCATGTCTGACTCTATGCGACCCCATAGACGGCAGCCCACCAGGCTCTGCCGTCCCTTGGATTCTCCAGGCAAGAACACTGGAATGGGTTGCCATTTCCTTCTCCAATGCATTAAAGTGAAAAGTGAAAGTGAAGTCGCTCAGTCGCCTGGACAAGCATAATTTACATAGCCATCAATTTTTCTACAACTCCAAAGTTGTAAAATATCTGAGATAATGAAAGATGGAAAAAAAAAAAAAAAAAGCCAGAAGCATCTTTGGACAGGATACCCCGTAATCTCTGTCTTTCTTTCCCCTTTCTTTCCCTCCCTCCCTCCCTCCCACCCTATCTTAGTCTTTCCCAATTTTTCTTGACACATAATAAAGTTTGATAAGCCCTGTCCTACACCAATTCTGTCTTCCGGCATGCCCGGACCCGATAACCTCTACAGATCATGACTAGAGGGAACTTTTTAGCAAATCTCAGTGCTTTCAGGGCTCTACTGGAGAATTAGCAGGTGGGCCAGACCAGGCTTCAGAGCAGCACTGGCTCAAATAACAGAGCAGAAATTCAGAGGCCTATAGGATCTGAGGTGCCACCTACTGCTGGTAGAGTTAATCTGTGTTCTCTAAAACACTTCATTTGGGACGCAAAGATAAAAATGTGTGTACTTGTCAGCTTTCATTTCTATCCTGTTGTTGTTGTTCAGCTGCTAAGTCATGTCTGACTCTTTGTGACCCCATGGACTGCAGCACGCCAGGCTTCGCTGTCCTCCACTATCTCCTAGAGGTTGCTCAAGTTCATGTCCATTGAGTTGGTACTGCCCCCCAATCATCTCATCCTCTGCCGCCCTCTTCTTCTTTTGCCTTCAATCTTTCCCAGCATCAGGGTCTTTTCCAATGAGTCGGCTCTTCACACCAGGTGGCCAAAGTATTGGAGCCTCAGCTTTAGTATCAGTCCTTCCAATGAATACTCAGGGTTGATTTTCTTTAGAACGGACTAGTCTGATCTCCTTGCAGTCCAAGAGATCCTCAAGAGTCTTCTCCAACACAACAATTCAAAAGCATCAGTTTTTCAGTGCTCCGCCTTTTATATGGTTCAACTCTCACATCTGCACCTGACAAACAGAAAAAAAAAAAAAAAAAAACCCTAACATTTCTACCCTAGGCAGGACCAATTGCACCAATTGGAAATTCATCTGCAGAGGCAGTGACTCCATACTCCAGCTTCTCCTCAGTATTAAGGGTCTGTTAATTAGTAGAGTGGATGTTAAAAAGGGGTTTTCATGGCACATGGGTAGTGAAGATACGTGAATTAGCTAGAATCTGGTGGCAACATTTCCAGCCTGAAGGAGGTATGAGAATGCAGTGAGCCAAGCAAAGGCTCCCCAGACTTGGTTCCTGAATGGTCTGTGTGTAGCCACTGACAGGGCAGGTTCTTCTCTGGCTGTTCTAACTGGAAGCATAGCCGAGCATTACTGTTGTCACTGTTGACTCAGGTAGAACTTTCATTGATGATGCCGTCAGAACATCTGAAAAGACAGAGACCCAGGTCCTCACTGAGCTCATGGGAGTTGCTTGGCTGGCTGGTTACTTGCAGCAACTGCCCACAGGTGGGAGTCCATTCTGCCTGTGACTTATCTTAATGGAACCTGGTGTTGAGGCTGAGGGAGGCAATCTGAGCTCTCATCTGTCCCTTAGCTTTTGCCCATCAGTATTTACAAAAAAGAACTACTCATTCTGTTTAAGTAGAGTGGCTTAGGGGCCTGGAGAATGGAGCAAATGGTTAGGATTTGCGGCTAGTTTTGTCGTTGCTCTTCTAGGGTAGATCATCGAAGAGGCTGAGAAACAGAATGGCAGAGAGCAGGTCTGGAGTTGAATCCCGGCTCCATTCCTCCATGGCCCTTAACTGAGCTGCTTGTTTACACCCTGCTGGGCACCAGGAATGGGGCTGGGGTTGTGAAAAACCCAGTGGATATGAACGTTGGGGGTTCATAGAATCAGGGAAGAGCATGAGATGAAACATCACAAATATTGTGTTGTAAGTTACCATCATGATAGCGCCATGGAAGGAAGATTTATTGTGCAAAGGACTATATAGGGGAAGACCTTTCCTTGTCTGAAGAATCAAAAGACTTCCCAGGAGAAGCAGAGACTTAAGAGTGAGTTGGAGGTAGAGGGTACTAATCAAGCAGAAGAAACAGCAGAGACAAAGGCCTTAAGGTGGGAGGGGTTTGGTCCACTCTAGAGATGCAAAGGGGCTTCCCAGGTGACGCTAGTGGTAAAGAACCCACCTGCCAATGCAGCAGACATAAGAGATGTGGATTCAGTCCCTGGGTTGGGAAGATCCCCTGAAGGAGGGCACGGCAACCCATTCCAGTATTCTTGCCTGCAGAATCCCCATGGACATAGAAGCCTGGTGGGTTATAGTTCATAGGGTCACAAAGAACTGGACGTGACTGAAGAGACTTAACACGCATGCACACACAGAGATGCAAAAAAGGCCCGTGTGAGCAGTGTCCCTCAGTTGTTTGTAGGCTGGCAAGCTACCTGGTGCCCTGCTAAAAATGGACCTTCTTGAATCTCACTTCCAGAAATTCTGATTCCATGGGTTTAGGGTGGGGACCTACAGATCTGCATTTTTAACAACCACATCAGGAGGTGTCAGAGAGTAATGTTGCTTTGGGCCACACTTTGGATGATATTGTCATAGAGCCCGATGAGAGTGGCACAAAATAAATACAGCTCATTTAACTTCTCTATGTAGCTCTCAGTTCAAATCTAACACTGGGGTTGTAAGATGGCAAGAGGATTAGAGCAGTGGTATCCAGGGCCGAGCACAGAGCCTGACATGCGGCAGGTATTCAACAGATCATTGCATATCTGTTATTGTCCTTCTCTGATGTTCTGGAGGAGTGAGGACAAGGCTAGGGGTCAAATGATCTATAGTCCAGCCTCAAATGGGTCACTGACTTACCACCTCACCTTGGGAAAACCCCTCTCTTTCTGAGTGAGTAAACCACAGTTTCCCTATCTGTAAAAGGAAGAAAGTATGATCAGGTGACACTTAGCTCAACTATCACCTGCCATCTTGGATTGCCCACCTTGTGGGGCCCAGGGCTCCCACACCAAATTCAGTGATCCTTGACCTGGCTGCTCATTAGAACCATCAAGAAGGCTTTAAAAATACCAATTAGGGGACTTCCCTTGTGGTCCAGTGGTTAAGAGTCCGCCTGCAAATGCAGGGAACATGTGTTTGATCCCTGGTCTGGGAAGATCCCACATACTATGTGGGTCAAGTAAGCCCATGGGCTGCAACCTCTGGCCTGTGTGTGCTCTAGAACCCACATGCCTATAACAGGAGAAGCCACCAAAAGGAGAAGCATGTTCACTGCACCTAGAGAGTAGCCTCTGCTCACTGCAACTAGAGAAAGCCCGTGTGCAGCAATAAAGACCCAGTGCAGCCAAAAAAAAAAATATATATATATATACCAATACCAATTAGGGACTTCGCTGGCAGTCCAGTGGTTAGGACTCTGCATATCCAATGCAGGAAGCATGGATCTGATCCCTGGTCAGGGTAAGATTCTGTATGCTGCGTGGCATGGCCAAAAAAGTTTAAAACAAATAAATACCAATTAAATCAGAATCTCTTGAGGGTGAGTCCCAGGCATTGGTAACTTTTCAGCTCCCCAGGCAAATCCAATGAGAACCAGTGATCTAATTCCTTGAATCCCCCTTACTTACAGAAGGGTTTAAAAAGGGGCTTCAGAGAGCACCCCAGCTAATAAGAGCCTTAGACATTATCCAGCACCTCACCCCGACCCTGTTTTTTAAAAACAATTTTGATATAAAATTTAAAGAATCTTGTCTGAGAAAAATGAATATTGTTTAAACAAAATCAGGTAATTCAGAATGGCTTCTCACCTAACCCTGCCATCCCCAAAGGTCACGGTATTTGGTGTAATCAACTTTATTGAGGTATAATTTACATGCCATAAAATGCACACATTTAAACTGTATGGTTGGATGAGTTTTGACAAATGTATTTCCCTCCCCCTCACCCACTCCTCACCTCCCACTTCCCACCAACTCCCATGAGACAACACTTTAAAGAGTTTTCATTTTACTCTCTCGGGTGGTTTCCCCATGTCGTGATCTTTTCTTGATACTTTTTGATTTATCTATTTTAGATTTGGGGTCATATCATTAATCCTCAACCCGCATACTGCTGAAAGCAAAGAGGAACAGAACTAATAATCCCACAGAACAACAGGTGTTAACGGGTTTGTCCTGGGTCAATTGGGGGGATCTGGTTGAGCAAACATTCTCTATTGATGCCTATCATTGATGGCTGAGGATTCAACTTAGCTACCCCATCTCTAGCTCACTTCCTCTCCCCAAGTGTTGCTAATTCTGTTCCTATTTCAGTTTCCCTGTTGCTTAACTTTGAAATTTTAACTAATATTTGTAACCCTATATTGCTGGGCCCATTTGATAAGGATAGCTCTGTTTCCTGCCCCCCACTCCCATTTCTGTTCCCTTTTACCTCCTAATTTCTTTTCTCTTTTCTCTTTGTGTTTATCTTATCAAGGTTGATAGCATTTACTTCTATTTTGCAGTCATTATCAAGCCGTTCCTATTTTGTCTATGAAAGACCCAAGGCCCAGGGTTTACATTATGTTCATGATGCGACCTTTATCCTGTGAGCCTACAGTGTATATTGTGATTGATCATAGCTTCTGCATGTTTACACTATGGTTATCCCTGAGTCTCTCTCAGGAAGATGCTCCCAACATCAGCACTAAATGAATTCTCCTTTCTTACTCTTTATCAGTTCTTCTAAATCACCTCAAAATTTAGTTTCCTTCATATGCGAACCATTGATTACTGGTTGGAATTTTTTTGGGGGGGGATTTTCTTTTTTCTGGTTGGATTTTTTTTTTCTTCCTCTCTCCTTCTTGGTGTTTCATCTTCCTCCTTGGTGTTTCTCTTCCTTTCTCCAGTAAGAGAAATACTTGCCACTTCACCATATTCCTAAAATCATCCGGCCTCCTTTGATATACTGCTTGAAATCTGTTTCTTTCTTCTTTCTAGTTTTATTATACATGGGTCCCTGATTCTTTCCTCTTACAGTTCTGAGTGTTTCATGGGCTGGCTGCCTACCAGTCATCCTGGAATTCTTTTATATTAGATTGCTGGATTAATGCTACTAGTTTTTATCCTTCACAGTTTTCAAGTTGTTTTGCTGAAATACATGTTCAAATAACTTCTCAGAAAGGCAGCATGGGAGGTAATTTCTGAGTCCTTGAATATCTGAAAATGAGGGTTTTTTGGCCTTCACTCTTGACTAATAGTTTGGCTGGGTATAGAATTCCAGGTTCAAAGCCATTTATACTTAGCACATACAGAATATTAGCAAAAAGATTAAAAACAGTCTCTGGCATGAGGCAACCAGTGTCAAATAAAAACTTTACAATCTACTGGACCCAACAAGTCACTGAACCTCTCTGTGTCTCAGTTTTCTCATCTATAAACAGAGATAAAAAAAAAAAGTGCTAATTTATGGAGTTGTGATGAAGATTAATTTATGCATGAAAAGTGCTCAAAATAGTGCCTGCACATAGCAAACATAAATTTTGTTGTTGTCTAGTCTTTAAGTCATGTCCAGCTCTTTTACAAGCCCCATGGACTATACCTGCCTGGCTTCTCTGTCCATGGAATTTCCTAGGCAAGACGCCATTTCCTTCTCTAGGGGACCTTCCTGACCTAGGGATCAAACCTGCATCTCCTACTTTGGCAAGCGGATTCTTTACCACTGAGCCACCAGGGAAGCCAAGCATCAATAGTAAGCTATTATTCTTCTGTCTTCTATTGAAACTGATGAGAATTACACCATCAGTCTGATCCTGCTTCACTGTCAGTCAAAGACACATGTTCTGATTCCTTGTAAGTCAATGTTCTGGTCTCTGTAGAAATGTTCAGAATTTTTTCTAAACTTTGATTTTTGATTTTTTAAAATTACTTCTTTGACTACTACTTCTGCTTCATTGACTAAGCTAAAGTCTTTGACTAT
The DNA here is from genome assembly GCF_003369695.1 of Bos indicus x Bos taurus. NCBI lineage: Eukaryota > Metazoa > Chordata > Mammalia > Artiodactyla > Bovidae > Bos > Bos indicus x Bos taurus. The sequence continues at coordinate 10,927,444 of NC_040085.1, forward strand.
GTGGATAACCATAAACTATGGAAAATTCTTAAAGAGATGGGAATACCAGACCACATTACCTATCTCCTGAGAAACCTGTATGCAGGTCAAGAAACAACAGTTAGAGCCAGACATGGAACAACAGACTGGTTCAAAATTGGGAAAGGAATTCAACAAGGTTGTATATTGTCATACTGTTTATTTAACTTTTATGCAGAGTACATCATGCAAAGTACTGGGATGGATTAATCACAAGCTGGAATCAAGATTGCCTGGAGAAATATCAACAATTTCAGATATGCAGACGATACCACTCGAATGGCAGAAAATGAAGAGGAACTAAAGAACCTCTTGATGAAGGTGAAAGGGAGAATGAAAAAGTTGGCTTAAAACTCAACATTTGAAAATTAAGATCATGGCATCCAGTCCCATCACTTTATGGCAAATAGATGGGGGAAAGGTGGAAACAGCAACAGATTTTATTTTCTTAGTTTCCTAAATCACTGCAGACAGTGACTGCAGCCACAAAGTTAAGACACTTGCTCCTTGGAAGAAAAGCTATTACAAACCTAGACAGCATATTAAAAAGCATATTAAAGATACATTGCTATGTTGCAAAGGTCTGTATAGTCAAAGCCATGGTTTTTTCCCCAGTAGTCATGTACAGATGTGAGAGTTGGACCATGAAGAAGGCTGAGCACTGAAGAATTGATGCTTTTGAGCTGTGGTGCTGGAGAAGATTCTTGAGAGTCCCTTGGACAGCAAGGAGATCAAAACAGTCAATCCTAAAGGAAATCAACCCTGAATATTCATTGGAAGGTCTGATGCTAAACTGAAGCTCCAATACTCTGGCTACCTAATGCGAAGAGTCAACTCATTGGAAGAGACCCTGATGCTGGGAAAGACTGAAGGCAGGAGGAGAAGCGGATGACAGAGGATGAGATGGTTGGATAGCATCATCGACTCAATGGACTGAGTTTGAGCAAACTCTGGGAGATGGTGAAGGACAGGGAAGCCTGGTGTGCTGAAGTTCATGGGGTTGCAAAGTTGGACCTGACTTAGTGACTGAACAACAGCAACAATTTATGCTAAGCTTGTAGCAAGGATTATTTACTTAGTCCTCATGCAAATTGGGTTGGTCTTGTTTTATCTCCATTTTATAAGAAAGACCTTACAGCAAGGAGGTGGCTAGAATCTGGACTCAGAGGATTCTTATGTCTAATGTCTAATGTCTTAACTCTCAGGTCTGACTCTTCTCTCTGATCTTTCCAAATGCCCCTGGAGGCATTTCTACAGGGGACACCCCTGTAAGCACAACCCTGGCCCATGGCCTGGCACAATCCTGGACCCATTCAGCTCCCATCATCTTGATCTTGGCTCCTCAAGAGCCACATGGGCATGTAGCTCCTCAAGGGTCACTCTCCCCTCCTCCTTCTGTCTAGCCCACCCTCTCTGAGCATGGCACAGACCGAGCATGCTGGCAGCTTCCCAGGGACAGTTCATAGGAAAGACTCAGGTGCTGCCTGATCACAGTGAGTGCTCCCTAATCATCAGGGAGCACTGTCTTTACTGTAACTGAAGTCTGCTTCTCAGGAAAGGGGTGGTGGCAGCACAGGCAGGGCCCAGGCGTGCACACGAAGATCTGTTCGGAGACCCAGTGCATCATTGGCTGGTGGTATAAACAGCTGCTGAGGCCTTGCCTGGAGAAAGCTGGGAGATGGAGGAGGTGAGAAGGAAGCCCACATCTCTGGGCCCAACAGGAAGCCCGGCAGGCATATTCAGATGGAAACCAGCTATAACTGGGTAGTACCTCTGGGGCCCCCTTGCAGGGTGGCTGGCTCAGTGGTGAGAGGCCCGTGGCCGGAAGATGAAGTGGTGACGAGGTGACAGACAGGAGGCCCTGCAGGCGGGGAGACAGGCGGGTGATCACAGTGCGTGTTTCATTAGCTACCAACTGAGGATTTGCAGAACTTTCCTTTGCTGTCTCAGCAGGTAGCTAGGTTTTTAAAAATAAATTCCAGGACATCAAGCTGAAATTTCCAGAGCAGCGTCCCCAGGCCCCAGGCTGGCACAACTGTGTGATGAGCAGAGTTCATTCACCTAAGCCTTACCTTAGGTGCCCTCCTCCCCTGCTCAGAGCTCTCACCTCTCAGATCTTGGGCATTTCTTTGTATTCCCCCAGGAGCTTTTGTCCAAGCAAATCCCAGGCCTTCTGTGGCCTGCTCCCAGCTGCCAGCTTCAGGTCTTCTCAGCATCTCATACCAAAGTTGCATGGGGCTGGGGGAGCAGTGCCATGGAAAGGCCAGGTATAGAACAGAACCGATGGGTCAAGGCTCGTGGCTTAAGGTTTCGCCATCCCCAAGGACATCTGGGAACCCCCAAAGGAGTCAGATCCTCTAATGGTGGGACATCCAGCAGCTGGACCATCTCTACGGGAAAACACTCAGCACAAAGCATGCTTGTCCATGACAGCGGGTCCCAGAGCTAGAATTCCAGAGCCGAGAAGAGCCCGCAGGATGTCCTATCTCACTCCTTCCATTGTAAAAGATCTGGGGACCAAGCCTCAGGGAAGTGAGGTGACTTGCTCTCTCTCTCTAACACATCTAGGAAGCTGCTGAGACACTGAGCCAACATTCAGTTTCCTGGGGCGTGGCCCTGACCGGCCACAGGCAGCCAACTGAGCATGGGCAGCTTTCCCCAGCCAGGGAACCACCAAGAATTCCATGCAGGCCACCCAGATTCCTGGCAGCTGCCAGCCCCACCTCAGCCCTGACCTGGTGGCCTGGGCCGCTTCCCTGCCAACTCCATGTTCCCACTTGGAGCTGAGCAGTCTGAGTCTCCAATCGTTCCAGACACAACAAGGACTGAGCAGTTCTACTCTGGCTTGCCAGGAGGGTTTGCAGCCAAGCCGAGCTCCTCCAGGGGCAGAGAGCTGACCGGGACGTCAGACACAGCTTGCCTTTGGCTATCCCCAAGGTCGTGTCTGCTCTACTCTGGCTGTTTTACCAGCTCAGCCACCCCTGTCAGAGTCTCCTCTCCACCTGGGCCTACCCCACCCTCCAGGTCTCATTGTTGCTTTATCCATGGAGCCACTGCTCCCTTGGTCTGTAACATATTCTTTTGCTGTCCCCTCCAGCTTGCCTTTCTACATCATCGAATATAGTAGTGCTGTATCCCCATTCAACCTTCACCTTCAAGTTCCGATAGCACCTTGTGTGCTCTGTATAACAGATTTAGTGCTTTGTTTTATTTACATACTCCATTCTTGACTGTGAGCTGTCACTGTGATTTGGTTTCAGTTACTTACACTTCAGAATCTAGCTCACTGTCTGAGCAAACATGCTGTTTGGTGAATGAGAAAAAAGATGGACAGAGGGATGGATGAATGGATATTGGATGGATGATGTATGTCAGTTCAGTTCAGTCGCTCAGTCATGTCCGACTCTTTGAGACCCCATGGACTGCAGCATGTCAGCCCTCCCTGTCCATAACCAACTCCTGGAGTTTACTCAAACTCATGTCCATTGAGTCAGTGATGCCATCCAACCATCTCATCCTCTGTTGTCCCCTTCTCCTCCCACCTTCAATTTTTCCCAGCATCAGGGTCTTTTTAAATGAGTCAGTACTTTGCATCAGGTGGCCAAAGTATTGGAGTTTCAGTTTCACCATCAGTCATTTCAATGAATATTCAGGACTGATTTCCTTTAGGATGGACTGGTTAGATCCCTTTACAATCCAAGGGACTATCAAGAGTCTTCTCCAACACCACAGTTCAAAAGCATCAATTCTTCTGTGCTCAGCTTTCCTTATAGTCCAACTCTCACATCCATACATGACTACTGGAAAACCATAGCTTTGACTAGATGGACCTTTGTTGGTAAAGCAATGTCTCTGTTTCTTGATATGCTGTCTAGGTTGGTCATAACTTTTTTCCCAAGGCGCAAGTATCTTTTAATTTCATGGCTGCAGTCACCATCTGCAGTGATTTTGGAGCCCCCCAAAATAAAATCTGTCATAGTTTCCTCTGTTTCCCCATCTATTTGCCATGAAGTGATGGGATCAGATGCCATGATCTTAGTTTTCTGAATGTTGAGCTTTAAGCCAACTTTTCCACTCTCCTCTTTCACTTTCATCAAGAGGCTCTTTCTTCTTCACTTTCTGCCATAAGGGTGGTGTCATCTGCAAATCTGAGGTTATTGATATTTCTCCCAGAAATCTTGATTCCAGCTTGTGCTTCATCCAGCCTGGCATTTCATATGATGTACTCTGCATATAAGTTAAATAAGCAGGGTGACAATATACAGCCTTGACATACTCCTTTCCCTATTTGAAACCAGTCTGTTGTCATGTCCAGTTCTAACTCTTGCTTTCTGACCTGCATACATATTTCTCAAGAGGCAAGTCAGGTGGTCTCTTTAAGAATTAAGTATGTATGGATAAATGGATGTCAGCTGGTGGCTGGCTGAATACAAGAATGAAAGAATAAAAGGATAAATGGATGGATGCTAAATAAACAAATAGGTGGATAGATGTCGGACAAATGGATGGGTGGATGTTGGCTAGCTGGCTGGCTGGCTGGCTGGCTCTATAGATGGATGGATAGAAGGAAGGATAGAAGGGTGACTGGGTGAATAAATGGAATGATGGAAGAAAGAATTAGTGAATAGATGGATGGATGGGTAGAAGAAAGAAAGGAAGGATGAATGGATGGATGGATGGTTCATCCATTTGATAGGACAGCCAAAGACCTCTTATCTCATATATGTGGGATTTCTATTTTCCCATTGCAGAGCTACTGAAGGTCCAAAGTACAAGGTTTTGTTTTGTTTTGTTTTCCAGAGAAGCTCTCTGTCCCTTGTGTCCTCCTAAGCCAATTCAGAGAGAAGAAAGCAAGAGTTTTTGGCCCCACTTGATGGATAAGGAAGTTGAGCTCTAGAGTCATTTAGGATTCATTCATGGATACCCAGCTAGTTTAAAGCAGAGTGAAAATCAGACCTCTAGCTTCTCGACTCTCAGGTCTGAGCTACATATGTATGTGTACATATATAACTTTAATGAAGCATCTGAGAGTAAATTTAGAGACTTTTGCCTCTAAGTAGTTCAGCATGTGTTTACCCAGTCTTTCTATTTTACAATCATGGTATAGTTATCAAAAATCAGGAAATTAGCCATTCTACAGTAGTATTTCATCTGCAGACCTTATTTAGACCAGCTGACCCACTAATATCCTTTTCCTATCCAGGCTCCAATGCAGGGTCCCATGTGCCTTTGGTTGCTGAATTACTTTAATCTCCTTTAATTGGAAACTGTTTCTCAGCTTTTAAAAAAATTTTCATGACCTAACATTTTTAAGAGAACCAGCCAGTTATTTTTCAGATGCCCCTTGATATGGGCTTGTCCGATGATTCCTCTTGATGAGATTTGGGTTACTCAACATTGGCGGGCTGCCACAGAAATGATGCTCTCCTTCCCGGGGCGTCATCTCAGGAAGGACACGATGATTCGTTCCCTCACTGGTGAAGTTATCCTTGGTCCCCAAGAGGTGGTGTCTGTCAGTTTTCTCCAGCGCAAAGTTATTCTCTTTCCCTTTGTAAAATGGTATCATATGAGAAGCTATTATGAGACTACCTAAGTGTTTTGCTTCTCATGATACATTTGCCCACAAGTTTAGCATCCATTGATGTTTCTTGCCTAAAACAGCTATCATCCTGCTGCTGCTACTGCTGCTAAGTCGCTTCAGTCGTGTCTGACTCTGTGCGACCCCATAGACGGCAGCCCACCAGGCTCCCCCGTCCCTGGGATTCTCCAGGCTAGAACACTGGAGTGGGTTGCCTGCATGAAAGTGAAAGTGAAGTCGCTCAGTCGTGTCCGACTCTTAGCGACCACATGGACTGCAGCCTACCAGGCTCCTCCGTCCATGGGAAAGGTGATTGTCTAATTCCAACATTCCTTCTACAGGTGGAAGAAGGAATAGAATAGAAGGACATTCCTTCTATTAGGTGGAATCCTTTTTTAAATAAGAGTTTTTTTCTTCTCTCTGATTTATTCAGTCATTTATCTATATCAGTATAGAGTCAGAGGTTCCTCCTTTACTGTGGGTTAAAATATATTACTATAATTAATTAGTAAATTAACATTTTATCTTGAAATAATTCTAGACTCCCAGGAAGTTGCAAAGACAGCATATAAGGTCTCGTGTACCCTTTGTTCAGTTTCTTTCAATGGTTGTGTCTTACACAACTGTAGTGCAAGGTTAAAGCCAGAGAACTGCATTGGTGCAATATGTGTGCATAATTGTGTCATTTTATCATGTGTGTGCATTCATGGAACCACTGCAGTCAAGATACAGCTTGACCATCTCGAAGATCTGCCTGGGCTCTTCTTCTACACTCAGGCCTCTCTGTCTCCCCAACCATCCCCTGCTCATGGCAATTATCCATTTGTTCTCCATCTCTGTACTTATATCACTTCAAGAACATTACATAAATGAAATAACTCAGAGTGTGACCTTTGGAGACAGGATTTTTTGCTCAGCATAACATCCTTGAGGTTCATTCAAGTTATGTGTCTCAAAATCTCATTCACTTTTATTGCTGGGTAGTGTTCCATGGTATGGAGTTACCAAGTTTGTTTAGCCATTCACCTTTTGAAGATATTTGGTTGTTTCCAATTTGGGGCTATTACAAATACAGCTGCTGTGAAGTCATGTACAGTACAGGTTTTTGTACGGACATGTTTTCCTTTCTCTGGGCCAAGTTCCCAGAAGTGTAATTGCTAGGTTGTATGGTCAGTGTATGTTTAGATTTGGAAGAAACCACCAAACTTTTCCACAGTGGCTATGCTATCTTTGTTTCCATCAGCAGTGTATGAGTGCTCCTGTTTCTCTGTATTCTCGACATTAGTATTGTGACCTTTTAAAAAAAGTTTTAGCCATTCTCCTAACTGTGTAGTGATAATCTCACTGTGACCTTAATTTGTATTTCCTTATTATTTTTAAAATTTTTACTGAAATATAGCTTATTTACAAAATTGTGTTAGTTTCAGGTATACAGCAAAGTGATTCAGTAATACATGTATATGGATATATATTCTTTTTCAGATTATTTTCCATTACAGGTTATTATAAGATATTGAGTATAGTTTGCTATGCCATAGAGTAGGTCCGTGTTGGTTATCTACTTTATATATAGTATTGTGCGTATTTTAATCCCAAACTCCTAATTAATTTGCATTTCCTTAATGGCTAATGCCACTTCCCTGGTGGTTCAACGATAGTCAGCCAGCAATGCAGGAGACCTGGGTTCAATCCCTGGGTTGGAAAGATCTCCTGGAGAAGGGAATGGCAACCCATTCCAGTATTCTTGCCTGGAGAATTCCCTGGACAGAGGAGCCTGGTGGACTACATTCCGTGGAGTTGCAAAGAGTCGGACACAACTGAGAGATGAACATTTCATTTCATTGCAGTGATGTCTAACGTCTCTTCGTGGCTCATTTGCCATCCACGCCTCCTTGTTGGTGCGATGTCTCTTCACATCTTTTGCCCACTTTGTACTTGGATTGTTTCGTTACTTACTGTTGAAAATGAAAGTGAAGTCACTCAGTCATGTCCGACTCTTTGCGACCCCATGGACTGTAGCCCACCAGGCTCCTCTCTCCGTGGGATTTTCCAGGCAAGAATACTGGAGCGGGTTGCCATTTCCTTCTCCAGGGACCGACTGCTGAGTTTCGACAATTTGTTATATCTGAGTAGGAGTCCTTTGTCAGATAGGTGTTTGCAAATATTTCTCCCTTATTACTTATTTTAGTGTTCAACTTGCCCTTATTGACCTTTAAAACAAAGTTTTCAAGGTGTTTGAAAGTTGTTTTCTTTAGACCTACCATGTGCTTGCTGGCATTTGTCAAGAGCTATGAATATATAAGACATAGGCAGGGTCCTTGCCCATGAAGGGCTCAGTCTAGTGTCCAAGAGCAGAGAACAAAACAGATCATTTCAACACAGTGCAGTCAACGGCACGGAAAAGACATGGATGGTGTGGGACCACCAAGGTGAGGAAGATTGGTCAGGGGAGATGGGCGGGAGCTGGAAGGATGAGTCTGCTCCTGTGGGCGGGAAAAGAGCCACGGGTGATCAGAGTAGAAGAGCTCACACAGACGACCTTGAGTAGTTCAAGTACATCAAGTTCAGGTAGTTCATGGCAGCAGGGCTAGGAGGCCAGAGAGCACGGTGGGGCAAGTGCTTTGTGGAATCCCTTGGAATTGGGTTGGCATCTCTGAAGGCCCTCCCCTGTCCTGTGACCTTGGACAAGGTCAGTCAACATTTCTCAGGCTCAGTTTTCTCACAGGCAAAATAAGTTTGGTAGTGCCTTCTTCCCAAAGACTCTGGGAGGACAGGAAATAATGAACGTGAAGCATTCAGCTCTGTACTAGGGAGGGAGGGAGGGCTAGGTGCTTGGAGAAGCCACTGGAAAAACTGAGCTGGATTGGCTCGTGGGAGGGAGTTCCTCCCGGGTCCTGGCCCTTCCTGAGGGCCTCTCCCTTGGGCCCATCCGTTCCGTGGTTCATCTTGCTGAGGGAAAGTGCGAACCTTGCCCCACGCCAGATGCCTCTCCCTGCACCCAGGGCCGCACCAGGGCCCCGGGAAGGTCTCCACCACTTCACACACACTTCCTCTGGCTCCTCCCGGCAGTGCGGAAGCCTCCCTGGGCCATCAGCCCAACACTCTCTTTCTCAGCAGCCTTTCTTGGAAGTGTTGTTTATTTTCCGTGTCTCTACCTCCTCGCCTCCCTGTCACTGTTTCAGTCCCTGCGGTCTGGCTCCCCGCCACCCACACCCCAGGGACTTCCCTTGTCAAGGTCACCGTGGCCTCTGTGCCCCTGACAGGCTTTAACTCTCTCACCTGGCCTCCCTGCAGCATTCTAGAAGGCTGACCACTTCCCCTCTTGCGCTTTTCTTCCAGCCTGGCTCTCAAGGCTGAACCCTTGCACGACTTTTCCTGCTGTTGCCGCGGGACCCTCTGTTGAGGTCCCCCTCAGGTTCCTCTCTGTACCCACCTCTGACATGATGCATCTCCAAGGGTCATCCCCCAGCTCACTGTCCTCAACTCTTCGCATCCCTTTCTGGTGATTATCTGATCTCTATTCAAGCTTCCTGTTAGTTTCTTCAGTCTGAAGCCTCTTGGGTCTCTACCATGAACTCCAGACCATTGCATCCAACTGTCTAGTCAAAATCTATCTATACCTCAAACCCATCGTGAGTACAACTATGGTCACCCTCCTCCCCAGACCAGCTCCACCTCTGCATTGAACCCACATCACAGTCTTCTAGCTGTCACAAACAGAATGAAAAAACACAGGGAACGGGGCAGTTGGAGAGGCGAGCGATGACTTTGTTGTCTACTTAGGCACCAGGGATAGGGATGCCAGGGAGCAGCTGTCAGTGTATGGCTGGGGTGTGGGTAAGGAATCAGGAAGGAGACATGGTTTGCTGACATTCTGGAAATCACAGCCCTTTCCCAGGAGCCCTTCAGCCAGATCACCCTTGCAGGCTCAGGCCTCCCACCTTGAGGACTGTAGTGAGGGTGCAATGATCTACGAGGGCAGAGAAGGAAGGAAGGAAAGAAGGGCTCCTCTTGGTTAAGCAAGAGGGAAGGAGATAACCAACTGAGAGGGAACTGGGAGGCTGGCAGGAAGAGCTCTGTGGACTTAGGGTTGGGAGGCAAAGGATTAGGCACCAGAATAAGAGGCACCTTATTCTGTGTGTTTACGAGGTTTGCAGAAGAAAGACAGTTACCCTGCACCCCACTCCTGATTATGAATGTGTGAATTTCCACTTCCTGCCTTAATCTGAGAAAGGCGGGCGGGAGGGACCATTAATGACAAAGGTAAGATAAACGACAACAAAAAAAGATAATAATGAAAACTACCTTTGACAGGAAAAGAGTGAAAAGGGGGTGTTTGTTATGCAAAAAAGAGAAAGCAGGCAATTGTCCTATTTGACTGATGCACAACAAACATTGACTGAGGACACACTAACGCTTAGCCCTTCAGATTCATGTCATTTTATCTTCACTGCTCTTGTGTGTGGTACATGGTTTTACCCCATTTTACAGATGAGGAAACTGAGGCTCAGGAAGATGACTTAATTTGGTTTTGGTGGTGGTTTATGATTCTGACAACTGTGTTCTTTTTGTTGTAGTTTTGTTCAGGATTTATCTTTAAAAATAAAGTGATACAGTCACATAGTTTAAAAGTTAGCTAGTTCCACAAGATGTGTTAAGGAGACTAGCATTCCTCAGCCTCACTCCCTCATACACAAGTACTTGCAACTTTTTTTTAAAATAACTTTTTATTTTGTATTGGAGTATAACTGATTAATAATGTCGTGATAGTCTCAGGTGAACAGCAAAGGGACTCAGCCATACACATACATGTATCCATTCTCCTCCAGACTCCGCTCCTATCCAGGCTGCCACATAACACTGAGCAAAGCTCCCTGTGCTATGGTAGGTCCTTGTTGATTATCCATTTTAAATATAGCAGTGTGTACATGTCCATCCCAAACTCCCCAAGGATCCCGTCCCCCATCCTTATTCCAGCAATCATAAATTCACAACTTTTTAAAATAGATTCATTCAATACTTACTTCTGTATCTCTATAGAACATGCTTTCTATCGCTATGTCTTGATGCTTCTATTTCAGCCATTGTTAATTGACTTTCCTTCATGGAAGAGTGGGTTTTAGCTCTTCCCCTCACACACATACAATCAGTATACATATTCACACATCCTAGCCTCCATCCTCCTAATACAGTCATGCAGTTAATTTGCTTAGATCCATCGTCAGTAGTGACACTATTATGACTAAATCACAGCTACTTCTCAGAGCTGATTCAAGTAGTAAACTAGAATCCACTTCCTTTTCCTGACACCTTTTGTTTTCTTTGGAGCTGATCATTGCTTTTGTTTTCCCTGGTTGTTTCCACAGTTACCTATTAATTTATTAATTCGATGGGTGCTCCGAATGGCCACCAGTTGTCTAACAAGAGTCAGATACATGGATGTACACCATTTTCCCACCAGTTTCATTTCCATGAACAAGTGTGTTTCATGGGGTTCTCCCCAGTTGGGATTGGTCATCGTCTCGGTCTGGGTCATGGCTGCAATCCTGAGCTCTCCCATAGTCACCATTAGGGGGATTCCCTTTGCCTCCCACTACTTCATGTCTTCCTCTTTCTTAATTCAAATCCAACTCCCACTTTTGTTGGTACTTACATCTTTCAGGAGTTTCCTCACCAAAGTGTGTAGGACTAAATGTTCAGCCCTGTGGGTCTTTCTTCCTGGGTTATTCATTTTCCTCAGGGAAGAGGCTCCCAGTATCTTGCCTGGACGGTGTACATTGAGATGCAGTTTACTAGGGGTAGCTGCTTGTTTTCAGACCTCCACTCTCAGCTGTGCCTCCTAACCCTCATCTCAGTACAGAGATTCTGTCTTATCTCCAGGCTATGGTCACAGGAAGAAATGGACACTTGCCTAGCCATAAGGAGCAGATTCAAAGATGTAGGGTCCTTATTGCCTGTGAGTGAATTACTTTCACTCTGAAATTCATATTTTTGCCCACTCCCTTCACTCACTTCCAGAAGAACATGATGCTTCCAGTTCCTAAGACTTTTGAGGGTTCTGCTGTGTAAACCAGCAGAGAAGGCAATGGCACCCTACTCTAGTACTCTTGCCTGGAAAATCCCATGGACGGAGGAGCCTGGTGAGCTGCAGTCCATGGGGTCGCGAAGAGTCAGACACAACTGAGCGACTTCACTCTCACTTTTTGCTTTCATGCACTGGAGAAGGAAACGGCAACCCACTCCAGTGTTCTTGCCTGGAGAATCCCAGGGATGGGGGAGCCTGGTGGGCTGCCGTCTATGGGGTCGCATGGAGTCGGACACGACTGAAGCGACTTAGCAGCAGCAGCTGTGTAAACCAGGGTGGGTTTCAGGTTTTCCCAGTCCCACTTTAGAGATCTTGATACTTTCCTACTAAGGTGGTTGCCACTTGTCCACTTGCTTTCCAGCCTCCAAAATTTCGTGACTTTTGTCTCTTCTCTTATGCTCCACATCTTTATGCGTTTATGTCTTCTACCATCTAACTCTACCATTACCTGGGAATCTGAGGCTGCTGCTCTCTCCCCAGATGCAGGTGTCTGTTTGCTGATTGTGGGCAAGTCCTGTATGCGTGAGTTACTTCTCAGCCACAAGAATCTCTCAGAGAGAAAGGAAATGAGCTTTTTGGTGCGAAATCAACACATTTCCCACATAGGAGTCAAGACACCTAGACCTCAACTGACTTGGTTGCTACCTTCCTGGGCAACCTCAAGTGGGTCATTTTACTGTGTTTTTTTTTTTTTTTCTCTCTCTCTGGTTCTCAGTGCTCCCATCAGTAAAACATTACAAATGTCAGCTGCAAGCCCGCATGAAGATAATGGGAACTGAATGAGATGCAGAAATGCAGGGAGATACAGTTCTCTGCATAGTTTCAGGCAATACAGATGATCATTTCTAGTCTCTAATTTAGGAAGCACCGAGTCTGTGCTAGATCCTCCGAATTCAGGAATGGGAAAAGCAGGTCCTTTTCCCTGGAAAAGCTCATGGCACAGTAGAGGAGACAGTGAGCATGCAGGGTATACATGAATTCACAGCAAAGGGAGAGACCAACTCTGCCCACTGGGGAGGGGATTAGAGAACTTCGTAGGAGCTGGGAAAGACTGCACCATTCAGAGAATAAGAAGAAAGTGTTCAAACAGAAGGACTAGGATGAGCAAAGAAAAGAGACACGAATCCGCAGGGCAGGAGAAGAGAGCTGTAGTGTCTTGGGGTTGGAGCTATGTGGCTGGAGGTGCCTGGCTCAAGCATGCCATCTATGCCCTACTCTTCTCTGTGATCCAGAGATGGTTTTCCCCTGGGAAGAAGCATGGTTGCTTCTTCCTGAGGGCAGGTCCCCTGTGGCAGCAACATGAAAGGTGGCCCAGAGATAGGCCAGCTGGAGCCCAGAGATCTGTCAGCATGCTGGTCCCACATACCAGGGTAAGGGTGATGTGGCCTCAAGTAGGGCAGGAGCAGGGGAGGTGGAGAGGAGACTATCAGCTTCTAGAGATATGTTGGTGTTGCTTAGTCACTAAGTCATGTCCAACTCTTTTGTGACCCCACAGACTAATACTCTCCAGGGTCCTCTGTCTATGGCATTTTCTCGGCAAGAATACTGGAGTGGGTTGCCATTTCCTTCTCCAGGGCATCTTCCCTATCCAGGTATTGAACCCGCATTTCTTGCATCTCCTGCATTGGCAGGCAGATTCTTTACCATTGAGCCAACTTGGAAGACCTCACAAGATCTATGGGCCCAAATCATCAGGACTTGGTAATTACCTGGGTGGAGGGGATGAGAGAGGTTGAGGAGTCTAGACTGACTCTTGGGCATTCAGCTCTGCTGGCTGGCTGGCTAGTGGGGCTGTCCCCCAAGCCAGGGGTGTACAGAAGGGAGAACAGGCTGTGCAGAGGAAAACAAGAGAAGATAAAGGGATTTGATGTGGGCACTGGGAGTGTGACAGGCCTGTAAGACACAAGAGAGGATGACAATGAGGGAGCTGAATGTGTGATTCAGGAGAAGGACTAGAGCAAGAAGCCATCTGGGCACAAGTCATCCAAGCAGAACCAAGACCATCATCATCACCATCATTATACCAATATCATTACCTTCATCATGACTGCCAATTGTACCACCATGACCATCCAATCCACCATCTGCACCTCCACCACCACCATATCCACCACCAGCCTGCTCTCTGAAGACTAGTTCTGTTCTCCCAACTTCCCAGAAATGATTTCTTCCAAGACAGAGATAAATCACCTGGGCCCAGGCCTGCCCATAGCAGACTTTCAGAAACTCTGACCATTACAACCAACTAGTGACAAGCAGACATCAGTGTCAGGAAAAACAGGTCCCTGGCTCCGTGCCCACCACATCCAGCCTGCCCAGGGTATCACTTGAATGGCTGGTACATCCACCCTCAGCCAGGCCCTGGGCCTGCAGAAGCTGTTCTCTGCCATCATGCCAGCCAAATATACTGGGCCAGGGCCAACCTTCTCAAAGTGGCCAGACCACTGTGATCCATGCCTGTGTTGATAGTAAGTACCCAGCGTAGAAGTCTCCCACACTGTCACGTGTTCTTCACCATGCCTTCACCCTCCCTGACTCTGAACGTCTATCCCCTGCAGAAGCCCTCCTCCCTCAGCTTCCCTAGTAGCCCTCCTGTGTGCTCCTCCTCCATGAGGAAACTCGGTGGTGGTGTTGTGTTTGTGTGTTGAGCTCCTGGGTCCTCCTTAAGCTTCTCTCAGCTCCCTCCAGCCATAATCACACTTCATCTTCTCATAGACGATGTGCTCTCTTCCCTTTTGGAGTTAGATTTCAACATGCACTAGTAATGAGTCCGTGAGAAAACCACTGACTTTGAGTCTCAGTTTTTGCACCTGTAAAATGGGCATAATACCATCTCCTTTACAGAGCTGTCATCACCCTTGACTGACACAGCACACACAGACGAGTCTGCTGGGAACCTGCCTGACACATCTAAGCGTTGGTCCATTTTCATTACCTCTGCATTTTTCTACACCACCACCTGTCACCTCCAGAGTTCGTTTTTGTTGTTGTTATATATGGTCTTGATTAACCTATCCTTATGTGGCCTTGGGCTTCCCTGATGGCTCAGATGGTAAAGAATCCACCTGCAATGCAGGAGAGCCAGATTCTACCCCTGGGTTGGAAAGATCCCCTGGAGAAGGGAATGGCTACTCACTCCAATATCCTTGGACTTCCTTGGTGGCTCAAATGGTAAAGAATCTGCCTGCAATGTAGGAAACCTGGGTTCGATCGATGGGTTGGGAAGATCCCCTGGAGTGGCTACCCACTCCAGTGTTTTTGACTGGAGAATCGCATGGACAGAGGAACATGGCAGGCTACAGTCCATGGGGTCACAAAGAGTAAGATGCCTGAGTGACTAAGCATGCAGGCCCGTTATTTATCTAGCAGTAGTTAGATAAGAGCAGAGTCTGCATCATATGTGTCTTTGAATCTCCTGTAGCTCTGTGCCCATCCTAGGTGTTCCATCCTAGGTTAAATGACCAAGTGAATTGACTTAGTGGCTATTTAGCAGCTGCAAATTCTTGCTCACTTGGGCGTTAGGCTTAAAGAAATGAGAAGGCACACCTTACACCCTTTTGTGTGTTCTCCAACCACACGACACTGGTTTGAGGGAAATTTGTCCCCTACTCCCATCCAGTTGTGTGGATACAGCAGGGCTGGCTAGGGCATGAGACAACATGCCCTGTTTCTGCTGGGCCCTTGAGTGGGCCTGCACAAATCAGGGGAGGCTTCCTTGAGAAGCAAAGATTAGACCAGAAGTTCTCCAGCCCAGCCGCTCCTCAGAACTACTTGTAGGCTGTAAAAACCCGAGGTCCACGGGCCAGACCGCGGGCCAATGAAATAAAGATCTCTGGGGATGGGAGCCAGATGTCAGTGATGGTTATAGCTCTCAGGTGACTCTTATGTAGCCGAGTTGGAAAAGCTCCTGGTCAGAGGCTGTTTTTGAAAGACTGAGGGGAGGCGGGGGCGAGACGCTTTCGGGCCTGGAGGTCTGACGAGATGCCCAGGGCTGTTGCCGCTCTGCTCGCCTCTGCTGCCGGTGTTCTCTTTCCCATTTTTTTTTCCACTTACCTCCAGCTCACTCTCCCCACTGACGAGATGGAACATTTCCTTCCAGTGCCTGCATTAATAACATCGTGTATCCCCGGGGAGATTATGAGTCTCTCGCTCTGTTCAGAGCCCCCTCGCCCATCAAAGGCCAAGGGTGCAGGGAGAGGACAGGCGGGATTTACATGGGTAACTCCAATTAAGACAAATGTCAGCTCCCTCTCTGCAGGCGCCCGGTTGGGTGGCATAGGCTGGCAGTAGGAGAGTAAGAATGCTTTGCTGTAACTGTCAGGCTCTGACAGGAACAGCCAGAAGGAAGCAAAAGGAGAGCGTGAGCAGGAGGGCAGTCCTGGCCCAGGTACCCGCTGGGAGGCAGCGCACACATCCCATCCCCCCTTAGAAGCATCCTTGAAGGAGCCATTTTGGAAACATGAGTGGGCTCGCAGGCCCTTCCTGTGGAGGGTGACACCTAGAAGCAGCTCCCAGCCCAGGGACCCCAGGACTGGCTGTTCATTTCTCCAAGTCTGTGCCAGGGTTCCCTACCTGCTGAATGGAACAACCCTTCCTATGCCAAGTGAGGTTCCTGGACCAACAGCATCTATATCACCTGGAGGACAGACAGAAATGCAGGGCCTCAGGCCACCCAGCTCTCCTGAGTCAGAACCTGCAGGTTAACAAGATCCCCAGTGACTGGAACACACACTGTAACGTTTGAGAAGTGCTGGAAATATAAACCCGGACTTGAAGGGTGACAGAGCAGTGGCTGATGGGGACAGAAGACAGTGGTGTCAGGGGCTCAAGGCCTGGCTCTGCCCAGGAGCTCCTGCGTCTCCTTGGACAGGTCACTTTGGCTTCAGTCTCCCAGTCTGTGCAGTGGAGACAAGGATACCTCCACAATGAGCAACTCATGAAAGCGCTTACAAATGTAGGTCATGATAGTGCTGGAGGAAGAAAAAATACTAGTGATATTAACAAGCATGTAGTAGGCACTTGAGGTGTTCTTGGACTGTGCAAATGGCTTTATGTCAATTATCTCACTTAACACTCATATTTCACTAAAACACTATCATTATCCTCAATTGCAAATGGGAAGTGGTAACTCAGGAAGGCAAAAGAATCTACCCAAGTGTACACAGGTAATGAAGGCTGGAACCATCCTGGACCCTATATGCTTATATAGTACAGTTACAGAAGCTCTCCTCCCAAGGCCACCCTCTAGTCCCACTTTCCCCAAAGCAAAGAAGGCTCCCCTCTCCTGGGCAATATGGGTCTGACTCTAAACCGTAGGGACAGCACACTTGGGATTACCAAGTTCTCCCAATTACAAGCCAGAGAACAGGGTCGTATGCCTTACCTGGCTCCCAGTAGCCTGTGATCCTGCTCACATCACTCCCCCATCAAACAGCAGAGTTCTGTAATCTTGGCCTTCTATCTTCCTTCAAGACTTCTCGAGTCAGTAGAGAGATTTAACAGTGTGAGTCCTTTGAAAGCTACGGAAATAGATCCCTGGAAACAATGAACTTTGTAATCAAGAGAGAACAGGGTTCAAATTCCAGTCTTGCTATTTATTGTGACCATAGGCAGTTTATCTCTGTGGGCCTCAGTTTACTCTTCCATAAGATGGGAATAGTAACAATCTGCTTCCTAAGGTTGAAGAGATTAAAGGTGGGAGGTTTCAAGGTCTAGCACAATGCCTGGCACATGGCAGGCACTCAGGAAAGAGCAACTGCTCTTTATGGTCTTCATCAAACTTTTCCTATAAAGGAATATTGCGGGTAAAATGGGAAGGCTCTGGTACTGAGGACATCAAAGAGGGATTGAGTGCACTGAGCCAGCTAACTCTCTTGGGGCTAGGGGTCCTCAGCCAGGTGCCTGCAGATGTGTCTGGACATGCAGGGAGCTTGGGGCTTTAGAAAGTTCTGCCACCAGCCACCACCTAGCTCACACAACATCAGAGAGTCTTGTCTGGAGGAAAAAAATAATCAGTGGCTTTTTTTTTTCTTTTTCTCGGTAATTTAAGCCACTTTAGATGTAAATTACTCCTAGAATTTTTTTTCTCCTTTCTCTGTCTTGAACAGAGCGCCCCAAGTCTTTCCCTGGTGACTTGCAGTCATGCTTATGAGCAGTGCCGGCCGCTGTCTGCTGTGACATGGGATGCCCTTGGGGCCTGGGACTGAGGCCAGAGCCCCACGTGGCCACAGGTGGCTAATTGCACACCCACCCCGGCTCCGGCCTTGCGGTTCAGACACAGAAGGCCCCTGTTACAATGGAAACATCTGAGCGGGAAGCACATTAAGACGTTGTGGTCCATGACCTCTTCCTCTGAGCGAGCAAGAATTGATTTCTTGGATTAACAGCAGGTATTTGGCGAGGCCCCAAGGTGGGGGTGGTCTCAGTTTAAGAAACAGTGAGAAGGGGGAAGGACAAGACTTGGCCCTGGAGCTTCACCTGGTGCAGACGGGAAAGGATTCAGATCTGCCCAGGGGATTTGCTAGTTTAGAGGACACCACAGTCAGGGTGGCTGAGCAGTGAACTCCCCTTGTCATCACTGAGAACATTCGGGAGCCAGGGGCAAATACAAGTGCGTACGAGGGGGTGCGTACAGAAAAGGTTTAAATGTCGATTCAGGGCTGTGAGCCCCCTGCTGCCCGCGTGATAAACCCCAGTGCTCAGCCTTACGCACACGGTCCCCTCTTGTAAAGCGGCCTATATCTCTATCTCTATTTTTATCCATATAAATAGCTTTTCTAAGCCAGCAATTTGGATGAAGACATGGAAAGCATGTGCACCAAATTTGCAGATGACTCAAAGCTGGAGGGGATGAGAGAATTAAGGTTCAAGATGATCTCCACAGTTAAGAATGCTAGGTCAAAAGCAACCAGATGAAAGTTAGCATCAATAAATCTAATGTCTTGAATGCAGGTTCCAAAAATCAATTGCACAAGAAGGGGATGAGGGAGACCTGGCTTGACTGCAATTCACATAAAAAAAGATCAGGAGGTTTTAGTCGGTTTCAAGTTCAACATGAGCCAACTGAGCAAGAGGCGGTTTGGGGAGGGAAAAGGAACATGACGGTCACATCCTCAGGCTACGGCGGCATTAACCCTTAGTGATGGGGGCGGGGGTGCTAAATGGCAGGCCTGGGAGGGGTAGTAACAGAGTTAATATTCAGCAGGTACTCAGGACACGGACAGTGTGTTCATTGCACTCACTTACCCAAGTTCACACAGCCAGTGAGTGTTGGATCCATGCTCTTGACCACTCCACTCTGCTGCTTCTCCAGCAGACAACAGCCTGTCTGCTCTCTCTTCTGCATTTTACACATGAGGAAACAGGACCGGAACCGAGAGCACGCTCTGTCCACAGTCACCCAGGGAGTGAACTGAAGACTTGGGCTCTCCTGGGACCCTCTATTCACTGCTCCTTCCCTCCGCCACGCTGGGTGGCTGCCAACATCTCGAGATGGCTGAATGCTTACCTTTAAAGCATGAAAGCCTGGGTCATAACTTGTGTGGCACTTATTCCACGGCAGACTCCACCCTACCCTGCCCTACTGAGCTGGGCATTGCATGAGATTTAGCTGTTTCTTTGTCACCAGGAGTCACACTCAAAGTTAACAATTACCATGCCTGATTCAATCACAGCAGGATATATATACATATATGTTTACTGCGGAGAACCTGAGATTTTGTATTATGTCCCTGTTCATGTTCCCATGTTTTTCAGTTGTTTTCCAGTTAAGCTGCTCATGGCCTCATCTGAGGGCTCTGTCGTTGTTTAGTCACTAAGTCATGTCTGACTCTTAGCGAGCCCATGGACTGTAGCCCACCAGGCTCCTCTCTCCATGGGGATTCTCCAGGCAAGAATACTGGAGTGGGTTGCCATTTTCTTCTCCAGGGGATCTTCCCGACTCAGGGATAGAATCCATGCCTCCTGCTTGGCCGTTAGATTCTTTACTAGTGAACCACCCGGAAAACCTACTCTCAGGCCTCTCTACTTCTTTCTGATTTCCCAGAATCAAGGGGGCTTTCACATTAAGAGACATCAAACTGAGTTTCTGCTATGGGCCAGGCATAATGCTGGATCTTTCACATATATTATCTCAGTAATAATGAGATTATTATTATTATCTGCCAACCCGTGAGCTAGGTTATTGCTATCTTCATCTGCCAGTGAGGAAATTGGCTTTATAGGGTGACCTACCTCCCAGCTTGCCTGGGACTGAGGGGTCTCCCAGGACATGGAAATTGGCATATTGAAACCAGGACAGTCTGGTATAAATGGGGGAGGGGAGAGGCGGGGAGGGTCACCCTAGGCTCAGAGAAGTTAAGAAACCTGCTTAAGGTCACACAGTTAGAAAGTGATTGAGTGAGAATTCAAAATCAGTTCCCCTGATACCGAATAAACCTTGGTAGAAATGAATGTGAAGTCAGAGTGAGTAGAGTCTGGCCAACTCTCTGACATCTGACAGATCCCTGGAAAACTTGTTTTGCTTCTGACCAGTTAGGATGTGTGAGCCGGGCGAGAGAGGGTGACCTTAGTAGTGAAAGGCCCACAAATGAGGTCCACCAAGAAGCGGATGAAAGAACCGAGGAGAAAGAAATAGTGGAAGAGAGAGACAGGGAGGCTGATGTGGGACCACCATGAAAAAATTCCCACAGGAAAGAAGATACTCAAGCAGTGAGGTCCTGGAGGTCCATCCAAAAACGGAGCAGAGTCACTAGGAGGCCACTGTGGCTCCATGTCAGAACTTCCCAAAGATCGGGTCACTGGAAGGAGATTGCTCAGAGGGTGGGGACCTTCCTTCTCATCGCTGGAGGTGTTTAAGGAGAGGCAGGGGGATCCTCTGCCGATGATCCTGCAAAGGGTTCTCCTCTAGCACACGTGAGGTGGACCAGATGAATTCTCGGCTCCCTTCCCATGCTGGGACCCCCTCTGGCAGATGTGGGATCTCTTTCGACATCTGTAAATATTTGCGCATTCCCAAGTGATAAAGCGGAGCTCTTGGCTCACAGAGGTCAGGACGGCAGGCTCGTTGGGAGAACAGTTTGCTTAGTGTTTCTGTAGGCTGTGTTTCCAAGATTTCTTGTCATCTGTGTTTGGAGTGGACACAAGTGGCAGGGCTTTTTGCTTTTTTTTCTTGCTGAGAGAGGATTGTTCAAGAGGAAAGGATGCAAATGGAGATCATTCAAGAATGTAGAAGCGAAGCTGAATGGCAAGGACTTTACGTGGCTACAGTAGAGACACGCCCCCACCCTGCGTCTTCCAGTACAGGATCAGCCTGGGGGTCTCTTGTCCCATTGCGTGGCATTTCCTGGGAGGAGCTGGAAGGGTTACCCCACCCACTGCACTGGGTTTGGTCCATCACCTGTTTACAGGTGGGTGAGGAGGTGACAGATCATCAGGTCTTTTTTTTTCTTTAATGTATTTATTTTTGGCTGCACTGGATCTTAGTTGAAGCACGTGGGTTCTTTGTGGTGGTCTGCAGCGTGGCTCCCAGGCTCCAGAGCTTGTGGGCTCTCTAGTTGTGTCACACAGGGGTGCCCCACGGCTTGTGGAATCTTAGTTCCCTGAACAGGAGTCTAGCCTGTGTCCCCTGCATTGGAAGGCAGATTCTTAACCAATGGACCACCAAGAAAGTCCCTGGTCATCAGGTTTTGACACTCATAGCTGGTGTGGCTATTTCAGCTCCTTCCCCAAGGAGCTGGAGGCAGGGGCGCAGAGGTAGCGAGATGCTAAGATCCCAGGTTAGTGGAGAGTCAGAGGGGAGTCTTATTCTTCTGTGCAGGTCACAGCATGAGTTTTATCATGGTCTCTTGTTCTTCACATTCTGTCTCGTCTACTGCATTGACATCCCCCTGAAAGCACATATCGGAGGTGGCCATCTTTCAGAGGGCTCCATCCGTGAACATGCCCCACTTGGTCACACGTGTGTCCTTTCTCACACTGGCCTGGACTTGGCTTCCCTTCTCCATGCTTTCATTTCCATCTGAGAAGAGGGGAAAAATAGCATCTGTCTCATAAGATCATTGTGGTAATTTAACGAGTTACTCTGTGTAGGATTCTCAGAATAGTGCTTGGTATTCCAGGGTAACTGTTTCTGTCTTTATTTTATTTGATGGCCAACTTCTACTCATCCTGGGAGAGCCTGGGTCATTTGCTCTGTGAAGTCTTCCTTGTCTTCCCCAGAGGTAAATTTGTTTTTCATTGATTTTCAGGTTTGCGGTTCTGCTGTTAATTTGGAGTCTCTGGGGGCAATTACTGTTTGGGACCAGCCCACGTGCTGGTCTCTCCCACTAGACCTAGACGAGGACGGGGACTCCTGGCCAGTCGTATCCAACTCTGTGCCTAGTACACAGTGTCTGCTCTGCGGTAAGAGCTCCAAAATTGTTGTTGCCCAAATGAATGGGAGGATGAGTAAGTCAGAAAAAAATGGTGGTCCTGAGAGCTGACCTGTTGGTTCCTATTAGGATGACGTTGTCTTAACCTCAGGAGACCTTGCTCTTGGCTTCCCTGCCACCCCCCACCCCGCTCTCCTCCCCACACTGTTGGACAGACACCTCATTTTCCCACTTCTCTAAAACGTTTTGGATTCAGAAAATAGCAATCGTTTAGGAAAATGGGTAATTACTGAGGGCTCAATCACGGAAAACATGTAACTCCTGGAGTCTTTAGTGAAATGTCAAGGACTTGATTAGAACAAGCCCAGTCCCTGGTGATTTGAAGAAAATATGATCTGTTTGTCCTAGAGGGGGAAGAAGGATCACTCTGTGTTTACAAACCAGCCTGGCTAATCCCTTCTGACAATATGGGAAGTCATTCTGCTCGGCTGAAGTATTATTTCAAGGCTCCCTTAAGGAAGAACTATCTTCTACTCAATTAAAGCAGAGCCTGAACTTGCTCTGACCCCATCATTCCACGGCCAGGAAAGCAGGCTTGGCTCCTTCCAGCGGGGTGGCTGCCCGGGCTCCAGGCCGAGTGCTGTTACATCAGGACGTCTCAAGCATTTACTGGGGTGAGAAACAGGGGAGGGGAAACCACCCCTCCATGGCTCCCTTCAGCCCGGCCCAGGGTTGGGTGCTGTGCAAGAAAGAGGGTGCTGAAGAGGGAAAAGGCCCAGTCCTCCCAGCACTGTGGTCCCCAGGGTTCACCCCTGCCGGCCCAGCTGTCAAAAGTGATGAGCAGTGCCCCCTACCCCAACCTAGTGGCAGGTAAGGGCTCCTCAAAGACCTTTGAGTCCCCACCTACCTCGCAGGAGAACTCAGCTTCTGCCATGCTGTTCTATGCAGGTCCGTGACTCCTAATCAGAACCTTCCTGCCAAGCGCTGCCTCTGTCTGCAGGAATGAGCGGTCTCGTTATTTCGTGGAGACCAAACCAAGATGCATGATCTCATTGGAAAAGCACACGCTCAGAGTCTCACCCCCCTCTTCCCCAAGCCTCACCAAACCCTGGGGGAATCAGGAGGGGAGCGGGCTTAGCCAGACCGACTGCTTAGGAAAGGGTATGTTAGCTCAGAAGATCATCTATGCAGGAAAGTGTAATTTTCCTCTTGCTCTTCTCAATTACAAAATAATAAGATTGTTAAAAATCCAATAGTATGAATGTCAATATTGGCAGGAGCAGCCGCAGGAAATTTAATTGCATGATGGGTGCCAGTTAAAGATGGTATGTGTTCTTCTTGGCTTTTCTTAATTCTAATTAGGATAAAATTTACCAATCTTACAGACTCACAAACAGAGGCTTGTCACCGGGCCAGGCATGGGTCCTAACAACGTTGGCTTCCTTTTCTGAGTCCCGGGCCTTTTCTTCTCTCTAAACATCGTCTCTGATTGGGGCTTTTTGCTGGTTGTGAACATCGTCAGCTCTCCAGTTTCTTTGCCATGTCAGAGGACCAGATGTTTTTTATTTGAGAGCAAATTGACACATTAAATTACACTGTGCAAACATTAAAGCCAGCCGCGGGTAAACAGGCCGAGATTCATTGAATTTTACGGGTCACAATAATGTTTATGTAATTTAACAAATTCCTGCCCTGCTGCTGAGTCTCTCCCAGAAGTATTAATTTAAGAAAGATGGGACCCGCCCAGAGGCACCCCATGCCATCCTCTTGCTGAGGCCCACTGTATTTAGATCTGGGCATCTGAATTTCCCATACAGAGTGGGGAACCACTGGTAGGTCTCACTTTGTCTTAAGTTGTCTACTCTTTCCATGCACATGGAACCTTATGAAACATTCCTGGTTGTGGACATCTGTTGGATTTGCCTGTCCAGGATCCATCTATTCTTTCTCTTGATAACTGCACTGTGGTTTTTCTCTAGGAACCATCATTTCTGTCTTTTTATCCATTTCCAAGCTTCCTGTGGGGGCGGAATTCACGCTAGCAATATGGGCACATGGTGTACTCCGTTCAAGGCATGGCCAATCAAAGCATTCCATTAGTTCCTGGCCTTGTGATTGGTTAAGAGGTGGGAGTGTGATCAAATCCAGGCCCACAAGCATCAGCCGGCCCCAGTGTCTTTAGAGAAACTGGCAGAATAAGGAGCTCTCTTTCCACTGGTCTCATGAAGTGGTAAAATGTAAGTTGGGAGTTGCTGGGCACTGTTTGCCACCAGGTGGGAAAAGGTGGCCTGGGAATCAGACCAACACAGAAGAAAGCCAAAACGGAGAAGGGCAATACCCATGAAATTTTTTTGAGCCCTTGGATCCAGTTGTGGTTGAAATCTACACCTGAGCTTTGGGGTTATGTGACTTAATAAATCCACTGTTAAGGTTAAGCTAAGCTGAGCTGAATTTCTGTGACACTGCATATTCAATGAAGCAAGACATCACCCCCTACCTCTGTAGAAATAGAACCCCTTTCCTAGTTTCCTGCAACACTAGCATTGGCCCCCATGGGTGCCCCTCTCATCTCTGATTCTCTAGTACTCTCCTAGGAGACCCACCACCCTCCACTCCAGCCAAGTTCTGTTTCTAAACATACCCTGCTTTTTGCTCCTGGCTTCCTTCTCTCATTTTCCTCTTATTCCCGACAATGCCATTCTCCCCCACCCCTCATCTACCTGTCTGTCCTTCAAGGCCAAGTTTAATTCTGCCCGCAACGCCCCCACCCCAACAAGGAAGCCACCCTACCTATTCAGAACCCTCTGCTCTGAAATCCCAGATGCCTTCAGAAGGCTCCACATCTTTTGGCCTTTATAAGAATTAAAGAGTTATTGTACTTTTATTGCTTCTTGTATTATATGGTTGATTTTCCTCATCTGTTCTCTCTAACCTATAAAATTCCCGAAACAGTGCTGGACACAAGAAATCATAGATAATTAGTATTTGAAGGTATATTAAAGATTAAAAAGATCACCCTGCCCCACAGCTTACAGGTGAGGAAACTGAGGCCCAGAGAGGTGTGCTGACTTGCCCAAGGTCGTGCAGTTAATTTATGGCCAGGCCAGGGTAAAATTCCAGCTGAATGTTCTTTTCACAACACCAAGTTCCATCAATTTGGTTGATTTATTTTCTGGTTAAGTGTATGTACAGCTTGAACTGGCATCGTACCATCTATTAATGGTCCTGAGTCAGCACCTGCCGAAGAAATGAAAGGTGGACTTGCCTGAATCAAAAGATCTGGTTTCAGCTTCCAGCTGGGCTGTATGACCTTGGGCAAGTCCTTCTGCCTCTTTTTTTTTTTTTTTCTTTCTCATTTTCACAACTACAAAAATGAGTCTTGGCCTAGATCTGAGGACAAGTTTTATTTGTGGCCTTCTCCCAAGGACTGGAGGTCCTGTCTGCAGCACTGTGTGGGAAGGATCTGACGTGGCATTCAGCTCAGTAGAAAAGAGGGCCATGACCTGTTACCACTGGCTCAAGTTCAAGAACATGGGTGGAGGCGTGTCAGATACTGCCTCACATGGACAAGATGCTTTCTTTTTTTTTTTTTTTTAATGTTTATTTATTTTTGATTGCATTGGGTCTTAGTTGCAACATGCAGGACCTTTCCTTGCAGCGTGTGGGCTCTCTGGTTGTGGCTCGTGGGCTCCAGAGTGCCTGGGCTCAGTAGTCGACCTGCTTAGTTGGGCTTAGTTCGGGCTTAGTTGACCTGCAGCATATGGGATCTTAGGTCCCCAACCTGGGATCAAACTTGTGTCCCTTACATTGGAAGGCAGATTCTTAACTGCTGGATCACCAGGCAAGTCCCATGGATGAGATGATTTCTGAGGTCCCCTTCTATTCTGTTATCCTAGGCAGTTAAGTACTGATGCCAATGCAAACACAGAGCTCATACTCATCTTTGGGGCCCCTGTCAGGTCCCATCAGCTCTGGGCTGCCTCTCTGTGTAGACTTCTGTGCCCATGGCGTCATGAAACTTCCTGACTCCAAGATCCACATCTCCACCCAACAGAAGTTGTCTTGGACCCTACCCTGGATCCACTGAGTAAGATAAATTTGGGGTGTGAACTTGGCAGATCCAGGAGGTCACATGACTGAGAAGAGGTATGAGGTTATGGAGAAAAACTTATGGTTGGGGAACACAAGGGGACTGAGGAATCTATTTCCATGTTTTCACTGGTGTCCTTCTGGCAACAGACATCTTCCCAACACCCAAGGGGAAATAGGGACCTGGAGCAGTAATCCATACAACTCTGGTGTGGGTTCCCCTGGAGGGCCAGGGGCCAAGAATCTAGGGTCAGCTGGGGGATCTTGTCTGCCAGTCTACTCCTTCTAGGGGATGTCTGCATGTGGTCCAAATTCTGAGATGTCAGAAAAGTACCCAACTTGGAGGCTTATATGCTGTCCTGTGTCTGAAGTTCTGACCTTTCACTAGGACCCCTTTCTTCCTCACTTTACCCCTCTTTCAAGTGGAAATAATAGTCCTAATATTGCAAGATTGTGATGAAAGAGTCCACTGAAATAATTTACATGAAGTGCCTGGCACACAGGACCAAGTGGTATCTGGCAATGTACCTTCCTCCCGAACCCCAAACCCATTCTCCTCCAGTCTAAGGACATTCAGACACTCATTTAACAAACTGTCTCTGCATGCTGGGTGCTAGTAATGCAAAGATGAGAGAAACTTATTACTTGGCTATCTTTTAGTCACAGGTAACTGGAATAAAGTCCAAAGTACTTATGGAAAAAGGAAGTAGGATGGAGATCTTCTGGGTTATAGAAGTAACTGCCTACAGGCATGGCTGCATCCAGAAACTAAACTGATGGCATTGGGTCTTGACCGCTCTCTTCATCTCTCAGCCTGGTTTTCTGCATGTAACAGGCAAGATGGACATTGGAAGCCCAGGTCAGTTTAACAAACCCAGAACAGATGGAAGGAAGTCTTCTGATTGGCCTGGCTTAAGTCGTGTGCCCGTGATGGATCCAATCATGTGGTTAGGTAAGATGTGTTGGTAAGGCTTGGGTCATGTGACCAGGGAAAAGGCAGGATGGATGGCCCACCTCCAGTGCTCGTAGAAGAAGCTTCCTCTGGGAAGGAAAGGGTCTTCTCTCAGGAGAAGCTGGATGGAATAAAACCACAGGGGTCTGTATAGAATGGCTTTTGGACAGGCGTGGGGGAGGAACACATCCTCTTCTAAGAAAATGATTAAAATGTTCCCTGGATTCTTTCTGGCTTTCCCTTGGGATTTCATGCACAGCAGGCTTCCTGTGCCCCTTGCTGGGCAGGGATGACAATTCCTCGGCACCTAGTCCCTGCCTGCTGCCCTGTCCGGGGGCAGGGAGCCAGTGGCAGTGTAACCAGAGGTCTCTAGGTCTTTAGTTTTCTCCAGAGAACGTAATGACATGATGCTGACCGCACGGGCCATGGACTGGGGCCTGGCGGCAGAAGCTTCTGAGGCTTGTGGTTTGGTTCCTGCCAATGTCAACTCCTTTCTGTCTAACTTTAGAAACCCACGGTTGGCTTCCCTTGCATCAAAGAAGTCAAAGTAGTCAACTCCAGAGGCTGTGTATTTTTAAAACAACAACAACAACAAAATCAAAACAAAACCAGAAAGGAAGAAAAAAAAATCCAGTGATCTTTCAGAGCCAAGGAGACTCAGCACATACACCCCTAAGCTTCAGGGAAATGCCCAGTGACTGTGGTCAGCCCAAATTAAACATATCTACTCTGTTTTTAAAGCTAAAAAAAAATTCTAAATGACCTTTAATTAGTAGACCCACTTCTTTCCTTCCCATCAAAGCCAAGTGTTTCATGCAGAACTACATTTCCTAAAAAGGCCTAGAGCTGGAGGCTAAGCTCCCTCACCTTGCACGGGATAATGACCTGCAGACAGCATTCCTGCCCAGCTTTGTGGTCCCCGGCTGTACTGAGTGGGGTGCTGTTGCTGGAGCAGAGGGGTAGGAGAGTGGCCAGGCCATGAAACCTCAGTAAGGAGGCCTGGAGTTCCCCAAATCTCCACTCTGTTCTTTTTTTAACTGTGCAACTTTGAGCAAGTATCCTAACCTCTCTGGTCTTCATTTCCCCATCTATAAAATAGAGGCCCCCGATACCAGGTAGCCACCTCTGAGTGAGAGAAGTGGGCTTTACCAAAAGCCCCAGACCCTCTACAAAAAGATGAAATTGTTGCTAATCTGTCAAAATGCCTTGACTCCTTTCCCCCCTTTTCTTCTTCCTCTTCTTTTTATTTAAACGTTTCCCCTTTTCTCTGTCTTTGCCCCTCTCCTTGGATCTTCTTTCTTGGTCCGCTCTTCCCTTGTCCCCGGGGGCACATCATTCATCTGGTTTCTAAGCAACAGGAAGCTCAAAGGTGATGTTGGTACTAGGGAGAAGGGGGGTTTCCCGAAAGGGCGAAGCTGGATTTGTATAGGCATCATCACCCAGACATTCTATTTGTGCATCTTTTCCAGGTCATCTGGCCAGATCCAGCCCCTTGGACATAGAGCTGTGAGAAAACATTCGTCCTTTTAGATCCAACTCGTGGTGCAACCCTCAGGAAATTTCCCTCTGCATGCTGCCCAAGTTGGCCAGACAACGTATCCTCTGATCAGGGGGGTCACACATCATCCCAAGAGAATGGTTATTTTTTTCTGAAGGCTGTAGGGCAGTAGAAGGAGAGGGAGGAGGCTTAAAATAAAATACACACACACACAGTAGACCAGTGAGTAACACTGATGGGCTCACACAGACTTCAGGATTAATTTATAGATGCTTCTTAAGCTGAAGTGACTTGTTCAGGCAACTGGGACAGGCCAGGCCACATTCCCTCAGCTCTCCATCTGCTGAACCTTTCTGTCCTCAGCCCCAGCTAATGCAGAGGAAGAAAAGCAGGGGCACTGGCCACAGGCCCCGGTGTGATCATGCTCCAAGTCTCTGCAGTCAAGCCTCCCAGAATGTTCGAGTCCTAATACTTGTTTTCAAATTTCTTTAGTTGTTTTGTTTTTTTCAATCAAGGCAAAGTTTACAGAGAGTGCAATGTACCTGTCTTTAGTGTGCAATGCAATGACTTTTGAGGAACCTATATACCATATCAGTTTAAAAAATACTAGATAGCATGTTAAAAAGCAGAGATTTTACTTTGCTGAAAAAGTCCATATAGTCAAATCTATGGTTTTTACAGTAGTCATGTATGGATGTGACAGTTGGACTGTAACGAAGGTTGAGTGCTGAAGAATTGATGCTTTTGAACTGTGGTGTTGGAGAAGACTCTTGAGAGTCCCTTGGACTGCAAGGAGATCCAATCAGTCCATCCTAAAGGAGATCAGTCCTGAATATTCACTGGAAGGACTGAAACTGAAGCTCCATTAATCTGACCACTTGATGAGAAGAGCTGACTCATTAGAAAAGACCCTGATTCTGGGAAAGATTGAGGGCGAGAGGAGAAGCAGGTGACAGAGGATGAGATGGTTGGGTGACATCACCAACTTAATGGACAAGAGTTCGGGCAAACTCTGGGAGATAGGGAAGTATAGGGAAGCCTGGTATGCTGCAGTCCACGGGGTTGCAAAGAGTCCGACACGACTGAATGACTAAACAACAACCATATCAGTGACATTATAGAACATTTCCAACACCCCAGAAAGTTATTTTGTGTCCCTTACAGTCATACCCACCCCAAAGGTACCACTCTCCTGATTCCTGTCACCATACCCGAATTCTGACAATTCTAGAATTTTATGTCAAAGGAATCCCCCTATATTTGTTCTCTGTATATTGTTTCTTCACTCAAATTCATGTCTGTGAAGTTCAGCCCCACTGTTCTGTGCATCAGTATTTGAGTCCAGTTTCCTCTGACTCCTATCCCCGCATGTGAACACACTACTGTTTGTTTGCCCAATGCCTCTGTTCATGAATATTTCTCTCATTTCCAGTTTGAGGCTACTGTGGATAAAGTTGCAACAGCATCCATGTACAAGACATGGTGTGGACATATGTTTTCGTTTCTCTTAGATAAATACCAAGGAGTGGAACTGCTGGATCATAAGGAGTCAAATATTTGAATTTAGAAGAAATTTATAATTGATGTGGTTTGTATCACTGACCCTCGCAACCAGAAATGTATGAGGGCTCCAATTACTCTTCATCCTCACCAACATTTTGTGTTGCTGTTTTTTTTATTAGTCACTCTTGTGTTTGTGTAATAGTGGCTCATCGTGGTCTTCATTAGCATTTCTCTGATGACTAATGATGTTTGCCACAGCTTACTGTGTGTATTGGCCATTCATATGCCCCAAGGCCCCAAAGAGTTTCTCCTAGATTTTTTCTAAAAACTTTGTAGTTTTATTGTATACCTTGATGTCCATAATGTAGCTCAAATTACGTTTGTCTGTGGTGAAAGGTAGAAGTCTGTTTTCACCATATACATCCAGTTATTTAATAGTGTTGCAAAGACTTGCTTTGTCCCATGAAATTGCTTCAACACCTTGGTTGAAAATCAATTCATTGTGTGTGTGTATATATATTTCTGGTCTTTCTAGTCTGTTAAATTTATATCTTTGCTTGTGCCAATGCCACGCTGTCTTGATGTAGCTTTAAGTATTGAATCAGGCAGTGTAAGTTCTCCAAATTTGTCTTTCTTTTTCAATAGTGTTTTGACTGTTCTATATCTTTGCTTTTCCATATAAATTCTAATAAGTTGTTTCTTGTCATTTGCTACAAAAACATCTGTTGAGATTGTAATTGGGATTACTTTAAAGTTGGAAAGAATTGGCATCTTAACAATATTGAGTCTTTCAATTCATTAACATGGAATATCTCTTCATTTGTACAGTTTAAAAAATGCCTGTCAGTGTATTTTGTCATTTTTATGACAAATATTATTTATATTTTGTTAAACTTATTCCTAACTATTTTGTGCATTGGGATATTAATGTAAAAGAGCACTTAAAATTGAATTTTCTAATTTTTTGCTGCTGGTATATAGAAATACAATAGATTTTTGTATTTAGACCTTGTGTCCTATGATCTTGCTAAATTAACTTATTAGGAGTTACTTTGTAGGTTCCTTAGGATTTTCTACATAAAAATTATATTGTCTATAAAGAAAATTTTAATCCTTTTGTTCACATTTTGATGCCTCTATTTTTGTTGTTGTTGTTCAATCTTAATTCATTATCTGGGATCTCCAGCACAGTGCTGAACAGTAGTGGCTAGAGCCTTATCCCCATCTTAGGGGGAAGCATCTAACATTTAGATTGGTTATTTTTATGGTAGGGCTTAGTTTTTTATAGTTACCCTGCAAGAAATTGAAGTAGTCCTTCTCTATTCCTAATTTCCTGAGAATTTTTTATTATGAGTAGATGTTCAATTTTGTCAAATGCTGTTTTGGATCTATGATTATATAAATTTTCTCCTTTATTCTATTAGTATGGTGAATTACATTGTTTGGTTTTTCAAATATTAAACCAACCTTGCATTCCTGAGATGAACCCCAGTTGGCCATGATGCATTACCTTTTTTACATGTTGCTAGCTTCAGTGTGTAAATATCTTATTAAGGAATTTTGTATCTGTGTTTATAAAGGATATTGGCCTGTATAGTCCACTGAGGATGCTGTAACAAAAATATCATAGTCTGAGTGGCTTAAACAACAAACGTTTATTTCTCAAAGTCCTGGAGACTGCAGAGTCCAAGATTAGAGCACTGACAGATTTGTGTCTGGTGAGAGCCCACTTCCTTGTTCCTAAGTGGCAATGGTCCTCTCTCTGTGTCCCCACATGATAGAAGAGAGCTTTGGGGGTCTCTTTTACTAGGTGACTAATCCACTCATGAGAGTTCCATCCTCATGAACTAATGCCCTCGCAAAGGCCCCACCTCCAAATACCATCACATTTGGGGTTAGGATTTCAACATATGAATTTTGAGAGGACACAAACATTCAGTCTTTAAAGTCTGTAATTTTCTTTTTTTTTTATGTCTCTCAATTTTGGTATCAGGATTAGCTAGCCACATAAAATTAGCTAGGAGGTGTTCTCTAGGTCCTCTGTTTTCTGAAAGAATTTGTGTAAGATCAAACTATTTTTTCCTAAAATATTAAAAGACATGTGAGTGCAACCATCAGAGACTGGAACCGGGAGATTTCTTGCAATTGTCACTCTCTTTAACAGACAGAACTATTTAACTTTCTATATTTTTTTGTGTGTCGATTGGTAAGTTGCCTTTTTCAAATAATTTGTCTATTTCACCTAGGTTGTAAAATTTGATAGTAATAATGTTGTTCATAACTCTTTAATTTATACCAGACATTGTGGGAAAGATATTGTAGAAACTCTGGATTCTATTATCTTCTGAAAAATGTTGAAACTTGTTATGGCTGTCAGTGTTAAGTTACTGAATAATCACTTTAAACTTGCAGAGGTTTGAGTTTGTACTTTCTTAAGGCATGTAATAATTGCTTTACCTTAGTTTTAGGGTAAATTCTTTGGTTCTGAGACACAGATTTTATTCTGCTAACTTGGTGAAACTCAAATCTGTAGCCAGGCCACAGCTGAAATCTCTGCTCAGCTTTTCCAACCTCTTGGTTAGTGCTTCCACCAGGCATCTTTTAAAAAAAATTTATTTATTTTTTGGCTGCATTGGGTCTAAATTATGGCATGAGGGCTCAGTAGTTGAGGCACATGGGCTTAGTTGCTCCAAGGCAACTAATGTGTGATCTTAGATCCCTGGCCAGGGATCAAACCCTTGTCCCCGACATTGGAAGGCAAACTCCTAACCACTGGACCACCAGGGAAGGCCTTCCACTGAGCCCCGTGATGTCACCCCCATGCATGTACAATTCAGGGGTCAGTCAAGGATATGAGGGCAGTTTACATGCAGATTTGGGGGTTCTCCTCTTCTCTCCTTTCCAGGATTTCTCTCTCAGGTTCCAGTTACTCCAGCAGACTTGAGCTCCAACCTCTGACACCAAAGATCAGAAATACTTTGGTTTTCTACGTGAGTCCTGGCTATCCCATGCCATGCAGACAGGGCTACAGTGCACTCAGGGGAAGAGTCGTATAAACATGAATCACCCAGGAGTGCTGTCTTCTTCCAAGGACCAATCTAGCTCCAGTTTCTGCCTGGTTTTGGCAGCCTTCCAGTGCTTTCAAATACTTGTTTGTACATTTTATTCATACATTAAAACTACATTCTGTGAGAGAGTTAGTCCAACATAGCTACTCTGACATTACCAGCACAGGAAATTAACCACTTAACTATTAAAGTTGGGGAAAGCAATGCTCAGAGAAGAATAGAAGAAGAACTCTGAGCCAAGTCTCAGGTCAGGTTTGCTGGCTCCTCTTGCTGTGTCTTGGTGGTAGGTAACTTTTGATGCTTCAGAAGGAGCTATTGAATGAGATTCATGTATCCTCAGGGAGCCTCACTGCAGGCTTCAGGTGGAGAGCAAAAAAGAACATGGGAAACTATGAGGTCAAGAAATTATGAGGCCACCAGAAAGCCAAGCATTATGTCTTAGAAGCAGAGGCCCAGCCCGTAGGCAGGCTCAGAGAACCAGGGATTTCACAGCAGCTTCAAGTACCACCTGCACAGTTCTACCTCTGTAGTCCAGACCCCCTGGAACCTTAGACTCAATTTGTCTAGAACCATTACGAGGCTTTCTATCCATGACCCATTTTCTCTTGTGTTCCCTAGCTCTGATCACAGCCCTACCACTGGGACTCCTCATTCCCAATACAGGGGGCCTGGGTTTGATCCCTGGTCAAGTAACTAGATCCCATGTGCCACAACTAAGAACTCACACAGCCAAATAAATAAATACTTATTATTTTTTTAAGAGGCTCTACCACCCATCTTCCTGAGTGTTCATCTTCCCAGAATATAAGAGCTAGTCCTGGACTCTGTCCTTATGCCTTATAGAGACTCACACAGATCCCACATCTTGTAAAACCCAGGAGTCTGTCTCCTCTCTCTGGTCCCTGTTTTTGTTCAAGGTTTCTTCCCTTCTCCCTGGCTTGCAGCTGTGAAATCTGAACAGGCCCCAGCTCTGGTGAACTCCTATGCTCACCCTCCCCTCGATTGCACTTTTTCCAGAATTTTGTGCGGTTTCCCTGGCCCTCCCCACCCCCACACCTTAAGCCCTAAATAAGACCCTTCCCCTTCCTATCTACTTAGGGAACTCACAGCCTGGTGGGGAAAACAGGCAGATCAACAACTGGCTATAATACAAAAGATAGATGTGAATAGTAATTGTGAACTTGGAGAGCATCACATCCTTTGTAAGGGCCACCTTCTCATCTGCCTGAAGAGGACTTCTGAGGAGACACTAAGGTAGACAGAGGCACATTGTCAAAACCCCCTGGGCTCCATGCCACTCCCACCCCACACTCCACCTATGCAAAATCAAGAGGTCTAATATTTATTAAGGTTGGTGAAAAAGTAATTGCATTTTCCAAATTGTGGTTTCGGATTGTGAATTTCAAATCATCATGACTAAGCTCAAACACATCTTTATTAATCAGAATAGGAACCGTTACAATCAACATATTGCTGCCAATGTGAAATAAGTTTGTTTATTCCTGTAGCATAAGAATCCATGCTTTAGGATTTGATAAACTCTTGGAAAGCATTTTCTGCCTTTTGCTAGTTGAGGAAGTTGTCAAGATGTTTGAAGAAGTGGTAGTTGGTTGATGAGAGGCCAAGTGACTATGGCAGATGAGGCAAAACTTCATAGCCCAATTTGTTCAACTTTTGAAGTGTTGGTTGTGGGATGTGTGGTTGGGCTTTGTCATGGAAAAGAATTGGGCCCTTTCTGTTGACAAATGCCAACTGAAGACATTGCAGTTTTTGGTGCATCTCGTTGATTTGCTGCGTATACTTCTCAGACGTAATGATTTCGCCAGAATTCAGAAAGCTGTAGTGGATCAGACTGACAGTGACCATGAACCTTTTTTGGTACAAGTTTGGCTTTGAGAAGTGCTTTAGAACTTCCTATCAGTCTAGCCACTGAACTAGTCATCACTGGTTATCATAAAATCCACTTTTCATCACAGGTCGCAATCTGATAAAGAAATGGTTCATTTTTGTTGCATAGAGTAAGACAACACTTTAAGACAACTTTTTTGATTTTTGGTCAGCTCATGAAGCACCTACTTAACAAGCTTTTTCACTTTTCCAATTTGCTTCAAATGCTGAATGACCATAGAATGGTTGATGTTGAGTTCTTTGACAATTTCTCCTGTAGTTGTAAGAGGATCAGCTTCAATGGCTGAGGATGGCTCTCAGTTGGTCATTACCAATTTGTAATGGCTAGCCACTATGCTCCTCATCTTCAAGGCTCCCATCTCCTTTGCAAAACTTCTTGAACCACCGCTGCACTGTACATTCATTATTAGTTCCTGGGCCAAACGCGTTGTTGATGTCGCGAGTTGTCTCTGTGGCTTTATGACCCATTTTGAACTTGAACAAGAAAATTGCTTGAGTTTGCTTTTCATCTATAGTCTAAAATAAACCAAGTAAACAGCAAGTAATGTCATTAGAAAAAAAACACAAATTGAGAAATGGACACTAAAATTATGTATAGCATAGCCGTATTTATTTAAGAATGTATTCCAATATCAAACAGCAAAGTTTAACAATGCAAAACCTCAATTACTTTTGCACCAACCTAAGCATTTTGGTTTCAAAGGAGGAGGAAAAAAAGTTCCCCAAGCTCACGTTTTCAGAAACGAGACTAAAGAACAAAAGGAGCAAAACAAAAACAAAATGTTAAATAAGATGTTTAAACTTTTGCAATAACTTCTACTTTAAAATAAAATCAATTTCTCAAAATATGGGGGAGGAATTCCTCCCAATCACCCGCTCCAAGATTCCCATTTTAAAACTAAAGATGTGAGTTGCTTCATTTGCTATTATTTTCTCCCAAATGAAGCAACTGACAAACAACTAATCTCAAAAATATACAAGCAACTCCTACAACTCAACTCCAGAAAAATAAATGACCCAATCAAAAAATGGGCCAAAGAACTAAATAGACATTTCTCCAAAGAAGACATACAGATGGCTAACAAACACATGAAAAGATGCTCAACATCACTCATTATCAGAGAAATGCAAACCAAAACCACTATGAGGTACCATTTCACGCCAGTCAGAATGGCTGCGATCCAAAAGTCTACAAGCAGTAAATGCTGGAGAGGGTGTGGAGAAAAGGGAACCCTCTCACACTGTTGGTGGGAATGCAAACTAGTACAGCCACTATGGAGAACAGTGTGGAGATTCCTTAAAAAACTGGAAATAGAACTGCCTTATGATCCAGCAATCCCACTGCTGGGCATACACACTGAGGAAACCAGAAGGGAAAGAGACACATGTACCCCAATGTTCATCGCAGTGCTGTTTATAATAGCCAGGACATGGAAGCAACCTAGATGCCCATCAGCAGATGAATGGATAAGAAAGCTGTGGTACGTATACACAATGGAGTATTACTCAGCCATTAAAAAGAATACATTTGAATCAGTTCTAATGAGATGGATGAAACTGGAACCTATTATACAGAGTGAAGTAAGCCAGAAAGAAAAACACCAATACAGTACATTAAGGCATATATATGGAATTTAGAAATATGGTAACAATAACCCTGTGTACGAGACAGCAAAAGAGACACTGATGTATAGATCAATCTTATGGACTCTGTGGGAGAGGGAGAGGGTGGGGAGATTTGGGAGAATGGCATTGAAACATGTATAATATCATGTATGAAACGAGTCGCCAGTCCAGGTTCGATGCACGATACTGGATGCTTGGGGCTGGTGCACTGGGACGACCCAGAGGGAGGGTATAGGGAGGGAGGAGGGAGGAGGGTTCAGGATGGGGAACACAGGTATACCTGTGGCGGATTCATTTCGATATTTGGCAAAACTAATACAATATTGTAAAGATTAAAAATAAAATTAAAAAAAAAAAAACTAAAGATGTGGAAGTCACTCAGTCTTTGAGACCCGAAGGAATTCCAGTCCATGGAATTCTCCAGGCCAGAATACTGAAGTGGGTAGCCGTTCCCTTCTCCAGGGGATCTTCCCAACCCAGGGATTGAACCCAGGTCTCCCACATTGACGGTGAATTCTTTACCAGTTGAGCCACAAGGGAAGCCCAAGAATACTGGGGTGGATAGCCTATCCCTTCTCCAGTGGATCTTCCCAACCCAGGAATCAAACTGGGGTCTCCAGCATTGCAGGCGGATTCTTTACCAACTGAGCTATCAGGGAAGCAAAACTAAAGGTAAAGATGGGCTTAATATTTCCAAACTTCAGAAATTGAAAAGTGCAGACAGTGAGACATTGGCCAAAATAGAACTTCTCGGCACCCTCCACCCCTCCTCTTTAAGGAAGAAAATGATCATTATCATCCTAGACAGCTCGCAGGGTTGCTGCTTGTTGCATATTAGACAACAAATGCAAAGGCCCTTTGAGAAATTCAGAGTGCTATGACACAAGGAATTACTATCCCAGACACATTTATGTTCATTTTGCCTTCCTTGCTTCAGTGCTCTCAGGCCAATTAATATTCCAGAGACACAGAATAACTTGAAGAATTATAGGTAGGGACAGGCCCAGAAGGCAGAACTCTTTCAAATTCCCAGGAGACCATGGGAGTCATCACTATTTCTAGCGGGCAACAGGACCACACAGGGATCCTCTTAGCCTCATTTGACCATCGATGATGGCAAGTGCCAGGCAGACCATGAGCACGGGGGGAGGGCTGAGTGCCAGGCAGACCATGAGCACGGTGGGCAGGGCTGAGACCTGGGCCCTCACCCAGCCCCAGGATAGCGCCCACGGCAAGGATCCTATGTGCAAATCAGAGGGAAGTGTCTTGGCTCCACTACCTCCCCGCTGTGCCATGTTGAGGACTTCACATCTCTCCTCTGAGTTCAGTTTCTGACCCAGCTCTCCCCTCCACCCTGTGTGCTGGAGTGGCTGGGAGGGCGAGATGAGCTCAGGGATGCAAAAGCATCCTGGTAAACCTCATGAACTGCATACATATGCACTGCTGCTGTCATCATCATCCATGCAGCCCGCATTTGGTGGAAGAAGTCCTTCTGTGCAAGCAAGGCCTTTGAAGGTATCCTAAGTCCGGCAGGCTTCCACCTAAGCCAGTAATGGAGTGCGGTTTTCATCAGGAAGGCTGGCGGGAGACCAGACACCACGTAGCCTGTGAAGCCTCAGGATGCAAACTCTGCCCCTGCCGGACCAACGCTCTCCCGAACCATCCACCTCCTGTCCTGGCCTTTTCAGGCCTCCGTTTCCACATGGCACTTACTTTTAGGGTGGCCTGTGGATGAAAGTTTTTTCCTTGTTTTTTTTTTTTAACTTTATTTTCAATTGGAGGATAACTGCTTTACAATATTGTGTTGGTTTCTGCTATACATCAACATGAATCAGCCATAGGTATACATATGTCCCTTCCCTCTTGACCCTCCCTCTCACCTCCCGCCACATCCTACCCCTCTAGGTTGTCACAGAGCACCAAATTTGAACTCTGCACCATGCAGCCAATTCCCACTGGCTGTCTATATTACATATGGTCATGTATATGTTCCCATGCTGCTCCCTCCATTCGTCCCACCCTCTCCTTCCCCAGCTGGGCCCACATCTCTGTTCTCTATGTCTGTATCTCCTCTGCTGCCCTGCAAATAGGTTCATCAGGACCATCTTTCTTTCTTTAGCTGGGGACTCTTAGGAAAGGCAGTAGGATTCAGATTCCCAGCTGGAACCCCAGGCTGTCCCCTTAATTGATTTCCTTTGTTTGCTTTGAGTCCTCAAAAATGTGTCGACATCCGTTTGGAGCTGCCTTCCGCCCGGCACACGCTGGCCAACTTTCTTCAATTAATGAGCTGAGACTGGAATTGAGAGCCTCACTTTTCACAGCCACAGCGGGGACTGACCCTGCTGTGGTGATAAGATAAAAAATACACTGCCAGTGCTACATCTGTGGAATATAAGTTAATAAAAAGTGGCCACGCCAGCTTGCAATGTATCCTCACGACGACTGTTGGTTTGGCTGTGGCTGGACTTCCTCCTCCCTCACCTCTGAATTTGGCTTGCCGGCTGCCTGCGCCTTTGCTCAAGCCTGTCCCCCACCTAGCATGCCCTCTCTGTGAACTTTTGGCTCATTACAACTCAGCCAGCCTTCAGGGCCCAGCTCCTTGCATTTTTCATTCACTCAACCGATGTTTGCTGTGCTCCTACTTTCATGCATTAGAGAAGGAAATGGCAACCCACTCCAGTGTTCTTGCCTGGAGAGTCCCAGGGACGGGGGAGCCTGGTGGGCTGCAGTCCATGGGGTCACTCAGAGTCAGGCACGACTGAGGGACTTCACTTCCACTTTTCACTTTCATGCATTGGAGAAGGAAATGGCAACCCACTCCAGTGTTCTTGCCTGGAGAATCCCAGGGATGGGGGAGCCTGGTGGGCTGCCGTCTATGGGATTGCGCAGAGTTGGACACGACTGAAGTGACTTAGCAGCAGCAGCAGTGTATACATGTCAGTCCCAATCTCTCAATTCATTTTCGTATATTCATTCTAAAAACATTTCTTAGGTGAGCAAGATAAATGCTGCTCTTATCCTCGTGGAGTCACAGACTTGGAGGGACACAGGAAATTTCAAGGGTGACTCTCATGCGACATGGTAGGTACAGGGCAGTAACAGACATGCGTATGGGCTTTGTAGGGGATACTGGGTAGGGGCACTGACTTCTGGAGAAAGTGGTGTGATTTTAAAACTTTTTTGTAATAACAAATTTCAAATTCAGAAAAAATTGTATAATGAACACCTATGGAAAATCCCATGGATGGAGGAGCCTAGTAGGCTGCAGTCCATGGGATCACTAGGAGTTGGACACAACTGAGCAACTTCACTTCCACTTTTCACTGTCGTGCATTGGAGAAGGAAATAGCAACCCACTCCAGTGTTCTTGCCTGGAGAATCCCAGGGACGGGGGAGCCTGGTGGGCTGCCGTTTCGGGCCGCACAGAGTCGGACACGACTGAAGCGACTTAGCAGCAGCATGGACCCTGTTCTAATACCTATCATCTCACAGCCAATCTTTTCACCTATATTCCTATCTATCTCCCTCAACGAAATCTTGTGCTGTTCTTAAGCAAATCCCAGGCAGCACTGTATTTTATTCATGAATCCACAGCCCTCCTTACCTGCACCCCTCGTTGGCTTTAGGTTAGTATTATAAGCATTATGATTAGGGAGCCATCAAAGTATTGAAAGATTATTTACTGGCCTTGGCATTAAATAAGCCCAAGTTCAAAACCTACCTCCCATATGCACACACTGTGTGATATCAGTCAATTTACCTCACCTCTCTGGGTCTCACATTCTTCATCTACAAAATAAGGATGATATGACCTAGCTTCTAGTGTTGCTCTGAAAATTAAATGAGATGTAAAGTGCCTAACATGATACCAGACACATAGTAGGCGTTCTGTAAATATTTCTTTCCTTGTCTAGGTTTGCCCTGGATGAATATGAAAGTAAAATAAAGCGACTGAGTAAGCTTGACAATGGCACTCCACTTCTGATGTTCTAAGATGCATTGGAAGCTGTCGGAAGGCGGACGCCTGACCATACATGGTGCAGGTCGAGCCCAGACAGCTGCTATGAAAAGCACTTCTCTCTGATGCCAGCCTCTCTCGCCGACTCTCTCTACCACAAGGACCTTTCACCAGCTGCACTTCTACCATTGTGTGGGTTCATCCAAGACAGACATCGCATAGGTTTTGTGAAGTTCAAGTCAAGAAGTCAGCCATGACTCTCACCTCTCTTAACTTTGGGGAGAAGGGGGCACTCGGCCAAGGTGAATGTGTGCACCCAAACCAAGCCCCCTAAGCTTGCTTGTAAAAACCCTGACCTGCTCTGGCAACTGTTGCAAGCACCAGATTCCTCTCCATTCTGGGTGGCAGCAGGCGATAAAGCCCCTAGAACTCAGACAAATGTGGCTGACGCCAGAGAGGAGTCAAGGGCCTGGCTGCGACGTCTGGGGCCAGCTCGGTCTTGGACCTCGCTGTGTGTTTACAAGTTTCTCTTTGACAATTCAGTTTTGAAGACGGGCTTCATTAAAGGGCAATTATAGGTTAAGTAACTTGTTGGCTTCCTGCCTAATGTGAAAAACTCGACTGTGACAATCAGATAATTTTGAGATTAAGCAAGACAGCAATTGCTACTGAAAGAAGAAGCTTAGCAAGAGGATAAAAGACTCTCCCCAGCGATGACCTCATCCCAGCTGCCCCATCTGGGCAAGAAGTCTGAATCCAAGGAACCAGCAGGCTCTGGGAACCTTTGGCATTGAGGGTGACCTCTTCTGGGAAACGGGATTGCAGAAGGCAAAGCGCTTTCCCATCTGGGTGGCAGCATGCCCCCCTTCCTCCCAGGCTCAACTCTTCTAGAGGCTTTTCACTGGGTCCTTAGGCCTTGCCTGCTGGTCTCTGCCATGACCTCTGTATCTTACTCTTCCCCATCACACATTTCTGCTATATCGTCCAGTGTCCCAACTATATACCTAGAAGGCTGTCTCCTCCCACTTTTCTTACTATCTGTGTAGCTTCCTGACCCAGAAAGGATGGCACACTTCAAAATTCCTTGCACACTTTGTATCAAATAGGAAACTTTCTATCATATGTCAAAAGTGAAGTTGCTCAGTCGTGTCCAACTCTTTGCGACCCCATGGACTGTAGTCTACCGGTTCCACC
Organism: Bos indicus x Bos taurus; assembly: GCF_003369695.1. Lineage (NCBI taxonomy): Eukaryota > Metazoa > Chordata > Mammalia > Artiodactyla > Bovidae > Bos > Bos indicus x Bos taurus. The sequence goes on from NC_040085.1 coordinate 10,969,291, forward strand.
GTCTGTGGGATTTTCCAGGCAAGAATACTGGAGTGGGTTGCCATTTCCTTCTCCAGGTATATGTCAAAAACCCCACCCCAAAATATGGGCTACGCTCAAAGTGGGTTTATTGACTCAAGTAACTTTTGAGTCTTTTCGATGGGCCTAAAGATGACTGGCTTCAGGGATGGCTGGATCCAGAAGGTATAGATGTTAAAAAGGAAATCTGGGTGTTGTTATCAAAATGGAGAATAGATACCAAGAAGACCAAAACCTTTTGTTCTCTGTCATGCATGTAAATGTCAACTCCTTTAAAACTCTATCTCCAGAGAGGTTTTTAGTTCCAACAGGGCAGTGGTCCTGAGTGACCCCAATCCCTATGAGGCATGAGCATCACCTGGCAACTCATTAGGAACCACTTGTTCTGGGTGAACCCCATCCTGGTGAATAAGAAACAATAAGTCAGGGCCCAGGAATCTGTGTTCTAACAAGAGCTCCAGGCACCTCTGATGCTCTAAAGTTTGAGGACTACTGCTGTAGGTCAAGGGCTGTATTTCACATTCCCTCATCACTGGCATTTAATAGTCACTATGTGAAATAAAAGTAAACAAGTGAACGCATAGAGGGAGGCGCTGAGCTGTTCCTTTGAAGAAAGGCATTCACTACTCAGGGTTCACTTGGGTGCCTGCACAGAACGCTGGCCGATTTAGGCATCTATTTACTCTCCTTCCCCTATTCTATTGGCACGTGGTAAGTGCTTGAGAAAAAAACAAACAAATCAACGGTTTTGATTCCTATGTGCCAAGCACTGTGTTATGTTCCAGCGATGGGTGGCAACCAAACACAGACGGGATCTCTGTCCTCTGGAGCCACAGACTAGCAACCACGGAAAAGTCAGACAAATGAATGAAAATGGGACACTCTAGGAAGTGCCCCAAATGAGAGATGCTGGTAGAATACCAGGGCATATCAGGGGAGGGGAATCTGATCAACGCAAGGAGGTGAGAAAGGCAGAAACTGAATTTGCTGGGAAACTCTGGAATCCAAGAATCAAAGGAGATCTGAGCTCTTGGCCCCAGGAAGACCATACCCAGGGCTGCCCTGAAGACCACAGCAGTCAGGGCTGGTGGACTCCTTGCTCTGGGCTCTGCCTCTAAAAGAACTCACTGTCAGTGTTGTTTTCCCTCCACTCAAGCATCAAATTCTAGAGAGGAAGAAACTGCTTGGCCCAGCTTAGCCAGTTGCTCCATGCCCAGGACTTACTCAGCCCCAGCTAGGCAGGCAGGAGAGCACCCCAGACAAGGGTCCCGGGGCATCCTCAAGAGCCAGCATTGTAGAGTGGTCAACTCATTCTGATTTTCATGAGGCTTATTCAGTTTTAGTATTGAAAGTCCTTGTCCAGAAACCCCTCACTGTCTGGCTCAATCTGGCTCTACTTAAGCCTCTGAAGCCCCTTGGGATGGAGGCCACACGAGCCAAGGCCTCCCTGCCTCTGCTCCTCGATCAGGGCCACCCTCACTCCACCCAGTTCACAGTCACACAGGCAGCAAGCAGGAGGGTAAGGAAAGATGACCCAGGGATGATCAGAGCCAGAGCTTGTGCAGGCCTTGCCCAACTCATTGGACCTTCCTGGGCCTTTCTTCCTTTCTAAATGAGAGTCTAAGGAGTCTGGACTCTGGAATCCTTGCTCCTCTGAAACTTTTGGGTGTGCAGACCTCTCTGCTCAACTCTGAGTTGGGGCTGGGTCAGTACAGAAAAAAGAAAGGGTGATCTCTGCTCACACTGATTTATAATCCAGCTACACATCATTCAGGTGACAAAAAACCAAAACAAGCCAAGCTGCTCACATTTCCTAGTCCAAGTGCAGGACATAAACACCAGGGCCCCAGTAAGCCCCAGGAAACTACTGGGGGCTTCCTGGAGGAGGGGCTGAATTTAACTCATGTACTGGGTAACAGTGTTGAGACTCCCTGGTTCTCCTGGCTTCTTCCCCTACATAATGCAAAATCTTGCTTCTTTAGCCTCAGAGAGCTGCAGATACTTTGTTAGAGGGTGCACTCAGATCTGGGTGGGCACAGGGAGTGGATGCGGGCAGAGGGCAGTGAGTGTGATGCTGTGATTAAATTCACCTTTGAGGCTGGTATTTAAGAGGCGTTTGGGGTGTGGATCTGGACTGTTGAGTGGGGGGCTATGGAGTACACCGTAATCTAGTGCAGGGAGAGGGAGGGAGGCTGGCATCTCTCGTCAATTTGTTCATTCATTCTATGAATATCCAAACCTTTACTGAGCTCCTGCTCTGGGTCAAGGACTGTTCAGGGCACTGGGACTGCAGAGACTCCGTATGTTCTGCAGTCAATGCTGGACATTTAGAGAATTTCTCCAACACCTCATTTTACAAATGGGAAAAATGAGGCCAGACCCAAGGCACACAGAGGGTCAATGACCTGCCCAGGACATGTCAGCAGTAGGCAGGTCCGCACCAGGAAAATGGGAATGACTCTGGGACGCTGGAGCCTTAAAGGGCCCGAGCCTCAACATGTAGGAGAGGGATGCAGGGGCAGCTGCTGCAGGTTGGGTGCAGCTTCTGGGGCTGGGAGGGAATGAAAATATCAGCACCAGCTGAAATTCAGACCATTAGCCACAGGGCAAGTTCCGCATCCCACCACCCCAGGACAGAGGTGCCCGGGATTCTGGCCAGAAGCAGAACGCAAGTCAAGAGGGCTAAGCCCCAGCATTGTGATTTCCAGCCTTGGAGAGACTGAGGTGCGAGGCTTGGTCCTGAGTGACTCAGGTAGGGCTGCAGCATCATAAGAAGAATGATAAGAAGAAGCTTCCCAGAAGGTACCTGGCATGCATTGACTGGGTAAATCCTAGCAACAAGTATATCCCCATATCACAGATGAGGAAACTGAGGCACAGGAAGGATAGGCTCTGGTCCAAGGCCACAAACCTAGCACCTGGTTGAGCAGGACTTGAAGGGAGGTAGTTGGATTCTAAAGCCCATGTCTGAATAGCATCCCCACCCCCGCCCTATGTTTTGTCTAGTACACACATTTTCAAACATGTACAAAAGTGGAGAAAGCAATTATATTGATCCCAAGTGTACCCACCACCAGTTTTAATGTGGATCCACATTTTGTAATCTTATTTAATCTACGGACCTACTATATTCAGGAGGGGGCTGGAATATTTTAAAGCATATTACAGACATCATGTTTCAGCACTGAACACTTCAATATGCTTATCTAATGGACAAGACTATTTTTCTTTTACATAAGCATTATGCCGTTGTTCCACCTAAGAAAGTCAACATTGACCTCTGGAGGTCATCTATTGCAACCTTCTCTAATTAGCTCAAAGTTGCCTTTTTTTAAAAAAAGATTTTTTGGATGTGGACCCTTTTTAAAGTCGTTATTGAATTTATTACAATATTGCTCCTTTTGTTTTTTTTTTTTAACGTTTTGGCATTTTTGGTCCTGATCTTAGCTCCCCAACCAGGAATCATACTTACACCCCTTGCATTGGAAGGTGAAATCTTAACCACTGGACCCCCAGGGGAATCCCCCAAAGTTGCCTTTTACAATTGATTTGTTCTTATCAGGACCCAACTAAGAGCTACCCGACGCATCGAGCTGCTTGCATCTATCAGATGCTAGTTTCCCCTCTACCCCCCCAGCCAATGATGTGTCCTTCCTTTTATAGGTGGGAAACTGAGGCAGGGTTCAAGGGGCAAGGCCAGGACCATAATGCAACTGACTCGGGTCCACAGGTCTCCCCGCTGACAGTTTAGAACCCCTCTTATTTATTCTCTTCTATTTTTGAACCAGCAGAGAAGTTAGCAAGAACGGGCATCCTTAAGCACTGTGAGTTCTCAGGATATAATTCACTTTAATCTTTTAAGCATTTGACAGTATTTGCTCGAAAGAAGGAGCAACAAGTACATAATTATTGCACTAATTAAGCTGCCAAAAACACAAGCGTGCAGCAAGAGCACCTTTGAAACGGGGAGCCCACGACGCATTAGCATCTGCTGTAAGCTTATTAATCACCTAACAGGCAATTAGCAAGCTGTTACTGTTTGAGGCTGCTATGTAAATAAATTCTTGGGTTAATTTCTTCCTCTGATAATAAAGAAAACATTATGAAAATTAGCTAAGCGACAATGTAAATGATCTTCACTGTTAATTATATGACGGTGTTACATATGCAAGGACCCCAGTGCTGATAAGGCCCCGGCTCCCTCCCTCCACATCGGCCACCCCCAGCCCCCACCTTGGCTCTGCCGCTTTAAAAATAAAAGTGTTGACACAGGTAATGGGGGCGGGGGAGCCGTGGGGACTGAAGTCACAGCTGTTTGCTTGCAGCTTGCCCAGAGCAATTGCCAATGCTGCAAACCAGGACGGGGCTGTTTCCTCGCTGGGACCTGAGGAGGCCCTGGGCTGGCCTGTGACCCCAACTTGCAGCAGGGGAGCAGGGAAGAGGTAGAAGATGAGACCGGGGTCCTCCCCAACCCGGGGCTGCCTGGTCCCACAGGCTCCTGAAGTGTTGAGTTAAAGCTTCCTGGGCTCCTGCATTGACACAGAAAGGCAGTTCCTCTGTATGTGGTATCTGGTAGGCTGGGACCTCCTGGCTCATTCATCAGGCATGAAGTACAAGGTAGGTAAGAGCCCCGGCTTCAGAGTTCAAATTAGGTCTCCACCACACGGGGGCTATGTGACCTTAGAAGGATGATCAAAATTCCCTTGGCCTCAGTTTCTTCATCTGCAAAATGGAGTCGGTGGTAATAGCACCTACAAAGAGTTGCTGTGAACAGTGAAATGGGATCCTCGGAAAGTCCTTAGCATAGAGCCTGTCTATGGTGAGTACTCAATCAGTTCTGTTCAGTTGCTCAGTCATGTCTGACTGTGACCCCATGGACTGCAGCATGCCAGGCTTCCCTGTCCATCACCAACTCCCAGAATTTACTCAAACTCATGTCCATCGAGTCAGTTATGCCATCCAACCATTTCATCCTTGCTGTCCCCTTCTCCTCTTGCCTTCAATCTTTCCCAGTATCAGGGTCTTTTCAAATGACCCTTAAAAGTCAGCTCTTCACATCAGGTGGCCAAAGTATTGGAGTTTCAGCTTTAGCATCAGTCCTTCCAATCAATCAATCCTTTGGCATCAGTCCTTCCACTTCAGGACTGATTTCCTTTAGGATTGACTGGTTGGATCTCCTTGTAGTCCAAGGGACTCTCAAGAGTCTTCTCCAGCACCACAGTTCAAAAGCATCAATTCTTTGGCACTCAGCTTTCTTTATAGTCCAACTCTCACATCCATACATGACTACTGGAAAAACCATAGCTTTGACTAGATGGACCTTTGCTGGCAAAGTAATGTCTCTGCTTTTTAATATGCTGTCTAGGTTGGTCATAGCTTTTCTTCCAAGGAGCAAGTATGTTTTAATTTCATGGCTGCAGTCACCATCTGCAGTGATTTTGGAGCCCCCAAAAATAAAGTCTGTCACTGTTTCCATTGTTTCCCCATCTATTTGCCATGAAGTGATGGGACCAGATTCCTTGATCTTAGTTTTCTGAATGTTGAGCTTTAAGTTAACTTTTTCATTCTCCTCTTTCACTTTCATCAAGAGGCTCTTTAGCTCTTCTTCACTTAACATATGGGAACCCTTATGGCAGAAAGTGAATACTCACTACATGTTCACTATTACCTCCAGCACTGACCTGGTAACTGATTGTGTGCCAAGTGCCAGGAACCCAAGGGGAAAGGCGCAAAACTGCCACCCCAGAATTGAGACAGCCAGCAGATGGGTGTCAAAATAACCAGCCCGCCAGGTACCACAGGCCACGAGCTGGAGGACAGAAACAGACAAGAACTGACCTGAGGAGAGAGGAACAAGGCCAGTGTCTCATTTCCTGGGGATTGGGTCTTGGATGTCGGTTCTAAACAAGTTCACTGGGACATTGTGTAATGGCTTTGAAATCAGATAGCAGTTTGTCTCCCTTTGAGAAAGCTCTCTGCTTGAGTCTGGGTTATAGGGTTTCGGGAATGGAAAGATGGATGGGACAGACTCACACAAGGCCTGACACTGATGGATGCATGATAAGAATGGGTCCCTTAAATTATAAAAGAGATGCCAGCACAGAAAGGCTTCTCACAAGGCTCAGCCCCTGAGAGCGTCAAGGTCCCCTGGGCAGAGGAGAGGGACCTTGTCATACTACTGAAAGTTGCCCAGATGTCTGCATCTTGATGACCAGGTCCAGATGCCCGCTGCCTTATACCGGCCTTTCCCAAGCTAGTCCTCTGAGATTGTCAAGGAAGAAAAAGGGCTTATGGTCCATTTAGGTAGGGAAACAGTGACATAGGTTGCATTTACTGTGGGACTCTTCTGAGAATTGAAACGCGTGTATGTCCAAATCGCAAACAAAGTGTAATTTCTCGCACACTTAAAGAGCCCCTACAATCAATAATAAGATCAGCAACTCATTTTTTAAATGGCTGAAGTTGTACTTTTTTATACCCTAAAAATGCAACTACCCATGAGCAAGCAATTCCAATCCTAGCTACACACCCTAGTCTGGACATTTTTGCCCCTGTACACTGTGTTCCAGGATCGCAGCTCCTGATTAAGAGCCCGGAAGGCCTCTAATCCCCACTCTGCTCCTGGGGACTCAGGCAAGGGAGAATCCTTTCATATCTTTAGATTTGTCCCATGTGATATATCAGACATATATCTATATGTCTAAATGCTGAGATGCCTCTGAATCGCCAAGAGGGGTGTTGACATAACATGTATACATTTTCTACTCTTATTTGACTCTGGCCCCTTTTCTCAGGGGACACCTGTTGACCTCGTGACATTCCAGGTAACTGGTAACCACAGCATGCCCCCTGCTACTTGAAGTCCCAGTTCTGTCCTCTGGGCCCACCCCGACGATCTTTACCCCATGACAACCTCCTTGTAAATGGAAGGCCTGGCCCATGGCCTTTACTTTTCTCCCCCACCCCTGTTTTTCCCCCAGCTAAGGGTCTTCATCTTCTCCAATAAGGTGTTTGACAGGCTCCCTAGACCCTTCACCAGCTCAGCCCCTCTCCTTTCCATAGTCTGCCAACCCTGATGTGTCCTTTAATCTGTGACACCCAGAAATAAACACATCTCAGAAAGGTGCCCACAAGCACAGAGGACTGTCAGGTCATCAGTCCCTAGGTTCTGGGTGCGTTGCCTCTGCCTAGGCTGTCCACGTAAGAGGAAGACTTCTCTGTGGGCAGCTGGATCATGCCACAGGCTTCTGTTGGTCTTGTGGTCAACAGAAGCCACCCCACCCCCCTCCTCACCCCAGGTCTTTTACACAAGACGGCTGCAAGCCAACCTCCCGCATCCTGTACTTAGGCGATTGATTTTTCTGAACCTGAAACGGAAGGTGTCGCATTCATCCTTGTTATGCTCTGTCCTGCTAGAGTGGCCGCTGGCAAGGCCTACAGCATCACGTGAATCCTAAATTGGGCTGCACGGGCCAGTGGAAAAGACAGCCCTGGGGCTGGCTCTGCCACCTGCCAGTGGTGTGGCTTTGATCAAGTCCCGTCTTGTCCGAAAGTGAGGAATGGCCCTGAAACACCTGGGTTGTGGCTCTCCCTTCCAGCTGTGTGACCAGCTTCTTTCTGTGTCTGCCTCCACCCAGCTGCATACACTCTCATGTTGACAGTTTCAGGGCTCGGGAGAGAACTTGAAGGCCACCAGTGACCTCCCTCTTGGTCAAATGGAACCATCTGTCAACCCATCGGGGTTATGCCTATTCCACGAGCCCTTTACTGATTTATGATCCAGCCTAGGTTTGGGTCCATCTTCTGTTTATTATTCTGCCTTTTCTCCTGCATTGCTTCCTACACATGGAAACACCCAATGCTGTGTCTGATCTGAAGTCTAAGCAAAGTATGTATCTGTTTCCTTTTTCTTCCATCTCAACCTTGCTATGACAGCGGTCTTTGCTTCCTAAGTCCAGCCTTCTTTTATACTTGATAATATGGCTTTGAGAAATGAATGAGGGCTCTGTGGCAAACCTGTTTCTCCAACTGATCACTAGGGGCTCACTGAGTTGTCCTAGGTGGTCCCCAGGTCCCCGACTCCATATTAACTCCCATTGATTTGGAACAAGGGAAAAAAAGCATTGAACTTGTTTTGCCTTAGTCTCTCTTGGTTAGGAAGTGGGTTTTATTTCTACTCTCTGTGTTACTATATCCTAGTTCCATTGGAAGACCATTCCAAGCACCTCAGGAATCCTTTCTTGCAGATACACAGGAACCCAGATCCAGGAGCAATGCCCTTTTTACAAAATAGAAATAAAATGGAAATGTATCCTCCAATACATTTATCTAACCACTGAACAAAAGATACTAATGTGACTAAAGAAAGAGATAAAAACACTAATCCTTAGCCATGAAAGGGAGAAAATTCTCTCCCTGTTATTGAGATGATTAAATGCAACAGTTGATGTGGTCTGTCCCAGCATGTTCTAGGTATTTCATCTTTTGATTTTTCTCTTGTATGCCAGGGATATTGGTTCCAATTATTCTGGTGTTAGGACTGGAGGGGGCCTTAAAGCTATGCTAACTGATACTCTTTTTACACTGAGACCCCGGCAGACAGGCTAGTGGCAGAATGACTTGTTATCTCATCTTTCTCCTGCCCAGAAACTTTGCACATTCATAAGGTGATAATAAGAGCTAACATGCATTGAGGGCTGACTACATTTAAGCACATAACTCTACAATAACCTTATGAGGTTATTTTATAGTAACAATTTAAAAAATTATTATCTTCCCAGCTTTGCAGACGAGGAAAGAGAGAAACAGAGAGGTTAAGAGACTTGCTTAAGATCGCACAACTAGATGTGGCAGGGCACAGTTTAGAAGCCTGTAGGCTGGAGAAGGCAATGGCACTCCACTCCAGTACTCTTGCCTGGAAAATCCCATGGATGGAGGAGCCTGGTGGGCTGCAGTCCATGGGGTCACACAGAGTCGGACATGACTGAAGCGACTTAGCAGCAGCAGCAGCAGCAGCAGCAGGCTGGCCTATGCTCTGACCATCACACACAGTAACCTCTTTCATAAACTCTGAGGCTGCAAACCCTCCAGGACCCAAGGGGTCAAAGCAAGGACTGGAAAAGAGCAACTGGATTCTCCTGCTATCGTAAATGTGCACATCAGTGTGCTTAGTGCATCCACAGGGTTGTGCAACCGTCATCTCTCTCCAATCCCAGAACGTTTTCATCAGCTCCAGAGGAAACCCCAATGAAGCAGCCCTCCCCATTTCCTCCCCCATCCAAGCCCCCAGTCTCTGGCAATCACTTTCTGTCTCTACAGCCTGGCCTTTTTTGGACAGTTCGTCTAGACGGAATCACCCTGTATATGACCTTTTGTGCCTGGCTTCTTTCACTTCGCATCAGGTTTCTGAGGTTCATCCATGATGTAGCATGTGTCTGTGCTTCATTCCTTTTTATGGCTCAATAATATTCCTCAGCAGCACTTCCTAGTCAACATGGAAGGCAAGGGTCCATTCCACCTTTGAGCAGAGGCTTTTCAGGAGACAGGCAGGTGGACACAGGTGCCCGTGAAAGGAAAAGGGAGACAGAGAGAAAAGATAAAAAAGAAGAAGGCGAGGGGGGAGGGGGAGGGGAGGGAGAGAGACCACGTTTGAACAAGGATGACTACAAGCAAGCAGGGCTCAAGCAGATGCAGCTTTCAAGCCAGAAGGGTGTGTTTTGGTGACACTCAAGTGTCAGGAAATAGTAGACACCAGAGCTAGGTGGCCTGGCTGGGGACAAGGTGTCAGAAATCACACAGTTAGTCCTGTGCTTCCCCGTCCACCTGCTTTTCTCACCCCCTTCTCTCCCTCTTTCACACGTGTTCTTAGGCGTGGCTGGCACCCTGCAGGCCTGTGAAGGCAGTGGAAGTCCCCGGGTCCTCTGACTCTGCCCCCGGATTTGGAGCAAGCTTTTTCCTTCCCTCTGTGGGGGGAAGTGGGGTGCAGTTCAGGGTCACCGCAGGACTGCCTATGATCCCTCTGCAGGGATCAGAGAGGCTGGGACCCCCACGACTTAGCTGCAGGCCAGGGCTATGTGCCCACCCTCAGGACTGAGGAAACGCACCAGAGCAGGCGTGCCTCCCACGTTAGGTAGGGAGATGGGCTTGGGGCTGGGGAGTGCAGCCTCCCTCACTGCAGGGCACAGGACAGCGCTTCCCTGAAAGGGTTCAGTCAATAAAAGACCCTAGCTCTCCCCTGAGCTCAGAGAGTCACACTGGGTTTGGCTTCTGTTAAGCCAGGGAGCCAGACCAACAGAAATGTTGACTAATGTCAGGTTTAAAGGCTTTTGATGTTCCAGGTTTGTTTTCGTTTAATAGTTCAGGGAATTAGAGATTCCCTTCCGATTCAAACTGGTTTGCTGAGGGTCTTTCATCCCCCTCTCTGCTTTGTTTTGAACGTAGCTTTGAAAAGTGGCTCATAAGAGAAATTCATATTTGGCTTTGGTTCAAAGATCAACAAGTAGGGGCCATTAGTTCTGGTCTGGGCTTGAGGCTTTGGTTCAGAGACAGGGCAAAGCCACCCTTCACACAGCCAGGGAAGGACACAGTCACCACCGCCAGGCCTCAGCCACCCCAACTGCAGGTTGACCTCCCCCCTCTCCATTTCACGCTGCATGTGGTCCAGGAGCCCCAGCCCTCAAACCCCAGTGAGTCTCCGGAGGGCAACCCTTTGATTGATTTTGAAACTGTGACAGTAAAACAGTTAATAAAAACCTGATAGATCTGTACAGAGGTGCTTTCCGCATGGCGCGGGCCCGGCTTAAATGAGCGCCATTCCCCATGGCTGGGGACCGGAAACAAAGGACGGGGTGTGTCTGCGCTGCCAGGAGCTGGCGGGGACCCCCGACTTCCCCGTCTGCTCTGGGCTCCAGTGAAAACGGACATGTCTGTCTCTGGTGACCTCGCTTCCTCTTTCTCTGAGGCAAAGGTTCTCAAAGTAGGGTTCCCAAACCAGCCACAGCATCACCACCTAAGATCACCAGATCTGTTAGAAATGCAAATTCTCAAACTCTGTCTCTCCTTGGGGACCTCCAAACTCTGGTGGGGCAGGGGGTGAGTCCAGCTCTTGTTTTAATCTCCTCCAGAAGATTCCAATGTAGTCCCCAGTCTGAGAACATCAGCTCTGCAAAGCACCGCCTCTCTGGCCCCTCCAGTCTTCAGACACCCTGGGTTTTCAACCTTATATTTCCTCTCTGTCGAGAAACACCTAACAAATCCAGGAAACACCAGGTCTGAAAGTCTCATCCTCTGTGGACAGGGGTTCACCCTTGGACAGAGGGCAGAACCCTGATTCTGCAGCCATGGAGACTGATGTCCCTGCTGACTTATGAATTCTTTTCTGGGGTGGGGTGGATGAAGGAGCGCTTGTGGCCCCAACTCTTCCTGGTGGTTAAGAGAATCAGAATGAGAGGGGTAGAGAAGCATGGAGGTTAGAAGCCTGTGTTCTGGAGTCAGTACACATGGGTTCAGGTGCCAGCTGGGTCCAGTACTGGCTGTGTGACCTTGGGCAAGTCATTTCATCTCTCTGTACCCTTTAGTTCCTGCATATGAAAACTGGGGATGATGATAGGATCTATCTCCTAGGGCTGTTGTGAGGATGAACTCATTAGCGTGTGCACAAGTTCACGCTGTGGGCCCTGCCCCTCTCCCAGGCCCCACCCGGGGCACTTTATCCACCCGCTTTGGGCCCAGGGCTCGGTGCTTCTATAGATGCCCCCACCCCAGTGCTCCTGTCCTTGGAGAAGCAGGAAACCCAAGGCAGAGGCTTGAGGATGGTGACAGGGCTCTGTCACCACCACTTCTGCCCTGAAGGGGATAGCAGATCCTGGCAGTTACTGGTCCCCTGTGGGACCATCATGATTACCAGGGACAGTGGCCCCAGTGAGCTGGCCTGCTCCCCAGAGGAGAGAGCAGAGGGCAGTGGAGAAGCAAGAAAGGACAGCAAGAGGGAGAGAGAGGAAAATAGATGGCGAGAAAGAGAAAGGACATGAGAGAAAGAAAAGAGGGGGAGAACGGGGGAAGAAAGATGGGTAAAGACAGGAGAAGAGGGAAAAGGAGCCATAACTGGGAAGTAACCAAAAGGTGACTCTGGACAAGGCTGAATGCAGCCCACCCAAGTGTTTTCTTTAGCCCAATAAGGTTTTGTTTCTTCCATTCAAACCCTGTGTCTTCAGATGAGAATGTGCCCTCCTGGAGGCCGCAGCCCTGACCCCTCCCTCCTGTCCTGCCGGTGTGCCCCTGCAGGCCCTGGACCGTAACTCATGTTCTAGAGGAACCAGTGGCCTCAGGCAGCCCACTGGTCTCTGGGGAAATCATTCAGGATGCAAGCGTTTGGTCACGCCCAAGCAAATGTCCACTCAGGCCAACAACTTCTAGCTCAGCATGCGGTCCCAGTCTGGGCTGTTTCTGCTTTTTGAGGCGAGGCCTCTGGGGAAAAGGGGTCTGCAGAGAACGGAGGAAGGAGTGAGCCTGTCCGGGGGTAGGGAGAGCCAGGAGGAAACCAGAGGCCAGCAGGGATTCCAGGCTGGAGTCAGGGACATTAAGATTTCTGGGATCTTCTCCCCATGGCGTCCCTGCTCCCAGTTTGTTCTTTCTGTCCCCTCTGGCCAATTCCCTGTGCAGATTATCCATACAAACCCTCAAACCCCAAGACTTGTGTGTGTGTTGTCCCAGATCTGAGCTGGGGTAGGGAAGGGGCTGGACTCCATTCTGCACAGCACGGAGGGGATGGCTTTAGTTCAGAAAGAAAGCAGATTACAGCCACAGAAAGAACAAATGGGGTCAGCGTGGGGCCACCAGGGATTCAGGGGAGGCACAGGGGCTGTGTGCAGAGGGTCCTCACATTCCTAGACCCTGGGATGGGCGGGTCCCTGCAGACACTTTTGACACAGACTATCCCACCCATGACAATGCTTGCCCTCCCATCAAAGCCCAGGGTCAGGTGCATGTTCCTGAAGGCTTCATGCTCTCCTGGTGTACAGAGGGGTGAGACGGATATCTCATCCATTGTCCCCTCCCCGATCACCTCTGCTTCTTCAGAGCACCCCTCACCCAGGCTCACAGACCCCTAGTATTTACCAGGCGGTTCTTACGGTTGCCTGGATGCACATGTTTTTATTTGATCTGTACTTTTATTTTTGGTGTGCATCAGAAAAATAGATTGAATACATCAAACAGTGTTTAATGAACTTATTGCCGGGGATGGTGCTAAGTTACAGGCATTAGTTGGTATAGGCACACCGTGTTTTATTTAATATTGCAGTTTGCAGATATTGTGTGTGTGTGTGTGTGTGTGTGTTTACAAATTGATGGTGTATAACAACTCTGAATTGAGCAAGTTTATTAGTGCCATTTTTCCAACACCATTTGTTCATTTTATGTCTCTGGGACACATTTTTTAAATTCTCATAATATTTCAAACTTTTTCATTATCATTGTATTTGTGACGGTGGTCTGTGATTTTCTTTTTTTGATCTGTGATATTTGATGTCACTATAACCAAAAGATTATAACTCGCTGAAGACTCAGATGATGGTTAGCATCAGATGATATTTTTAGCATCAAGCACTTTTTTCTGTTTTAAAATTTAAAAGTTTAAATATGGATGATAAAATAATCAGAACGAAAGCTGATCTCTCAAGAAGACATACAAATGTCCAACAGGCACATACAAAGATGCTCAGCATCACTAGCAACAAGGAAATGCAATCAAAACCACATGGAATGCCACTTTACCACTTCATACCGAAAAAAAAAAAGGTAAAGTAACCAGTGCTGGTGAGAATATGGAGAATGTGAAGAAACCGGAACCGTGTATGCTGTTGATGGGGATGTTAAATGAGCACAGCTGTTGTGGAGACAGCCTGGCAGCTCCTCTAAAGGTGAAAGAGAATGATTCAGTAACTCCAGGTGTATCCTCAAGGGAATGAAAGCAGGGCCTGGAACAGATACTTGCACACCTGTGTTCACAGCAGCATTGCTCACAGTCACCAAAAGGTGGAAACAACCCAAGTGCCAATCCACAATGGATGGACACACAAAGCATGGCCCATTCACACAATGGACCACTCCTCAGTCTTAAGGAAGGAAATTCTGACAGGCTACAACATGGATAAACGCTGGGGATACCACGCTCAGTGAAGAAATCTAGCCGCAGAAGCGCAAACACTATCTGATGCCATTCACAGGAGGTTCCTAGAGGGATCAGATTCATAGAGACAGGAGGTAAGACAGTGGGTGCCAGGGGCTGGGGGTGGGGCTGGGGAGTTAGTATTTGATGGGGACAGGGTCAGTTTGGGCAGATGGACAAGTTCTAGGGACGGGTGGTGGGGAAGGTAACACACCCTGTGAATGTGCTTAAAGCCGCTGAGCTGCGTGCCCTTGAAAATGGTTAAGATGGTGAATTTTATGTTATTTTTTAATTATAATTTTAGAAACTTTAAATCAAATGCACTGCAATAAAACTTTAAAAACCGCATAGAATTCTATATGCACAAGTGTATGTGCACACGTGCATGTAAAACTGAACTGTGATCAGCTCTGTGGACTGCATTGGTATCCATTTTCATTATAATAGTTGATTATAAATCAACTATACTGTTTAGTTTGAGGTGTAATACTGTCTTACATTTCGGAGAAGGCAATGGCAACCCACTCCAGTACTCTTGCCTAGAAAATCCCATGGATGGCAGAGCCCAGTAGGCTGCCGTCTATGGCGTCGCACAGAGCCGGACACAACTGAAGCAACTTAGCAGCAGCAGCAGCAGCAGCAGCAACTGTCTTACATTTATGCAAAATATTGGGGAACTGGGTGAAGGAACTCAAAATCTACCTGTACAATTTCTTGTGAATCAATAACTATTCCAAAATAAAATATATTTAAAAAAAAAACCTCAACACGAATGAGTGATCTAAATGTAAACTATAAAACCATGCAGGTTTTAGAAGAAAATACAGGAGAAAGAATAAACTGATGTTAGACAAAGAAATCTTAGGCATGACATCAAAAGCACACACAAAGAAGGACATAACAAATGGGGCTACTAAAGAATGAAGGGCCAGCTACAGACTTAGAGGAGGAATTTGCAAATCATATCCAGCAAAGGACTTTGTGCCAGGACCATATAAAAAGTTGTCATAACTCAACAATATAAAAACAAGCCACCTGATTTTTTTAAGTGTAAGAAAAGAAAAAGAAAAGAAAAACACCCCACTTCACCAAAGAGGATGTTGGTTTCATGGCTCCTAAATGCACAAGAAGTTGATCAACATCATTAACCGTTCTAGAAATGCAATTAAATTCATAATAAGACACTGGCTAAAATAAAATATCCTGACAACGGCAAGTACTGACAGGGATGAGAGATGACAGGAGCTCCGAAAGAGAGCTGGTGGGACAACAGCCACTCTGGGACGCAGACGGCAGCCCCTCAGATAGGGAAACAGACACTCGACATGCAACGCATCAGTCCCTCCGCGATATTTGCCCTCAAGAAATGTAAGTTCAGGTCCACACACAAGTTTCTACCAGAAGGCTCAGAACAGCTCCACAAATATTCGCCCCAAACTAGATACACCACCAATGTCTTTCAATACTGTCAATGGACAGACGCTGGTACATCCACCAGGAACGCCACTCACAATAGAAAGGGAGCAGGCATTGGCATCACAGAGCTCAGATGAATTGCAGAGGCATCAAAGGTCATGCACTGTACAACTGCATTCACAGGAGATTCTCCAAGATTCAGAACCCTGATGTTGCAAGGAGAACAGACGATGGTTGACGGGGGTCAGGGCCGGGAGAGGGCACCCCAGGGAGATAGAGGGCAGTGGAATGGTTCTGAGCCTGACTGTGATGTCTGGAAGAGTATGAAGAGGGGAAACAGCTCATAGACCACACAGATGCAGAGCCAAGCCTCCAGTAAGCTAGATGAGGTCTGGAAACTGGACCACCTTTAGCTTGTGTGATGCCAAAACGTAAGAAAACCAAAGTACTGGTCACAGTACCTCTCTTGATGTTGCAGTCTGTGTCTGGTGGCATCTCTTCCAGCAGAGTGCCATAGTCCAGCACACTGGTGAGGATGAAGAGCACTATTAGGGTGCAGGCTCGCCAGGAGAAGGTGCTGGCGCCTGCAGGCATCCTAGACTTGCCACTCCAGTCTGTAGCAGCCTGGGTCTACCATCCCGACACTCCTCCAGGGAGGCCTTGCCCACAGGCACAGGAGACCATGGCTTTGGTCCCTCAGCACCCTGGGATTCAGCCCCCTGCATGGTGCCTGGTCCTAGCCCCTCTGCCCTGCCCTTTGACCCCACACACCAAGTCATCGCGAGACCACTACACAAAGGATGCTGGGACTGAGTCTTGGTGCTTGCTCTGCAGTCTCCCACAATCAAGTACTTTCTATTCATTTATTTTTTAAACTGTTTAGTCGGGCTTTTTGGTCTAACCATGGTGACATGTGGAATATTAATTTCCCAACCAGGGATGGAACCGATGCCCCCTGCATTGGAAGCTCGGAGCCTTAACCACTGGACTGCCCAGGAAGCCCTTCAAGTATTTTTTGCAGTATATACACATTTAGACATGATGCTGTTGCACATTTAATAGATTTCATTCTGGTGTAAACATAACTTTTGTGTGCACTGCCAGGAAACTAAAAACTCATATGATTTCCTTTACTGTGATATTTGCCTTATTGCAGGGGTCTGGAATCAAGGGCTTGATATCTCCAAGGTGTGCCTAGATAAGCAATCATATTAAGTGAACAGCAGTACAGGTGTCGGTATGTGCTCAAGTTCTTCAGACATGTCCGACTCTTCCGTCATGTGACCCCATGGACTGTAGCCCACCAGGCTCTTCTGTCCAAGGGATTCTCCAGGCAAGAATACTGGAGTGAGTTGCCATTCCCTTCTCCAGGCGATCTTCCTGACAGGGCTTGAACTCAGGTCTCCTGCATCTCCTTGCATTGGCAGGCAGATTCTTTACCACTGAGCCACCTGGGATAAAGCTAAAAATGGTGATGGAATACAAAAGACTGAAGTTTGGGAAAGCCTGTGTTGTCCCAGACACAGGCAGAGCCCCACCTGGACTGCAGACTGTTCTGACCCCATTCTGCAGCATGTAACACAGGCTCAGCCCAGGAGAGGTGGCAAAGGCTGGCACTAAGAACATGTGCGGGGGACGTAGTGTGCCCAGGCTCCTCCAGGACAGAGGAGATGCTCAGGGCGCCTGGGTTCTGGGGCTCGTGTCCACATCTTTCCTCTTGCAGCCATTACCCTAGTAACCCTCCCCTCTGAGGGGTGTATCTTGGGAAATTTGGTTTCCTGGGGGAGCTTATGACCCTGCTCTCCAAAAACTCAAACTTGAGAGAGTGGAGCTGCAAGTGAAAGAGGTTTCATTGATGTGCTACCTCTGGATGATTCCTTCCTCAGGAGTTGGGAGGTCCCATAGCTGGCGGGGGGCAGGGGGGTGGAGCTGAAGCCCTAAAATCCCTCAGAGGCTCACTGTCCTCCTCCCTCAAAAGGGTGTCACCCTGTATCATCTCAGTCCTCACTCCTGCCCTGGGTGAGGAGTGAGATGATGCAGGGAGGGCGGTGGGAAGTCCATGGCACCGTGGCAAGGGTCTGACTTGTTCCCTTTCCCCGGCTGTCTGAAGGTCAGCCCTGACTCCTCCAACCAGCCAACCAGGGCTCCCAGGAAAACCCAGAGAAGGGGACCAGTGGATGAGGAAACAGCCCCTGCAGCATCTCTCAGCAAGCTCAGCGCTGCAAAGGTAGGCTGCCCACCATGCAGCTGCTGGCTTTGTCAGGGAAATTACTTTGGCCCAGCATCATTTTTTATGTGCCTGTTCAATAAAATAATTATTGATGGCCTCATCCATTTAAGTCACAATCAAAATAGCAGCCAGGATGAGGCAGCCCTGTATTATATCACCAGAGCGAGAACTATTTTCTATCAATTCACAAATACATTCACATTTAGGTGAAAAATTATGCCATCTAAGATCAAATATATCAGAGGCTGGGAGCCAGGAGGGAGCGGGCTGGGGTCTGAGGGCTTCTTCATCATTCATTAGTGAAGCCTGTGGGAGAGCAAAAGAACAGCCATCCGCCTGCTAGTGGGCATCAGTGGAGGGTGATGAAGCACTGCCAGTGCCCAGTGGTCTCGAGGGATGCTGGCCCCATCCAGGAGCCAGGCAGACCAAGGACATTTCCAAGGAAGGAAGAATGAATATGTGTGAGTTAGACAGGGGATAGGCCCCCAACTCCCCAGGTGTTAGCCATGTGCCAATTCTGGAGCAATTGTCAGCATCCAAGATGGTGGCACAGATGGGGAGAGAGCCAAAAGGTGGAACCTGAACCAGAGTAAAAAGTGAGAGGAGAAGAACACTCACCAAACGCTGCCATGTGCCAGGCACCGCGTTGGGTTCTTGGCATTAACCATCTCATTGAATCCTCCAATAATCCATGAGGCAGGCAATAGTATTCCCACTGCTGAGTGGAGGACGGGAGGCTCAGAGAGTGACACTCACTCCTCCAAAGGTACACAGCTTGTAAGGTACAAAATCCAACTTTCACCCTAAATCTGCCTGAACCCAAGTTGTACTATGGAACATGGCCTCATTCAGTACCTTATTGGTATGTGTGTTGGGTGTACAGAATTGAGCTTGTCTGCCGGCTTATTAGGGGGTTTCATTTGGGTTTTGGAAGGAATGTGTTAGACCAAGGAATCAGCACTGCTTTTTTTGAGAACTGGAAAATTGGGAAGAAATAATGGATAAGTAGATTTGTAGCTGCTGCAGGGTGGGGGAGGGGGGCTGTTGGGAGGAATGGGGAGTGCCTACTAACAGGTATGGGCTTCTCTGGTGGGGGTGATGGAAGTGTTCTGCAGCTGATGATGCTGACGGTTGCAAATAGTTGTGAATATGCTAAAACCATTGAATCGCACTCTTTAAATGAGTAAATTGTATAGTATATGAACGATATCTCACTAAAAGTGTTAAAAACCAATCATGGCTATGTTCATTTCTTGGCCACCGAGGCCTCTGACGCCTTGCTTGCCCTTCCTGATGGCAACCTTTTACCGGCTCTTTTACCCAGTAACCCTCAACATTTTTGGCTCCAGAGACCGGTTTCCTGGAAGACAGTTTTTCCAAAGATGGGTGTCCGGGTGGGGGTGGGGGGCCATGCAAGTGATGGGGAATGGATGTAAATACAGAAGAAGCTTGGCTTCAGACCTCTGGCTGGCCACCTTCACACCTCTTAACAGGCCACAGACCAGTCCCAGTCCATGGCCTGGGGTGTTGGGGACCCCTGCTTTCATCCTTGCACACAAATCTGTCACCTTGTTTCCCACTCTTCAACTACCCACCTTCTGCTACATGCAGCTGTTTCTGCTTACCCCACCCTGGGCTCCCCACCCAGGGTGCCCTGTTTTCCTGATCTACGTCACTGGTCTCATCAGTCACCTGAGCTGAAGCCTCCCACAGCTGGAGCCTGTAGGAGGCCTGCTCTTCCAGGGCCTGAGAGTATTGCCTGGGGTGGTCTCCTCTGTCTGGAATCAGGGTCACTCCAGGGGCCAGGGCCACTGACACCAGCCTGCTCGTCCCTGCCTGGTTGTGCAGATTTCACACTGTAACAGTCTAGAGTGTGACTGTGAGACAGAGCACTGGGTCTAAGTCCTGGCTCTGCCTCTTATTAGCTGTTCTAAGCTCAATCGTGGTCCCCACCCCAAATTCTCATGTTAACGTCTGAAGAATGTGACTGTATTTGGAGATAGGGTGTTTAAAAAGGCAATTAAGGTAAAATGAGGTCATTAGAGTGAGCCTTCATCTGATAGGAGCAGTGTCCTGATAGCAAGAAGAAATTAGGACAGAGGCATGAAGGGAAGATTTCATGAAAACATGGGAGAAGACAGCCATCTGCAAGCCATCGAGAGAAAAGTCTCAGAAGAAACAGCCTTGGGACTTCTGTGGTGGTCCAGTGGCTAAGAATTCATATTCCCAATGCAGGGGGCCTGGGTTCTATTCCTGGTCAAAGAACGATCCCACATTCTGCAACTAAGGAATTAGCATGCCGCAACTAAAGATCCTACGTGCAGCAACAAATATCAAAGATTCCGCGTGCCTCGACTAAGACCCAGTGCAGCCAAATTAAAAAAAAAAAAGAATTTTTAAAAAATAAGAAACAGCCTTGCTGAAACCTTGAATCAGACTTCTAGCCCCAGAGCTGTAATAATTTCTGTTGGGTAAGCCATCACGCTGTGGTACTTTGTTATGGCAGCCAGAGCAAACTCATACACTATGAGTTATATAACCTTAGGCAAGTCATTTCACTTTTCTGTGCCTCAGTTTCCTTTTCTGTCAAAGGGGGATAATACCAGTACCTACTTCCTAGACTTGCTGTGAAAATTAACTGAGCTAGACAAGTAAGGGTCTAGACAGTGTCTAGCACATGGTAAGTATTGTATGTGTTACTATTATTATTCAGGGACACAGCTACATATTTTCCAGGGTCAATAACTGTAATCAAAAGTCAGAGCTTTACTTTAATAGTCACTCCTTTAGATTCACAGAGGTATGCCAAAATATATGGCAGACTTTTAGGATATTTTGCTGCCTTATTTGACAAAGGAAAAGCTGGACACAATCTCTCAGCAGTGATCAAATAACATCAGAACATTATACAATGGACTCTATGCAGCTGTTGACTAAAAAAGTCTGTTCTGAAGGCTAGAATATGAAAATACAGGAATAAACAGATATATAGAAACTCAGACACATGAGGATTGCAATGCTTAGCACAATAGGTATTGGACAACCCTCTTTGTGTAAGTAAATAAGTATGATATATTATGCACAGATAGAAATATTGAGGGTGGTATGCATACTTTTTTTTTTTTTAGAAAAGCCTATTGACAGAGGTTATCTAGGAGAGAGACTAGAGTAGCAACGAGGAGATTTTTTTAGTTTATACCATTTTGAAATGAATGACTTCCTTTATTAAAAAAGTAGTATCACAGGATTACTTGGGTAGTGGATTGTGGATCACTTGACTTTCTAGCCTTTATTTTTCCTTGTTAAACAACACAACCACCAAGGCCCTAACAGGAAGCTCTTGTAAAACGGCCCTCTGACTCCAGAGGTACCGCCCTATCCAAGTCCAGGCATGGATTTGCTCATTACTGTTCCCTGCTCTGCAAAGGTCAAAAGCCTGGGTTCCAACACCCATTCTGCCCCAGGAGGGCTAAGTCCTTAAACTCCCAGAGCCTCAGCCCCCTCGTTTGTAAAACAACACACACCCTGACTGCCCTACCTTGCAGGTCATTGGCGGGATCCAAGTCACCATGGGAACTCAGCTGTCCCTGCTTTGCGTTCCTCCCCTAAGGTCAGTTCCAGAGCTTTTTATGGCAAGGAAAACTGCAGGGTCCCAGAAATCCCAGAGATGAAGCCCTCTGGGCACACTCTGCTTATAAGACTGTCACACCACTAACCTCCTGTCACTGGGGCATTCAAGCAGCTGTTAAGTGCCTGCTGTGTACAAAGCAGAGCTATGGACTCAAAGGGGATGTGAGCTAAGGCAGAGACGCTGGCTCAGGGGGCTCCTAACCTGGTGCATAGATGCTCCAGGGCAGAGTTAAGCTCTACAAGGATGCAGAGAAACAGGGAAAGGCTCCTTCCAGCTGAAGGATACAGCCAGGAAAAGCTCTTTGAAGTGATGAAAGAGGGTCCTATTTGCTCCTACAAAGATGTGAGGGAGGGTATTTCAGAAGGAGAAAGCCGGAGAAGAGGCTCAGGTTGGCAGAAAGAGTGAGAAAGAGCCTCCTCTGAGGTTCTTGGGAGGCTAGGGCAGAGACTGATCCAAACAACAGCACCCACTGCCCAGGCAGTGTTCCAGACCACACTGAGTGCCACTAGTCTCCAAGTCTCGGCACGCTCCTGGGACGGGCTTCCTGTGCCTAGTTCTGCCCCACTGGGCCCTTGGCTGGGGGTCCCAAGGGCCCCTTTCCTAGGCCTCTGCCCCCTTAAATTCGAGGCAGCACCCTTTTCCCTTCAGGGGACTCACACACACTCAAAGTCCACTATGCCTCTCGTGATTGCCCTCTTTTAGGGCAGGCATGTCTGGAGGCTTGCTCATTGTCCCAGCACACTTGGGCCAAAGCCTGGTGTCCTCCAGTCTTATCTACCAGACGAGACCTGGCCTGTGATGGAGAAGCCAGTCACAGGAAGCCGGGAGCGGCAGGCACCACCTCAAAGCCCCTGGGTTCAGGAAGGGAAGACCTGCCCAGCATCACGTGGCTGGTCGTGGGCAAACCAGGTCTGGTCTCTGTGCTCCTAATCCACCAGAGAAGGGTGCGTTAATTCCCTCCAGCTTCCCAAAGACAGCCTCTCCTGCCCTCGACACCCTAAACCTCCACTATTAGCGACTCTCTTTTACAGACAAGCAGTGACAGCCCCTACGGAAATGGAATTAGGAGGACCGAGTGAGGAGGAGTAGGGCCTGGCAGGCATTATTGCCTAGCACCTTTGCGGGGGAGCAACACTCTTGCAAACCCTGTTCACAGAGCACTTTCCCACCATTAGCTCCTGCCTTCAGGAGTTGGGCAAACGCCAGCTGGGTTTGGGTGAGAGGGAGGTTGGGATCGGAAGCCTGGCTCCGCAGGGGCAGAGAGCCACTGGCAGCCTGAAAATTACAGCAGGAAAGAGAGAACAGCTTGGGAGCTGAGGGCGATGGCTTCCCCATAAATGTCCCAAACTTGCACAGCTGGCTAAAGATGAGAATGATGTTGGAGTGAAGCCTCTTGGCCTCCTTAGGATCCATGGTTGAGTACCAGGATGGCTCAGGCAGGGAGGCCTTCCCAGCTCTGAATCAGATTCCAATTCCAGAGTCTCCGTGCAGAGGGGTGAGCCCCAGCCAGGCAGGAGGGCCAACCCCGGCTGCACTCAGAGGGCTCACAGGTACAGAAACAATTCCCTGAAGTCAGGAGATCCCAAGACGGCTACAGGTGCAGGATGTAAATCTAGTGACTGAACAAATACCAGTCTGCACAGAGCCAAGGTGGGGCTGGAGTCTGTAGAAAAAGGCACTGCTGAATCAATAAACACGGGCTGTTTGTAGCTGCCTGGGGGTTTGGTCTTTGGCCCTCCAGGCACGGCTGATAGGATGTGGTGAAGGTGCAGTGCAACTGTGGGGTGTTCCTCAAACCGCATGGGGCAGTGATGGGAAGAGAGGGAGAGTGAGGGGACCCACCTCCCCCGAAGGGTGAGGAACCCCAGCTGAGTCCCAACAACACTGCTCCAGGCTGAGCCTCTCCAGTGGGCCTGGGATAAAGTGACTGAGCAAAGGCAAGTTTGTAAAGGGAGGCCTGTCTGCCCAGAGGGGGTCCATGTCCTTTAAGGGAAGGACCCCAAGCAGTGGGACCCACAACGGAGAGAGTATGAGGCAGCACGAGGCCCAGCCTGGAGAGGGAGGAGGACCAGGAGGAGGAAGGGGTTCATCCCCCACCATGTGGCCGCCCACCCCACTGGCCTCCAGACCCAGGGACCCAGCCTCCCGTAGGTGGGTGGCAGGCGCTGGGTGCAGGCCTCAGCGGCATCCAGAGAATGACTGGGGCCCGGGAGTGAGTTTGGGGCATCTCCTGCTTTCTGGGGGGGTGGTGGGTGGGTCTTGCTCCCTGTGAGTATGTGTGTGCATCCATACACAAGCACACACAGACACATTCATTCGGGAAATACTGCCCCCCAGAGCTTGCTCCAGGTGTTGGGAATACAGCGAAAGTGTTAGTCACTCAGTTGTATCTGACTCTTTGCGATCCCATGGACTGTAACCTGCCAGGTTCCTCTGTCCATGGCATTCTCCAGGCAACGAATACTGGAGTGGGTTGCCATTCCCTTCTCCAGGGGATCTTCCAGACCCAGGGATCGATCCTAGGTCTCCTGCACTGCAGGAAGATTCTTTGCTGGGAATAGAGTACTGAGAGCAAAACAAAACAACAATGCCAGCCCCCAGAGCATGTACAGTCTTAGCAAAAGGCGGGCAAGTAGAAAGGAGACACTATCTGGTCTTGTAACACCCACCATTTAAATTCAGTTCCATGCGCCATTAATTTTACTCCTCTTTCTGCCCAGACCTGCTGCAGAGCCTGGAGGCCATGACCAATGACCCCACCCTGTCCCCTCCCCCAGCTACCTCTGCCTCAGGTCTTCTTCTCTCTCTTCATCCTTACCCCGCTTCCTCCATGCCCCCCTCCCTCACCACCTCTAGGTCTCTCCACAGACCTCCCTTTCTCTCCCAGCAGGGGAAGCTGACCACAGGGACCTGGAAGGCCGGAGTCAGCTGATTTCCAGAACTAACACCTGCCCGAGCACCTCAGGGAGGAACTCTATCCACCGCGGCCAAGCTGGCGGGTGGACCAGCTTGGGAGCGAAGCTGGCCCCCCTAGAGAGTCAGCCAGGTGGGTCTCCTGTGTCCCCAGACATCCCTCAGGCCCTCCTTGTCCCCAAATAAGAATAGCTGGCATGTAGAGACTGCATCTTCCCATCCAGGCTCTGGCTGAGCCCTAAGAAGCATCATTTCATTTAACCCTCCCAACACTCATGTGCAGTGGGTAGCATTACTATAACCTCACCACCCCAGGGTCTTTCAGAAAGCTCAAGGGGACTTACTGAGGTTACAGAAGAGGAAAGTAGCAAGGTCTAGACTGGAATCTAGACAGCAAGGTCTGCCTGATCCCCAAGCTCATGCCATTGACCCCATCTCTACTGTTTTCCGCAACCTTTCCTCCATGGGAACTTCTCTTGTCTTCCAGTGGTCACCAATAAAGCCCGCTATGTTTGTCACCTAGGGCTATTTGCACTTACTTCAAATAACTGAATATCTTTCTAGACCTAGATAATGTATCTGTGACAGTAGAATTTCAGACAGATGGGGGCAAAGTGCTCATCTTCATTTGGGAGCAGGCCTTCCCAGAGGCCCCACAACCAGCCCACACAGAAAGTGGCCTCCTTTCTCATAAGACTGCACCCTCCCCATTCTGGGTGAAGCAATCAGACCCCTCTGTTCCCCTGCTCACTACTCACCTAGCTTGGCTCCGAGGCAAATGTTCTAGACCTATTAATTATCACAGGATAATTAGGCATGGGGAAATCCAGGCACAGATAAAATCAAGGCCTTCCCCCACCTGCCCCCACATTTCCAATCTGGAAATCCTGGGATGTGCTGTGTTTGCCTGTCATCTCCACCCTGTGGCTCCCACCAGACCAACCCGGGCTGGCGCCAAAATGCCCGGAGGAGAGCTAAGCCCTGCCTGGGCCTGCTCAGTCTGCCAGTTACATGGACAAGGGATTCCCGGAGAAACCCTCCCTCCTGCCCACCCCAGAGGGCTGAGACCTGAAACCGCCTCATCCTTGCTCCTCATCCCCAAGGCCTGAACTGTCTTTCACCCTTCCCACTTCCCCACTCAGAGGGTAGAAAACCCTGGAAAACCCTGGATAGAGTAAGAGACTTTAATCAGGCATCCATGCACCTAAGAATGAGTCTTAATTTCAGGTCGGGAACACCCTCACCCCTGAGATAATTGGCAAAATCTTTATATGTGAACATAGCTGCATCTATCTGGGAAGACCCCACACCCTGCAAGAGATCCTTTTCTAAGAAATATTTATTTATCTATTGAGTCTTGGTTGTGACACAGGATCTTTGGTCTTCGTTGCGGCATGCAGAATATTTAGTTGTGGCATGCAAACTCTTAGTTGTGGCCTGCGGGATCTAGTTCCCTGCCCAGGAATTGAACTCAGGCCATCTGCATTGGGAGCTCAGAGCCTTAGCCACTGAACCACAGGGAAAGTCCCACAAGAGGCTCTTAAAGAGCCCTGGAACCTCCCTGAGACCCCCCCATAGAAAAGGGGTCAGAATCTGCAGTAAGGCTTCATAGAGACCACCCCTTAGTATACTTTACAAAGAACTTAAGTATCATGAACTCCTCTAAGTCTTACAACTATGCCAAGAGCCAGATTATGACTTAGTGGTTGGGAGCACCACCCTGCAGCCAAACTGCTGGAGTTTCATCCCAGTGCTGCTAATTGTTATAGCGCCTCAGTTTTCCTATCTGAAAAGTGGGGTCACAGAGGCATGGGAGCAGGGAGAATTTGAGGAAGACAGTCAAAAGGTACAAGCTTCCAGTTATGAGATAAGTAAGTACTAGGGATATAATTCACAACATGATAAACGTAATTGGCACTGCTATACTTTATATACGAAAGTTAAGAGAGTAAATCCTAAGATTTCTTATCACAAGGAAAAAGTCATTTTTTCTATTTCTTTAATTTTTTTATATAGATGAGATGAGGCATGTTCACTCAACGTATTGTTATAATCATTTCATGATACATGCAAGTTTAGTCATTATGCTGCTGCTGCTGCCAAGTTGCTTCAGTCGTGTCCGATTCTGTGCGACCCCATAGATGGCAGCCCACCAGGTTCCCCCATCCCTGGGATTCTCCAGGCAAGAACACTGGAGTGGGTTGCCATTTCCTTCTCCAATGCCTGAAAGTGAAAAGTGAAGGTGAAGTCACTCAGTCGTGTCCAACTCTTCTCGACCCCATGGACTGCAGCCTACCAGGCTCCTTCATCCATGGGATTTCCAGGCAAGAGTACTGGAGTGGGGGGCCATTGCCTTCTCTGAGGCATTATGCTGTACACCTTAAATGTAAATAGGGCTGTATGTCAGTTATATCTCGATACACTGGAGGGAAAAATGGAATCACCATTTTCTCTACCACACAGAATTATCATAAAGAATAAAATAAAAGTGTTTCACCAAGATAGTTCTAAACACTCTTTCTGGCCAATAGTAAGTACTCAGTTAATGTTAGGACTTCCCTGGTGGCTTAGATGGTCAAGAATCTGCCTGTAAGGCAGGAGACCCATTCAATTCCTGGATTGGGAAAATCCCCTGGAGAAGAAAATGGCAACCCACTCCAGTATTCTTGCCTGGAGAATTCAATGGACAGAGGAGCCTGGCGGGCTATGGACCATACGGTCGCAAAGAGTTGGACACAACTAAGCAACTAACACTTTTACTTTCATAGATGTTAACTACGGTTTATCACCCCATTTAGGAAAGGAGACTGGAGCTCAGAGAGGCTCATTGACTTGCCCAGGGTCACATGTAGCACAGCCCCAGGTGGGAGTCCTCTCTGGAGCAGAGTCTGGGATGGGATTTTGAGAACACTGGTCAGGCCAGCAGTTGCTGGAGGCTGATGTGATACTGGGGGTGTTGCTGGGATCATGTGGGCCCAGGGAACAGAGGCGCCTGCTGAGGGGCTGGAGACAGGGGAGGAAGAGCTCAAGCCTCACTGGACTTACGAACTCAAGGGAGCCAAGCTCTAATTCTGGTGCTCCCCTACGGGCTGGGCAAGCTCCTCCCCTCTCAGGACTTGAATTCCTCATCTATGAGATGAGGTGGGGGCAGGAAAAATCTGCAGGATTTTATCCCATAGATAGGAAACAGACAGATGAAGCTCAAAATTCCCAGGCTCTGTGCAGGGTCAGACCCATCTGAGATGAAATGAGCTGCCTTGGGGCTGCTACCAGGTCTGGAAAGAGTTGGGCAGACGTTGGATGACCACCTGCCCAGGAGGCAGTCGAGTTTGGTCAAGTCCCACATCCACTCATCTCCAGTGAAACCTCCTAAACAGCCTGGGGTCAGCTGGGGATGTCCAGGATCCAAAGGCCAGCCTCAAATAAACCAAAGGACACACAGCCTCTTGGTTTCTTCCTTGGAACATACAGCCTGGCTGCTCCAACTGGAGCTTGTCAACCACTGGCAAGCTATGCAGCTTCAGTTGTGCCCAGCTCTTTGCAACACTATGGACTGTGGCCTCCCAGTCTCCTCCGTCCATCGGACTCTCCAGACAAGAATACTAGAGTGGGTTGCTATGCCCTCCTCCAGGGGATCTTCCCGTCCCAGGGATAGAACCCCATCTCTTACATCTCCTCCATTGGCAGGTGGGTTCTCTACCACTAGCGCCACCTGGGAAGCCCGTCAATCACAGGAGGGACCCCTAGTCATAGTCCAAGGGGAGAGCCACAGCCATGGACTCAAGCTGAAGTTAGTTACAGTCAATATCCACTCTTCAGCACACTGTGTCTCCCTCGCCATCCTATATACACCCCAGGGAGGAGGAAGCCCTACGGATGGCCCTGAGCAGCCCTGCCTCACTTCTGAAAACATGGTTCAGAGCTGTGAGGAAGCACCCCAGCGCCTCAGAAGACCTCCCTGCCCTGGGGGACCCCAAACACCCCTTGAGCACAGAACCCAGCCCAACAAGGTGGACAGTCACAGCCCAGGGAGCTCACCCAGATGCACACACCTGGAAGAACAGTCACAGTAATCTGGGCATCGCTGCAGACAGGATTGGGAGGGCTGGTTCTGCCCATCCAGGATGGCAACCTAGCACTAAGATGGCCCAGCAGAAACTTGGACAGAGGCCAAGCCTCCTCCAGAGGTCAATGGCAAGACAGGCTGCTTCGGGGAGGGATGGAGGAGAGAGAGAGAAGTAGGAGAGAAAAAGAACGAATGGGGTGGGGGGGGGGCAAAAAGAAGGGAGGGGGAAGGAGGAAGAGGGGGGCCCTTCATGCCTCTTCAAACTCCCCACCCCTCCCTCTTCCAGGCAAAATATTCTTTGTCTAAAATAAAATAATCATCATCACTCCCCCTTCATCCCTTCCCTTTCTGAACAAGAGCTTTGTAACACTAGATGGCTGATCCGAAAATAACTATTTTGCCCTTAAACGGAATCATTTTTTTTCAACAGGAGAAGCTGAGATATTTTGAAAGCCACCCCCGAGGCAAGAAGGTTGTGCATAAGGCACTAATTGTGAGCGCTCCCCAAGGGCGGCCTCAGGTTGGCAGCGCCCGTTCCCCGGGGGAGTCAACCTCCCTCACTCAACCAGCCAGGCCAGCTCCCCCAGCCGGGCGCGGAGGAGATAAAACACGGGAACACAGATGATCTTACATAACTGAAGCGGGACTGAACATTTTCAGCAAATTACCTCTGTTATGAGCTCTGCCATAAAATCGCCTCACAAGTGAATTTAGTTTTTCTTCCCTCCGTGCCCAATCAATTAGCACATGAGTAATACGAAGCCCATTAGGACAAACCGATGCCGGGGGAGTTGTGTCATCTGCTATAGAAATGATTGCTTAATATACCAGTTGGCTCCGAGGAGCTCTTAGCCACACACAATCTTGCCATAATCAATAGCAACAGTCAAGCGATGCTGTTTCCAACGAGAACACTGCTGGGCAGCGCCAG
Source organism: Bos indicus x Bos taurus (assembly GCF_003369695.1). NCBI lineage: Eukaryota > Metazoa > Chordata > Mammalia > Artiodactyla > Bovidae > Bos > Bos indicus x Bos taurus. The sequence continues at coordinate 10,998,663 of NC_040085.1, forward strand.
AGCCTGGCCCAGTGTGGGGCGTGGAGCCGAGTGGGCCCAGAAACCAGTGCCCCTCCCTCGCCTCTGCCTCCCTCCCCTCTCCCCAATGCCCTTCCAAGCCAACCGGAGCAGCCTGCGGTGACTAAGAGAAATGGAAACTCAGAGGGAGCGAGACAGAGAGGCACGGTTGCACAGGGACCGGCGGGCACTGGGGGGATGCGTTTCCAGGAGGGAGAAGCATCAGCCCCGCCTTCCTCTTTCCTCCTAGCAACCACAGAATGGGCTTTCCCTGGGAATATCTCCAGGCTCCTGGGAGACCAAAACCTCCATGGAGTTGAGCCTGTGAGCTGATACAAATGCCTGCGTGTGTGCACACTGGTACCCGAGAGCATAAACAAGGCCAAGGACCTACACCTACTTGTGTGTATGTACACGTGTATGCTGGTATGTGCATGTGAGCACACACCTGAGTGCAGGTGTGTCCATGTGCTCCCGTTACTCCCAGTGGTCCTGCACAACTAGCCAGCCTGCCACGCCAGTCTGTTCTGTCACAACCCTGGGTTGTAGGAACCCCGAGGTCAAAGCTAAGAGCATCTTCCCTGATTGATGGACAAGGGAAGCGGTGAGTCATGGTGGTCTGTGACCGGTGTGCAGCATCCTGGAAGGATACCAGCTTTCAGAGCTCGATCACCTTCCACCAGGGTCTGGGCCCTGCCCTGTCACCTGCAAAGGAGGGTGACTTGAGCTCCCCGGGCTTCAGTTGCCTCGTCTATAAAATAGAGATGTCAACATGTCCCCAGAACGCACTCAGCATGGCTGCTGCGAGCTCCTCCACTAAACCGAAGCCATGGTTACTAACCTCTGCCCTCCTGCTACCTCCTTGACTGCCAAGACCGAGAACCCCAGTCTCTCCCTGCTCCTCGGGATCCACTCAGGAACCAGGCCTCAGGACTTTCCCATTTCCCTCCCAGATCCTCTGGGAAGATTTGTCAAGTCCCAGGGATCAGGCAAATCCCAAGGGATTGAGGGTTTACAGCCTCAACCCCTTCTCCCTTGCACAGACTCCTCACCCCTACCTAGCAGGAGGGGCTCCCTGGCAAGGTAATTATTAGCCCCCATCATCAGGTGGTGCTGCATTCAATCAATCACAAGATCCCAGACCTAAGGGGAAATCTTGCAGGGGTAAACCCAGTGGGCCAGCATCTCAGACACACTGTAAGGGCCACAGGCCTTGAAAACCATCTAGTTTTGCAGAAAACCATCTCCTTTACAGATGTGGGTCTGTGGTTATTGTGCCGTTGCTAAGTTGAGTCTGACCCTTTGCAACCCTATGGACTGCAGCATGCCAGGCTTCCCTGTTCTTCACTATCTCCTGGAGTTTGCTCAAACTCATGTTCTTTGAGTTAATGAATCATCCAACCATCTCATCCTCTATCGTCCCCTTCTTCTCCCGCCCTCAATTTTTCCCAGCATCAGGTTCTTTTCCAATGAGTCGGCTTGTCATGTCAGGTGGCCAAAGTATTGGAGCTTCAACTTCAACATCAGTCCTCCCAATGTATATTCAGGGTTGATTTCCTTTAGGTTTGACTAGTTAGTCCAAGGCTCTCCAAAGGATTCTCAAGAGTCTTCTCCAGCACCACAGTTCAAAAGCATCAATTCTTTGGTGCTCAGCCTTCTTTAGGGTCCAACTCTCACATCTGTACATGGTTACTGGAAAAACCATAACTTTTTGATTATATGGACCTTTGTCGGCAAAGAGATGTCTCCGCTTTTTGACACATTTGTCTAGATTTGCCACAGCTTTCTTCCAAGGAGCAAGAGTCTTTTAATTTCATGGTTGCAGTCACCGTCCACAGTGATTTTGGAGCCCAAGAAAAAGTCTGTCACTGTTTCCTAGCAGTGGGATTTTGCTCCCATGACAGCGGCAGGAGAGCAAGTGGGCACAAAGCACCAGACGGGATGGACTGGGGCCTGTAAGGAGGTGCTGACTGATGTCTGGGTGTCCGGGATTCAGGGGAGCGCATGTGGAAGTGAGTGCCCAGTCCTCTGAAGTGCTGTATTTCCAGAAGTACACTGAGAAAGAAGCCTCTTCCCCTCCCTGGCCTCAGTTTACCCATCCTTACAATGAAAGAAAGGACTGTATGAGCCCATCGTCACTCCCAGGTCTGATGCCCGGGATTGAGTTGCAGGCTTTCTGGGGCATGTTTGATGTGAGCTAGCATCTTCTGAGGATGGAGAGGAGGAAGTGGAGAGAGTCTGGGAAAGTGTGAGTGCATCCCCAAGGCAAGGAGGCACTCCTTGAGCCCCACCCCTACCCCCTACTGTGAGTGCAGAGGGAAAGGCTTTCTTTCACTTCCCTAGTCACGTGTACGTGACTCTGCAGGGGCAGAGGTGGGATGTGCTTCCCGATCTTTCACTCACTGTCCAGCCTCACGTGGTTACGTGGTCTCTCTGAGCCTCAGTCTCCTCACCTGTGAAATGGCATTAAGGGTGGCACCCCCCCACCAGGGGTAGTCAGTGAGCATGCAGCGAGGAGCTCCTAAGTGCCAGTCACTGCAGGGAACAAAACAGCCAGGTATCCTGCCCTCACATGTTGGTGATTGGGTGGACGACAGATCAATAAGAAAAACAGAAAGAATGTCAGGGGTGGTAAGCATTGCAGAGAAAAATCAGAGGGAATGGGGTGTAGGGGAGGGGTATGGGATGGGGCGGGTGCAGTTTAGTGAACAGGGCTGGAAGAAAAGACATCTATCTCTGGACCTCAATTTCCTCATTTGCAAAGTGGGTATAAGACCACCTACCTAACCCTCTCCTGGGTTGTTATTAGGGAATAATTATGGTCCCTTTAAATTATGGGATTTAAAGCCTGAAGGGTGAAACAGAACCTAGGGGTAACTAGTATGAATGGGACCAGCCGCATGTGAGCTCCTGTTACAGTGAGTCAGGGCCACCACTCAGGGTTGGGATGTGTCCACCCCAACCCCCGCCTCCATCCCTACTGAGCTGGGCTAACATGGAGACTCACTCCCACGCCATCCTGTCTCTTTACCCACCCTCTGTGCCATGGGGGGCACACAGCCTTCTCTTCTCCCTCAGGGCTGTCTCCAGCCCAGAGCTCCAGCCTAAGCCCTGTGCCCCGACCACCCTGTCCCTATGCATAGCAGAGAGGACTGGAGACACTCAGGCCTCCAATCACTGCACAGAGAGGTAGGATTTTTGGTGAGTAGAGCATTAGACTTGAAGACGGGAATACTGAACTTTAGTGCCAGCCCTGCTTCCAGCTGCAATGACACCATGAAATTCTTGGGGTCTCAGTTTCCTCATCTCTAAAGTGGGCATAATACCACCTACTCTATTATATCACAGAATTATTATTAGAGAAGAAACAACTTAAAAAAAATTATGTGGCTGCAGCATCTTCTTTGCAGCATATGGGATCCTTTGTTGTGACATAGGGGATATAGTTGCCTGATGGTGAATTGAATCCAGGCCCCCTGCACTGGAAGCAAAAAGGCTTAGCCACTGGACCACCAAGGGAGTCTCAGGAAGAATCATTTTTTTAATGTAAGGTAGGAATTCCAGTGGAGCTATTTCAAATCCTGAAAGATGATGCTGCACTCAACGTGCCAGCAAATTTGGAAAACTCAGCAGTGGCCACAGGACTGGAAAAGGTCAGTTTTCATTCCAATCCCCAAGAAAGGCAATGCCAAAGAATGCTCAAACTACTGCACAATTGCACTCATCTCACACGCTAGTAAAGTAATGCTCAAAATTCTCCAAGCCAGGCTTCAGCAATATGTGAACTGTGAACTTCCAGATGTTCAAGCTGGTTTTAGAAAAGGCAGAGGAACCAGAGATCAAATTGCCAACATCCGCTGGATCATCAAAAAAGCTAGAGAGTTCCAGAAAAACATCTATTTCTGCTTTATTGACTATGCCAAAGCCTTTGACTGTGTGGACCACAATAAACTGTGGAAAATTCTGAAAGAGATGGGAATATCAGACCACCTGACCTGCCTCTTAAGAAACCTATATGCAGGTCAGGAAGCAACAGTTAGAACTGGACGTGGAACAACAGACTGGTTCCAAATGGGAAAAGGAGTACGTCAAGGCTGTATATTGTCACCCTGCTTATTTAACTTCTATGCAGAGTACATCATGAGAAACACTGGGCTGGAAGAAGCACAAGCTGGAATCAAGACTGCTGGGAGAAATACCAATAACCTCAGATATACAGATGACACCACCTTTATGGCAGAAAGTAAAGAGGAACGAAAGAGCCTCTTGATGAAAGTGAAAGAGGAGAGTGAAAAAGCTGGCTTAAAGCGCAACATTCAGAAAACGAAGATCATGGCATCTGGTCCCATCACTGCATGGAAAATAGATGGGGAAACAGTGGAAAGAGTGTCAGACTTTATTTTGGGGAGCTCCAAAATCACTACAGATGGTGACTGCAGCCATGAAATTAAAAGACACTTACTCCTTGGAAGGAAAGTTATGACCAACCTAGATAGCATATTAAAAAGCAGAGACATTACTTTGCCAACAAAGGTCGGTCTAGTCAAGGCTATGGTTTTTCCAGTGGTCATGTATGGATGTGAAAGTTGGACTGTGAAGAAAGCTGAGCGCCGAAGAATTGATGCTTTTGAACTGTGGTGTTGGAGAAGACTCTTGAGAGTCCCTTGGACTGCAAGGAGATCCAACCAGTCCGTCCTAAAGGAGATCAGTCCTGGGTGTTCATTGGAAGGACTGATGCTGAAGCTGAAACTCCAATACTTCAGTCACCTCATGAGAAAGTTGACTCATTGGAAAAGACCCTGATGCTGGGAGGGATTGGGGGCAGGAGGAGAAGGGGATGACAGAGGATGAGATGGCTGGATGGCATCACCGACTCGATGGACATGAGTTTGGGTAAACTCTGGGTGTTGGTGATGGATAGGGAGGCCTGGCATGCTATGATTCATGGGATCGCAAAGAGTCGGACACAACTGAGCGACTGAACTGAACTGAACTGAACTGAAGCAGCTTAGTGGACTTCCCTGGTGACTCAGACAGTAAAGCGTCTGCCTATAATGCGGGAGACCCGGGTTCAGTCCCTGGGATGGGAAGATCTCCTGGAGAAGGAAATGGCAACCGACTCCTGTATTCTTGCCTGGAAAATCCCATGGATGGAGGAGCCTGGTAGGCTACAGTCCATGGGGTCACAAAGAGTCAGACACGACTGAGCAACTTCACTTCACTTCACTTCAAGCAGCTTAGTAAAGCAAAAGGTGTATGAACTTCTAAAACAGAGGCTTGAGTTCCAATCCTAGCTAAGGAGCTTCCATGCCCCTGGATCTTGAACAAAGTCTTTCCTGAGGCTAATTCTTCCTCTGGGAAGTAAAACTTGACTGGTAACTGATGTAAAGATTAAATAAGCCGGGTAGGTGTAACTTCTACTCCCTTTATTGAGCCCCTGACACAAGTGAGGCCCCCAGAAAAGGGCATGGAATTACCAGCTTTTGCAGTAACCAGCCCTCAAGAAAATCCTCAAGGCCTGCAGGTACCCCTCGCAGATTGAACAGGCAGACCTTTGTAACCCACTGAGTTTTCAGAACAGATGGGGTATGACCTCCAAGGCTAGGTCGATCAGACTTTCCTGCTTCTTCTTCTGCTTTTTTTTTTTTTTTAATATGGACCCTTTTAAAAGTCTTTATTGAATTTGTTACAATATTGCTTCTGGTTTATAATTTGGCTTTTTGGGTGCAAGCATATAGGATCTTAGCTCCCCAGCCAGGGATTGAACCCACACCCCCTGCATTGGAAGGTGAAGTCAACCCCTGGACCGCCAGGGACATTGGACCAAGGCAAAAACCACTGTTTTTGCCTTGTCCCCCTGGGATCACTCTTTGTGGAGGAAGCCAGCCCTCACATCATAAAGACCCCGAAGCAACCCTATGGAGTGGCCCCTGGGGCAAGGAACTGAGGCCCCCAGCCAACAGCCAGCATCACCTCACCAGCCACGGGAGACAGCCATCTTGGAAATGAATCCTACAGCTCAGTCAGGTCTTCAGCAGCCCTGCAGACATCCTCACAGCCACCTCAGGAGAGGCCTGGGGCAGAGCCACCTAGCGCAGCCGCTCCTGAATATCACTATCCTGAGTCACCCGCACACCTAGCTCTGTTGAATACAGTTTCAACACTTATCAGGAAAGCTAACGCTATGTGGCCCACACACGTCAAACACAGCACTTCACGTCAACATCATTGAACTGACTAATTCCCACTCCCCCTCCATTAACCACAGAGTTCCAGGATCGCTGACCCGCAGAAGCTGTAAGAAATCGCACATGTTTAGAGCTGTGTTCGCAATTGTGATGGCCGGCGCAATAGCTAACTGATGCAAATATTAGCTATTTAACCTGGTTTAATAGCCCTCTTTAACCTGGTTTCAGAGGAAAAGAAAGTGCACGGAGAGGCAGGAACGAGAGGCAGTGTGTGGTCAGAAACCAGCCCATCACATTAGGATCTTTTCTGTGTGCAAGGCCCAGGGGATGTGTATGATTATTCCATTTGAAGGCTTGGGAGGTGATGGATGAGAAAGAATGGTGGAATACAACTGTGCTTCCTGTCCAGAGGGGAAGGGTTATGACAGGAGGAAGGCCTATTACAGCCCTGAGATGCAGATCCTGGGCCCTGGCACCAAGGAGCGTGTGAGCAAGCATGCTCACATTTCAACATCTGCTGTGTAAAGTCTGATGCTGGTGCCCTGCACCCTTGCCTGGTACTCAGATCCACAAAGTCTCCCAGGAAGGGTTACTTTACTGTGATTTTCAGAAGAGGGGAAAATGGGCTCCTTTGCTCTCCCAACAGCCTTGGCCGCCCTCTGATTTTCACAGGTAATGGGGCAGGCAATTGCCCGTGGTGAATGCGAGGGACCTGTTACCTGTGGGTGGAAATGGGTAATGAGAACTTAAACCCAGAAGCATCCCCTGATCGCATTAGGGAGGCAGCTTGCAAAAATGATTAGGATGGTTTTAATATCCACCGATCGGATGGATACCCATCTCCTGCAGCGACCTCAGACTCATTAACCTAGCAGTCCCGCTCAAGCAATCAATCTCTCATGCTGGTGAAGTGGCCTCAGTCCCAGACCTCTCCGGGGGGGCCTCCCAGAACCCAGAGATTTGAAATAATTAAAATCCTATGTGGCATGCTGCAACCAACTCCCCTTAAGCAAAACTTGGATAACCCTTCAGACCTTATGTGAGCGAATAGCTTTAACCTTCCAGCCCTGAGCTGGAAAGCGGGGCCAGGGCCAACCCACTGGGGTGTATTCTGTTTCCTTTTACCTCCTTGCCATAGAAGTGCTCCTAAGAGGCAGTGTGGTCCACTGGGAGGAGCACCAGAGCCCTGGCACTGGCTCAATGGCCGGTGACCATCTCATCAAGTCACATCAGAACCTGTGTGTGGGGACAAGAGGACCAGCCTGGCCCGGCTTACTTCTGGTCCTCTATCACGGATGGCCCGTAGAATTTTCCCATGTGTTCCTGAGTTAAGTGCCTTGTGTTTCTCCTCCCAAAGCTCACCTGCTCCTACCTGGCCGCTGCTGTTCTTCTGTACTCATGTTGGCACTTCTTCCACTTTATGTTTCTTCTGCAAATCCTATCATCTTATTTTTGCAAAACTTCACCCATCCCATTGCCTGACTCCTGGTTGGATTACATCAAGCTCCTCCTCTTAAGTTTCCTACGCCAGCCTCTTCTTTCCCCTTAAACACAGCTTTCAACACATCGTCCTTCTGCTCCTAGACCAGCGGGGCCTCCACAGAGCACGAAGCTCTCCATAAATCCCCCATTATGGCCTTGTCTTCTGGCTCCCCGACACGAGCCCTTTATCACGTGGCTGCTCTCCTTCCTTAGCACCCCCATCACCTGCAGGCTCCGCTCCTTCTCTCAGCTGGCTGCACATCGTTCCTCATGCCTTGCCATCGCCCTCCTGCCCAGCTCTGCCTGTCATCCTCGCAGAAGTTGGACCTGCCTGTTTGTCTCCTTCTGGTCCCTAAATCCAGAGCTCCTGCCGCCCCTACATCACTGACCTCCCAGCGTCACACAGACTCTGACTGACTTGAGGATCACTTGCTCATTTCACTTTAATTTTTCTGTTTGAATGGTTTGTTTCTGCAGTCTGATGGGATCTTTGAGAATCCCGTCAGCCACACCTCTGCAAGGCCTGGAGCGTGTCTTGACCCGTGTAAGTACACAACTAATGTTCCTCTTCTTTTAGTGCTAAGGTGTCTGCCCTTGAGGCGATACCCTGAGGAATATTTTGCTAAATTTGTACCCATAGAATTTAGAGCTCAAAGGGACCCAAGAGACCTGTGTCTAGATAAAGAACTACGTCCAGTCCTTGACCCACCTCGATGGAAGACTAGACTGTAAGACGAGAAGCAACATTCACTTTTTTTCTGAACCTCAAACTTTAGATGGGGGAAAAAAAACTTAAAAAGTGTTAGCTGGGGGACTTCCTTGATGGTCCAATGGCTAAAACTCCACAATCTGAACGCAGGGGGCCCAGGTTGAATCCCTGGCCGGGGAACTAGATTCCACCTGCTGCAACTAAAGATAAGATACTATGTGCCACAATACCCACCCCCCCCCCCAAAAAAAATAGCATTGGCTGGGTAGCAGGAGAACTGGGTTAGGGTTTAAGTGCTGCCATTTGCTTGCTGTGTGACTTTGGGCAAGTCATTTGACCTCTCTGGGCCTCAGTGAGGAATTAGTACAAAATGTACCCCAACGTGTGCACTTTGCTTTAGAATACACACACACACTATTAGTTTTGCTTGCAGAACTTTGTAGGGCATTGTCTCCAGGCTGAGCAGGGGAGAAAGAACTTCATCTTAGAGGAAAACATAGGCAGAACACTCGATGACATAAATCAAAGCAAGATCCTCTATGACCCACCTCCTAGAATAACGGAAATAAAAACAAAAGTAAACAAGTGGGACTTGATTAAACTTAAAAGCTTTTGCACAGCAAAGGAAACTATAAGCAAGGTGAAAAGACAACCCTCGGAATGGGAGAAAATAATATCAAATGAAACAACTGACAAAGGATTAATTTCCAAAATATACAAGCAGCTCATACAATTCAATACAAGGAAAACAAACAACCCAATCAAAAAGTGGGAAAAAGACCTAAACAAACATTTCTCCAAAGAAGACATACAGATGGCTAACAAACACATGAAAAGATGCTCAACATCACTCATTATTAGAGAGATGCAAATCAAAACCACAGTGAGATATCAGCTCACACTGGTCAGAATGGCCATCATCAAAAAGTCTACCAATAATAAATGGTGGAAAGGGTATGGATAAAAGGGAATGCTCTTAAACTGTTGGTGGGAATACAAATTGATATAGCTACTATGGAAGATGCTATGGAGATTCCTTAAAAAACTAGGAATAAAACCACCATATGACCTCAAAATCCCACTCCTAGGCATATACCCCGAGGAAACCAAAATTGAAAAAGACACATGTATCCCATTGCAGCACTATTTACAATAGCTAGAACATGGAAGCAACCTAGATGCCCATTGACAGATGAATGGATAAAGAAGTTGTACATATACACAATGGAATATTACTCAGCCATAAAAAGGAACTCAATTGAGTCAGTTCTGATGAGATGGATGAACCTAGAACAGATGGAAGTGAGTCAGAAAGAGAAAGATAAATATCGTATTCCAACGTGCATATGTGGAATCTAGAAAAATGGTTCTGAAGAATTTATTTACAGTGCAGCAGTGGAGAAACGGACATAGAGAATAGACCTATGGACATGGGGAGAGGGGAGGAGAGGGTGAGATGTATGCAAAGACTAACACGGAAACTTACATTACCGTATGTAAAATAGATAGCCAACGGGAATTTGCTGTATGGCTCAGGAAACTCAAACGGGGGCTCTGTATCAACCTGGAGGGATGGGATGGGGAGGAAGATGGGAGGGAGGTTCAAAAGGGAGGGGATATATGTATACCTATTGGTGATTCATGTTGAGGTTTGACAGAAAACAACAAAATTCTTGAAAGCAATTATCCTTCAATAAAATAATAAATGGAAAAAAAAAAAAAGAACTTCATTCACAAGCCTCCTGAATCTAAGCTGTTGAGAAGTGGCCCCGGTGCCTCAGCAGCTTCGAGTTGCCCACACCACAGCTGCCTGCTGTCCTTTCCTCCTCATGCTGTCCCTGAGCCAGTCAGGTGAGCCCCTTTCAAGCCCAGGCTGGCACCTCAGCAAGCCCTGGCTGCTCCCCTACCTTCCCTGAAACCTGGCAAAGCAGGGCCATGGTGGGTCTGGCTCCCTTCTAGACAGGACTCTCATGGAGAATCACCTCGGGCTGGCAGCTTTAGCATCATCTGGACAGGTGGCAGCCGACTGAAGTTTCCCTGACGCCTGTCAGAGGAGCCTGTCGACCTATCCTGGCCCAGCCCTTCCCCTGGTGTGGCCTCAGAGCCTCCACCTCTGTCACCGTGGGAAGCCAAGCCCCAGGTCAGGACAACAGCCTTGTTCTCTGAGGGCACACAGTTTTCTGGAAGAGTCTTGGAGGTTGTGGGGTTGGTGTGGATGGTACCCAACTTGAAGGTATGAAGAGAGGCACTGCTGCTGCTGCTGCTAAGTCGCTTCAGTCGTGTCCGACTCTGTGCGACCCCATAGACAGCAGCCCACCAGGCTCTCCGTCCCTGGGATTCTCCAGGCAAGAACACTGGAGTGGGTTGCCATTTCCTTCTCCAATGCATGAAAGTGAAAAGTGAAAGTGAAGTCGCTCAGTCGTGTCCGACTCTCAGCGACCCCATGGACTGCAGCCCACCAGGCTCCTCCGTCCATGGGATTTTCCAGGCAAGAGTACTGGAGTGGGGTGCCATTGCCTTCTCCGATGAAGAGAGGCAGAGTAAGAGGAAATTCTGAGAGGAGGCCCAGAAGCAAGTTCCCCCCCCAGGGACAATTCAATCGTGCAAGTGCATGCTAAGTCACCTCAGTCGTGTTCGACTCTTTGCCACCCCATGGACTGTAGCCCTCCAGGCCCCTTTGTCCATGGGATTCTTCAGGCAAGAAATACTGGAGTGGGTTGCTATGCCCTCCTCCAAGGGACCTTCCCGACCCAGGGATTGAACTCACATCTCTCACGTCTCCTGCATTGGCAGGTGGGTTCTTTACCACTAGCGCTACCTGGGAAGCCCCAATTCAAGCATATCCTTGGGCAATACTGGGCCGGGGTGCCTACCAGTAGGTACAGAATACCCAATAGACAAGAGATCTCTCTTCTTCAACTCTTTATTTTGACAGAGACAGCCACCCATAATCAACAAGGAGGAGACCCCTGGACACTTTCTAAAACAGCCCCCAACTTCCAGAAACATGGAAGGCCATTAATTATTGATCCTTTGGCAAGGCCTTTGCCTCTGTGGGAAGAAGCAGCCCTGAAATGCTCTCCTACATAGACCTGTAATAACCCCCTGTGTTATCACCCACTGGATGGATGAGGAGGGGCCACGTGCAGGCCAGCATTACAGTCTCAGCTCCCTGTCCTCCCAGCCTCCCCTCCAGGTGCAGAGGCCTCAAAGCCAAATAGTTAAAATACTATCACCGTTGCTGTTGCTCAATCTCTCATATTCAACTCTTTGCAACCCCATGGACTGCAGCATGCCAAGCTTCCCTGTGCTTCACTATCTCCCAGGGTTTGCTCAAACTCATGTCCATTGAGTCAATGATGCCATCCAACCATCTCGTTCTCTGTGGCCCCCTTCTCCTCATACCCTCAATGTTCCCCAGCATCACCATTATCGTCTAATTAAAAGAGCCCCAATCCAGGCAGCCCACCTTCCTAATCGGGGCAGCTCATGAAATTCCCATCACAAGCAAGGCCAGGGCTTGAAGATCAAGAAAAACTCAGCACTGAGAAAATAGATACCACCTCATCCTTGTTTATGATACAGAGCATTTTATATATAAGAAAAGCCGGCCATAATTTGCTTATAAATAATTGACTTCTCCAAGATTAAAATCTCTGGAGGGACTCAGTTTATTCACAACAAGGCGCTTCTGCCTACAGTGCAAATTAGGCCCTTTCAAACCTGTCTTATCTCCACCCCGAACGTTATGAAGAGTGATTTTTTTTTCCCTTCATCCCCTGTAATAACCTTCAACTAACCTTTAAACCAGAGTGAATAATTTAAATCTTATTTTCATATCAATGGAGGAGTCAAGCCAAGCAATTATCTTTTATCTGTATATTCTGTCGTCAGAGCGGCAGGCATAATCAAGTTTTCCCAAGCGAGCCAGATGAGAGAGAGAGAGGAAGACTGAGAAAAGTGAGAGATGGTATCTGAAGACATTAACGCAACTATGAATTATTCAATAATGAGTACAAGATCTGTCATAACATACACACACACACACACACACACACACACACACACACACACAGCCTTATATCTGCCCATTGTCCCAGGCAAGCCAAGGCTGGCGGTCTGGAGGAGGGATACCAGGAAGGGGGCCCGGGCTAAGCATGACAAATCGGCAGATCATCTGCTCAATTAGGACCGAGAGCAGGTGCACGGGTCGCTTTTGCAGCCTAGGATGGCACTGTTGTGGGCCAAACAACAGGCGGAGGGAAAACACCTCATTTGCGTGACAGTGATTTAAAGCAGCTCCAGCTATGATTTTGCTAAAAGGGGTTGGGGGAGCAGAAAAAATTTCAGGGAGGGGGTGTGGGAGAGAAAAGGGAAGATAAAAAATAAAATGGAAGTCGAGAAAAGGTTGAAATTCCCCACGGTGCTCATTAAAATTCTACAGCACGCATCGCTTCCCGGGTCCCCCTGGACGGCCCATGATCATTTTTATTAATTCATAAAATATCACACCAGTGATTGAGGCCGATGATTAGTGGGACCGACAAACAGAGGAGCTAGTGAAATATTGCAGCCGCTCCTATCGGGTCACTCCGAGTGAAAACACAGACGTCACGTGAAAATTCATCCTCCAGCTGGGCGGTGGGCAGCCAGGCTGGCTGGCTGGCTGAGGAAGCAGGCGGAGGGACCAGGGTGTCTGCCATTGCTCCTGCCGCCCCAACTGTCTCCCTCATTCAGACACCCAGTGGTATCGGCAGACATTTCCCGCCCCCACCTCTTGGATTACGGGAAATGCCTGCCTGAGACGGAAGTGTCCTTTAACCTCCCGTGTGAAATGGATTGTCAAGCATTGGCAAGAAGCGGCTTGGAGGTTTGCCCTAGAAGCGAAGCTCCTGGCTTGGCAGCTGTGAGGGCTTGTGTGGGATCAGCAAGAGAGCCGAGATCTCCCACACTCAGCTCAGGCTCTTTTTGAAACGTCCAGGCTCCCCTCCCCCCATCCCAGAAATTCCGTTCAATGGCGATAAAGGAACCCCTTCCCTGTGTATCATGTAGTACCACCCCCACTGAACAAGTGTGGAGCTCGTGGTTGGCTATGTTCAACAGTAAGAGTGATGTCTCACGGGTAGCAGGGGCAGAGGTCCTGGCTGCAGGGAAAGCAGTCAAATTTTGAGTTCAGTTCTACTGTAATTCTTTTGCCTTCTAGTTTCTGATACTATTTTTACTATTTTACTCTTCCTGTGAGTCCATATTTTAAGACACATCAGGGACTTCCCTGGCAGTCCAGTGGTTAAGACTCTGTGCTTCCTCTTCCTTCCAAGGGGCACATGTTCCATCTCTGGGCAGGAAACTAAAATCCTTAATGCCATGCATCTCGGTCACACACCATATACATACTCTGTGATGCTAGGTAGGAAGAAAGAAAGACTAGGTCGGCTTTTCTCAACACTGGCCTCACTCCAAAGGCTTATTAAATGTGAATCTCAAGGAGGACATGAGACATGGGAATCTGTATTTAACCAGCTTGCTAGGTGACTCTCCCTCACTCCCATCTGAGAATCACAGGCCCAGAGAGATCAGAGCTCAAAGTGCAGCTCTGGGTGCGTTTTAGAATCACCAGAAGACCTTGTGAACAAAAAAAATGGTTCCCTTGGGACTTCCCTGGCAGTCCAGTGGTTAAGACTCCATGCTTCCAATGCATGGAGTACACAGATTTGATCCCAGGTCAGGCAATTTTCATCTTATATGCTGAGCGGTACAGCCAAAAAAAGAAAAAAAAAAAAAAAAAATCACAAAAAAATGTGATCCCTAGAGATTTAGATTCAGTTGATCTGAGATGAGTCCCAGGCACTGGTGTTTGTTAAAAGATTTCCAGGTGTTTCCAGGAGCAGATAAGATTGAGATACACTGAGAAATGACAATACTAGAATCAGTCAGTTCAGTTCAGTCACTCAGTTGTGTCCGACTCTTTGCGACCCCATGGACTATAGCATGCCAGGCCTCCCTGTCCATCACTAACTCCCTAAGCTTACACAAACTCATGTCCATTGAGTCTGTGATGCCATCCAACCATCTTATCCTCTGTCGTCCCCTTCTCCTCCTACCTTCAGTCTTTCCCTGCATCAGGGTCTTTTCAAAGTAGTCAGTTCTTTGCATCAGGTGGCCAAAGTATTGGAGTTTCAGCTTCCACATCAGTCCTTCCAATAAATATTCAGGACTGATTTCCTTTAGGCTGGACTGGTTGGATCTCCTTGCAGTCCAAGGGACTCTCAAGAGTCTTCTCCAACACCACAGTTCAAAAGCATCAATTCTTCAGCACTCAGCTTTCTTTATAGTCCAACTCTCACGTCCATACATGACTAGTGGAAAAACCATAGCCTTGACTAGATGGTCCTTGGTTGACCAGACTACTAAAATAGTCTCCCTGATTCTACCCTCCCAGATCATCTGTATCTGATTCCACACACAACCATTTATACAGTGCCCACTAACCTAGGCAGAAAAAAATAAATAAAAGAAGTAGAATGAATTACTTTAAATATATATTTATGATCCTATTCATTTTATCCCTGGACACAGAGTCCAGGCTAATTTGCATGCACAGATGAAATATTTCAGTTTTTACTTAGAAAATAGCGATGCTATCTATTATGTGAGAAGAAAGATGCACTAAGTTCTTGCATGATACACTCAAAATCCTTTCCCTCTCAATTAGCTTGTGTAGACATCAAGCTTGCTGGGTATACATTCTGCATTTAATGTATTTGTATAGCTTCTACTGGGATCATTTTAGGATTCTGAGCTCCCAAATCTAGAAGTATACAAAGGCAGTTTTCATCTTATAGGCTTGATTTCAAAGTAAAGCCTTGTTTCTCCTGAGCGGGTAGCTTAATTTTAGACTTAGTGCCAGCATGAATTGTAAAACTGATTGGGTGGCCTTCTTTGCTTTAGCCACTGGGGAACTCAGGGCCAAATGTATATGCTGCGTATATTAACCTTTATCTCCTCTTTCTGCCTTAGGATGTAAGAACACAAATACAGATAAAGAAAAATTAAGTAATAGGAGCTTATTTTGATACCTGCTGGATACTCATCTATCATCTCCTAGACCAGTAGGTCACAAACTCAAATGCCTTTGGGGACCAGGCAGGCTGCATAAGTGAGTGGAATGGGCTTGGGGCACCCTAGAGAGAGGTTATGAAAACTGGGGAGCAATGTCCCATTATCCCATTTAAAGGTTCAGAAATTAAAAATAAAATGAGTAACCACTTCATTGGTCAATCAAAGCACATCTGCAGGCCAAATCTGGCCCCCTAATCCATGGGGGAATGCCCAGGGCCCAAGCCTCCAGGACGTTTAGGTAAGGGACACGTACCTCATTTTGGAGAGTTTGTTTACACAAGCAGCCAAATTTTCACTTTGGAATAACCATTTCAGCCTGAATGGAGGAAAAGTATTAGATTCCTGATTGAAGAGAAGTCGGAGCCTGGGAAACGTTTCATCAGTTCAGTTCAGTTCAGTCGCTCAGTTGTGTCTGACTCTTTGCGACCCCATGAATTGCAGCACACCAGGCCTCCCTGTCCATCACTAACTCCCGGAGTTCACTCAGACTCACGTCCATCAAGTCAGTGATGCCATCCAGCCATCTCATCCTCTGTCATCCCCTTCTCCTCCTGCCCCCAATCCCTCCCAGCATCAGGGTCTTTTCCAATGAGTCAACTCTTCGCATCAGGTGGCCAAAGGATTGGAGTTTCAGCTTAAGCATCAGTCCTTCCAATGAACACCCAGGACTGATCTCCTTTAGGATGGACAAATACTGCATAGTAAATGGGAGAGTCACAAAATCTCTTCCAAAACCTTCTTAATTAAGTGAAGAAATAAAATAAAATTGCAAAAAGAAAACCAGAATAATATTCCACAAAATTTTAGAAGAAAACTTTCCTGAAATTAAAACTTATATCTACACTTTTTTTACTTTTTATTTTGCATTGGGGTATAGCTGATTAACAATGTTATGAGAGTTTCAGGTGAACAGCGAAGGGACTTAGCCGTACATACACATGTATCCATTTTCTCCCAAACTCCGCTCCCATCCAGGCTGTCACATGATATTGAGCAGAGTTCCCTGTGCTAAACAGTAGGTCCTTGTTGGTTATCCATTTTGAATATAGCAGTGTGTGCATGACCTTCCCAAACTCCCTAACTCTATCTCTCCCCCCACCACCCTCAGCAACCATAAGTTTATGGTCTGTGAGTCTTTCTGCTTTGTAAGTAAATGCATTTGTATCATTTCTTTTTAGATTCCACATAAGGGATGCCATACAGTATTTGTCCTTCTCTCTCTGACTTACTTCGCTCAGTGTGATGCTCTCTGGGTTCATCCATGTTGTTACTATTGGCACTATCTCACTCCTAATGGCTGAGTAATATTTCATGTGTATATGTTCTACATCCTCTGTATCCATTCCTGTGTCAATGAGTATTTAGGTTGATTCCATGTCTTGGCTATTGTAAGCAGTGTTGCAATGAACACTGGGGTGCATGTATCCTTTCAGATCATGTTTTCCTCTGGATATATGCCCAAGAGTGGGATTATAGAATCATATGGTAGCTCTATTTTAAGTTTTTTAAGGACCCTCTACACCGTTCTCCATAGTGGCTGTACCAATTTACATTCCCAAAAACAGTGTAGGAGGGTTGCCTTCTCGAAAAATTACATCTGTACTTTAAAGCAGAAAAAATGCAGAACAAATCATCCCACAATATATCTTGATGAAGTTACTAAAATGATAAAAATAATATCAAAATCTCAAGTTTATTCAGGGTGAAAATACAAATCACATCTAAGAAGCAAAGTCAAATGACTTAAAAATTCTTCACAGAAATATTGTATACCAGAAAACAATGTAAAAATATTTATAGAGTTTGGAAATGGGAAAATAACCTGTCAATTTTATGCCTGAGCAAAATTTCCATTCATGTATTGGGTTGGCAAAAAAGAAAAAAAGATACATCAAAACCAAAAGTTAACATGCAATCTATCCTAAACCTCAACCTAAGAGGAAAAACTTAGAAGTTCTAGAAAAGAACATAGGAGAAAATCTTTGCAACCTGTTGCAAAGTTCTATTAGATAATAGTTCACTAATAGTGAACTATATTAGATAATAGTGAATAGAAATGAAAGGGAGCAATAAAGAATTGGAAAAAATGTGTGCAATATGAAAATAGACAAAGGATTTGTGTCTAGAATACAAAAAGAACACATATGACTCAATAATAAAAGATAACCTAATTTAAAATGAGCTCATATTTAAGAGATCCTTTACCAAAGAAAATGTCTGAAAACTCATATAAACACATCAAAATAATAAGCACAGAAAAAAGGCTCATCCTCATTAGTTATAGCAAACACAAATTATAGCCACAAGGAGACAGCACTTTATATCCCTAAAATGTCTAAAATGGAAAAGACTGACAATACCAAGTGCTGGCAAGAACACGGACCAAGTAGAACTCTCACCCACTGTTGGTGTAAGTGTCAACACAATCACTTTGTTCCAACAGTGTCAGTTGCTCATAAAGCTAAACATACATCTATTATATGATCCAGTCATTTGAACACTAAGTATTTACCCAAGAGTAGTGAAAACAGTGTCAGACTTTATTTTTCTGGGCTCCAAAATCACTGCAGATGGTGACTGCAGCCATGAAATTAAAAGACGCTTACTCCTTGGAAGGAAAGTTATGTCCAACCTAGACAGCATATTCAAAAGCAGAGACATTACTTTGCCAACAAAGGTCCGTCTAGTCAAGGCTATGGTTTTTCCAGTGGTCATGTATGGATGTGAGAGTTGGACTGTGAAGAAGGCTGAGCGCCGAAGAATTGATGCTTTTGAACTGTGGTGTTGGAGAAGACTCTTGAGAGTCCCTTGGACTGCAAGGAGATCCAACCAGTCCATTCTGAAGGAGATCAACCCTGGGATTTCTTTGGAAGGAATGATGCTAAAGCTGAAACTCCAGTACTTTGGCCACCTCATGCGAAGAGTTGACCCATTGGAAAAGACTCTGATGCTGGGAGGGATTGAGGGCAGGAGGAGAAGGGGATGACAGAGGATGAGATGGCTGGATGGCATCACTGACTTGATGGACGTGAGTCTGAGTGAACTCCGGGAGTTGGTGATGGACAGGGAGGCCTGGCATGCTGCGATTCATGGGGTCGCAAAGAATCAGACACGACTGAGCAACTGAACTGAACTGAGTGAAAACATATGTCCACATAAAGATTTTATACAAGCATGTTCATAGCAGCTTTATTTGGGGTAGCACCAAACTGAAGACAGTCCAACTATCCATTAACAGGTAAGCAGTTCAACAAATTGAGATATTACCATGCAATGGGACACAACCATTGATTAAAAAAAACAACAACAATAACAACTCCTAATAAACACAGCAATGTGGGTAAATCTCATGGACATTATGCTAAGCAGAAGTTGTATGCAGAAAAATATAGACTTACTATTCCTTACATATGAAGTTTTAGAACAGACTAAAATAATAATTGTGATGATTATTTTAAGGGGTAAGCAGTGAGGGGAGATTGACAGTAAAGGGGTACACGAAAATTTGGGGGAAGATGGAAATGTTTTATTATCTTAGTTGTGGCAATAATGGTAATGTGGGCACAGACTTTTGTCAAAGTCAACAGCTTTTATACTTAAATCAGAATGTATGAATTTTATTGAATGAAATGTATACCTCAATAAAAGTATAATTTTGTAAAAAAAAAAAATTAGTAAACCTGGAAATACAATTATAATACATATAGTGGATAGTAAGAACTATTTTTTCTGAAAATAAAAAGATCTCTTGAAGCACAGTGGTTAAAAATCTACCGGCCAGTATAGGGGACACAGGTTCCATCCCTGATCCAGGAAGATTCCACATGCTTTGGCATAACTAAGCCCACATGCCACAACTGTTGAAGCCCACACACCTAGAACCTGTGCTTCACAACAAGAGAAGTCATCTCAGTGAGAAACCTGTGCAGTTCAACAAAGAATAGCTCCCACTCTCAGCAACTAGAGAAAGCCCGCAGGCAGCAATGAAGATCCAGTGCAGTCAACAAATAACTAATTAACTAAAAAAGGAAAGTTCTTTTTAATCCCAGTAG
This sequence comes from Bos indicus x Bos taurus, assembly GCF_003369695.1. Lineage (NCBI taxonomy): Eukaryota > Metazoa > Chordata > Mammalia > Artiodactyla > Bovidae > Bos > Bos indicus x Bos taurus. The sequence goes on from NC_040085.1 coordinate 11,018,210, forward strand.
ATCATCTGGAAGTGGATGTGAACCAACAAATGAAAACAAGTCAATGAATTACAAATAAAATGTGAAAAGATGCTCAATCTTACTTATTAAAAACACATAAAATAACATTCATCATTTCTCATCCACTATATTTACCAATATTCACAAGATTTATAAAACAGTGTTTCTTGGGGTACATGGAACCCATGCTCGAATATACCTCATCATTTTTTTATGAAACTGATACATTTTTATAATGAGAAATTTCAAAAACAAACTCAGTTCATCCCCTCTTTGGTTCCAAATGACTTCATGACTCATCATTGCTTGTGAAAGTACACAGTCCTTAGCCTGGCAGCCAAACCCTCCATGCTCTGGATCAGTTTTACAGCATCAGCAGTATTTTTTGATGCACATTCCGTCACTGAATCTTTCCAACAGCCCTATGAATTTGGGTCCAGCTGGGCCACTTTGGACTCCCAGTACTTGGCCTAGCATCTGGCACACAGTGGGTGTTCAATAAATACTCAATATTCATCACTTCTACTACCTATGTCAAGGGTCATCTATCTCACCTTTATGATGTGCCTAACCTCTGTAAAATGTCTCAGGTGAAAGAGCAAGAAGACTGGGATGCAAAGCTGAAGTCATGGTCCCTCCTTGTGACTATGGAAATCAAAGAGTTCAGCTGTAGGATGTCTGGCCTCACAGTCACGCCACTCCACCCTTGCATCTGCGAAGTGTGGCCAGGATGCCAAGGACAGCACCAAGATGACCTGGGACGAGTGGGACAAGACTTCCAAGTTCATCTTGATTTCTTCCTTGAGTTCCTCTCATTGTCTCCCAATTCCCACACTCATCAGGACCTCAGGATGTTATCCTGGCATCACCTGTTCCCCCTTTCCTTATATATCAGGAGCCACCAGAATCTGTCTCCAAAGCCTGGTACCAAATCCAGGATCTAGAAGAAAGGGTGTTAACTAAAAATGATCCTTAACTAGGGGAATGAGTCCCCGCTGGTGGTGGTGGTGGGAGGTGGGATCTCTATGTGTAGAGAACTCCCTTCCTCCTATATCCCTGTGGACACAGGCTATATCTGATCACCACAGCTCACAGCACTGAGCACCAGGATTAAGTCAGGGGCACTGGCTGACTGAACAGTTGTCCCCACTTCTCACACTTTTCCCTGAGCACTAAGCCCAAAGCGATGGAAGAGAGGGCAAATCCTTCAGAGAGTGGAGGGCCTGTCCTCAGTCAAAGAGCTATGAGTTAACTGGCAGCTCTAGTAATCATACCACTGCATGATGTCCGCAATAGATTGAAGATGCCCCATTGGAAATCGTGTCCCGAGCTAGACTGGCTGCCAGCTTCTCCCAGACTCATCCGAATCTTCTTGGGGAGCTCTTCTGGGAATGCAAAGAAAAGAGGATGAAAGGGAGCATCAAGGAAGTTCCCCCACAAAGACAAGAGTCAGTCATTTCGGGCACTGGTGGTTTACAGACACTGAAATCTGGAGGCCCAGGAGGAAAACTTTTAATGCAAACATCTCTTTCAAATACCATCCAGGATTTTATTTAAAGAAACGATTCCTTCAGAAGTGTAAGTAGGGGGTTCCCAGGGTCTAGGACGCTTAAGGCCAATCAAAGAGGAGCCTCAGGCTGTAGGTTCAACAGAGAGACTCCAGAGGAAGGCATCCCTCAGAGAAGGAACAAGGCACTTGCATTGGGAGCTGGCACTGATTCAGCTGGAGAAAGCAAACAGCACAGCTCCAACCCTCCAGATGATGTCGAAACAGAGAGAAAGACACAGAGGACAAGTGCCTCCTCCTCTCTTGGAGTCTGTCCCCTCTGGCAACCTGCTTTCCCTTCCAAAGACCCCTGCACACACAAGAGGCCCCTGTGGGGGCTCCCACACCACAGCAGACCCTGGTGCCCGCTCTCTCCAGGCACCAGGCTACTGACCCTTGTTTTGTCATTCTGGGCTCACAATCATCTGTGAGGTAAAGACCATTACTGTCCTCATTGTTATGATCAGAAACCGGGCTCAGAGTGTTAAAGAAGTTTCTGAAGGTCATGTGCCCTGTGAGAGAGAAGACGTGAACCCAGATGTGTTCAGGTATGTTGGGTGCCATGTCGGTGGCTCAGATGGTTAAGAATCTTCCTGCAATGCAGGAGACCCAGGTTCAATCCCTGGATTGGGAAGATGCCCTGGAGAAGGGAATGGTTACCCACTCCAATATTCTTGCCTGGAGAATTCCATGGACAGAGGAGCCTGGCAGGCTATATAGTCCATGGGGTCTCAAAGAGTCGCACATGACTGAGAAACTAATGCACATGTGCACACACACACACAAACACACACACACGCTCTCCCAAGAATCATATCTGAGGGGATCTTGGGTGAAAGCTGGAGATCCCACAAGATTCATTCTGTTCAAGGGTACAAGTCAGGCTAACAACCCAGCTATACTCCAGCAAGGTTTGAGGGGCATAAAATCAACGTACTTGGAAAGCATGAAATGAGGTACTTAATTAAGTTGGCAACAGCAGCACAGAGCAGCATCATTTTTATTCTCCTATCAGCTTATTATGGGATGGGGTAAGGTGTTCTTTTCCAACAGAATTTTAGAAAAGTAACTTCCAATCTCAATTCTGCTCCCACTTGCTCTGTGCATGGCTTTGAGGCCCAAGAAGGAGATGAAACATAAGCTGGGCCTAGGAAGATGGCAGCATTTGGGGAGGATGGGATGGAGGGCAAGGTCTGGAGGTGGGCAGTCCCCTCCTCTGAGAGCAAGGGTCTCTATTTCCAGAAGAAGACAAGCTGTGCCTATAACACTGTCTGGAGTGTGATCATTTCTGCCAGGAGAGGCCCCCTTACTGGAGATGTTCACTGACTCCTGTTGAAGTAACACCTATTATGCTGATCCCAATGCACAAAGCTTGCCCATCATGTTCACCTCCCATCCTCAAGCCAAGCTGGTGTATAACAAAAAACTGTCACTGTGTATACAGCATTGATTCTATGTATAAAATAGATAGGGCTTCCCTGATGGCTCAAGTGGTAAAGAATCCACCTGTAATGCAGGAGACACAGGAGACTTGGGTTCGGTCCCTGGATTGGGAAGATCCCTTGGAGGAGGAAATGGAAACCCACTCCAGTATTCTTGCCAGGAAAATCCCATGGAAAGAGGAGCCTGGTGGACTATGGTCCATGGGATCTCAAAGAGACACGACTGAATCGACGGAGCACGTATGCATGCATAACATAGATAACTAATAAGAACCTGCTGTATCGCACAGGGAACTCTATTCAATGCTGTGGTGATCTAAATGGGAAGGAAATCCAGAAAAGAGGAGCTATATGTATACCTATAACTGATTCACTTTGCTGTACAGTAGGATCTAAAACAGTGCTATAAACAACTATACTCCAAGCAAAATTAATTTTAAAAAAAAAAGAAAAAAGAAAATATAAAAAAGTGGATATGTGGATATGTGTAACTGATTCACTTTGATGTACACCTGAAACGAACAAGTACAGCCTTGTAAATTAACCATATTCCAATGTAACTTTTTTTTTTTTAATTTTCCATCTGACTTTATTTTCAAATACACTTTCTTTAAAAAAAAAAAAAACCAATACACTTTCTGTGAAGATGACAAATATCAGTATTAGGAAATCCAATTATACAAAAAATACTACATCTAGTCTGGGGTAGATATATTTATTTTTGGTATAACTTTTTTAAATCTAAAAAAATGCTGTTCCCGTAGGGAGTGGTGGTTGTTTTATTAAATGGATCCAACTCAAAGAAAACCATTCATTTTGACAATACTCACATGGGGTGTTCCAGTAGGAAATAGTGCCTCCCCATCTGACAGACACCCCCAACATAGAGGGAGATGGCAGGGACCAAGCATCCCTGACAATTACAGTATGATATCAGGTCTCGGGAACTGCTTTACACTTTCAAGCAAGAACTAACTTGGATTCTCAGAGCAAACAAACATAAAAAAAAAAAATCATTCCCTCAACTTTGGGAACACACCCAGTCTCCCAGACCTTCCCTAATTTCTTCAAGAATGGTCTCTATGCCAACTTAAATATTGCATTTGGTTGGGAGAGGAGGACCCACAAGCCCAGAGTGGAAGTCAAATTATTCCACAAATACTGCCTACTTAAATAACGTTTTAAAAAAATATATCATGTTCAGTGGTGAAGAACTAGTAAATTATTGAATTCCCTGAAGCATCCTACAGGCTTTAAAGTAGCTCATGAAACCCCATAAAAGAACGTCATAAATAGTCGAAAAGGAATGCTGGGCTCCATGTCAGAATGCCTCTACGAGCCAACGCTAAACATCTTCATGTAATCTTTCCACTTAAACCAATGATTAAACAGATTAAACAGATGATTAAACAAATAAAGATTAATGGAACAAGTAAAGTAATCAAATCTGTATGGGTGTATAAACGAATGATTCCAGACAATATTAGAACAAATTGTCTAAAACTAATAGCGAATGCTTCAGTTCAGTCCCAACAGCTTTTGTTGGGCTCTCGCTTGGATGTAATCAAAACATTTGTTTAAACTAAGATGGATATGAGTCTCTAAGATGTCAGTTTCTTGAAAGGGAAAAATAAAACAAAAGCAATGTCTTCGGTAGGGAGGTCGGTATTGTCAGTAGGGCTGCACGCCTGAAGGGCTTGTGAACCTTGTGTCAGGGATATGTGGAAGCTTCACGTTGACCTGTTTTGTCAAAGAGGCTCTGCTCACATGATAAATATAAGTGAGTCAAAAGAAGGTGGATCTGAGAGGAAGAGAAGAAACTGTTCAAAATCCTCCAACTCTTTTGTTGTTGTTTAGTTGCTAAGTCATGTCCAACTCTTTGCAACCCCGTGGACTGGAGCACGCCAGGCTTCCCTGTCCTTCACTATCTCCTGGAGTTTGCGCAAACTCAACCATCTCATCCTCTGTCTCCCCCTTCTCCTCCTGCTCTCAGTATTTCCCATCCTCAGGGTCTTTTCCAACCAGTTGGTTCTTCATGTGAGGTGGCCAAAGTATTGGAGTTTCAGCTTCAGCACCAGCCCTTCCAGTGAATAACTCTTTAGAAGTGTCAAGTATTAGTTGCTCAGTCGTGTCTGACTCTGTGACTCCATGGACTGTAGCCCACCAGGCTCCTCTGTCCATGGGATTTCCCAGGCAAGAATACTGGAGTGGGTAGCCATTCCCTTCTCCAGGGGATCTTCCTGACAGGGATTGAACTCAGGTCTCCTGCATTGAAGGCAAATTTTTTACCATCTGAGCTATGAAATCTCTTTTCATTATCAATCACTGATATGCTAATTACAGCATTTGCTTATCTGTTCCTTCTTTCCTGGAGAGTAGGCCAACTATTCCCAATGCACTGTGGGAAAGAATAAAATGGAATTTCCTAGCAAGAATGCTCTATTTAGATTTTTTTTTCATTAATTAAAACTAGTGAGCTTCTTGCCCCTACTTAGAGTAGTTACTTGATTTCAGCCATACTGGCTGATTCAGGGGTTCTAATGTGCCACTCATTTGTAATTCCTAGCATAGGGAATCTAACTCCTTGTTAGTCCAAGTGTGGCCCTTACGTGGGAGCCCCAACCTGTTGCATCGGGATCTACATTTTAACATTTATCTCACGAAGGGTTTGAGAAGCACTGATATGTGTAGTTTGGACCCTGTGAAATTTCCTAGGCAAGTTGACAAATGGATGAAGAACAGGGAGGGCCATTTTCATTCTTGAAGGTAAAGCTTGTATAAAATGCTTTGAAAAAGTTGCTTTGGAAAGAGTTCCTCTGAAACAGGAGGGAAGGGGGCAGGGCATAGCCTTTAAAAGAATGACATAGCCGTAGGATATGATGAAAACTGATTAGAACAAACTAGGTTCAAGATGGTAGAATATTCAACTTCCAGTGGACACTGAGCCTCATCACACACTCATTGTAACACAGCAGCAAGCTGAATTACACACCCACCAGTGCCATGGCAGTTCCAAGGCCGACCATCAAAATGTGGCGATGGCCCATTTCCTGGAAATCTCTGCCCTTCCCCAAAACAGTTGGAATAATCCTCCCATTCATTAGCCTATGATCTTATCCAGTCCATTGAAACTAACCATGTGGTGTTTCGAAGCCACTCTCACCTTCTGAGATAGCCCATATTCTGTCTGTGGAGTGCATTTTCCTCTAAACAAATCCACTTCTTACCTTTCTCTTTTTCTCTCAATGAATTCTTTCTGCGATGAGACATCAAGAACCTGAGTTTCATTAAGTCCTGAAACTGGGTGTCTGATCTCAGTTAAAAGACCACGGATTCATGTCCCAATCTGAGCTGCATGGTTTCAATTGGGGCGTGGGTGGGTGACATCTGCTGCAAAGTTTCAGCCAGGACCACAGAGCCTATCACTGTAAGTAGATCTCACGTATGCCGTCCACTCAGCAGGGCCTGTCTACTGCCATGCCTGCTCCCGACATGCATTCAGTGTAACGGACAGCTAGGTGGAATGGCTGGATGGCAAGCAACAGAAATTAGACAAGTCTAAGCAAAAAAAAAAAAAAGTGAGTTATTTGCTCATTTGTTTTATATAAAAATACAGAGTGCCCTCCCCCGCAGACCCCACAGACAAGATGCTGCTTCAGGAAAACCTTGGGCTATAGTCTGGCAGCCCTCAGGACTCCCCCTTTCACCATTTTTCTGCTTCTCCCTGAGTCTCTACTTCATGCTTTCTGCAAACCAGCTCTCTCTGCCTACAGTGGCTGCACAGATCACAGCTGCCTGCCAGCAATACCCAGGGACACACAGTATTTCCAGCCACCTAGAGGCTTTGTCTCCGAGGCCAAATTACAAGTGCAAGGTGAGAGAACCTGAAATCTGTTTGGATGGTGACCACCTGATCTAATCAGCTAGGGGGTAAGAGTGCACAGAAGAGCCATGCCTGTGGGGAGCCCACTCCAGCGCATGGCTGGGTGAGGGAGACAGAGACACAGGGACACTTGTGTCCCTGAAGAAGGGAAGCCCAGCAGCTTGCCCAAGCTCACACAGTGCTGACGCCAGAGTCTGAACCCAGAGGTAGGCTATGACAGACCTCAGCCTGGATACCCAGCAGGCCCTGTGGGGCTCCTGGGCACAAGACTTCTGTGTCCCCCATTCCTTTGATTAAGGGAAACAGCCTCCTTTCAGCCTCCATGACCTTCTCCGGGTTCCAATGGGCAGATTCAAGCAGTTGTGAATCAGGAAAGGGAGAGGACATAAGACCAGGGAGAAACAATCAAGAGCACCCTTGGGGCAAGGTCCTGGCTTCCCATCAAGGAATATATGACCATATCTTTGAGCTATTTTGCAGATACTGAAATCCCCTCCAGAAGGGAGAACTTAATGATTAACAATGATATGCTGACCACAAGCATGTTGACACCAGACCAGTTGGACCTGAAGTTTGATGATGCTGACTAATACTTACCTCACCGACAACCCATCAGAAGAATGTCCATGAGCTGATCATGCTCTGTTTGAACAGTTACTATAAAAATTGTCACTGTCTTCCCCAAATGGGGACACATGGTTTTGAGAGCATGAGTCCATTGTGGCCCCCTCTGCCTGGCAAAGCAATAAAGCTCTCCTTTTCTGCTTCACCTGCAATTCTGTCTCCGAGATTTGACTAGGCACCAGTATCCAGAGAAGCTGAGTTTTCAGCATCAGCCTCCTCTACTTCCTCATTGACATCCTCCTGGATCCCGGCCCAGCTTGGGTCAGTGTTAGGCAAGCGAACCTTGTCATAAGCCACCTTCCCCTCTCTTCATGCTGGCCTCTCCCTTTCAACACCCAAACTCTGGTCTTCAATACTCATGGGATGGTCCCTCATGGCTCAGAAAACACCCCAGCACTGGGGTCCCCTAGCACTGACATCCTCAGACCCTGATCTCTGAAGGTGATTTGCTCCCTGATACAGGAAAGCAATCTGTGTGATGTTATGGATGCTAAAGTGATGACATGTCAGCCTTTGGAGTACCTCACTGGTGTTTTAAGAGAGGCCTCTTTGGAGATGGCTGCTGCTTCTGCTTAGTCGCTTCAGCAGTGCCCGACTCTATGTGACCCTATGGACTGCAGCCTGCCAGGCTCCTCTGCCCAGGGAATTCTCTAGGCAACACAGAGATAGCACCTGCTCTGAAAGGGGGAAGGTGCGGGGCTGTTACACTTTCTAGGGGAGATACTGGGAATGGAATTGCCTCTTAGGAGTTCCTATCATTCCCAAATCAAGTTATTGAAAGAGAAAGAGAGATCAAGATAGAGAAGGAGAGAGAGAAGCTTGTTAAAATGTGAGAAATGTGGGACTTCCCTGATGGTCCAGTGGTTAAGAATCTGCCTTCCAATGCAGAACCAAGTTTGGTCCCTGGTCAGGGAACTAAGATCCCGCATGCCTCTGAGCAACTAAGCCCCAGAGCCACAACTACTGAGCCCGCATGCTCTGGGCTGCATGTACCACAACCAGAGAGAGGCCCGTGTGCCACAGCAAAGAGCCCAAATGCTGCAACCAAGACCAGATGCAGCCAAAATAAATGAATGATTTTTTTAAGTGAGAAATGAGTTAAAAACATATAAGTCCAGCATGTCCTTGGTATGCTGGATCAGAATCCCAGGAGGTGGAACTGGGAAACCAGTATTTTTAGTGAGTCTCACTCCCCCACCCCACCCTCACAGATGATGGTCATGGCCAACCCAGATGAGCACTTGGGAACCACTCAAGTGGCCAAATGGGTTAGAGGAGGTACCTTGTTCTATGGTCAAGCAGCAAGTTGATGGTGGGCTTAAGAATGCTGGGTCTGTTGCCTTACATTCTAGTAAGTAGCTCCTAAAGCAGGGTCAGGTGCAAAGAAAAACCAAGGGGAAAAAAACCCAAGAGCAAAACAGAAAATAAACTTTCTTAGGCAGGAAGACGTGTCCAGAAATAACCAATAGAGAGACTTCAGTGTGAAGCTGGTAGCCTCACAGCAAGGATTCCAGAACCACCCTCTTCCCTGGGCCAGCCAGAGTCCTCCTCCCCACCCATCCCAGGGCACCAGCTCAAATGGGTCAGCCTGACATACTCCTGACCTGACATTAATACTAAATGCTAAGGAAAGGGAAAAGGCAAAGATTGCAGAGTCAAAGCATCTCATGTTCAACCCTTGGCTCTATGCTCTGGGTGAGCTGAGTATAAGCCCCACATCTGAGTATAATATCTCTACATCTCAGTTCTGAAGCCTCAGTGCCCCCAGAAGCAGATCCCAGGAAGCAGGCCCACAGGTCATTGAATTTGGAAGGAATGAAGGAACTGGAGAGAAGGACCAGCCAGTCAAACAAGCTGGAATCCTATATCATGCTTACTGTGCTAAGTCTCTTCAGTCAAGTCCTATTCTGTGCAACCCCATGGACTGCAGCCCACCAGGCTCCTCTGTCCATGGGATTCTCCAGGCAAGAATACTGGAGTGGGTTGCCATGCCCTTCTCTAGGGATCTTCTTGACCCAGGGATCAAACCCGTGTCGTGTTTCCGGCACTGGCAGGCGAATTCTTTACCACTTGTGCCACCTGCGGAGCCCTGGAATCCCATATAATCCTGTATAGTCCCATATTATTGTCAGCCACTGCTGGGTGACCTTCTGAGCAGCCTTATGAAATATGTCGTACAACTGTTGCCCTGGGGAAAGGACAGAGAGAATCTTCCTCCCCTGGCTTCTACTCCTCGCGGGTCAAGGGCAGCTCCATGGCTGCCTTCCTGCACACTGGCTTCCTGGACGCCTCATGCTTTAGCATCACAGAAGGCCCAGGGTAGGAGGTGAGAGTTCCAGAGCCAAGCTGGTAAAAACCTACTCAGAATTAATCATCACAGTGCTTGGAGCAAGATGAAGACAAAGATCTTCAATGACACCAAAAAGTATAGATTGATAGAGTTCCCCAGAGGGTTGTTACAGGAATTACAGGATAAGAGCAGTGTTTCAGCCTGGAATCTGAACTGCAAGCAACAGACACCAGCTTTGGTTACCACAAGCAGAAAGGACCCTCCGAGTTCACAGGAATCTGAAGAATAAGACTTGGAAAGTGGGAGAAAATACTAAGGTAGATGCAGATGAGCAAAGTGCAGGAGGCACAATCAGCTCTTTGCAAGGACAGGCTGCCTAGGGTACTTGCCCCACAGCCATGGCCACTGGGCTCCGTCATGAGTCCGTTCAAATGGTCCCTTTGTCTTTGATAATTTGCTCATTATTCAGAGTCCAGATAGGAACAGCTGACTGATGAGATCCGAGCCACCATCTAACCTTAAATATTCCAGGATGACTAGGGAGGCAGCATTTTGCCCTATTTGCTTTCCTAAAGATACAACTGTGCCTTCCACCAAGCCTTCCCCAGAGGAATCTGGGATCAGGCACCCCAAAGAATGAAAACCAACCCACCACCTACCATGTGGGAAGTGTTCCCAATGTACAAGCTGACACTTGGTAGATGCTAAATGAATAGCAGTTAATGGTGTGTGATGAAGTTGTCATTCTGACTCTCTGTACACCGTGCTGAAGTCCATCCCATTCTCATACCTCAGGTGACTGACCAGTGGATTTCTAAAAGGAACAGCAGCCCTCATTAAAGCAAAGCTAAAGCCCCCTAGGGGAGACTCCCTATGGGAAAGGGTGGCTGTGCTGACAATTTCTCAGCTGTTTTCACTCAGTTTTTCCTCCCTGCAGGATTCACTTTGATTTCGGCAGCCCAGGGAGATGTCGAGTCTCCCTCAGAAGTCTTTGATCCACTCAAGCCCTGGAGAGTTTGAGGCTTTAGGCTTTGTGTTAAAGAGGGAGGCACTGGGGACTTCCCAGTGGTTCAGATCCAGCGCTTCCATTGCAGGGGGTGTGGGTTCAATCCTTGGTTGAGGAACTAAGATCCCACATGCCATGTCCTGTGGCCAAGAAACAAAAAAAGAAATCTCTCTCTCTCTCTCTCTAGTTCCTTTATTAAGAAAAAGAAAGAGGGAGGTACTGCTGTACACCATCATGGCGTGGGTCAGTTCAGTTCAGTCACTCAGTCGTGTCCAACTCTTTGCTACCCCATGGCCTGCAGGTCGCCAGGCTTCCCTGTCCATCACCAACTCTCGGAGCTTGCTCAAACTCATGTCCATCGAGTCGATGATCCCATCCAACCATCTCATCATTCTCCCCTTCTCCTCCAGCCTTCAATCTTTCCCAGCATCAGGTTCTTTTCCAATGAGTCAGTTCTTCACATCAGGTGGCCAAAGTATTGGAGTTTCAGCTTCAGCATCAGTCCTTCCAATGAATATTCAGGACTGATTTTCTTTAGGATGGACTGGTTGGATCTCCTTGCAGTCCAAGGGACTCTCAAGAGTCTTCTCCAACATCACAGTTCAAAAGCATCAATTCTTCCATACTCAGCTTTTTTTGCAGTCCAACTCTCACGTCGATACATGACTACTGGAAAAACCATAGCTTTGATTAGATGGACCTTTGTCAGTAAAGTAATGTCTCTGCTTTTTAATATACTGTCTAGGTTGGTCATCGGAGAAGGCAATGGCAACCCACTCCAGTACTCTTGCCTGGAAAATCCCATGGACGGAGGGGCCTGGGAGGCTGCAGTCCATGGGGTCACTAGGAGTCGGACACGACTGAGCGACTTCTCTTTCACTTTTCACTTTCATGCATTGGAGAAGGAAATGGCAACCCACTCCAGTGTTCTTGCCTGGAGAATCCCAGGGACGGAGAGCCTGGTGGGCTGCCATCTATGGGGTCGCACAAAGTCAGATACGACTGAAGTGACTTAGCAGCAGCAGCAGCAGGTTGGTCATAGCTTTTCTTCCAAGGAGCAAGCATCTTTTAATTTCATAGCTTCAGTCACTATCTGCAGTCATTTTGGAGCCCAAGAAAATGAAGTCTCTCACTGCTTCCATTGTTTCCCCGTCTATTTGCCATGGAGTGATGGGACCAGATGCCATGATCTTAGTTTTTTGAATGTTGAGCTTTAAGCCAATTTTTTCACTCTCTTCTTTCACTTTCATCGAGAGGCTCTTTAGTTTTTCTTCACTTTCTGCCATAAGGATGGTGTCATCTACATATCTGAGGTTATTGATATTTCTCCAGGCTATCTTAATTCCAGCTTGTGCTTCATCCAGCCCAGCATTTTGTATGATGTACTCTGCATGTAAGTTGAATAAGCAGGGTGAAAATATATAGCCTTGACATACTCCTTTCCTGATTTGGAACCAGTCTGTTGTTCCATGTCTGGTTCTAACTGTTGCTTCTTGACCTGCATACAGATTTCTCATGAGGAAGGTAAGGTAGTCCATTGTTCTATCTCTTGAAGAATTTTCCACAGTTTGTTCTGATCTACACAGTCAAAGGCTTTGGCATAGTCAATAAAACAGAAGTAGATGTTCTTCTGGAATTCTCTTGCTTTTTCAATGATCCAGCAGATGTTGGCAATTTGATCTCTGGTTCCTCTGCCTTTTCTAAATCCAGCTTGAACATTTGCAAGTTCACAGTTCATGTGTAGTTGAAGCCTGCCTTAGAAAATTTTGAGCATTACTTTGCTAGAGTGTGAGATGAGTGCAATTGTATGGTAGTTTGAATATTCTTTGGCATTGCCCTTCTTTGGGATTGGAATGAAAACTGACCTTTTCCAGTCTGTGGCCACTGCTGAGTTTTCCAAACTTGCTGGCATATTGAGTGCAGCACTTTCACAGCATCATCTTTTAGGATTTGAAATAGCTCAACTGGAATTTTATCACCTCAGGTGGCTTTGTTTGTAGTGATGCTTCCTAAAGCCCACTTGACTTTGCATTCCAGGATGTCTGGCTTTAGGTGAATGATCACACCATCGTGGTTATCTGGATCATGACGTTCTTTTCTGAATAGTTTTTCTGTGTATTTTTGCCATCTCTTCTTAATATCTTCTGCTTCTGTTAGGTCCACACCATTTCTGTCCTTTATTGTGCCCATCTTTGCATGATATGTTCCCTTGGTATCTCTAATTTTCTTGAAGAGATCTCTAGTCTTTCCCAAATGGTATGGTACCCTGTGAGTATTGGCAGGGAGTCTAGAGAGTTTCCTTATTGGATGAGGATGCCGAGTTCAGAAAAGTTGGTCCAACATCACACAACTAGTGAACAGCAGGCAAGGACACGATTTAATTGCAAAATCCCCTCTCCTCTTTTCTTTGCATGGGTCAGCTACCTGGCCCTACCTCAACATAATGCTTTAACCCAATCACATCTCGAGAAATTGCCTTTAAAAAGGCTCACTAGACACAGGAACGGGCAGAGCCGTACGTCACCCCATCACTCACTCCTGAGTAACAGCCCTTTCCTCTCTATAGGCATAAGGTTGATGACACAATACTTCAAGAGATGATTGCATGCATGCTAAGTCACTTCAGTCATGTCTCATTCTTTGCAACCCTATGAACTGTGTAGCCCACCAGGCTTCTCTGTCTGTGGGATTCTCCAGGCAAGAATACTGAAGTGGGTTGCCATTTCCTCCTCCAGGGGATCTTCCTGACCCAGATCAAACCCTTGTCTCTTACATCTCCTGCATTGGCAGGGGGGTTCTTTACCATTAGTGCCACCTGGGAGGCCCCAAGAGATTGTTACAAAGAGCCAGTTCAAAGCCCATGAAGCTCTCCAAATGTGTTAAGACAAAGATTTCTCATCTGGACACAAAACCAAGTCCTTCGGGAAAGAATTTAGGAAGCTGTTAAGTTCAGTTACCTTGTTTTGACAAGGAAGAGAAAGCCAGAGATGGATAGTGACCTTCTCAAGCTCACACAGCCAGTCCGTGGCAGATCCAGGCCTAGAGTTTAAAGCTGATTGTCCAGGATTGGTGACCCTCCCATTCCACAGTGCTGGAGAACATTTCCAGAGCCAAATCACTCGGCGGTTTTGTCATCTCTGGTAAAGCCCTTTGGCCAACTCTCACCCTTCCTTTGTCTTCAAAAACAGCATCCTTCTAGTCCCCTTTGCAATTGTCCACTGGCTGTCCTAAAATTACTGCAGTCTCATTTGCTTATTTTAGCTACAGTGGGTCTGAAATTTACACTCAGCTTGTGTGAGCTTCTCAAAGCCAGAATCAACCCCCACACACGCTTGTCTTTGAGTGTAGGCCACGAAGTGCAGGCCAGTTATGGCCAAAAAAATCAAGGAGGAAAGGATTTAGTGAGCTTCTGCCCTCTCTACATTTCCTGGGTCACTAGAGAAGCTACTTCCATTAAGAATTCTCACTCGTCTGTAACACAAGAAATAAATCAGATGCTCAACCGAACCACACTGCCAGGGTGGCCTCCCCACCAAGTGTCAAGGAGTTGGCACTGTGGGCACCAACATTTATAGATCAGGTCAAGCAATGACACATTAAGGATGTTCTAAGAAACAGAGGTCTTCACATGCTTGACATCAACAGGGGAGGATGAAAGAAATGGAGTGCTGGGGATCTGCAGAAACTTTCCAGCAGCCGAAAGGACCTGGAGGGCAGCATGGGAGGCAAATAGGAACTCCCAGGGGATTTTTAACACCCATCCCATTACCCACTAGTCCCTCCAATTTGCAGTGGTTGTTTGAATTGTACTGTTTCAGCAAACAGCATACCTCCCAGCTTCAATCCATCTTCGTATTCCTACAGCACCTAGCACACAGCAGGTACCCAGTAGCTGCCTGCTGTATGCTCAGTCATGTGACCCCATGGACTGCAGCCACCAGGCTCCTCCTGTCCTGGGATTTCCCAGGCAAGAACACTGGAGTGGGTTGCCACTTCCTTCTCCAGGGGATCTTCCCAAGCCAGGGATTAAACCCGCATCTTTTGCATCCCCTGTATTGGTAGGCAGATTCTTTACCACTGGCGCCACCTGGGAAGCCCCAGCTCCCTGCTGAAGGACTTATTTCATGCGGTTAATGGCATAAGGCACTTTACAAAATAAAGTGAAACACATTTTGCTCACAGAACAGAGTTGTCCCCAGCCAGGGAACACTTAGAGTGACCGAGCAGACACCAGTGAGTGACAGGGCGTGCTAAAGGGGGTCACCAGGCTCCCACCTTCGAGAGCAGACAATCTGGCAGAGGACACAAGTGGCACACACACACGTGGTTTGGCTGATGCTTTTCATTTTTAACGTACTTCCTCTTTTGCCTGCTTGGAGGGTGACCTTCCCGTCCATCCCAGGGAACCATCTGCCCGGAAGCAGATTAGCCTTTGTTTCAAAAGGGATGCAGAAAGAAAGATTGAGGCAATTTTCAGTTATTGACACACAAAATAGGATTATACACTGGGGCAATAGTTTTGTAAGCCAAGCTATTGTCTCAGAGAGGATTTCTAAATTCCTTTTTAGCCTCCGTGAGCATACCAACTGCCCCAGAATCCCCCTAATGAGTGGACAGATCCTGGGACCTATTTGCCATTAAGGTTCAGCAAAGATTTGGAGTTAGAAAGGGAGAAGCTATGATGAGTGGAGGCCCTCAGTGTCCCCTGCCACACACACACACACACACACACACTACATGGCCCACTGCAGCAGGGAGGGTGAATCCCTCAGCAGGGAGTAGACCACAGGGCCAGTGGGCTGGACACAGATCTGGCTGTCCCTCCCCCTCCCCCAACAGGACTGCATCCCACGAGAGGTAAAGAGAGACTGAGTCAGCCAAGGGTGTCCTTGGGACCCGGCCAAGGCCAAGCTAAGGCCTTCCCTTGCCACTGGCTCTAGCAATGAATGCCCCCAGGCAGACAAAGCAGGGAGCACAGAGGAAATTCTTCCTAAGGACTTGGACTCAACCCTCACCTCCACACAGTTTTTTTTTTTTTAACTTTACAATATTGTATTGGTTTTGCCATATATCAAAATGAATGCACCACAGGTATACATGTGTTCCCCATCCTGAACCCTCCTCCCTCCTCCCTCCCTATACCATCCCTCTGGGTCATTAAGATTTTATAAATCCCTCTCTATATATACACCTGGACCCCATCTTAGCAAGTGCAACAGCTAAGTATTTTTATTCACATGGGTAAAAATGTTCCTAATGAAACTGTTTAAAATGATCAAAGCCAACTATATTCAATCATATTAGACAATTAGTTAAATTTTCTTTTCCCACTGTTCAAGATTGGGAGGGAAGTCTGGTTAGGTATGGGGGAAAAAAACTAGTTATATTTTATTTGCAAATATTAATTGTGTGAATAATCAGATCAGCCATATATACATCTCCTATATAAGGCAGAGTGTGATTATAGCCAAATGAATGGAAAGATAGGAAGCTAGTGAAAATCCAGAGAACCAGTCAAGGATAGGATGGGCATTTTTTGTTTCTCTCTAACCAACTCCCCTTTCTCACTTCCTCCAGTCATCCTGCTTTTCCTTGAAGGACTGTACCTCCCCCAGTCCACATGGTCAAGGTGAGGTTATCAGTCACAGCCCCCCTGCTCCAATCAAGGCTTAGACAGATGCTCCTCTGACCAATAAGAGAAGTGTTTATCAACTTGAATGCAGTGATTGGTACAGGATAAATACCCCTCTCACCAATCAGAGAAATACCTCTTGATATGAACACAGTGATTGGTTCGGGATGGATACTGATCCATGGAGGACCAATCAGTCTTCTCTGTTCTTTCATATAAAGATGCTGGAAAGAGTGGGGTTGGGAGGAGAGTACATTTTGCTTTTAAATTTCTAGCCATAAAGAACCAAACTTGGGGCTGCTAGGGAGAGTGCATACTTTTTTCTTTTTTTTTTTTTTTAATCCCATATGAGGAAGAGCCCTGACATACAGAAGGAAACAAAGAAAAGAGATGGATAGGGAGAGGCAAAGTTCCAAATACACAAATTGTATCCTGGATCCATCTGTGTCTAAAGTTAACCTTAGATTTCAGAGTGACATGAATCACTAGTTTCCATTTTTTTCTCCTCAAGCTAGTTTGAGATGAATTTCTTATCATTACCATCAAAAGAGAAGACTATTCATACAGAAATGCCAAGAAAGTTACCTGGAACAGTTAGGTCTAAAGCTAACTCTTGGAAAATGGGAAGTCTCTTTGAAGTCTATTTGCTTAATTTTTTTGTTAACACAGATAGAGAACAGAGAAGTTAGAAGAGAGAAAAATGAATGCAGGTACCAGCAGTGGTGGGCAGTGTGTGCAGTACTGGGGAAGACTCAGAGGGCAGAGGGAGCAGTGGGACTAGGGTCAGAGGTTAGGCTGGGCCCAAACTATCCAGATGCTGAATAGCAAAAAGAGGAGTCTTCTTTTTTCCTACAAGCAGTGGAGGTCCATAAACAGTATTTGAGCAGAATATGGCAAAACAGAAACAGTCTCTTGGGAGGATGGCTCTGACCTTGAAGCTAGAGATCTCATCCAAAGGAAGCTACAGCTCCCTGGTGGTCATCCCCATGCATTTTTATGTCAGTGGCTATAATCACAGTCAGAATGAGCGTTCTATGAGAGACCTTAAGGAGCATGGAGTCCCAATGCAACTTTTACAGAAGAGGATATGGAGGCCCAGAGAGGGTACATGTTTTGCTTAATGAGATCATCATTAAGCAAGTCAGTGGTAAAAACCTAGACTAAGGTCTGAATCCCCACATGCCTAGATTGTGAAAGAAATGGTCAAGTGTCTCTATGCAGTTTTTCTCCTAGGCCAGTTAGGAGACTTGACACTTACATCAGTTTTCCATTGTTGCATAACAAATTAGTACCAACATGGTACTAATAACTTCCAAATGCATGCATATATTAGCTCAGGGTTCTGTAGGTCAGAAGTCTGGCACAGCATGACTGAGTTCTCTGCTCAAGATATGACACAGCCACAATCAGGTATCGGTCAGGCTGAGTTCTCATCCAGAGGTGCTGAGGAAAAGTCTACTTTCAAGCCCATTCTTGTTGGCAGAATCCAATTGCTTGTGGTTGTAGGACTGAGGATACTGCTTTCTGTCTGGCTGTCACAGGAGAGCTGTTCTCAGCTTCTAAATCTCACCCCAATTTCTTGCTATGTGGCCCCTCCATTTTTAAGCTGTAAATGGTGTGTTGAATCCTTTCCGTGCTTCAAATTTCTGACTTTCTCTTCTGCAACCAACTGGAGGGAACCTCTCTACTTTTAAAGGGAGATTAAATGAAATGAGAAATTAATTAAATGAGATTAAATGACCTGCAATTAGGTCAGCCCCACCCAATTATCTCTATTTTAAGGCCAACTGATTAGAGATCTTCATTCCATCTGCAAAACCCCTTCATAGCATTACTAAGATTAGAGGCTGATTGAGAGGAGTTATGAGTCCTGGGCTTCCCAGGTGCTGCTAGAGGTAAAGAACATGCCTACCAATGCAGGAGACTTAAGCGACTCAGGGTCAATCCCAGGATTGGGAAGGTCCCCTGGAGGAGGGTATGGCAACCTACTCCAATAGTCTTGCCTGGAGAATCCCATGGACAGAGGAGCCTGGTGCCCATAGGGTCACAAAGAGTCGACACAACTGAAGTGATTTAGCGCACACACACGCACATGTGTCCAGTAGCCATGTAGCCATGTCACACTACGCATGTGTGCTCAGTCGTCCTAACTCTTGGTGATCCCACGGACTATAGCCCACCGGGCTCCTCTGCTCATGGAGTTTTCCAGGGAAGAATACTGGAGCAAGTTGCCATTTCCTCCTCCAGGGGGATCTTCCTAACCCAGGGACTGAACCCATGTCTCTTACATCTCCTGCGTTGCAGGCAGATTCTTTACCACTGTGCCACCTGTCTAGGGGGTTATCTCAGAATTTTATCCCCACAGTACCGTAGTGCCTCCTGGAATGGACGACTCATGAGGGGAGTCCGACAGCTTATTTCACTGAATTGGAGTGTGTGTGTGTGTGTGTGTGCATGTGTGTGTGTTGGGAAGGTACATAAATACACACAAGACAAACCCACCATCTCAAATAAGAAAACAAAGTTTAAGGTCAAAGCAAGAAGAACAGCCCACCCTACATCTGTGTGGTACACCTGCGCTGTTCAGTGGCCTCTCCTCATAACTGACGACACTGTAACCCATTCAGGTGTGCCTGTAAAATTCAGTGTAGCCACTAGCAATTCCTTGAGAGCTCCCCCATTTGTTATTTCTGGAACCTCAATGTCCTACTATCTCTGGCATGGCCGCCTCCACCCCACTCTTGCAATCAACCCATGAACCTCAAAAGAGCCGCACTATCCCTCACTCTCTTGGGCCAGCCTGCTTTGGTTTCTGGACAGCCTGGAAAAGCCATCAGAGTAGTGGTCTGTGCACTTGGCCTGTCATTAGGCTGCAGCAATAGGTGGCTCAACATCCGGGTCACTGGCCTGGGTCATCTGCCAGGGACCCAGGAGGTTCACCCTGGGTCCCATCCAGCCCACCCAAGCACCTTTATGTCAACAGATTTGTCCACGAGCCATGTGGTTGGTCTTCAAAAAGTGGTTGGCACTTAGCTCATTTAATCAGTTCCTTTGCAGAGAGCTTGGAAGAGCTGAGAGGGAAAATCTGCTCAAATAGAGAAATCCAGAGGGAAACAAGGTAGAAGGGAGAAGACACTGGTGTTCTAATTCTGGCCTCTGACTTCACTCCCTTGCCCTTTGGAGCACCCCACTGCCCACCCCCGGGAATCTCAGAGCGCCTGATGGGCCCCACAGCAGGAGCCCCGCTGTCTAGGAGAAGCAGCAACTGCCACACCGCCTTGTGCTCCAGCAGAGCCTGACTCTGATCCTCCCAAGCTCCAGCAGTCGGCTCAGCTCCGAGCAGTTTGTTTTTTGAAAAGTCTCATAAATTTCCAAGAAACTTCTCCAGACAACTGTCACGAGGCTGCACCTGCCAAACAAACACAAACAGAGCTCTCCTCCACCAGATTAGTTACTTAATTAAGAAGAGAAAGAGACAAGGCACATAATGTGGAGATAATTACCCGTCTTGCCAAGTCTCCGAGTGTAGCGTGGCACACGCCGGCAAATTGCAGCACTGCCGCTAATGCATATTCATCCAAAGTTGTAACTGCTGTGAACATTTTCCACACAGACAGCAATATGTTCAACCAACAATCTGAGCTCTCTCTCGGATTCCAGCATCTTCCCACACCCTTCCCCTGCCTTCCCCGGCTCCTTCCTTGTCTCTCTGTGAAGGAATTTGCTAAACAAAGCAAATAGCAAACAAGTTACAAGCAAATGTGATCAAAACCCTCTCCAGGGAGGCTGCTGGGAACAATCAATTCTGGACCCCAAAACGAAGTGTTTGGATTTTTTTTCCCCTAACCTACTGACTCATTTCATTTAATCTCATGTAATTGAATGATAAGGATTTATTGAGGGTTTGTGTGCCCACCAAGTGCTGTGGGGGCACAGAGATGAGTATGAGGAGGTCTCAGCCTAGAAGGCTCACAGTCCGTGGAGAGAGGAGCTCTCCTCTGTGAACTAGGTAGGGTGGGCATTATGTCAATCCTACTTGACAGATGAAAACACAAGACCAAAGAGATTATCCCTACTGCTAAAACAACATAGTAACTACATAGGTGCTATGGACCTTGAACCAATATTGTATGGTGTGTGTTTAGTCGCTCAATTGTGTTTGACTTTTTGCAACCCTTCGTACTCTAGGCCACCAGGCTCCTCTGTCCATGGGATTTTTCAGGCAAGAATACTGGAGTGGGTTGCCATTTCCTCCTCCAGGGGATCTTCCTAATCTAGGGTTTGCAGTTATGTCTCCTGAATTGCAGGAGGATTCTTTACCCATCATACCTGTATTATCTGACTCCAAATCCTATGTACAAGGCAAACAAGGGGAAATTCTGTCTTGGAGACAAAGGAGGACAGAATAAAAATCAGAACCTGGGAAGGCCCAGGAGATGGCAGGGGGAGGGGGTGTGTCTGCTCCCAGCTTTGTCACTTACTAATTCTACTACCTCTGTCAAGTCACTGAACCACAAAGTTACCAATTTTCTCATAAATAAAATATAGATGGGACTTCCCTGGTGGTTCAGTGGTTAAGAATCTGCCTTGCAATGCAGAGAACTAAGATCCCATATTCTGGGGAGCAGCTAAGCCAGAAAGAAAGACAGTGAGATCAAAGAAATAGAAATGCTGGTAAGACTAAGTAAAATCAGAATCCTAAAACTGCTCCCTGGGATAGTGCCTGGATAGTGCTTGAAAAGACAAGCAGAGCAAAATGGAAGAACACGAAGAGAGAGGCAGGAAGTAAGATGGGAACCTCACGCAGGAGATGTTATTTAAGTGTGGCTTAATATATAGCAAGACATTCTCAGAAAGAAATGGAAGCCAGGACATTTCAAGTGCAGATAAATTCAGGATAACATTGAGGAGATAGAGTCAGAACCTGGGATGGAGTGAAGAGGAGATCAGGAGGGAAGGTTAGGAAGCCCCGGGTGCTATGGGGCCTCGAATGCCAGGGTGAGACATACACACAAAGGCATTTGGAATATAGTTTGAAAAGTGGTGCTAAGTTTAACAATTGGCAGTCAGGCCTTTGAAGAAGAAAGTCCATGAGGAATCCAATACATCCAGAGAAGAAAGAATTTGGCCTGTTTCCAGAACATGCTCAAGTGGTCGGGAAATTGACAATGTTTGACAATGTTGTCAATTTTGTTTGAAAGTACATCCTTATCTGATATCCTGCTCTCTCTACTCAGCCTTCTTCGCCCTAGGCCACCCAAGAGAGCCCATGAGAAACCATATGCAGTGTATTTTAAAAAATGAATAAATTAACTCACTTCAAAGAAACTCTAAACTGCCTTTATCATTTCAGGTTAGGCCCTGAGAACCTCAAAGGATATTTAACAGATGACGATGGTCGACCTCCTTGGTATAATCAAAAAGCTCAAGACATAATATTTACTAACCCTGCTTCTCTTTTACTCTATAAACCTCTTTAAACCAAAGATAACAAATAGGTTTCAACTGGGATGCCAGATCCAATTCACTGGAGCTGCCTGGAGTACAGGGTGGTGAAGCACCGTGAGGACACTTTTGATTCAGAGGGAAACCGTGCCATGATTGATTAGTGATGCCTGTCAAGGACATGGTACAGAGGAGTGGCTGCTTAGATATTTGCATCCCTGGCAGTGGTCCCTGGGCTTTGGGCTAGTTTAAGCCTTCATGGAGTCTTGGATTATTTTTCCCATTCTGAAAGGAGTAGAGAGCAGGCAAGAGCAACAGAAGCTACCAGATACGGAACTCTTATAGTCTTAGAATGCAGGGGAAGTTGTTTTCTTCTCTAATTGCCCTTCCATGGCTAAGGGTGAGGAGCAGTCTATTACAATGGTTCTCAATCTGGGATGGGGTGAAGAGGGGGATCAGGGGGGAAGGTTAGATTGGGGCCAGGTGCTATGGAGCCTTGAATGCCAGATTATTCCCTGTGCATCAGAATAACCCAAGAGCTTTTGAAACGATGCAGTGGCCCCACAGAGATTTGGTTTCAGTTGGTCCAGGGTGGGTTCAGGTGTCAGCATTATTCAAAGCTCCCCAGGTGTTTCTGATGTACAGTCAAGGCAGGCACCTTTGTGCCAACTGTAAGCCCAACTGAGGAAGCAGCATGACTTAGGCCCTGACTTAGGCCCCACCGTGAATTTTCTGTTCCTTGGGACTTCCCTGGTGGTCCAGTGGTTAAGAATCTGCCCTGCAATGCAGGGGAAGTGAGTTCCATCCCTGTTTGGGAAACGAAGCCCCCTCATGCCGTGGAGCAACTAAGCCCCTGTGCTATAACTACTGAGCCCACGCACCACATCTTGAGAGTCACAACAAAAGATCCCGCATGCCACAATTAAGACCTGATGCAGACAAATAAATAAATATATATATTTTTTAAAGTTCCTGTTCCTTGAAGACCATGTGAAGGTTCTAGTCCTCTCCTGGGAGGTGCAGGAAGCTCAGTTGGTGACATGAGGCCAAGATACAAGGATATGAGACTTGTGGGGCGAGTACTCGTTCTGTCGGTATTAGATTTCACAGAGACGGGTCTGAGCCAGGCCTGGGGTCAATGGGCAGACTTTGGATAGATGGACTAACACGCATAGGATGAAGTATGGGGTCACAGAACGCGGACAGCAGCTGGAGCAAGCTGGAGCAGAGGCTCTGGAGGGGGAACATGGGGGAGGGAACCACAGTCGTCCTGGGACCAGGGCCACGTGGCCTGAGAAGAGCTTGCTAAGAACTGAGGTCGTGAACCTGCCAGGTCCTGCCAGGTGTGAGCTCTATCCAGACTTTCTGCCTGCCAAGTCTTTCTTCTGGGAGCCCCACCTCTAGCCAGCTTCTGGCCCCGGTCACTGCTTTCTCCGTTTGTATTTCCTATTCAAACGAGTTACTCAAAACCAAATTTTCCTTCTGGCCACAACGTCTTTCAATATAGTCTAATTCCAAAACTAGGCTTTCAGAGTGGACTTAAAGAGCCTGCCCGTGAGAGTTTACTGGGGCCTCCTCCTTCCAGATGGAACAGTGGTCTCCCTTGGCTGGCGTCTCTGCCTGAGCCCCAAGAATCCTCCCCACCAGCGTGCACTCCAGGGACTGCCAAGAGCCTGTTGTTTCAACTTGGCACCTGCCCATGTTGCTTCTCTTGTCCCTTCCTGTCTCCCACCTGTTCACAGGGACTTCTAAATTAGTCATCTGTTGTCAAGGAAACGTTCTGTTTCCTCTGAGGTGTGAAGCCTGAGGGACTCAGTTATGGGGGAGGGAAAAGTGATTTACCGGGGCTGGCGTGGAGCCTACATTCATCAATACCTGGGTGGCAAAGGCTAGAATTCTCTGGAAAGGTGTGGTCCTCCTACTCCCGGCATTAGCATCAATGGGAAGGTTTGTTAAGACGCAGATTCCTGGCCCCACTCTGACTTCCTAAGTCACCACCTCTGACAGTGGGTCTTGGAACTGCTTATGGTGTCAAGAGACTCATGGTGGGAGCAGAGTCTGGAGGTCAGAAAAGAGCATCTCCGGCTTGGCCAGTGTGCAAAAAGCTTCGGAGGACTGTGGCATTTCCTCGAACTTGACCACATTTGGCTGTTTCTAAAAATTATGTCTTTATCACTTGATATTTGTAGAACTCTGTGTGTGTGTCCCAGAGCTGAACACAGAGGTGGAGAGGAAGAGACTCAAGGATTAAATAATAGAGAAAACCAGAACTGTGCTTTGGAATATTTCCTTTGTGCCCTGTTAAGCAACTTCCTAGTTCCTAGCAAATCCTATGAGCTCTCCCAGTGAAAAGTGCATTCCCAACTTGTTCAAGAGAACTCAGCATTTAATTAGATCTCCATTCCTGATTGAAACAGAACTAAAAGCACAGCAAAGGTCAGAACACTTTTGTGCTGGAATCAGACACGCACAGCTTTGCCTGCTCCCCAGAGATCCACAGAAACTATTCCCCATGGTCAGAGAGGCCAGAGGCTCCCTCTCTATGTATCTGGTGACCATTGCCACTCAGCCCTGTGACGTACTAGAAACTGCTTTGAAAGCTGTGAAGTCCTATTCAAGTACGGGAAATGTTATAGGTGTTTGCTCTCCCCTCTAATACTGCTCAAGCATCTGCTGCAAGTCTGCAGCTTCACCGTACTGAAATAGGAGGGAAGCCGGTAGGGCACAACCCTTGAAAGAATGACATCACCCAAGGACATGACACGAACTGGAACCAAACAGGTCCAAAATGGCTGACAGGTCCACTTCTGCTAGAACTTGAACCTCAGTGTACACTCACTGTAACACATCCACAAGCTAAATGACACACCCAGAGGTGCCCAAACAGTTTCAAGTGAAGTGAAACTGTTAGTCTCTAGCTGTGTCCAACTCTTTTGTGACCCCACGGACTATAGCCTGCCAGGCTCCTCTGTGCATGGAATTCTCCAGACAAGAATACTGGAGTGAGTAGCCATTCCCTTCTCCAGGGCGTCTTCCTGACCCAGGGATCGAACCCAGGTCTACCCACAGATACTTTACCGTCTGAGCCACCCGGGGAAACCTTGTGGTCACCCATAAAGACCGCAAAGTAGGTGGTGGCTCAATTCACAGAAATCTCTACTCCTTCCCCCAAATAACTGGAAATAATTCTCCCACTCATCAGCCTATGAAATTACTCAGCCCATAAAAGCTCACCACACCATGTTTCAGGACCTCTTGCCTTCTGAGAGGGCCCACACTCTGTGGAGTATGTTCCTCTCTAAATAAATCCATGTCTTACCTATCACTCTGTCTCTCACTTGAATTCTTTCTATGATGAGACATCAAGAACCTGAGCTTGAGTCCTGAGACCAGGTATGTGATCTCAGCTGAAAGATCGTGGATTCAATCCCAACCTGAGTTACATGTTTTCAATACATCATCTCATCCTATATTCTCATCCCTATTCCACAGATGAGACAACGGAAACATAAATGACCTGCCCAAGTCATACAGTTAGTGAGAGACAGGGTTCTGTGTGCTTCTGAGAGGAATCCCCTTTCCATTACCCATCATCCATCCCTGCAGTCTTTTTAACTGAAGCCAGGATCCTCTGCATTGATACTGACTCACAGCATCCAAGGGGACAGCAACACTTTCAAACCAACTCATTTTAATTTCTTCTGATGAAAACCACCCACTGGTATATACACTTGGAGACTGTTAGGAGGAAGAAGGCAACCATGGGAGAAGCAGAAAGCTCTGGGATGTTGGGCAGTGATGCCCCTTGCTGTAGGGACTGTCTACCCATCTCCTTCCTCCAACACGTGTTCACCAAACCCCTACCTGCTCCACAAAGTTTCAGCAGTTGGGGGGCGCATGGGGGAGAAACAGAAAACACGCCCTGCTCCCCAAGAACTCATATTCTGACAGCTTCAGTGTGTGCCTGATGCTGAAGCTCACCTATTCTGTACACTGGTACTGAGTCAAACTTCAAAGACAGAATTTTGGGTAAAGTAGAAAAGGATAACTTTATTACTTTGCCAGGCAAAGGGGGCCCACAGCAGGCTAATGCCCTCCAAACTATGGTGTCCCCACTTGGAGACTTTATAGTAATTGTTCAAAAAGAGTGTGATCAGCTGGTGGATATTCTTCTGATGTGTTGGTGGTGAGGTTAAGTAGGAGTCAGCATCATCAAACTTCAGGTCCAACTGGCCTGGCGTCTATATGCTTGTGGTCAGCCTTCCATCGTAAATTGTTAAGTATTCCCATCTGCAAAATAGCTCAAAGATATTGTTGTGTGTATCTGTTGATGGGGAACCAGGATCTTACCCCAAGGCTGTTCTTAACTGCTTCTCCCTAGTCTCTCATTCTCTCCCTTCCCTAATTAAAAACTCCTTGAATTTGCCCATTGGAACTCAGAGAAGGTCATGGAGGTTGAAAGAAGTCTATTTACCATAATCAAAGAAATGGAGGATACAAGAAGGCCCCGTGCCTAGAAGCCCCACAGGTATCACGCATAGTATCGTGCAGCCCTTCATCCCTCCTTTACAAGAAGGTGAATGGAGAAGACCCTGCTGTTTTTAAGGAGGGGTTATTGGCAGGAGGATGGGGGCATCTCAGTGACAATGGAGATGCTCTAGGGGACACGTCTAGGTGGACCTGGAGGCTCATTCTCCAGTCAGTGGACCAGCAGATAGATTCAGCTCCTCTTCTTCACACAACTGATAAGCTTCCCTCTGAACCCCTTTCTCCTAACAAGATGAAGGATTATGGAGACAGGAGTCTGGCCTGAATATGCTCTGTGAGGGAGGTCATGCAGGCTCTGGGGCTGGGAGAACCCTGCTGCTTCTCTGCTTGGAAGTTTTATCCCAGGGTGCCCCCCTTTACACAAGACCGTCTGGCACTGGATGTGTGGACGCGGGGAGCTTGCTTTGGAGAACAATGGCTATAATAAAGGTATGGGTCACACTACATGATCTTTGTGTTTTTGCAGAGTGGGATGAGAAGACAGGATGCAAAAATAATGAGACTCTCTGCATCTGAGCTGGTTCTGAAGGGTCAACGATTGCTGTGGAAAATCCTTTAAAGCCAGCTGTCTGGGATAGAGAACACAGGTGCAGGACCTGATAACAGGTCTCCAAAGGCCAGGTATCTCCCAAGGGAGCTCTCAAAGGGCACCCTGAGGTGCTACAGCGAGGCCTCCAACCCAGAGAACACTTGCCCAATCAAGGGCATCCTGACAAGGACCTACAGGTTCTGTCATGACTGTTGCAGGAAGGGCACCCTTTCCAGGACCTAAAAGTAGGCTCTTGTCTAACACCGGGAAATGAATCGTTAGAGGAGACATACGTACTGACAAAGCCCTTTATTAAGAAAGGGTGCTTGAGTGGAGAGCAGGAGGGTAAGGGAACCCAGGAGAATTGCTCTGCTACGTGGCTTGAAGTCTTGGGTTTTATGGTGATGGGATTAGTTTCTGAATTGTCTCTGGCCAATCATTCTGACTCAAAGTCCTTGCTGGTGGTGTGTGTGCAGTACTCAGTAAAGATGGATTCCAATGAGAAGGATTCTGGGAGATTGGCAGAGCATATGGACTGAAGTCTCCTCTCTCCTTTGACCTTCCTCAAATTCTTCTGGTTGATGGTAGCTTGTCAGTTCCGCGTTCCTTACCAGGACCTCCTGCAGTAAGATAACTCATGCAAGTGGTTGCTATGAGACCTGAACAGGGCAGGCAGTTTCCGTCAGTGGTTTCCCTGACTTGACGATGGAATGTTCTCTTCTCCAGGTGTCAGAAACAGACGCCGATCCCCCGCCCTGGGAGGCAAACAGAGCTATGTCTGCTCCCTTCTGCCTTTGCCCTAGACACTCAGTCTACCATTTTCTGTTTTCTTCCTTTCCTGGATTCACCAGGAGACTGAAATGTCAGTGAGCAGAGCCCCATCCTCCTCCAGCCTCATTGAGGGGTCTTCTCTTAGGGAGATGGGGTTCATGCTCTGTGAGCAGAGAGGCTATGGCAGGCCTAAGCTGGTATTTTATTGTCTTATTTAATCCTCTTAACCGCTCTAGTCACCTACCATCCATACCCCTGTCTGTGATCTCTGTGGTCAGACTGCATTAATTCTTGCCTCTATCACTTTCTTTTTCTTTTTTTAATGACATATCTTTTTGGTTTTGTGGGGTGTTTTTTTTTTTTTTTTGGCTGTGCCAGGTCTTAGTTATGGTGCATGGGATCTAGTTCCCTGACCAGAGATCAAACCTGGGCCTCTTTCATTGCGAGCATGGAGTCTTGGCCACTGAACCAGCAAGGAAGTCCCTCGACCACTCTTGAGTGGTGTGATATTGGCAAAGATTCCTAACTCCTGAGCCCCCACCCCTGCCTCCATAAAAAGACCTCTTAAACACACTGACCTCTTCCTGTGTTCTTGTGAGGATTCAGAGAGATGATGCCAAATATAGAACATGGCACCCCGTCTGGCACAAGGTGGACACATTTGCACATTATTATTTTGTGCATTGTTATTATGAGCTAAGGGAGTTATGAGTGACTTCCTAAAGGTCACACAGCTGATAAACAGCAGAACTAGACTTGAACTTAGTTCTGACTAATTCCAGAGTTCATTTACCAGAACACCTTATGGCTGTGGGTCTAAGATGTGGTCCAAGACCAGTAGCATCAGCATCACTGAAAATGCAAATTCTCTAGTCCCATTCCTAAGGAGTCAGAAACTGGGGATGCCCCCAGTGATCAGCCTACCCTCCAGGGGACACTGAGAAGCTTCAGTGTGGGGAAATACAGCAGGACAGTCCCTCAACTTCCCAATGGCCTCAGCCCACCCCTCACTCAGATATAACTTCAGAACTTTTAAAGCTCCATGCAGGAAGTACCAAGCAAAGCAAATCCTTAAGAACTGAGAGGATGAGGCACAAAGGAGCAATTAGAATCAAGGAGGAAGCTAGCACTAACAGGAGGGTAGTTATTTTGAGTGAATTTTTAAAAAACAACAACAACATAAGGTGAGTCACATTTCAGAAATTCACGAAATCCCTCTCCTTCTCCCATGCCTCCTCTGTGCATTCTCTCTCCATTCCTGGTCCTAAGGAGGGCCACAGGGACCTGCCAGGTGTATGATCTTCACCAACTGTGTTTCTCCCCCCGTGGAACCCAGGCTCTTAAGAACAGGCGTGACTGGGCGTCAACAGCTGCCACAGTGAGATCTAGAAAAGAAAAGGGAAAGAAAGACATGCCCCCTTTTCCAAGGGAAACTGGAAGAAAAAGCTCGGGAGACCCCATGTGCTTGTCAATGGAGGGACTGGGCAAGCCAGGTGCCTAGGGCATCAAATTGAAGGAGACACTTGCCAGACCCAAGAGTATGTACCTCTTGAAAGTTTGCACCCTTGTCCTGGCCCTACCTGAAGGTAAACCTATACTTTGACATTAAAATGTTGGCTTCTCCCAGATAAGTCACCTGAGTCAGGAGAATCATTTTATTCTTTGATTGGAAAGAGCCACCTGGACCCACACAATAGACAGGTGAGGGCCCAGAAACCTCAGCTAACACCTGCTTGTGATGATCATGAATGCGGAGCTAGCCGGTCTCACCACACCGAGGTGGGACCCATGCTGATGGTACAGCACCCTAGGGACCCCTGTCTGGGCCCTCCCAGCTGCCAGGAGGTGGTGCCCGCCCATGCCAGCTGCCAGGCCAGCCTCTTTGTGCTCAGGAGCCCTGCAGAATCTGAACAGACAGCAGGTGGGAGCCCCACTGGGGAAGGCAATGAAACTCACAGCCATAAACGAGTTTATTATTGTTGTTAACTCAGGAAATAAACGTCTCGAGCACTAATAAAATGTTTTGTTTTCTGTCTTTATGTCTCAGAGCTGAGGTTTTCCCCATCACCACAGCTGCCTGGAGCTGGCATGGCCCTTGGTGACAGGGCCAGGGCGTGCCAACGGGGGTCTCGGGTGGCCCCTCCTCTGTCACTCAAGCCCCACCTGGTTCTTTCAGGAGGTGTCAGGAAAGGTAGGCACAGTGGAGGGGTTCAACCAAGGAGGAAACTTCGTATGAAGGAAACACACACACACCTCAGGTACATAAAGAAGCATGATCAGGAACTTCCCTGATGGCCCAGTGGTTAAGAATTCGCCTTCCAATGCAGGAAATATGGGTTTGATCCCTGGTCAAAGAACTAAGATCCCACATGCCACAGAGCAACTGGACCCACATGTTGCAATTACTGAGCCCCCACGCCGCAGTGAAGATCCTGCGTGCTACAACTAAAATGAAGCCAAAAAATAAATTCATTAAATTTCAGATAAAAAAGAAGCATGATAATTTCCTCTCTGTTCCAGTGTGGTGTGTGCTGCACGTGTCTGCAATTGTGTATGCCGAATGCCCTTTACATTATGAACACTCAGCGTGGAATTGTGGTGACAGGCCAGTTTCAGCTTTCTCTGAGTCTCCATAGAGATTATGCAGAGACCCTCCTGGAGCTGACATTCTATAAATTCATGATTGGATTTTGAGGACAGGGTTTCCTTGACCAGGTAGGCATGGACAAATGCAAGTGAGGACAAATCCATTGGGAATCTTGGGTTTTTTTCTGGCCATGGGTCATGTTTTGGTCGGGTCAAATGCTACTTACTGTATCAAGTAAACTTGAAATCATTAGGAGCTTAACACAAAATAAATGTATCTCTTGCTCCACAAGAGTGTTTCTGGTTGATGGGCAGCTCTCCTCCACGTGGTGACTCTGGGATCCTGGTTTTACTCATCTTGTGAATCTGACCTTCTCCAGGAGTCTCTGAGTTCTCTGAGAGAAGGCAGGCTCCTACACCATTGGTAAGAACTAGTCTTATGGCCCAATGGTTTGAAAGGGAGCCTGGGAGATGTAGTCTCTGATTGAGGAATGGCCTTAGTATATGAAATTCTGGTAGACAGCTGGTGGCAGAGACCAGCTTGTTAGAGGGATGAGCAAAGAAGCCAAAGTCTCAGGCTCCCAGCATATAGGGCTGAACCTGGCTGCCCCAAGACCTTCTGGTGGGGCATCTACCCCACCAGAAGGCTTCACTGTCACCAAGGTCGGGGGAAAATGGAAGGAAATTGATGGGTGACTCTGCACAGATGCTCTCAGTTTCTCCAACAGCAAAACGGCATTTCTAAGAGTACTTATTAACACTTTCCTGGTTGGGTCAGGATTAAATGAGATGACACATGTGAGCACCCTCACCCCATGATACCTGCACTGTGAATGTTAATTAATGAAAAGGGAGTCTCCATTAGAGCCAGTGAAGCTGGGAAAGAGGCAGTTTCTGTGGCTGTGGGAAGGAGACAGTCTACTCTGCCCTCTGTCCTAACAAACATCCCCAAATCTGATCCCGCGGTCCTTACATCTGAGCCTGGCCAAGGCCTTGTAAGTTAGAATCACGTGTGTCTTCTTGATTTAAAACCACTCAAGCAAAACTGAACTGACACCAAACACCTTCCCTTAGACAATGACTGTGGACACAAAAATCACACAGAGAGAAGGAAACAAACTTTAAAAAAAAAAAATGCAATTTTAGCTATAGATGCTATACAGCTATATTTAGTGCCAGTTTAGCACAATTTTATACTGCCTTACAGTATTTGAAGGTTTAAGTGAGTCCACCAATCCAAAATAATTACCCTGCTAGAAGTTTAGAGAGAGAGAGAAATAAGAGATGTGATGTCCTATTCTCGAATTGCTGACGACAGTGGGGACGTGGGAAAGGACAGCCATTCTTCTTTAAATGAGAACCCCTGTCCTGATAATAATCAAGGGCCCCACAGCTGGGATGGCTCCAAGGGAGGGCAGGGGTCACCTTGCTGTGTACCCTACCAGGCTACGAAGTTGACTCTTCCTCTGTGGTCCCTTGATGGGCGTGGGCGTGCATTGGTGGGGATGTGAAATGGGCCTGGCTTCCCCACAGGCAGATTGGCTCTCCTATCTTCACTGAGCCCCTTGAAAACTGTCTCGACAGATGTAAAGAATCAGAATTGAGCTGTGTACACAGTGCATCCAAAGGCCTCCCGCATGGTTAGCCCACGTACCACAAGTTGCATCAAACTTGCACTTAATGCAAAGGGAACAAGATGTTCTCTTCAGCTCTTGGGGGTGGCCCACATGTTCTACAGACTCTGCTGGGTGCATGGTAGGGGCTCAGGACATCATCAGATGCAATCAGTGATGCTGCTGGCATTCCCCCCTCCCTGCCCTTTGCCTTTTCTCCCCTCTCTCCCTCTACCCAGGCAGCTGAGACACTCAGTCTGCAAAGAATATTCTTTGCTTTACCAGATTCTCCTGCACTAATCTGAGGGCTCTAACCCAAGAGGAGGCTAATGGTGTATGCGTTTGTGTGTGTGTGTGTGTGTGTCCCCCTCCCTTGGCCTGATTGAATGGAAAGAACACAGACTTGGGGGTCAGGCTGGACTGGGTTCCAATCCCAACTCTGCCACTTACTCAATGTAACTGTAGGCTAATTGTGCAACCTTCCGAAGCCTCACATCCCTGTGTGCAAAATGGAGGACATCCCCACCAGGAGAACTATTGCAAGGGGTAAAGGATGACTTAGCAGATACTAAAGAGCTGTTAGTTTCCTTTCCTCATGCATGTTTGTGTGCTAAGTCACTTCAGCCATGTCTGACTCTTTGTGACACTATGGACTGTAGCCTGCCAGATTCCTCTGTCCATGGGATTCTCCAGGCAAGAAAACTGGAGTGGGTTGCCATGCCTTCAAGGATATGGGTAGCCATGCAGCCTCGCTTCTGTACTCCACTCTGGAATGTCCACCATTAGAACTTCATCTCTTAAGCCTTTGATCCTTGTGAAAGTCCAGCATCCACTGGGAGAAAATGTGCATAGTAGAAAGATCACAGAGGGACTGGGAGACACTGGAAATGAACATAGAGACATAGACTCCTAGGCTGCATGGCAGGGAGAGCCTAACTCGTTCTAATCTAACCGACTGGCAGCAGGTACTGGGAGTGCTGTGTCGAGGCTGCTGTGCTGAGGACTCTGAGGTCACTTTTGGCTTGGGGGAAGGAGGCATGCCTGGTCAACTGGTGATGTCCGTGAATGAAGACAAGGAGGTCACTGGGTCTCGAAGGGTGTGGGAGAAGAGGGCTAGCAGCTTCCTAGGTGTTTTTATTCCTGGGTACTCAGTTGACCTGTTCCTCTGCCTGCCACAACCCAGATTATTCCTCCAGGAGTTCCTCCTGACTGATCTTCCTAAGCTTTTCCTGCCCTTTGCTGTCCTTTCTCTGGACCAAAGAGCAGCCTGACTGGCTACTGAGTGTTGTTATGCTTTACTGTAAGCCCAGCTGCTTCCAGCCAGAGCTGGCTCTTGCCCACAGAGGAGAGCAGTTTTGAGCATGCAGCACCGTGCCTCAGCATCCTTCTCCCCAAGCCTCATTACGATATTGTCGATATTCCCCTCGAAAGGGCATCTCTCCCGACGCCTTCGCCTTTTTATTAATGTGTGTGAAGTCAAGTCAAGCCTGATTATCATGAAGACAATTGCTAAATCCCTCCTGGAGAAGGCTCATCCAGACTGTGTAGGCGGTTTAATTTCAGAGACCCATTAATTGGCAAAATTGCTTAAGCAGCTGCTCTTGATGTCATTTCAGGACCACGTTGTGAGAAGCAAAGAGGAGGGGATTGGGAAGGAAGGGAGGAAGAGGGCTTCCCAGTGGCCAGCCTGCTCAGCCTTGTGAAGCAGGCCATCAGCCCAGCATCTGCCAAGGTCCACTCTCCCCAGGTAAACAGATATCAACATGAGGAAGACTATATCACGACCTGTGTCTGTGAGTGTGCTCAGCCGCTCAGTTGTGTCCAACTCTTTGCAGTTCCATGGACCGAAACCCATCAGGTTCTTCTGCCCATGGAATTTTTCAGGCAAGAATACTTGGGTAGGGTGCCATCTCCTCCTCCAGGGGATCTTCCTGACCCAGGGATTGAACCCACATCTCTTGCATCTCCTGCATTGGCAGGTGGATTCTTTACCACTAGCGCCACCCAGGAAGCCCCCGGCACATAGAGCCTGCCATAAATAAAGGGCTAAATCAAGTTTTGTTACAAGGAACGTGCAAGGTTTATGTGCATGGAATATAAAGTTCTCCATTCATTCAATAAACATGTGCCAGGCGTGGTGCTGAGTAGAGTGTGGGCCTCATTAGAGATAGAAAGTCTGACAAGCTATCAAGGGATGTAGACCTGGGGAGATTCTGAGGTGAGTGTAGCACTTCCATTGGAGACTGGAGAAATTTTTGCAGGGGAGAGACTCAGAGCTGGAATATGGGAAAGGGACATAGCAAAGCTTTTTGACACCAAAGCCTTCCAGAAAGCAACAAATACAAAAATAAATATCTAAATGTTCTGATTAATATTCAGAAGACAGACAAATCCTGGGATGAGCATGTTTTCTAAAAAATTACTGAAGCATAACACATGCAGAAGAGAGGATATATGTTAAGTAAATGCCTCACTAAATTCTTATATTAATATCCCCCTCATAACTGCCACCCAGATCAATAGCTAGAATATTTCTAGCTCCTGAGAAAGGTCCCCTCCCTAATGCCTCCTCCCAGTCGCTGTAACCTTTCTTTTTTTTTAAACTGTGATCTCCACAGATTGGTTTTGCCTGGAATTGTAGAGAAATCTTTCAGTTCTGGCTTCATTCACTCAACCTTATATCTGTGAGACTCATCCATGTTGTATAGAGCTATTGGAACAAATAGGCTTTTAATGAATAGGCCCCTGTGAGCCCAATTCTGGCAAAGACTTCTCATTACCTATCACACATCCATTTCCCATTCTTACTAGCAGAACTCCAATTTATATAGGGTGGTTACACACACACACAACTATAAGACTACATTTCCCAGACTTCCCTGCACCCCAGAGTAGCCAATGAGACATCAGTGAAAACCACTCAGTAGGGCTTCTGGGAAGCTCTTTACAGGGGACTGAGTCAGCCAGGAAGCCTCCTCCACCTCCCTCCTCCTTATGCCTGGTGTGTCGACATGATTGGAGAACCAGCGGCCATCTGAGGCCCTGAAGAGACTTGAAGATAGGGCCACATGGTAAGGAATACAGAGCAGAAAGCCAACAGAGTCTGGATCCCTAATGACATCCTGGAGCCTCCATATGAACCCTGGATTGCTTTCCTCCAGGCTGATACTTGGGTTTTCAGTTACAGGCAGGAGAACTGAATCCTAACAACTAGACCATATTGGTGCCTGAAACCTCCTGGTTTCCATATGGTGCACATGCAATAAAATCCAGATTCTTGGCCACGTCCCCCATAGCCCTGTGTGATCTGGCTTACTTTCTGAGTTCTTCTTCCATTCCCTCCCTTGCTTTCCATTCACAGGAACCTTCTTTCTCCTCCTCCTCAAATACCCAGAGCTCTTTTCTGCCTCAGGGCCTTTGCACGTGGTATCCCTCTGGCAGGAGCTCTCTTTCCAACATCTGCCTGGTTTCTCCCATTGTTCAATCTCACCACAAGCACCGTCTCTTCGGCCTTCCCCAAGTACCTGATCGAAACTAGATGCTCCTGGTATTTTGCATTTGGGCACTTACCATACTTTTTAATTATACAGTCATTTGTTTATTTGTTCAAAGCCTGTTTACTCCCACTAGACCTCAGTTCCATGATGGCAAGGACCATGATTTTGACATATGGCAAGTACTTCAGAAATATTTTTGAGTTATTTGAGGGAAATAGAAAGGAAGTTACAGTCCCTAGCTGAAAAATCAAGTAGACTACAGACCTCGGCTCTACAATAAAATGAAAGCAATAATATATAAGATACCAAGATGAGTCAAACAGAGAACCAAGAGACCAAGGCCAGATTGGTGGGGGGACGTCAGGGACTCATACAAACAGGCAGTGTTCTGAGAATCCGCAGAAGAGGACTTGTGTGTGATCAAGGAAGGCTTTGTAAGATGAGGACAATTATAAGAAAAAGAAAGAAAGTAAAAAACAATCAGTAGATGGAGGAAAGTCTATTCATTAGAATTGAGTTCAGTTGTGACAAAAGTATCAAGTTAGCAATGGCTTAAATAAGATAGAAGTTTGTTTTACTCTCACATAAAAGACCTTAAGTCACCAGGGACATTTGTGCTTTCTGCCTTGCTTCTCTGCCATCTTGAGCACCTTACTGGATGGTCTGATTTGGCTGCTCAGGCTCCAGCCACTGCATCCAGAATCCATGAAGCAGGAAGAAAGAAGAGAAAGGGACAAAAGATGCGTGCCAGTTTCTCTTACCATCTCATTGGCCAGAATCTAGTTACATAGCCTGTCACAGCTTCAGGGAAGTCAGAGATAGGCAGTCATGATTCTGAGCCCAGATAAATGCCAGGATTCCATTATTAAGGAAGAAAGAGTGGATATTGAGGTACGCCATCGCAGTGTCTACCATAGGACAGGGAAGGCATTCCTTCTGTCAAGGTGTGGTAGATTGCAAAGGGGCCGTGGTACACCGAGGCTCCTCCCATCTGGAGGTGGAGCCTGTTTTCCCATCCTTCATAGCTGGACTGACTGATGACCTGCTTGGACCAACAGCATGTAGTGGAAGTGACAGTAGCAGGGGAGCCATTTCTAAGCCAAGGCCTAAAGGGACCTTGCAGCTTCAGCTCTTGCTGCTCTTCTAAAACTGCTGCCACAAGAACAAGCCTGGGCCAGCCTGCCAGAGGAGGAGAGACCAAGAGAAGAAAAAGCAAGGCATTCCTGCTGACCGCTGAATGATCACCAGACACACAGGCAAGGCCAGCCAGGGCCAGCCAGCCCCCAGCCCGTACTCTTTCAACAGAGTACAGACATATAGGAAAGCAGACTAGTAGAACTAACCAACACATGCGTGAGCTGTAGCAATCGTTATTTTGAGTCATCAAGTTTTAGTGCGGTTCCTTACACAATGTTCTTTGGCAATAGACATCTGACACAGGTGGACAGGATGCAGGTAAGGAAGTGTGGGAGGCTGAGTGGAGAGGAGGCTTCTTGGGAGGCTGAAGTCAAGTCTGCTTCTCCCAAATAGTCCCAGTGAGGTTTGTTTATTCCAAATGAAGAGTCTTCCTGAGAACCAAAGTTCTTTCAAGGTGCTTTGGCTGGAAGAGGGAGTCAGGAGTCCCAGACTCCAAGATTCCACCGTCTCTAGCAACTGTGTGGGAAGAAGCAAGTCCCACCCCTTCTCGTGTCCCCAGGCTCACCATGCGCCAGTGATGGTGTGCACTTAAGCCTCAAGGCACCTTCAATGTTTATAAGGACAAAGTAAGCTAATGAGAAAGCGAAGAAGAAGAAGCTGGAACGTAGAGAAATGGGTCATGGGACATGGATTGTTGGAAAAACTGCAGTGATCTGGAACAGAAACATTGGCTCAAGGTAGACAGAAAGGGCTCAGTGCCGCCCCCAAGTGGCCATGGCCTTCCTCTGAGGGTCTTTCAGGTTCCTTAAAGAGCTATTTGCAACCACTCCTTGTTCTTCCCTGGCAGAATCACAAGACCCCAAAACAAAAAGTAACTTTGATCTGCCTAAGCTCTCTCAGTGAAGAGGTGACAGCTGGAATTTCAGCCCAGATCTCTGGGTTTTGATCCATTGCACTTGCTACACTGATTGCCCTGACACCGTATAAGTCAGAGGGGCTATGGGTGTGAGACCTTGGGGCCGCAGATCTTGGATGTCACCAGGTCATTCCCTCCATCCAGTTGTGATTGTTCCCTGGACCTCTACACCTCCTCCACATCAGAGGAGCAAAGAGCTAATGGATGCCCCAGGTTGCACTGAGCTAAGACTGCTTTGGCATGTTTTTATGATCACACAGCTCCCCTCCCAAAAGTGGGCAATGGTCAGTCCCCATCTCCCCCAGTACCACTCTGAGCAAGAAATACTGGTCACAGAATGCAACTGTACTGCCTTTCCACACCCAGGAGGGGAGTGGGCACCTCTGCAGCTCTAGTGCCCAGCAACCTGCTGGTGAACTCGGCCCCTGGGGACCACTTGGGTTTCAGATGCTCCCCACCCCCAAACCCCACTCAGAAGCCTCATCTGCTTTCCTAGCTTCTGCCCAAATCACTGGTTCCTGCTGGGACTGGCCACCTGGTCAAAACCTCAGCTCAACTGAACCCAGTGACCAGCAGTGCCCCCAAGTAAAAAGGAGCAGATGTTCCGGGTTCAAAGATCTGCTCTGCTATTTACTGGCTGTGTGATCCTGGGCATCTTAGTTAACCTCTCTGAGCTTCATACCTGAAATAGACATGATAAACCTCCCCACCGCTGCCCCCCACAAAAGGTGGTTGAAAGAATCCAGAGTAAACTTTTAAAACAAATCATGTGTCCATCTATCCAATTGCCTCTGGTCGTTCTGAAACCTAGGGGGTACATGTGGTCTCTCAGAGCCCAGTTCTACAATCTCCAGTCCACCCCTATCCCTGAAAACTACATTTCCCAAGCTCCCTTGCCTGCTGGCTTCTCATTACGCTCAGCCAATAGGAAATACCAGGGGGAGATTGAAAAGCAGGAAAGAGGGAGTGGTGGCTGTGGCCCTGGGGGCTACAGCAGCAACGGAAACAGTTTCAGCAGCATCTGCAGACTGGTGGCTCAGACAGTAAAGAATCTGCCTGCAATGATTGAAAGGCAGGAAAGAGGGAGTGGTGGCTGTGGCCCTGGGGGCTACAGCAGCAACGGAAACAGTTTCAGCAGCATCTGCAGACTGGTGGCTCAGACAGTAAAGAATCCGCCTGCAATGCGGGAGACCTGGGTTTGGTCCCTGGGTTGGGAAGATCCCCTGGATGAGGGCATGGCAACGCACTCCAGTATGCTTGCCTGGAGAGTCCCCATGGACAGAGGAGTCTGGCAGGCTACCATCCATGGGCTCTCAAAGAGCCAGACAAGACTGAGTGACTAAGCACAGCACAGCTGCAGAAGAGCAGACCCTCAGGTTCCCACTGGGTGGCCGCACCCAATCATGGCACTGGGGCTGCACAAGGGCTGTGGGTGAAAGGTCCCAGGATAGGAGCGGCTTCTTGGTGTAGGGTCAAGAGGCTTCATTTCTATTTGCCCTCTGACCTTTTAGCCCCTTATAACCAATCCCTTGCATTATATCCCTGAAACATTTAGAGCAGCTCTGGTCTCCTGCCTGGGTCCTGGCAGATGCCATGGACAGCAGGTGGCCCACATCTGGAGAATTTCTCACTTTGTGCTCCTTCACTGAACTCTAGCCCAGGCCCTTTGGGTGGACTAGACCACCTAGGTACTCCCCCCACCACGTACATACAAACACACACAGCCTGACCCTCAGACCAGTCCCAGACTTGGGGCTCAGTTGCTGTACCCCTCAGGTCAATGAATTGAAACCTTGCTTCTCCAGTCTGTAAAGGGATCCAGCCCCTCCATTCTATTTAATTTCCCCACCCATCCCTGCCCCAGGCCTTGTCTTGGCCCCGGCAGTCCTCAGCTCACTCGTTACCCACCCCTGCCAGGGAAGCCCAGCCACCCCAGTAAGAAAGAACCCTACAATGTGCTTCCAACCCACCCCTTGGACAAAGCAGAGGAATGAATGGTTTCTGCTGCCAGCACAGCTCAGATGTGGCTCTGGGGCTGAAGCAGCCCCATAAACATCTTCCAATCTGGCCTCTGCTCTTCAGAATTACAAGATATGATTATGCCCATTGTACAGATGAAAACAGTGTGTCTCAAAGAGTTGAAGTGACTCGCACATGGCTTTCTTCTTGGAAAGGCTTCCATCTGACATCAACATTCAACTTTTCCCATTAATGGTTCTTCCAACTCCTCTGCCCTGTCTTAGGTGCTCACGGAGGTCAATGCCCCTCACTCCCATCACACGGAGCCCTCAACTTGTGTCCTGAGACCCCAAACAAAACACATCTCAGATTCCATGTCTGTTAATTGTTATTTTCTACCAGAAAGGGGAAAAATTAATCTATACTAAAGTGTCAGTGAGCTGAAGTGTCTTCTATTTCTTAGAAACACATTTCTTCTGATTCAAGGTCTTCAGCCCATGAGGTCTCCTCCCTGGTAGGCGCTAGCTGAGTGAATAGCCATCTACCCACCACCACCTGGAGTCACGCAGAGCACATTGAGACAGTGGCCCTGCCTTTCCAGCGACCATGTTTAATCCAAGAAACACCCTGTTAGAAAGAACTCATGACCACAGGTCAGGAGACCTGGATCTGATCTGGAATCCTCCACGAGCCCCTGACTCTCTCACTATGGAATTCTGTCTTCTCTCCAGAAATATCAGGGCATATGTTTGTGCAAAACTGAACACCTATATATGCACTATCTCATCCAATCACATACTAGGGAAGGTGAGCCTCCTCCCCTGTTGCCAAAACGAGGGGATGGAGGGCAGAGAGTTAAGGACTTGCCCAGTATCTCATGGTTTAAGAGAGGCAGACTCTAAGGGACTTCCCTGGTGGCTGAGTGGTTAAAACTCTACGCTCCCAGGGCAGGGGGCAGGGGTTCAATCCTGGTGGTGAAATTACAATCCTACATGCTGCAGGGTGTGGTCTATAAAAATAAATGAATAAAATTTGGGGACTTCCCTGGCTGTCCGGAGAAGGCAATGGCAACCCACTCCAGTGTTCTTGCCTTGAGAATCCCAGGGACGGCGGAGCCTGGTGGGCTGCCGTCTATGGGGTCGCACAGAGTCGGACACGACTGAAGCGACTTAGCAGCAGCAGCAACAGCTGGCTGTCCAGTGATTAAGACTTAGCCTCCCAATGCAGGGGGTGCTGGGGTCAGAGAGCTAAGATCCCACATGCCAAAAAAAACAAAGCATAAAACAGAAGCAATATTGTAACAAAAATTCAATAGACTTAGAAAGAGAGAGAGCGAGAGAGCCAGAGCCTGACCTTGGACCCTGTTCTCAGGCTCTGCCTCTGGTCCTTCCATAGTCACTTGGGAGCAGGAAACTCTGTAATCTGTAAAGGCTCTTGAGGGTTTATGCCTGAGCACCCATGAGATGACATCTTGGGCGGCGTGGCGGGTGGTGTCACAGGGCCGCCGAGGCCCATGAGCTCTGTCCATCTGGGTGGACCCTTCTCCAGCTGAAGCTCTGAGCTGCCTCCTCAAGGTGCCGGGTGGAATCCCAGTGTTTCCCCCGCCTGCCTGGGCCTGGCAAGCGGAGCCTGAGAACAGATGCCCGGCACCTTGTTCTTGGCGAGAATGACGGATTTGTGGGTCCCCTTCCAGGAGCTGCACTCACTCCCCCGGTACACGCTGTGTCAGCCCATCCCCAGCTAGTGAAAATAAACAGAGCCATTATCCCTCCGCTGACTGCCACGTAGTCTATTTATACCACTTAAGACGCGGGATAAATGGCTTCTCAGTTTCATAATGAAAGGAATATTTCATTTCGCAGAGCTGAGG
This sequence comes from Bos indicus x Bos taurus, assembly GCF_003369695.1. Lineage (NCBI taxonomy): Eukaryota > Metazoa > Chordata > Mammalia > Artiodactyla > Bovidae > Bos > Bos indicus x Bos taurus. Next base: position 11,059,504 of record NC_040085.1, read on the forward strand.
AACTGTTTATTGAGTATAAAAACAACATTTATACTGTGTTTTGATAATAAACTGATCTGGAAGTTGGTTCATTTAGGCAATGGCTTGCATCTGAATTGGTTGTCTCTGCTGAGATTGGTGTGGGTGGGGGGGATGGGGGTGTGGGTGGGGGCAACAGGGGTGCAAAGTGCCTGTGGTCAGGGGAGGCTCAGGGCCCTAAAATGCCCTTTCCATCGACCACATCAACTCACCAGTCCTTGCAGCACTCTTTTAGGTGGCTATCGTTATTATCCCCATTACACAGGTGGGGAAACTGAGGCACAGAGAAGCTTGGAAGCTTTCCCAGGTCACAGAGCCAGTATTAAACTGTATTAAGTTGTACAGTTTAAACTAAATGCAAGCAGACTGGTTCCAGAGCCCATCCTCTTAACCACCATGCCAAAGATTTGCTTTCAGCCTGAGAAAGGTTTAGAAGACGAATTCTCTGGTGGGCCAGTGGTTAAGAATCTGTCTTCCAATGCAGGGGATGCAGGTTCGACCCCTAGCCAGGGAACTAAGATCCCACATGCCACTGAACAACTAAGCCTGCACTGCAACTAAAGAAGCCCACACGCTGGAACTACTGAGCCCATGTGCTCTAGGCTACAGTCCATAGGGTCGCAAAGAGTCGGACATGACTGAGCTATTTCACTTCACCACAAAAGATTCTAGGCCTGTGGTACAAGGATAAAGAGGACCTTATTCTGAGTTTGCATCATCATTCCACTTTCCAGCTGTGGATTTTTTTTGATGAGGAAGAGATAACAGTAAATATTCACCCAAACCAGTTCACATTCCTCCTGGATATGACCCCTGCATCTAGGCAGAGCCATGTGACTAGCTCTAATAAATGGAATGTAGTAGAAATGAGACTTGCCACTTGTAGGCTGGCTCCTAGAGCCTCCACAAACTCCTCTTTTTATGTCTACCTTGCTCATTTGCTGGCTGAATGCAGAAGAAGATCCTGAAGAGGACTTCGAGGGCACTAAAGTGTTAATTGCTCAGTCATGTCCAACTCTTTGCAACCCTATGGACTGTACTCCACCAGGCTCCTCTGTCCACGGGATTCTCCAGGCAAGAATACTGGAGTGGGTTGCCATTCCCTTCTCCAGGGGATGTCCCCAACCCAGAGATTGAGCTCAGGTCTCCTGCATTGCAGACAGATTCTTTATCATCTGAACCACTAAGGAAGTCTCTGAGGGCACTAAGGTACCCTCTCAAGCTAAACAAAAAGGGGCAGATACTTGAGTCACCTCTTGGAAGAGAGGTGCCCAGCAGAGCCATCTGATGGCAATACCCACACTGGGCATTCCATCAGTGATAAGAACAGTGAACTCTCATTGGGTTAAATCACCGAGAATCATATGCTTGTTACTGCAGCATAACCTAGCCCATCCTGACTAACACAAATGAAAAGAGGGTACCTGATGTCTCTCATGTGTTCAACAAAAATAATTACTGGAAGAGCTCTTAGAAAGGAACTGCTTCTCTGGATAAATATCAGATGGGGTCTGTGAAATAAGTACCCATATATCATCTAACTATATCCTTCTAGCTCCACCTATAAATTCTCAAAAAGACTGAGCGTTAATAATCAAGAGTAGCTTTAACATTCAGAGGAAAATAGCTTAGCAACTTTTCCACCAACTGGTAATTTCTTACCAAACTTACCACTGTTTTGTACCACTTGCCTTTAGACACTGCTCCATCTGGGAGAGTCTAAGGCCAGGACTGAGGTTCCTTGGTCTTAGCTTGAGTATTTCCTGGTGGGATTTTCCTGTCCACTGCTCTTGAGGGTCTTCTAGTAAAGACAAGTGATTATTGGAGAGAGGCTCAGGCCCTAGGAGAATTGATGTGGCCCAGGAAGGAGACATGGGAAGAGAATAGAAGGACTCCACCTCTAGAGCAAGAAGAAACAGCAGGGTCTGTCCAGGCAAAGTGAGGCATCAAACTGAGAATTCCCTTCACCTCCACATATTCTCTTCTTTAAGAGATGCCATCTAAGACTTTGGGAAGTAGACCCAAGCCCAGCTAGCTCTAGAGGACAAGTGGCCAATGACCATACAAAAATATGGCCACCTTCCCAAGGAACCTGAGAAATAAGAATTAGAACCACAGTACATTACAGGAAGCTTTAAACTGCTGCCTTTTTTCAATTATAAAACATGTTTCTTTTCACATTTTGGAACTCAGAATATGTCTTCTAGCCCACAGCATATCACAGTATAATTAGGAGCATGGATGAACAGTGCTTTTTCTTTTTCATGCTACATAACAGAACAGTGTCTTAGATCAGATGAAATATAGTAGAGATGTGGTCAGAATCATTTATTAAAAGTGCATTCCTTTGTTCAACTAGAAATTTTAGTGCCGTGTTTAAGTCTTGAGGTACAGGTTAAGATCGCAGGAGATAAATCCCCGAGTTACCAGCTGGAGGAGAGGTGCCCAGCAAAGCAAATATCAGATTTTAAAAAATACCTACTAGATGGTGCTTAATCACCCAAAATACCAAGATTCCAGGATTTCAGAATAGAATGACATATGTAGTCCTAGAGTACTGACCATGAGAATTGCAGTCTTTATATTGAAGTTATCTTTGGGTGAATGCAGAAGACTGTCCTACCAGGATATGTCTGACACATTGCTGTTCAGTCACTCAGTCCTGTCCGACTCTTTGCAGCCCCATGGACTGCAGCACACCAGGCTTCCCTGTCCTTCACTATCTCCAGGAGTTTGCTCAAATTCATGTCCATTTAGTCGACGATGCCATCCAACCATCTCATCATCTGTCACCCCCTTCTCTCACTGCCCTCAACCTTTGCCAGCATCAAGGTCTCTTGCAGTGAGCTGACTCTTCAATTAGGTGGCCGAAGTATTGGAGCTTTAGCATCAGTCCTTCCAATACATATTCAGGGTTGATTTCCTTTAGAATTGACTGGTTTGATTCCCTTGCTGTTCAAGGAACTCTCAAGAGTTTTCTCCAGCACCACAGTTGGAAAGCATCAATTATTCAGTGCCTAGCCTTCCCTGGTGGCTCAGACGGTTAAGCGTCTGTCTACAATTCGGGAGACCTGAGTTTGATCCCTGGGTCAGGAAGATCCCCTGGAGAGGGAAATGACAATCCACTCAAGTACTATTGTCTGGAAAATCCTGTGGACAGAGGACCCTGGTAGGCTACAGTCCATGGGGTCACAAAGAGTTGGTCACAACTGAGCGACTTTACTTTTAGCCTTCTTTATGGTCCAACTCTCACATCCATACATGACTACCAGAAAATCCATAGCTTTGACTAGACAGACTTTTGTCTGCAAAGTGATGTCTCTGCTAGACACTTAAATAGTTGTTGAATTAATCAGAGTCTAGGACTAAGGAGTGACCTTTCTTTAATTCTCTTTCTCTTACATTTTGTTTCTCACCCTAGCCTCCCCTATTCCTCTCTATTTTCTATTATAGGGATTCATGGGGGTAATTCTCAAAATTATAAAACATTCACAGCCCTTCTTTCAAGTCTATTCCCTTTCTGTGCCCCAGTCCTTCTTTAAAATATACAAGTAATGTTAACAACTGTTACCAAACTCAGTATTTTTCATGTGTCGGGTCTGACACTCAATACTTTTCATGCACTGTAGCATTTTGTTAATATTTTCTTATGGTTTTTAACTCATCATTCTTTGGAATGTATTTGTCTGCTTCTTGTAAATCTCTTTTCAAAAAACTAAGAAAAGATTCAGAAAACAAAGATCATGGCAACCAGTTCCATCACATCATGGCAAATAGGTGGGGAAACAATGGAAACAGAGACAGACTTTATTTTCCTGGGCTCCAAAATCACTCCAGATGGTGACTGCAGCCATGAAATTAAAAGATGCTTGCTCGTTGGAAGAAGAGCTATGACCAACCTAGACAGCATATTAAAAATCAGAGACATTACTTTGCCAACAAAGGTATGTCTAGTTAAAGCTATGGTTTTTCCAGTAGTCATGTATGGATGTGAGAGTTGGACGATAAAGAAAACTGAGCACCAAAGAACTGATGCTTTTGAACTGTGGTGTTCAAGAAGACTCCTTAGAGTCCCTTGAACTGCAAAGAGATCCAACCAGTCCATCCTAAAGGAAATCAGTCCTGAATATTCATTGGAAGGACTGATACTAAAGCTGAAGCTCCAACATTTTGGCCATGTGATGCGAAGAGCCGACTCGTTGGAAAAGACCCTGATGCTGGGAAAGATTGAAGGTGGGAGGAGGAGACGACAGAGGATGAGATGGTTAGATGGCATCACTGACTCGATGGACATGAGTTTGAGTAAGCTCCGGGAGTTGATGATGGACAGGGAGGCCTGGCGTGCTGCAGTCCATGGGGTCACAAAGAGTCAGACACGACTGAACTGAACTGTAAATCTCTTAAGAGGGGGATTAGGTCTTTAACTCTTTGTCAGCCCCTGTCCCCCTCACCTGGGACTGAAACTAACATTTAGCAAATATTCACATGATGGAGTAGATGAAAGGATGGATGGATGAACATATGGATGGACAGTTGGATACAATTATTTACACATTTTTTATTCTTGTGCCATTAAGAAATAGGCCAAAAGAGAGGTTCCCTACAATAACAGAGAGTACGAGGTCACCGAGGCAGGGATAGATTTCACAAGGCACAGCCGATTTATTCAACACTGCAAGTGAGTAAAAATGATAAAGTTCCCCCAAAGTCCAGAAAACCAGATGTGCATCTGCGCCTGGTCAAATACACATGATATATGCTTATTAATAAAGCCAGACTAGTGTCCGAAAATTATCCAAGGAAAACATTCGCCCACCCACAGTGATGGGGGAAGCGATTACTTATTAATAAAGCAATAGCTAAATCTAATTATATCCCCATCAGAGGCAGTTGGTAATAAAACCAGGCTGGTCTTCCAGAGCTCTGTGACCTCGCTGACCTCAAATCAAAGTTTAAACCATCCGTCAGCTTCCAATACATTCCCAGCACACCTACCAATTATCAGCACCCTGGTGCCGCTGTCTGCCGGGGGTCAGAGGTCACCACATGCACCAGAGAGCTGGGAGCTGGAACGGGGCTTTAGAAATCTCATTATCCTGTTAACCATACATTTATCTGACAAGATAAAAGAGACTAGGTGACCAAGCTATCATTAAAGATTAATAGAAAGTATAAAAAATTCAGCTGCAACCAGCATTGCTGTTTAGAGCTTGTGATCGGCATGACAGGGTTATTAATCAGAGCACCAAAAAGATTTAAGTCTTGCTCTTGATATTTTCTATTTTTGTTTTTAGTTTAGTTTTTTTTTTTTCTTCCCTCTGTCTCAAGTCATTACTTCATCTCTTACCACCCCAAACCAGAGGTCAAAGGAAACTCCTGCTAATTGGCTCTTCTGGTTTCAAATCATAACCCATTGGGCCAATTATAAAATTGCCAGGACTCAGAGGTGACAAGAGATGCAGCAGAGGGATGCTGGTGAGCTAGGGCAGCGATTCAAGCTGCCTACGGGTCTGCCGCCCTTTCTCACGTGCCAGGCCTGTTAATCAGTGGGGAAAATCAATAGGTTTTTAAATTAATTCAGCCCTAGAAGGCACACCCAAGCCCCAAGATGATTTCCCCTCATTTGTGATTCCATTTAAGTTTTACACAGAAGATTTTCAGACCACACCTACCCGGGAATCAGAGGGCAGCCTCTGTAGTAAGGCTTAGGGATTCTTAGTCTCTGCAGCTCTCTCCTCATCACCCACCCACCCCACCACCCTGCTTCTTCCCTGGCATTGCCCTGGCATCGTCCTAGAAGGACATAAATCAATGTCCTTTTCCTATTAGCTCTGGATGGTGTGCACTCAGATGACGATGACCACTTGGCAGGCTCCCCTTTGGCCTGGGGCCGAGGCCGCAGAGCTAGGAAGATTATGTAGGGAGAGAAGGAAGCGGTGTCCAAAGTGAAAGAGAGGCTCCAGTCTGCCCTGTGGAAGGGATTTGTGCCTCACAGTCCCCACAAGCCTGTTCATCAGAAGCCCTGGGCTTGGCGCAAGCTCAGTGGCACACACAGGATGTCCACCAGGCCTGCCTGGCCTCACGTCCGCAGCCTCTCCACCACTCACTGGCTGACCTCAGGAAAGTCTCTCTGTGTCTGCTTCCCAGACTGGGAAACGGGAACAACCCCCTCCTTCTCAGGGTTGTTTGAAGATCCAAGGGAAACCTTGAGTCCAATCTCTTCTGTTGTAATCACTTCCTGACTTGCTCCAGCATCCTCTGGGTTCCATTAAAGCTAATCTGATAAATCAATTAAGAATAAAATTCTATTGACCAGCCTCTGGCGAGTTGCCAGAGTTCAAGGACAGCATTTTATTCCTCTTCAACTTCACTCTCCCCACCCACTCAACACTCCCCGCCAACACACAGAGTAAGTGAGTTGTCTGATGACCTCCCCTGCAGATCACAGCACTGTTCACGCCTCATGAGCACAGCCCAGCATACGCCACCTCGACTGCTCCATATGAGTTTGATGAAGGAAGGAAGGAATGCCTGGTCAGATGGAAAATCCAAATCCCCGGCTAGGAGGGACATCCAGGTCAAAGACAAGCCCATGGGGTTGAGGATTCAGCTCAAGGATCCTAGGAAGTTGAAACAGAAAGAAAAATCAGGAAGAGAAGATACTGGTGGGAAAGAGGAGAGAAAGGTAGTCAGAGAGAGTGGCTTGGGATTGAAGTCAGGCACACACTTAGCCTTTAGAAAGTTAAGACTCCAGCTCTGTGGCTTAGAGCTGGAGCAGTCGGTTTCTAGAATCAGGCAGCTCTGAAAAGGATGGAAATGTCACTGGCAGATGCACGCCGGGAGAACCACATCCAAAGATTGCCTCGTTTTCCTGGGAAGTCAAACAGGAAGAGGGGAAGGAGGGAAGTCTTCCAGCAGGAGGTTCTCTTGAAAAAAGTGACATTTCAAGGGACAAATTTGTCATGATGTTACACAGAATAGAGGAGGAAAGAATGGGGTTGGGAACTGAGAGAGAAAGCTAAAGGAATCGTCCAGGGACGACTCCACGAAGGTCTCCCCCGGGATGGTGATGCTTGGACATGATGGAAGACCAACCAGCAGCCCACCTCTCATGTTCCTGCTCCTTGCATCCAGGCACAGCCTGTCTGGTAGGTCCCTCTCAGACCCACATTCCGGGGCCAGACCCAGTTCCACCAGGTAAATAGAAAGGAAGTTAACAGTTACTTCCTTCATTTCTCTCTCCTGCCTCCCTCTGATTGCCCAAATCATTGTCTCATCTGCAAAAATGTGCTGTTTTATACTCAAAGCATTACATGTCTAATTGTGTACTAGATTATTTACTAGCTGTGCATCTAATACAAAATTTCATCTTAAAGTGTCTTTTCCCCCAGAAAATAGTTTTCCTTTAAGCTTCAACGCCCATTGTTTAAAGATCCTACACTTGGAAAACAAATCCAGTGAAAGATAAAGAACTCAGACAGTAATCAGGTGAGCAGGCTGGCTTTGCAGACAGAAAGGGGGGAACAGCGTCCTTAAAGCCACACCCTCATAAAAATCTTCTGAAAGACTCTGGAGCTAAGAAAGGGGTGTGTGTGTGCGTGTATTTGTCTGGGTGTATTTGGATGTATGTGAGTCTGGGTGTATCTGTACTCTCATATATGTGAGCACTTATCTGTGTGTTGGAGGAAAAAGAAAGAAGGAAACTAGTATTAATTAGCAGCCTACCATGTTCAAGTGTTTTGGGCATTAACTTTATTTAACCCTCTTGTAATGTACCCATTTTACAGTTAAGGAAAGTGATACTTAGGGCAATAAAGAAACTTGCTCATCTGCCCGTGGCAGAGCTGTACCCTCAGGCATAGTCAAACCCATCTTTGCTGAAAGTACTGAGGGAATCAAAGTAAAATGGTTTTTTTCCCAGTGGCATCTCCATACTTTCTCAGATCTATTCATATATTTTATAAGCATTTTATGAGTATCTTCTTCCTAAGCATAGAGGTAGAAACTTTACATATGTTGTCTAATGCCGTGCTTACAACATTTCTGTGAACAAGTTTACTATTCCAATTTCAGAGATGAGAAAAACTGAAGCTCTGAGAGATTAAGTGATTCCTCTATTTGTTGTTCCTATTGTTTGTCCCTAAGTTGTGTCTTACTCTTTTGCAACCCCCAGGACTGTAGCCCGTCCGACTCCTCTGTCCATGGGATTTCCCAGGCAAGAATACTGGAGTGGGTTGCCATTTCCTTCTCCAGGGGATCTTCCTGACCCAGGGATCACATTTGCATCTCTGCAGATTCTTTACCACTGAGCCACCACGGAAGCCCAATTCCTCCATGGTTGGTGGCGGTTTAGTCACCAAGTCATGTCTGACTCTTGTAACCCCATGGACTGTAGCCTGCCAGGCTCCTCTGTCCATGGGATTCTCCAGGCAAGAATACTGGAGTGGGTTGCCATTTCCTTCTCCAGTCAATTCCTCCATAAGGAAAACAGTTTTGTTTGACTCCAAAGCCTGAGCCCTTGACACTCTATCATACTGACTTGCTTCATTACAGCCAAGTTTTAAGCCTTGAAAATTCAGAATATAAGTAGATAGGAAAATCATACACATATAAAAACCAGAGTTGTCTCATGATGATCTACATATAAATGACAGCAGCTACCCTACATCATTAAAACCCATATTCTCCTCATCTTCCCACTTTGTTACCACCCTCAGTCTATTGGCTGCCATGGGCCAGCCTTCCTCATGGTCACAGGATGGCTGCCACAGTGCCACACTTGATACACAGTACTGACAACAAGCAGGAGAAGCAAAGGCACCAGTTAACTCCTGTGTTCTCTCTTTTATACCTTTATTTTCATTTCTATTATGTTGTGTCCACTATTCTAATCTTTTCTCTGTGCGTATGTATGGAGACATGTTGGGAAGACATTCACATAATGTTCCAAAATTCTTTTGGTACTTCGATGCATTGCTTGATTTGTTTTTGTAATAAACAAACATTTTTTCTTTTTTTAGAAATAAAATGGTGAAGTCAAGATTTAAAAAAACACAACCACACAGAACTTATGATGTCAGTCACCTGCTTAAGATATACCATTGTCTCTCCCACTGCTGACAAGATAAAGGCCCAACTCCTGAGCAGAGTACCAAGGCCTGCTGTGATCTATGATCCCATGGTGTTGCCATGGGACACTGGTCCTCAGACGTGTTGGACACTTCTTTGGCTCTGGCTGCTCCCTCTGGCTGGAGGACCTCTGCTCCCCTGCTCTTGGTGAAAGCCGTTCTTTCCTCAAAACCCAAGCCAAATGATTGCTCCTTGGAGCCTCCCCAGAAAGCTCCATCAGAGGATATTTCTCCCCTGTCCAGGGGTCATAGAATTGTATAGAGAAATATCTTTCTTTTTAGGTATGCTGTACAAACTACCTTGGCCCATGGTTAGTTTGGGACAGTGGTGTGCTGGAGTTGGCTTCCGCTCTCAAGACCTGATTTTCTGCATCTCTGCCAAAGATGCCACACTGGCACCTTGAGAGTGGTTATGGTGAAAACATGCATACTGTGGGAACTGCCAAATGCTGTGATAGGGCATCATGCTTTCCCTGTGGAAAGCTGGTTATTAGACATTCACCAGCATACCCCAGTTTGGGTAGGTATCCTTTCTGTTCCATCCCAGATACAACTCACTGAGGTCAGCCTTACTCCCTCCAGCACGGTGCTTTGCTCAGGGCAGGAAGTTAACATCTAGATGATCAGTTTCTGGAAATGTGGTGTAAGCAGAAGGGCCATCCAGAAATATACTCATTCCCCAGCTGTGGGCGTAGCCCGCCCTCAGCCTTGCTGCGGGCTGTGCATTGCAGATTCCTGTATTCTTCCTGGAGAAATCCTTCTCTACCTGCTGAGAGGGAACAGGCAGGGCAGGGGAGCAGGTGATGTCAAAATGCCCCAGGCCTCCCTAGATCCCTAAATCTTACACAACAGAGAGACTTCAGTGACTCTGGAAATGTGGGAATGAGCCAGATGGTTCACAGGTCTTGGAAAATGCAAGAAAAAGGTGAAGTCACTCAGTCATGTCCGACTCTTTGCGACCCCATGGCCTACCAGGTTTCTCCATCCATAGGATTTTCCAGGCAAGAGTACTGGAGTGGGTTGCCATTTCCTTCTCCAGGGGATCTTCCTGACCCAGGGATCGAACCCAGGTCTTCTGCATTGCAGGCAGACACTTTACCATCTGAGCTACCAGGGAAGCCCAATGGCTGGTTAATCTGGCCCAAGTAGCATTGATCATGTGCTTACTGGGGGTGTCCAAGGGGTCTATCCAGTTACCCAAAGCATTGTCTCTGCTTTCCGAGGGAGATTGTGAGTGACAGGAGATCAAGAAGCGGGCCTGGGTGACAGTCTCACAGGGTCCCTAAGCCCCCAGGTGTGCAGCCATGGCCCACCACACACCCAAGTCTATGCGGGGCACTAGGGGCTGTGGGGGTCCTCAGAGAACTGACAGGCTCAGCCCTGAGACCAAGCCACTCACACCACAAGACTGTACAGCCGTCCAAACTCATACCTGCGTGTGCCCTGGAAGCCCATACGAGAGGTAGGGGCTGGGTTCCCGTCCCCATCATGGTGCCAAGTCTGCAAGTCATTCTGAATCATGTTTGTTGAAGAAATCAGTCTGAGCTCTGGTCCTTTGCACTGAGTTTCCCCACACCAACAGTGAGGTGCCTGGGCTTCCTGGGCTCCCACCACATCAACGTTGCCACTTCCTGTTTCTAGGTTTGAGCCAGCCCAGGGCTCAGGAAAGACTGAGTGTTCAGTGAGTTGTCCCCGTGACGGACCTGCCCCTCCTCCCTGAATCAGCCCCTGTGCAAACCAGAGTCTGCTGCCTGGAGCCCGCCCAGCTGGCTGGGAGCCCCTCCGGTGCCTGCCTATGGGAGCCGATGACGAGCTTGAGATGAGAGGGAGGCTCAGCACATGTCCGCACCACTATCACTCGGCTTCCTCGAGGGGAAGATCATCAGAGGCACGTCAACACCCTGGCGGCTGCTCTTCCAGGCAGACGAGACGGGGAGGGCTTGGGGACGCCTGGACCCTGCAGAACCAGCCTGTGGTGGATGAGAGTCAAACCACAGGAGGGGAGCATGTGGGCCTGCACTCCACCTCAACAGGCTTCAGGAGTCTGGGGAGAAAGGGAACAGAGAAACATTTCTTCCTGCAATTTCTAACTAGATGCTTTACAGTTTGTTTCCTTTCCTCTCTAACATGACTCCATGGAGAGATGCTCTTGCCCCATTCTTCAGCTGAAGCTCAGTTAAGGTGGCACGTCTTGCCCAAGGTCACTCTGGCCTCCAAGGCCAAGATCGTTATGGATGACAGCTAAAAGGGACTGAGCACCACACTTTGAACAAACCTAGAAGTAGGAACCAGCCATACAGCTGTTCACCACACCGATTTTTACATGTGAGTCCAGCCCTCCTACCCCAACTAGGGGTGCTTTGGGGCCAGGTGCTCCCTGGCTGGCCAGCATCTAAAGCATCCTGCAGGGAGGTGTCCACTTGTTGACAGCCGAGCTCTTTAGTCCAGGAAGCCTCGAAGGGGTGTGGGTGGGGTTTCCATTCATAGGAAGCTGGGGGCAGGTCGGGGTGGGCAGGCTGATATGACCACTCCTGGGTCGGGGGGGAACCAGCCTGGGACCCAGACTCAGGCCAGCCTTTCTGGGACACAGCCCCACCGGAGACCCTTCCTGTCTGCTTCTCCAGTCCCTCTGCTGGTCTTTCTCCAGACCCCCACTCTTACCGATTTTGACTCTCCCCCAGAAGAAGGCCCCAGTCTCTTTCTTTCTCCCATCAGGTTCCAAGAGTTCATATGGAATTGCTAGAAGGTACATTAGACTGTAGCTCCAGTGTCAGTAAAGACAGGCTCTGCTTCCCTGAAAACCAGAGCCTAGATGCTCTACCCGCACACCCTACACACGGCCCACGCCACGCGCTCCGAAGACTTTTCTAGAAGGGAGGGGGACAGGAGACACAAATAAACTAACACAGTTTCAGTTTTCTTATCCCTACCCCAGGAAACTCAAAGAGGCTGGCTAACTTACCCGAAGACACCAGGGAGAATTGCAGGCATCGCCGTCTGAGCCAGGTCAGCACCAAGCCTGTGTGCACCAGACCCTGCCCGCCTGGGTCTCCTGTCTATGTTAGGCAGCACTTGCACTTCCGTGCATCCTCTCCTCTCCCAGCCTCTCACAACCCCATCCTTCTCCACAGTTAGCATCTGCCTGGGGCACGAGCCTGGGACCTTCTCAGCCCAGGTGCAGCCCCATCACATCTCTCTCCTTGTAATCCCCACCCTCTACTTGTCAGGACTCCTGGCTGCCTCTCCCTCCATTTTCAGAACATATTTATCTCAAGCCCAGGACAAGCCAGGGACTCTGCTGGGCACTGGAGAGACAGAAGTGAGTGAGCAGGACAAGGTGAGGGCTCCCTGCTCTTATGAGCCTCAGACAAGAGACATGTGCTGGAAAGGCTCACTGGGAAGGCAAGCTCACCCAGCCTGTCCCTCGTGGTCCTCCATTGCATTTGGTCTGACTGGTCCCCTCACTTGACCTTGAGGAGCAGACAGGGGGCAGGGAGACCTAGAGGAAAAGACCAGCTGAGCCCTTTTGAGTGTGGCATTGTAGATTTTCTCATTCACCCTGGAAGGTCGAAATTATCCTCAGGATTGTCCCCAGGTACAGATGACAAAACTGAGGCTTTGGGAGGTCGCTCAGAGACAAAGGAGCCAATGTAGACCCATGTTGGAAACCAGCTCTCTTTACCTCCAGCCAGCACTATTTCCAAATTATGCTGCCTCCCAGGCCAAATATGAGATGGCAGCTTCCCCCACTACCCTCACCATATGCTCCCCTAACCTGCCTCAGCCTCCCCTCCACCCCACCTACCTCAGCTCCTGCCAAGAGCACAAACCAAGGAGTTCCAGAGACAATCCCACTAGAAGGCATTCAGGAGTTGTCATTCATGGCATAGACTGGTTGCTAAATTGATCTCAGATGAGAGCTTTTGGGGCTTACTAGATTGCTCAGTCATAAGGAATCTGCCTGTCAATGCAGGGGACACAGAAGATTGGGGTTTGATCCCTGCGTGGGGAAGATCCCCTGGAGTAGGAAACAGCAATGCTCTCCAGTATTCTTACCTGGAAAATTCCATGAACAGAGGAGCCTGGCAGGTTACAGACCATGGGGTCGCAAAGAGTTGGACACAACTTAGCAACTAAGTATGCAATGGAGATACAGACACAGAGAATGGACTTACAGACAAGGGTATGGGGGGAGGAAAGAGAGGTGAAGTGAATGGAGAGAGCAGTATGGAAGAATCTACATTAACGTATGTAAAATCAATAGCTGATGGAAATGTGCCGTATGACTCAAGGAACTCAAACTGGGGCTCTGTAACAACCTAGAGGGGTAGGGATGGTGGGAGGTAGGAGGGAGATTCAAGAGGGGAGACATATGTACACCTATGGCTAATTCATATTGATATCTGGCAGAAGTCAAACCAATATTCTAAGGCAATTATCTTTCAATTTAAAATAAATGATTTTAAAAAATGCTAACCACACCACATTTCAAGGCCGCTCTCACCTTCTGCAATAGCCCACACTCTGTGGAGTGTGTTTCTCCCAGGGCCATACTCACCCTCTGAGATGGCCCACACTCTGTCTGTGAAGTGTGTTTCTTTCTAATTAAATCCACTTCTTTCCTATCACTTTGTCTCTCACCGACTTCTTTCTGCAATGAGACATCAAGAACCTGAGCTTCACTGGGTCCTGAAACCAGGTCTGTGAACTGGGTTGGGAGACCGTGGGATTTGGCCGGGTTCAAGAGCCAGCCATGTGGGTTCAAGTCCTAATTTGAGGTGACAGGTTCAAGTCCTTATCTGAGGTAAATGGTTTCATGGTGAGCTCTAGAACCATGGTGAGCTTCCTCCTCTTTCATGGAGGAAGCCAGCGTGGCTAGTGTGACTCTGAAGCAGAAAGAGCAGGCTTACCAGGGCTGTCGGCAGGGCCACACCAGGTGGTGAGTCATAGGATACAGTAAGGCATTTGCCCTTGATCTGAGGCAGTGAGGAGGCTTCAGGGCTTTCAAACATGTCCGCATAGTGAGGAAGGGGCCAGCAAATCGGGGGACAACTTAGTGGGGCAGAGGTGGAGGTGGGAGACCCACTGGAGACTGTAGCAGGGTCCACATGAGTGACCTGGATGCCTTAGAGGCAGGTGGTAACAGCAAGAAAAAGAGAAGCAGGTACATTCCAACAGCAAGGCTGAGCGATGCCCTGCGGATGGGGGTGAGACACGGAAGGCGAGGCTGGTCCAGTTCCCACTCTATGGAGACCTGGGAGGAGAAAACCTGAGCTTGGGATCTGATTGATAAGACCAAAAGACATGCCCAGACCTCCCAGTCAGCCTCGATCTGGGACTCCTAGTCAGTTTCTGAACATGCAGCTCGTGCTGAGCAAAGCGGGGTCCAGGTGAGAAATGGGGGGTGGGGGCGCTGCCTTCTCTCAGTCCCCTAATGAGATCCTAGAGACAGACCTGAGGCATCAATCTCACACAGCCTGTGATGCATGGGGCTCAGATGGTTAGCCAGGGGTACTGAGAATATTACACCTCCTGGAAACTCAGATTCTATCTCCGTTTAAAGTAGTCTTGCTGACGATAGAATGCTATCAGGTATGCAAAAACTCTATGGATAGTACTAAGCATAAATGAAAGCAAAATATTTTTATGACAAAGTTTGGGGTGGGGTTAAGATGTGAAGATGAGAAGAAAAAGCATCACAGGCCTGAGGATGGGAGAGGGCAAGGCCATCAAAAGGGGAAGGTGGGGAGACCAGCTAAGTGCTTTCATACACGTTATCTCGCTGTGCAGTCATCACAGCATTCTTATTAAGGTAAATATCATGTCCTCATTTTTCAGATAAGGGAACGCAGTGGGGCAAGTTGTCCACGCTCACCAGTTACTAAGTTGCCAAGCCAGCTCATCTCACTCCCAAGCAGCCTGGCCCTTAAGAGATGAAAAATCGCTTTCCAGGTTAAAAGTTAAAAGTGGCTTTTAGAGGATGACAGCCTTCCCAGGAACTAGTCGAGGGGAGAAACTTTTAGTGGCCAGGACCTCTGAAGGTCAAGTTTAACAACCCAGGGCAATTCTGAGAAAGAAATTGGCCTTTCTCAAAATGGGCCCCCGCAAATAAACGTGCTCTCATTTCAAAAGTCCGAATGTCATGGAGGCAGTGGGCAGGCCAGAGGGGTGAGGCTCTGCCTATGTGACTCTCTCTCCTGCAGCTGCTCCAGAGGAGCTGGAGACATGGAAGACACTGTCTGCTGATCAGCAACTTGGGCAAAACTTAATTGCTTCCCTGAACCTGAAACATATCAAACTGCATAAATAAATGTGCTTTAAATTATTAATAAAGGCATTTACATCTGAAGCCTGAAAATTAATTTAATTTCTTATGCTAAACTGGCTGGCGTGGTATGTGATTTGAAGATTCAAAGACACAAAGAGCAAGGAAGGAAAAAATGGGAGCGGTTATCTTGGGCATTTTGCATTTATGATCCTGGGGGATAATAAGAAAGAAGGAAGGAGTGGAAAGAAAGGGTGGGAGGAAGTTCTCCTGCAGATCCAGATGAAAACCACTTCATCATGAAAAGGAAAACAGACAGGCCACCTTTCTTCAGGGCTCTTGCATATTGAAATGCACTGGAAAACTCAGGGAGTCTGAGTTTCCAGGGAGGCTGAATTGCTTGGCTTTCTCAAGGGCAGACATAATTAGAGCCAAGGTTGGGATGGATGTATTAGATGAGCTTGGAAAGTAGGCTAGGAAGCATCAGCTAATGCCTGTGTGGCTGGGGAGAAAGAAGCCAGAGACCCCTGCGGGTGGGTACCCACAGCCCAACCCGACACTGTCAGAGAGTCATCCCTTCAGCTTCCAGAAGCAAGGTGGTACCAAACATTCCTGCATCAGAACCCTAGCTCGGCCAACTACTAGTTGAACATCCTTGACCTGACCTCTTTCCTCTGAGCCTCAACATCTTCATCTGCAAAGTGGGTTAATAGTATCTATCTCACAGCGTTTTGGTAAAGATGCTGCATGGCATTGGGAATTGCCTGAATCCAGACACTATTTGGACAAGTGACAGTGCTACTGCGCTCTCTAGTATTTTTGATATCCACTGATAATGCCCAGATACTTTTATTTTTTAGGAGAGAGAGTAAAGGAGATGTTGGACTGGGGGCTTGGTCTAGGGAGACAGCAGAAAAAGAGAGGTGATATGGGACCTCTTCTCATCCAGCCACTGGGACAGGGTTGAGCTCTAAGATCTAGATGATGGAGAGTCAGAAGTCAAAATGGGGCTTCCCTGGTGGTCCAGTGGTTAAGAATCCGCCTTGCAATGTAAGGGACACTGGCTCGACCCCTGGTCCAGGAAGATCCCACCTGCTGTGGGGCAACTAAACCCATGTGCCACAACTACTGAACCCGAGCTCTAAAGCCCACAAGCCTCAACTACTAAAGCCTGATAACTCCAGAGCCAGTGCTCTGCAACAAGAGATGCCACAGCAATGAGAAGCTCGTGCACCACAGCTAGAGAGCCGCGCAACTAGAGAAAGCCTGTGTGCAGCAACGAAGACCTAGCACAACCCCTCCCCCTATTGTTTTTAATAAAATAAATTTTTTTAAGTCAAAAGGTTTTGTAAGGTTACTGGAAGCAGAGCTGCCCTGTAGCCCATGGAGGTGGAGAGGGGCACCATCCTCTGTCTGCCTGGAAGGGTCTGTGTGCCAGTGTTCCATGCCCTGGTGGAAGAGGGTGGGTGGTCCCCTCACAGAGCAAGGGTCATGCTTGGATGGGGGAGTGGGCACAGACGTGGGGATTCAAGCAGGAGAGGAAGGGTGTGGTGGATTGCTTGAGTCACGAGGCCCTGAAATATCCAGAGAACACGCAGATCTGGCACTAGGGGACAGTGAAAGCAAATGAGCCAAGACTTTCTAGTTACAGGCTTGGGGGCTGGAACACCTGGAGTACATCTCTGAAATGCCCATCATTAGGCAGGCATACAGTAGGCGTCAATACAAAGTCAGCTCCCTTCCCACTCCTCTTCATTCCTATCTTGTGCATTTATCGGGTATTGATCTTTTCCCTTATCTGGTCTCCAGGAGAGTCAGGGGTTAGGATTCTGTACTTCAAATCCCAAGACTCTGATGCCGGGAAAGATTGAAGGCAAAAGAAGGGGGCAGTAGAGGATGAGATGGTCAGATAGAATCACTGATTCGATGGACGTGAATCCGAGCAAACTCCAAGAATTAGTGAAGGATGGAGGAGCCTGGCGTGCTACATGCCGTGAGGTCACTAAGAGTCAGGCATGACTTAGCAACTAAACAACAACTTTAAACCCCAAAGAGAACCAGGACAAATCCAAACACACCAACCAACACTTGTTAAACGTCCGCTAACAGCTGACTCTGCATATTACTTTTAGCAGTTGAGTCAATGTTTTTACTTCAAATTCCCTTGAGCCGCAACAACCACCTTGTAAAGCAGTATCCCCACTCTACTTGGGCAACTGAGGCCCAAGGAAAGTGACTTAAGGTCATGCAACTTGTAAACAAACCACAGAGCAGGGATTTAGCACATGGTGCCCTGGCAGTATGGAGAGAGTCAGGCTAGCTGGGACTAAAGCCAGCCTTTCCTCCTCACAGCGACTATCACTGGCATAGGGTCAGCCCTTACTGCGTGTCATGCACTGCGCCAAGAGCTCTGCAAGCATCACCCATACATCTTCACCAAAGCCCAACCACCGAGACACTCCTGTTATCCTCTCCTGTTATCCCCGCGTGTAGAGAGTACACTGTTCATTTGAGAAGCTAAGTTTCATTTCCTCTAGTCTAGTGAGTAGAAAGTCAGGATTCCAGCAGCTCAGGCCAGAGGCCACGCCTTTAACTCTGAGCCCCACTGCCTCTCACCTAACAAATTCCGCTTCCCACCCGTCCAACAGACCTAATGACACAGAACATGCAGAGCTACTGTGCAGACCAACGCGGGCCACGGCACCCCCCCACGGCGCAGAGTGAGCTCTCAAAGGACAAGTGTTCCCTTTCCCAGGCCACACGGCTCCCCAGGCTGGTCCCAGAGGGCAGGAATGAAAAGACAGACCTGAGACGGGTGACTGAGCAAGGAAGCCTCCCTCTGCTGCCCGATGAGACAGGTGCCGGCCTCACAGTCTGACACCCACCAGGGACCTGGGCATCTGCCCCAGCCCTGCCCTGGATCTCTCAGCCTAGCAGCGGGGAAAAAGCACAGCTGGTCCTCTTTTCAACAATTCCCACTTTTGTTGCAATTAATTAATGCCCGAACAGCCGTGTGCTGTTCACTTCGCTATTTCTACTGGTAGGACACGGCTTAGTTGAGAGAATGGTGGCTCTAGCGTGACTTGGGCCTGCATTTGAGCCCTGGGGGGCCTTGACAGGTCACTGTGCTTCTGGGCATGTCAGGTTCCCAGCTTACAATGAACGGATCCCTGCCCAAGGTCACGGCCAGGTGCAGGTCGGGGCTGCGTGTCACTGACAGGGCATCACCGCTCGCTCCTCTAGGGACTGCTCTGGATGCAGCCTCAAAGGCAGCACCATGGAACAGAAGGTCCTGTTTGCCATGAGAATTTGTCTCTAAAAAAAGGGGATACCTGCTTCAACTTCTTTTAGTCATTTTTGTTTCTCAGGTATTAACCTTCCTAATTGCCTTTGAAAATGCTTCTGAATTGCAACACAATAAAAAAATGTTTCTTAAATAATGCTTATGAGAGATAGTATATTAGTTTTAGGTTGAATTTACAATACAGGTGGACATTATAGTATCTTTAGATTTTAGAGCAAACGGGGGCTCCTTTTGTAATCACAGTATGAAGTCAACAGGTATGTGCATGGTACAGGACCTGAACAATAGCTTTCTATGTTACATGGCAATAGAAGTTTACAGGTGTTACCTCTTTACCCCATGCTGTTGGTCACGGCTTTGATTCAGTGTCGCTGGGACATGTGCTGGGGATATCATTGTCAATGACTACATGCCACGGCATAGTTGCTAAGAACGAGAGCAGGGTATTCCTGAATTCCACATGTTCTCTGTTGGGCTTGAGAGAAAAAATCCCATTTATTCAGAATTGTTTTGCCCTACTTTCTTTTTTTTTAAATTTTCATTGGAACATAATTGCTTTATAATATTGTGTTAGTTTTTGCTGTACAGTAAAGTGAATCAGCTACGTGAATACATATATTCTCTCTTTTTTTTAATTTCCTTCCCATTTAGGTCACCACAAAGCATTGAGTAGAATTCCCTACACTGTACAGTAGGTTCTCATTAGTTATCTATTTTATATTCAGAAATTGCTTTCACCCTGAGTGAAGAATTACACTTAGAGGACAAGAATAGCTGAGCTACCCACTGGCTTCAATACCATCCTTTCTTCCTTCCTGGCTCCCATCTCTGTCCCACGTGAGCACCTCTGAGCTTCCTGAAATTGTATGTTAACTTACATATGCTATTTTCTGGGAACATATAAATAGCAAGAACCAGACCCCTGCTCCTGCTGGCTGTGGCTGTCCTCAACCCCAAATTCCTATGTAATGATTCCACCCTCAACCTCCTGGCCCCCTTCCTCCTCTCCTGCCTCCCAAGAGCTCAGAGCGTGGTTGGGTTGCTGCTGCTGCTAAGTCACTTCAGTCGTGTCCAACTCTGTGCGACCCCATAGACGGCAGCCCACCAGGCTCCCCTGTCCCTGGGATTCTCCATGCAAGAACACTGGAGTGGGTTGCCATTTCCTTCTCCAGTGCATGAAAGTGAAAAGTGAAAGTGAAGTCGCTCAGTCGTGTCTGACTTTTATCGACCCCATGGATTGCAGCCTACCAGGCTCCTCTGTCCATGGGATTTTCCAGGCAAGAGTACTGGAGTGGGGTACCATTGACTTCTCCGGTGGTTGGGTTGGGAGTCTCCTAATTCTCATACCATGTGGCCCTAAGCAAGTCTCCTTTTTTCCTCATCTGTAAGACAGGAATGAAATAGTTATCTGCTCCATGGGTTTGATGGGACACGCATATATGATCTTGGAGATGACAATATTCATCAACAGTAAAGAGCCATTGGTCATTATCATTACTCTGTCTCAGCTAGGTGATCAGCAGACACTCATCGAATTGGATTCATTTCTCCTAAAATAGCAGTGGTCCAAATGGAAGGAGGAGCTTGGGTTTCAACAGATGAAATTGTAGGAGAAGGAACTTATCCCCTCCTCCCCATCCCTACCTGTTCACAGAAAATGGGATGCCGCTCTTCCCCTACTTAGAAGTGAGCTGGGGAAGGGACTTTTCAAGGAGCTGCTGATCTGAATGGTGAGACCACCCATCCTGGGCTGGATCTCAGTTGGGCAGGGGCAGAGTAACCATGAGCCATCCCCTGCCTTTTACTTCCTGTGCTCAGGCGTGGGGGGCACCACACTCCCTTCCCCAAGGATGCCAGGTGCTCAGCTGGCCTGTGATGTACTGAGACTGGGCCTTCTTGGAACTGTGGCTCGGGTAGGTAAGCCTCACAGGTTGGACCTAGAGGGAAGAAGGGGTATGGGGTTTCTGAATCCCTAACATGATTCTTGCTGAGCCTACCATATCTTCAAGTAGTAAAATGTCAGACCCTGATTGATTTCTTTGTTCAATGTATACACGCATGCTCAGTCACTTTAGTCATGTCTGACTCTTTGCAACCCCGTGAACAGCAGCCCACCAGTCTCCTCTGTCCGTGGGATTCTCCAGGCGAGAATACTAGAGTGGTAGCTGTGCCTTCCTCCAGGGGATCTTCCCCACCCGGGGATCAAACCCACATTTCTTACGTCTCCAGCATTGGTAGGCATGTTCTTTACCACTAGCATTACCTGAGAAACACTATTTGCTCAATTAACATGTCCTTCCACTCTTGCCTGGAAAATCCCATGGACGGAGGAGCTTGGTGGGCTGCAGTCCACGAGGTCGCTAGGAGTCGGACATGACTGAGCGACTTCACTTTCACTTTTCACTTTCATGCACTGGAGAAGGAAATGGTAACCCACTCCAGTGTTCTTGGAGTCTGGGGGGTCACACAGAGTCGGACACGACTGAAGCGACTGAGCAGCAGCAGCAGCAGCAGCAGCAGCAGCAGTTACTGGGCTTCCCAGGTGGCGCTAGTGGCAAGGAACCTGCCTGCCAAAGCAGGAGACATGAGACGCAGGTTCAATCCTGTGTCAAGAAAATCCCTCAGAGGAGGCATGGCAACCCATTCCAATGTTCTTGCCTGGAGAATCCCATGGACAGAGGAGCCTAGTGGGCTATGGCTCATAGGCTCACAAAGAATCAGACACAACTGAAGCGACTGAGCACACACGCAAGCAGTTACCATCAAGCGGTTTCTATGACGGTCACTGGGAAGAAGGAGATCAGAGGAGGAGGAGAAAAACCTAGACTCATGGTCACATCTCCTCTCTCACATAAATTCTTCTCTGTGTTATACAGGGTTTCTCTCCTCAGCACACATATACTTTCTCTCTCTACACACAAGCACGCACACACACCTTAGCCTCTGCTCTCCCGAGAGGCCCCTTGTTAAAGCTGTTTTCTGGAAGCCAGAGGGAGCTCCGTAGGAAGAACAGGCTGATTCAGTGGGCAGACTGGCCTGTCCCCTCCTCCAGCCCCCGCCTCCCCTCTCCCACCCGGGGACCTGCTCAGGGCTCCTCCCCTCGCCGGATCAGCCTCGATGGCTCACCAGGACTTGTGTGGCTTCACTTCAGTTTCTTAGATTTAGAAGACAAGACAGAAAGGGAAGCGTGGGGACAGCCCAGCTGGAGGCCGAGGGGGAGCAGAGAGGAAGGGCCGTGCCGCACCCCCCCCCAACCCGCCCCCCTCGCACGCCCAGGCCGGGCTCAGAGCAGAAGTCGCTGATGCACTGCGGTCACCTTGCGGTTCAGGCCCAGGGGCTTAGGCAGTCGGTTGTG
The DNA here is from genome assembly GCF_003369695.1 of Bos indicus x Bos taurus. Taxonomy (NCBI): domain Eukaryota; kingdom Metazoa; phylum Chordata; class Mammalia; order Artiodactyla; family Bovidae; genus Bos; species Bos indicus x Bos taurus. The sequence continues at coordinate 11,081,574 of NC_040085.1, forward strand.
GGAAGCGTGATAACCGGCGAGCCGATTTGCAGAACTTCGAAGGTTTTGTAACGAAAGGTGACAGCACAAAGCTGGAGATGACAAGGTGCCATGGCACTGTGCCAAGAAGCTGGGCAGTGGTGACGGAGGAGGGCCGGCACGAAGGCCGCTCCTCTCTGGCGAGGGAGGGCAAGCGGGCCACTTCCGAGCCGAGACAAGGGAGCCCCTTGGAAGAACTCACTTGGGGGCTGGGGCGGGGCTGTGACAAGAACAGAGATGAGCTCAGGCCATCCCTTCCTGCCGAGCCGGGAGCCCACGCATGTCCCAGACCACAGGCCCCCTGCCATGGGGGTCTCCTCACGTGCTTGTCCTCTCAGTGTAGACGTGACCCTGGCCTGAGCGGCAGCCAGACTGATAAACACACGGGGAACTGACGCCTGGGAGGGAGAGCCCGACAGAAAGCACAGCCCGGTGCCTCAGACACTCTCTGAGTGCAGACAGAGCAGCTGCAGAAGGGAGCCACTGATGCTCTGTGGTCATAGGACCATGTCCTCCTTCCTCACGGTGGCATTCAAGGCGGCCTCACTCTGGGCCAGCCTACTTTTCCAGCACCACCTCCTACCCTTTGCCCCATTAACGGAGTCATCTCCCCAGACCATTTGCCAGGCACATCACACGCTCAGCTCTTTGAGGCCTGAGCGCCTCTGCCCCTGCCAGCTCCTTTGCCTTTAATGCCCTCCCCTCTCCTTCCCGCCTGGATGATCCTTCAGGAAACTGCTCAAATATTTTCTCTCCTGGGAAGACCTCCTCTGCCCCTCAGGGGAGAATTCAACCCTGCAGACCCAGCCCCTCCACCAGGCTTGCCTATATAGCCATCTGCTTTTCACATCCCTCCACCTAGACCGTTTGTTTTCCCATCGGTCTCTCTTCCAGGCTGTGAGGAGAGGGACTGTGTCTTAATTTACCTTTCACTCCCAAACTCTAGGTCAGAGTCTGGCATTTAGCACTCACCTGATGCTGACAGATGGATGGATAGAGGGTTAGATGCATGGACGGGAAGGATGAGGGAAGGATCCAGGCAGGTGCACCCTGGTGGGGCAAATACTTCAGAACCCACTACCTCAACCGAGGGCCATCCTAGAACCTGTACTTCCTCCCAGGCTAGAGGCCTGGGGTCCTCTTCCTACCTGAAAGCCCCCTCTTCCTCGACCCTCACACTCTCATACCTTGGATCCCAAGTAAGTGCTTGAGCCCTGCAAAGTGGTTTGAACCCCAAAGCTTTAGAAGGGGTCATGGGAAACCAACTTTCCCCTTAGGAATCCCCCCAGGGCAAGTCCTAGCCTGCTCTGTGCAGAGAAGGAGGGTGGGAGGGTTGGTCAGCCGTAGGTCAGTGCCATTCCTCAGCCCTCACTCAGGCCCGGCTACTCACTGCTCTGTCCTTGCTCACACACCCATAGTGTCCTCTGGCCCAGGACTGGAATCCCCAGGGCCCCTCCCATGCCCTGGGGTGACATCAGCGCCCAGCCCCTGGAGAAGCTTCACCCCCAGAGGCATAGACATGAGCCTCTCAGAACAGACACCAGCCTCGCCCAGGGGCCAGGAGGTGGGCAAAGGCCGACTGAAACGGGTTTAAACCAGACTTAGCCGGTTTTGCTCTGAGCGGTAGAGGAAGTGAGTGGTTCACACCTAGTGAGATGGAGCAGCCAAGGCTATCTGGAAGCATTTTCTACAGCCAGATCCCCTGCAGATTGCACAGGAGACACGGCCCCCACCCTGGGACTCCTCACGGGACAGGGCCCAGCACCCACAAGGGACACTCCAAAACAAGGCTATGACCCTGTCTCCTCAGCCCAGACCTGGCCCAACCCTGTTTGGTGGAGACCGTTCAGAGAAGGGTGTGCATGTGTGCTAAGTCACTTTAGTTGTGTCTGATTCTTTGCCACCCCATTAACTGTAGCCCACCAGGCTCCTCTGTCCATGGGATTCTCCAGGCAAGAATACTGGAGCGGGTTGCCACGCCCTCCTCCAGGGGATCTTCCCCACCCAGGGATCCAACCTGCATCTCTTACGTCTCCCACACTGGCAGGCAGATTCTTTACCGTTAGCGCCACCTGGGACAGGGATCCAACCTGCATCTCTTACGTCTCCCGCACTGGCAGGCAGATTCTTTACCGTTAGCGCCACCTGGGAAGCCCTTCACAGAAGTAGGGGGAGTTCTATCAACTCTCCTTCCCTGAACTCACAAGGGTTTCCAGAGAACTCTGTCCATCTCTGTGACCTTTCTCTAGAGTCCTTTAGAGAACTATTTATGCTCCTGGCTTGTGGTGGGTGTCCTCCCTTCTGGAAACTTCCATCTCCACCCTCCTCCATGGAGCATCAAAGCCAGGTTGCTATACCTCCAGGGAGGCAATGCCCACAGCAGCTGGGGTCCTCAACTCCTTGCCCTGTTTGCCCTGGGAGACTCAAGCTTGCAGAGATCCAGCCAGGTCTCTGCTGGACTGCCCACACAGGCCACCACTCAGCCCTGCCTCTCTTCCTGGACAGAAACAAGCCTTTTCTGCTCCTCTTACCCATGAAGCTGAAATACTCTTCAGAGAAGCCAATGGAAGGGGAAACCCAAACCAAAGACACCAACAGGGACTCTCAGTGCTGGAAAGAAAGGGCTCAGCAGGGACCCCTAGCAGAGCTCACTGGAGTCGGGCCTGTTTCCGGGCTGTGCTGTGTTTAGGCAAGCCCCTTCTCTAAGACGATCCTGAGGATAGACTGCCTGGGCACGTGGCCGTACGGGAGCATTTGGTGAGATTTGGATTCTGAAGTCAGGAGGCATGGCCCACGGTAGGTGTTCAACAGACCACAATCCCCTTCCTGCTCCTTCACTGCCCGTGTGGGTTTAGGGTCTCCACCTGGAGTGCTCAGGCACTGGGAGCCCACCCGGTGGATCTGAATCCTGGCTGGTTATGCCTGGGGAACTAACCTAGCCTGTGAGACCCACCCTCTCCTTTTAGTGACATGGGCTTGGCCATGGTTGTTATATGGGAGGGCCGTTAGGGGCTGTATGACAGGACAGAAGCAAAGCATTTAGCACAGTGACTGGCATAGAGTTGGTGCTCAGAAAATGCCTGTGGCTCTGTGGTTAATTTTTATCCCATACACCCACACATCAGCACACAGCTCTCCTCCTTAATGCTAGAGCCAGAGACACCACGGCCCCAGGAAGAGCCAGGTCGGGGTACAGCTTCAGCCCGAACCCTCAGAAGCTGCTTCATCAACCATATCTCCCCGCTGAATCAGCATCACCTGCGGGGCTTTTGGTACCACAGTGACACCCACAAACCCTGCTCTGGGGGGATGGGGTCAGGTCAGGAAAGGTGCCAATGAGTTCCCAAGGCAAGAGAACACTTCCCTACAAGCTCACCACCCGGGCCCAGTACACTGGGAAGTGCGTGGAGAGGCAGGCCTGCTCCATGTGGCCAACCTGTGACCAACGTACCTTGTGGGAAAGCAAAGGCTTGGAGCTGCAGCCGTGGGACCTGGGGAAAACCCAGAGACTATTTCACAGCGAGAAACCCAGGTTCAAGAGGGGAAGTGAATGTACCAGGTCACCTGACAGCCAGCGCTAGGTCGAATCACCTAGTGATTCTCATCACTGCTTTCGCCTCCTGACCATGGGCCAAGACTTCGAGAGATCTTCCTTCATATACAGACATGTACAGTTGTAATCACTCTTGAAAAGGCATTGTTTCTACACCCGATTGCTTTGTTAAAAGTCCTTATTGAATTTGTTACAATATTGTTTCTGTTTTATGTTTTGGTTTTTGGGCCACGGGGCATGTAGGATCTTAGCCCTCCGGCCAGGGATCAAACCCACGTCCCCTGCAAGTCCTAACCACTAAACCACCAGAAAAGTCCCTATACCTGACTTCTGACCATTCTGTTCCTCAACTTTTTGTTGTGATCAACTCTTCTGAGGTGAAATTCACATAACGTACCATTAACCGTGTACAATTAAGTGCATTCACAATGCTGGGCAACCACCAGCTCTCTACTTTCAAAACTTTTTATCACCCCATAAAAAGTCCCACACCTGTGAGGTAATCCCTCATCCTCCCCTGGGAACCTCTGGTCTGCTTTCTGTCTCTATGGGCCTTCTGGAGTCATCATATAAAAGGAGTCATACAACGTGTGGCCTTTGGTGTCTGACTTCTTGCATTTAGTATAACATTTTGCAGGTTCATCCACTTATAAGATACATCAGTGCTTCATTCCTTTTATGGCTAAATCATAGTCTACCGTTATAGATATGCTCTTCATCCTGGATGGACATTTGGACTGGTTTGTCATTTCTAAACATACAGGAAGCCTGAAAGAATAGTGTAATGAGCACTCCTTTTCCCATACCCCTGACTCAGCAACAGAGTCTGGACTAGAGCGAGGCATGACATATGGATATTGTGTCTCTTTCACATTAAAATGGCCAGGATTTCCCCCTCTGCCCCATGGCATAGGTCTTTTAAAGACTGCAAACCATTTTATACAGAGTGAAATAAGTCAGAAAGAAAAAACGAATACAGCATATTAATGCATATATATGGAATTTACAAAGATGGTAACAACGACCCTATATGCAAGACAGCAAAAGAGACACAGATACAAAGAACAGACTTTTGGACTTTGGGAGAAGGCGAGGATGGGATGATCTGAGAGAATAGCATTAAAACACGTATATTACCATATGTGAAATAGATGACCAGTCTAAGTTCGATGCATGAAACAGGGCACTCAAAGCTGGTGCACTGGGATGACTCAGAGGGATGGGATGGGGAGAGAGGTGGGAGGAGGGTCCAGGATGGGGGGACACATGTACGCCCATGGCTGACTCATGTCAATGTAGGAGGCAAAAACCACCATAATGTTGTAAAGTAATTAGCTTCCAATTAAAATAAATTAATTAATTTTTTTAAAAAAAGAGTCCAAACCTTATAGTCTTTTAGAATGGCCCACACCATGGATTTGCCTGATTGTTTTCTCTTGATGTCATTTAACTTGTTCTTCTGTCCCCTGTAGATCCCGTGACCTGGGATTTGGGGCTGGAGATTAAACATGTTGGCAAGAATACTCCATAGGTAAGGTGTGTTCTGCACATCATCTCACATTGGGAAGCCTGTGATGCCAGGTGGTCCTACTATGAATGGATGGTGCTAAATTTGACCAGTTGGATAAATGCATGGCCACCATAGCTGTCTGTTATAATGGTCATTTTTCCTTTTTTAATCAGTAAGTAAGCTGGGGAGACTCTTTGCAGCTGCACAAATATTCTGTTCCCCAATAATCCTTCACTCACTGGCCTTTAGCACCCATTAATGATCCCTGTTGTTCCATGTCCAGTTCTAACTGTTGCTTCCTGACCTGCATACAGATTTCTCAAGAGGCAGGTCAGGTGGTCTGGTGTTCCCATCTCTTGAGAAATGTGTATGCAGATCAGGAAGCAACAGTTAGAACTGGACATGGAACAACAGACTGGTTCCAAATAGGAAAAGGAGTACGTCAAGGCTGTATATTGTCACCCTGCTTATTTAACTTATATGCAGAGTACATCATGAGAAACACTGGGCTGGAAGAAACACAAGCTGGAATCAAGATTGCCAGGAGAAATATCAATAACCTCAGATATGCAGATGACACCACCCTTATGGCAGAAAGTGAAGAGAAACTAAAAAGCCTCTTGATTAAAGTGAAAGTGGAGAGTGAAAAAGTTAGCTTAAAGCTCAACATTCAGAAAACAAAGATCATGGCATCCGGTCCCATCACTTCATGGGAAATAGATGGGGAAACAGTGGAAACAGTGTCAGACTTTATTTTTCTGGGCTCCAAAATCACTGCAGATGGTGACTGCAGCCATGAAATTAAAAGACGCTTACTCCTTGCAAGGAAAGTTATGTCCAACCTAGATAGCATATTCAAAAGCAGAGACCTTACTTTGCCAACAAAGGTCCGTCTAGTCAAGGCTATGGTTTTTCCTGTGATCATGTACGGATGTGAGAGTTGGACTGTGAAGAAGGCTGAGCACTGAAGAATTGATGCTCTTGAACTGTGGTGTTGGAGAAGACTCTTGAGAGTCCCTTGGACTGCAGTACCTGGTTAAAAACACGAAACTATATTAAAAACCATATTTGGAGCAATTTTACTCCCACATCAATCTTCTCCACCTTGTTTCCATGCCCCTCTATTGGTTTCTGGTTTATTCTTCTTGTGCCTTTTTATATATGTGTGTGCATATATGTTCATGTATATGTATTATTACTTCCCCTTCTTTTCTACAGAATTTATGTTAGGGTGCAGATGAAAGTCCGGAGAAGGCAATGGCACCCCACTCCAGTACTCTTGCCTGGAAAATTCCATGGACAGAGGAGCCTGGTAGGCTGCAGTCCATGGGGTTGCTAAGAGTCAGACACGATTGAGCATCTTCACTTTCACTTTTCACTTTCATGCATAGGAGAAGGAAATGGCAACCCACTCCAGTGTTCTTGCCTGGAGAATCCCAGGGACGGGGGAGCCTGGTGGGCTGCCGCCTATGGGGTCGCACAGAGTCGGACACAACTAAAGCGACTTAGCAGTGGCAGCAGCGGCAGATGAAAGTCTAGAGTTCTGTGAGATATAACAAATTTAAAGGGTTCACATTTGCTTCTAAATCTCAGACCTACTCCCTGCTAGCTGTGTGGCTTGAGCTAGTCACATAATTCCTCTGAATCTCTGTCTCCTCATCTGTAAAATGGGATAACAATCCCTGCCTTGTATGGTTTGGGCTAGGATAAAGATATTTCTCGTATCATATTAAAATATTAAATTCTAGATAGAATACAGAGCAAAATGTGAAGAACAAACTAAAGAATGTTAATATATATATATTTAATATTATGCCTTCCTGGATAAGACACATCCCCAGAATACATAAAAGATCAAAGGTTGTTTTATAGAGATGCAAAACAACTCTATGACAAAGGACACCCTAATCAATGTTAAAACATAAGCCACAGACATGGCAAAAGTGTTTGCAATATATTTAAAACACATCGGGCACAATCACTTTGAAAAACTGTTTGGCAGTTTCTAGTAGAGCTTAAATATACACTCACCCTATGACCCAGTTATTCCACTCCAGGGTATTTACCCAAGAGAAATAAGAACACATGTCCACACAAAGCCCTGTGTACAAATGTTCATAGCAGCTTTATTCCTTATGGCTCTAAACCAGAAATGACCCTTATGTTTATTACCCAGGACAGTGGGGGACCCCTGTGACAGTGGGGCACCACTCAGCAATTGACAAGAACCAACTACAAGGGGCTTCCCTTGTAGCTCAGCTGGTTAAGAATCTGCCTGCAGTGCAGGAGACCCGGGTTCGATCCCTGGGTCAGGGAAGATCCCCTGGAGAAAGAAATGGCAACCCACTCCAGTATTCTTGCTTGGAAAATCTCATGGACACAGAAGCCTGGTGGGTGGCAGTCCATGGGGTTGCAAAGAGTCGGGCACGACTGAGCGACTAACACTTAACACTAACTACAGATAACATGGATGAATCTCAAAAATAGTTTGTTAAGCAAAGGAAGACAGGCATGAAAGTGTCTGCTTGTATTGGATCGCCAAAAAGTTTGCTCAGGTTCTCCCAAACATCTTGCAGAAAAACATGAACAAACTTTTTGGCCAGCTAATATGATCTATGTACAGGAAACTCAGAGTCAAATCTAATGGATTGTGATAGGAATCAGTACGACAGTTGTTCTTGAGGGGTACTGACCAGAAAGGGATCTGAGGGAAACTTCGGGAGCAGGGAGATGTTTGTGCCGTGATTTGAGTGATGATCACATGTGTGTGTAGGTTTGTCAACAATCTGCAGACCCTACCCCTAAGATCTACATGTTTCGCTGTATGTAGAATACACCTCAATTAAAAAGACAATGGGGACTTCCCTGGTGGTGCAGTGGATAAGAATTGGCCTGCCAACACAGGGGTCACAAGTTCAATCCCTGGTCTGAGAAGAGTCCACATGCCTCAGGACAGCTAAGTCTGTGCTCCACAGCTACTGAGCCCACCTGCTGCAAGTGCTGAGGCCCACGTGCCTACAGCCTGTGCTCCACCACCAGAGAAGCCTCTGCTCTCTGAAACCAGGGGAAGTCTGTGCACGCCAACAAACATCCAGAACAACCAAAAATAAATAAGTAAATAGAGTTTTTTTAAAAAAAACAAAAGTGGATTAAATAGAGGATATATAAAGAGTTCCTAGAAATCACTAAGAAAAGGTTGTGTGTGCTAAGTCGCTTCAGTCATGTCTGACTCTTTGTGACTCTTTGGTCTATAGCCTTCCAGGTTCCTCTGTTCGTGGAATTCTCCAGGCAAGAATTCTGGAGTGGGTTGCCATGCCCTGCTCCAGGGGACCTTCCTGACCCAAGGATGGAACCCTTATTTCCTGTGGTTCCTGCATTGCAGGTGGTTTCTTTACTACTGAGCCACCAGGGAAGTCAAAAAAGGGGTAAATACTGTTTAAAAAAAAAAAATGGGCAAAGACTGTAAACAAACAACTTATTATTAAATACATATTCATGTTTAACCAACAAATGAAGAAGAGATGCTCAGCTTCACAAGGAAGCTAGGAAATACAGGATTGTATTTTTGCCCATCAGGTTGGCATAAGTTAAAAAGATTAATAATATCAAATGTTGGTAAGAAAAGAAATCAGAGAAACAATCACTCTTATGAACTATAAATTGGTGAAGGTTATTAAATGCCAATTGGTTAGTGCCTATCAAAATTTTAAACGTACATATCCTTTGACCTCGCCCTACAACTTCTGGAAATCTATACAAAAAAGGAATTATTTTAAATCACAATATTTCTGTACCATGGTGTGAAGTAGTTCTAAGAGTACCAATATGAAAGGACATATAACTAAACAAAAGCACAATTCAGAACAATATACAATATAAAGCACAATCCCACTTACACAAAAAACACCTAAGTGAGTCATTATATGCAGGCATGCATGCATGCTCAGTCATATCCGACTCTTTGAGACCCCATGGACTTCACCCCGCCAGGCTCCTCTGTCCATGGAATTTTCCTGGCAAGAATACTGAAGTGGACATTTCCTCCTTCAGGGGATCTTCCTGACCCGGGGATTGAAATTTTGTCTCCCGAGTCTCCTGCCTTGCAGGCAGATTCTTTACTGCTGAGCCACTGGGGAAGCCAATACAGATAATTACATGTAGAGAGAGAGAGAGAGAGAGAGAGAGGCATCCCTGGTAGCTCATCTGATAAAGAATCCGCCTGCAATTGGAAGACCTGGGTTCGATCCCTGACTTGGGGAGATCCCCTGGAGGAGGAGGGCATGGCAACCCACTCCAGTATTGTTGCCTGGAGAATCCCATGGACAAAGGAGCCTGGCAGGATACAGTCCATGGGGTCTCAAAGAGTCAGACACGAATGAGTAACTAAGCACAGTCCAAAGAGCGAACAGGAAATATCTGCTTTAAGTGCTGACAGGGTTATTTCCTGGGAAGGGTATCAGGAGTGTTTGGTAAAGGAGAAGTTTCCTATGTTACACTGTATGTTTTGAGTACTATTTTTATAATAAAAGTATATTTCTGCACTGTTTCTGCCATTGTGAAAACAAACATAAAGGTTTCTTGACAAACTTTTTGACGCTAACTAAGGGTTTATGAAGGAGTCATTGAAAATCCCATGGGCAGAGGAGCCTGGTGGGCTGCAGTCCATGGGGTCACGAAGAGTCAGACACGACTGAGCGACTTCACTTTCACTTTTCACTTTCGTGCACTGGAGAAGGAAATGGCAACCCACTCCAGTGTTCTTGCCTGGAGAATCCCAGGGATGGGGGAGCCTGGTGGGCTGCCATCTATGGGGTCGCACAGAGTCGGACACGACTGAAGCGACTTAGCAGCAGCAGCAGCAATGAATATATATATGTTGTCCTCTTTACATGTCCAGCATTGTCCAAGGGGTGAAAGAACCCCCAAAGAAACATATCCCACTCAAATCCCTGTACATTCACCTTGTGATGATCATGCAATGCTAATCATGGAAATACAGTCCCTACTGTCATCCAACGGGCACCATAAACATTCAACAATTGTGTGTTCAAATGTATTCTTACAGGTGTGGTGCTTGTGAGAGTAGGGGTTGAGGGAATCTTTTCCTTCAAACTTAATCCCATAGGATGCCAACCCTTACAGGACCCTGACAGCCATGCGTGTTTTGGAAATCAGAAGTTTTATGATTTTAGTCGGTGCTAGTGGACAGAGTCTATATCTCATACAGTGCATGCATGTATGCTAAGTCACTTCAGTCATATCTGACTCTTTGCAAGCCCATGGACTGTAACCCACAGGCTACTCTGTCCATGGGATTCTGCAGGCAAGAATACTAGAGTGGGTTGCAGGCCCTCCTCCAGGGGATCTTCCCAACCCAGGGATCAAACCCGCATCTCCTGTGGCTCCTGTATTGCAGACAGATTCTTTACCACTGAGCCACCGGGGAATATAGGAGATTTAGCAGAATCTGGGGCAGCACCTTATGATCAGGCACATACCCAATATTTCTGTAGCAAAATGCATGAATGTCCATATCAAATATGCAGACTAGTTAACCACAGGTCAGTCCAAGTCAGATTCTCCAGTCAAATGAGCTCGTGCTAATCTGACAAAATCAGCTTTTGATGTTTGAGATCTCTCTGGATTTTGAAACTGTGGAGGAGGGACTGTATTGCAAGATGCTCTCTAAACCTTACCTTATTTTTGTTTTATTGCAGCGTAGATGACTTGGGGTTCCCCAGGTGGCGCTAATGGTAAAAAACCTGCCTGCCAATGCAGGAGACACAAGATGCTTCACTACAACTGAAGCGCCATAGCACACACATAGATGATTTACTAAGCTTCACTTTGAAAAGCGATTTCTGACAACATAATGTCAGCGTGATGTGCCTGTATTTAATATCATTCCTCCCCTCATCATTGAGCACACAGCGGATGCCATCACGTTAAGGGAGTGATGGTGTCCCTGAGGCTGGCCTTAGTCAGGCCAGATAATTTGCATGTTTAGCCCAGCTGTACTAAGATTAAGGAACCTACTGTTCCTACAATAAGTTTTGCATTTTTTAAATTTTCTAATTACTTCTAGGAAATGATGTAGGACAAAATACTATAGCATAGTCACATTCACGCACACATGAGGCAGGGTGGACTGAACGGAAGTCATACTCAAGCCACATTTGTTAAGTCCAAGCTCAGCTCTTCACTCAGTAGTTGATGTAGAGAAATCCAAAGCCAGCAAATGGATGTCGGCTCCAGCTCATCCAAGTCTAACACACAAACTTTCTTATTGCCGGTTCTCATGGAAGTCTGGGGTTTGACTATATGCTACCTATGTGACGCAGAACCCCCAAGCCAGAATAGTGAGCGAATTGGTCCCAGGTTGGCAGTGCCCCCTGGTGGTTAGAAGAAGCAAATACAAATCCTCGAGTAAAGTGTTCTCACTTTGATTTGCCAAACTCCAAAAAACAAAACCCACTCCAGTACTCTTGCCTGGAAAATCCCATGGACGGAGGAGCTTGGTGGGCTGCCGTCGCTAAGACCCAGACACGACTGAGCGACTTCACTTTCACTTTCATGCATTGGAGAAGGAAACAGCAACCCACGCCAGTGTTCTTGCCTGGAGAATCCCAGGGACGGGGGAGCCTGGTGGGCTGCCGTCTATGGGGTCGCACAGAGTCAGACATGACTGAAGCGAATTAGCAGCAGCGAAAAACAAAAAAAACCCCAAACTCAAAGCAATGAGTCACCATGAACTAGAGTCAGCAGAGACAACAAGCCACAGATTTCAACCAGGATTTCTCAGCCTCAGAGCTATTGGCATTTGGGACCAGATAATTATTTTCCATAAGGGCTCTCCTGTGCATGTTTAGTAGAATACCTGGCCTCCACCCACTAAAGGCCAGAAGTGTGTGTGCACACTCACACACACACACACACACACACAGATACCACCAGTTTTGACAACTAAAATGTCTCCAGACATTTCCAAATGTCTTGAAGGAGAAAAATTGCCCTCACTTGAAAAACATTGATTTAGATCTTCAAAGACTTAAAATATTAGAATAATAAGATAGATCATAAAATAGCTGTGTATGAAAAACTTAAAGGCTTAAAAGACAGAACAAAGACAAATGATAAAGGGATAAGAAACTACCAAAATTTACAGGCAGGTGTTTATGAAGGCTCAAATAGAACTTCTGGAAATGAGAAAAATATAATCTATGAAATTAAAAATTCAGTGGATATACCAGACTAGATAAAGAATCACTGAATTAGAGGAGAGATTTAAAGAAATTGCCCAACTATATTGGAAGAGCAAAACAAAACAGAAAATGGAACAGAGAGGACAAAAATAAAAATCAAGGAAAATATAATGCAGAGGTTAAGCTACAACCAACTGAAGCTCCAGAAGGAAAGAATAAGGAGAATGAGAGATAGGCAATATATGCAGAGATAATGCCTGAGACTCTTCTGGATCCCTATACACAGGAACTCCTGAAAATATCAAGCTGGGTGAGAGTGCAAGTTGTTATGTGCTAGATGGAGGAAAGCTGAAGACTAAGCCTCAAGGGCTTATCACTGAAACTGGTACACCAGTCCAACCCAGGGGCCACATGAGGGCCATGCTGGCATCAACGGCGCAGATGTGGGAGACCCGAAAAGGGAGTGATACTGTGGCAGTGGCCTGAGTTTGGCCTTGAAGGATGTTGAGGGATGTTCACCCAATGTGACTTAAGAGACCTTGATTTGAGCCCTCTATTTTATAGGACAACCTGCAAGATTGATTGGAGGTGGAATGTAGAAGGGTAGAGAGGAAATGGGAAAAAAGGGGAAAGAGCATAAGCAAGTTTGGAGGCAAGCCTAACACTTCATGAGCCAAAGACCAAAAGGAGTCCTGTTCAATGGATTGGGGAATATTTGAGAGAGGAATTACAAAACTTATTGAATGGACAAAGTGAAACCAGCCTGAGGAAGTCCCTTGGGAGATAACCAGGTGTGTTTAGTCTTGAAATTGTAGGCCAAGGGTTGGTCAGCTGCAGCCTATGGGCAAGTCTGGCCCACAGCCTGTTTTTGCCAATAAAGTTTTATTGGAGCACAGGCACATCAGTTCATTTACAAACCATCTATGGCTGTTTTTGCACTACGATAGCAGAGAGGAGTAGCTGCCATAGACACCACACCATGTGGCCTGCAAAGCCTAAAATATTTACTCTATGGCCCTTCACAGAGAAAGTTTGCTGATCTCTGATCTAGGCAGAAGCAGCCAGGCAAAGAGGCCTTGCAGCCAATAACCAAGATTAAGAGGATAAACCTAGAAGTGGCTGGAGGACTGTGTGTTTTGTACGAGGAGGAAGAAAAGTGCTTAACCTTTACTGAGTTCCTACAAATGGCACCCACTCCAGTACTCTTGCCTGGAGAATCCCATGGACGGAGGAGCCTGGAAGGCTGCAGTCCATGGGGTCGCTGAGGGTCAGACACGACTGAGCGACTTCACTTTCACTTTCATGCGTTGGAGAAGGAAATGGCAACCCACTCCAGTGTTCTTGCCTGGAGAATCCCAGGGACGGGGGAGCCTGGTGGACTGCCGTCTATGGGGTCGCACAGAGTCGGACACGACTGAAGCGACTTAGCAGCAGCAGCAGCACATGTGCCATCCCTCCTCCCACATTATCATTATTTTTCACAACGACCCTGACTAGAAATTGTTACTATTTTATTTTTTTCAGAGATGAGTCAAATGGGATCCAGAGAAGTTAAGCGATTTACCCAAGGTCAGCCTGAGACTTAATTTCAGGTTGGTCAGATTCCAAAGCTGATGTTCTTCCTACCACACCTCACTGCCTTTCCAGGCGCTGTGTATCCCAGACAGAAGGTGACAGCCTCAGGCTGATGAGCTGGTTACTGTGTGTCATAGCCAGCAACAGTTTAAATGGGGGTGGTGGTGGTGTGGTCAGTGTTAACCTCTTCCCTTGAAAACAGATCCAGGGGCCTACTCTGACCGGAAGTGAGGGGGACCTCTGGCTCAGGGCTCCTCCAACAATTGCTTCCAACTTGTCCAAACATTGGCTCCACCTTGGCCCCCTCCACCCCACCCTGCCAGAGCCATTGGCTCGGCCAAGAATGCCTATCATACAACTTCCCTCCAGCTTCATCTCACAGCACGATGCTGAAGGCAGTTGGGCCATGTGATAGCATCTCTGTATCTATGAAAAAAAACACACAAGGGTTGGCAGCCCTGCGCAGTGCCACCCACAAGAGATGGCCCAGTTGATCTGCAGTGAAATTGCAACACAGCCTCTGCTTCTGCCCCAGCTGGATCCCAGGCCCTGGAGCAGAGCCCATCGGGGCTTGCTTCCACCCCCAGCCTGGCTTCTGTTCCTCCCATGACTAATTTGGATCCCCATCTGACAGCTACCATGACCACTCTGTCCAGATAGGGCCTAACAGACCTGCTTCTCGGTTTTGTGGTCAAACTGGTTCTTGAAACTTCCCCAGAGTTCCAGCAGGCTTGGGTCTGTCTGTGGGGAACTGTAACTGGCTGCCCCTTGGGGTTGAGCTGCTTGAGGGTTTGAGAAACCAAAAGAAAGAGATTAGGAAAGTACGAATTCTACCTAAGGCCTTGGTTATCTACATGGTTGTGGGACGAAATGGAAGTCTCCCCGGTGGATCCCAGTGGCTGGGTCTGTACCTTGTCAGCTCTCCCCTTTATAGTCAGATGCCATGCCACATGATCTCTAACCTCCAGCTTGTCCATGGGGAAATGGATGTAAACAGAGGCAGACAACCTTCCCAGAGGATATGGGAGGAACCCTGTGACCCCAGGCCTACTGACAGCCTCCCATGGACAGTTGCTACACCCTCCTACTCCTCTGGGAAACAGAGATGTGTGTCAGCTCCAGGGACACTGGGCCCATGCCTGCTGGTGTGCTGAACTGCTTGCTGGCTGTCCCCGATGCAGAGGGACAGCGGGAAGTGTGAGACACTGGCTCAGGCTTATCCCACCAGCCTTCCTCAAACACAGCCTGTTGGCCCCCTTGCTGTAGCCATAAGGTGTGTCCACATGGGGGGCAAGAAAGAAAGGGGTGGGGGAGCCAGAAGAGGACAAGGAGGACAAGGAAGATTTAAAGAGCATCTATTATATGCCAAGCTCAGCACAGGGCACATACAAACATCATTACATTTATTCCTTATGTGGGAAAGGAGACATAATTTATTAGACAAACATGTGCATCCCTGAGACATAGCACAGCTATAAGGACTATAGACCTGACTCCTCCTGTATCCCACCTCTGCCATAACTGCTTGTGTGATCTCACTTAACTCATCTAAAATATAGGGGTTCAAAACTATGACTAATGTCATATGGTTGTTACAGTGATTAAATGAGACAATGTGTATAAAGTACTTAGAACAACACCTGATATGAGCTCCCTGTGTTATATAGCAGCTTCCCACTAACTACCTGTTTTACACATGGCAGTGTGTACACATCAATGCTGCTTTCTCAATTCGTCTCAACCTCTCTGTTCCCCTCTGTGTCCATTCTCTATCTCTGCACCTCTATTCCTGCCCTGCAAATAGATTCATCAGTACCATTTTTCTAGATTCCATATATATGCATTAATATACAATATTTGTTTTTCTCTTTCGGACTTACTTCACTCTCTACGACAGACTCTAGGTGCTCTGTGATGACCTAGAGGGATTGAAGAGGGGGTGGAGGGGTAGGCGGAAGGCTCAAGAGGGTTGGGATATATATATACAAATGGCTGATTCGTGTTGTTGCACAGCAGAAACTAACACAACATTGTAAAGCAATTATATTCCAATTTTTTTAAGTGCTAAAGGAAAAAATATAGACCTAGAAAATATAGCCAGCATGTTCTCCAAAACCTAAGACAAACAAAGATTTTTTTTTCAGACAAAAATATATATATATAATACCTGATACAGAGACAGTAAAGTCATAGTGTTAACTAATTCTGATTTTTTAATCTTTATTCTTGTTTTACTGTTGAAGAAATTGAGGCTCAGAGAGGAGCAGTGACCTGCCCAAGATCACACAACTAAAGAATAACAGATGCTGGCGTTCACCTCTGGGTCTGTCTGATACCACTACCCCCTATTTGAAGATTCTGAGTCCACACGGGGATTGAGATAGAAAGAGAAACCTGAGCGCCCTTGGGCAAGATAACTGCTGCAAAGGCAGCAGCTGGGGCTGTGGCTGGCCTCAGGAAGGGAGTGAGTCAGCCTCACAAGGTCGCGGGGTGAGGTCCCCTGGGAGGGGCTCAGGGCTTCTTGGCACCCTCAGGCCCTGAAAGGAACCCAGGTGGGGAAATGGCTCTGGGTGACAGGAGTCTACCCATCCCTGAAGAAACCAGCAAACGATTATGCAGAAAGAATTGAGAAGCACGCTCGGCCTCCAGGAGGGCAGGCTTAATGGTGGTGAAAGAGCCCCTGGCAACAGATAAACAGGAAGTCCTGTTGCCCAATACCAGATAGACACGCAAGCGGCCCCCACACACGAATGGTGGTACCGAAGCATGGCGCAGCAGCCCAGGATCCTGCCTCAGCCAGTCCACACACAGCCACAAAGTGGGCCAGGCCTCTGGCAACCGGGGAAGGTACACAGCCTCCCTGGGCACCCCTTTTTCCAGGCATGAAGTGCAGATGATGAGACCCAACTCCCAGGGCAGTTCTAAGGATTGAGGTTAGATTATGGGGTGGGATGTGGTGTGAGTGCCCTTTCTCAGTACAGAGTTCATGACCCCCTGCACCCTTAATGCTATGCCCAAACTGTCTCCCGTTCCCTCAAAGCGCTGGACTCAAGACAGGTTTCTACTGAGCTTCTCAGGTTCCTGGAGGGCAGGACTGAGCCTTTTCATATTTACAGCAACCCCACCCCTCTCCCACACCTGATGGAAAATAATAGTGCTACTTCAATATCCCTGGGGACTTCCCTGGCTGTCCAGGGGTTAAGAATCTGCCTTGCAGTGCAGGGGATGCAGGTTCAATACCTGGTCAGGAAACTAAGATCCCATATGCTGCGAGGCAACTAAGCCTGAGCGCCCCAACTTCTGAGCACATGCACCTCAACTAGAGAGTCTGTGCGCCCGAACGAAGATCCTGCCTGCCACAATCAAGACCTGAGGCAGCCAATAAGTAAATAAATATTTTTTAAAAAAATATCCCTGGACAGGTGCAGCTTCTGGCCTCATCCCCATGTCCCTGGAACCAACCAACCAATCCGAGCTACCTCGACACATAATCACTGGCTGCCTATGAAGGTCTTGAGCTCTGCATCACCCGTGTTTAGAGAGGCCAGCACCACTTGGAGAGGAGGTTACAAAGGGGATTCAGTCACTGACTAGGAGTCAGATCTGCAGCCTTTGAAGCCCTCACGGGCCAGCCAAAGCCTCTGTTCCTGTGCTGTTGGGCTTCGTGGCTGTTTTACAGACAGAGCCCAAAGCCTCCTTGATAAAAAGTGCTATCTACCTAATGAATGTATTTCTAGGGCGTTTAAGTTCAAAGCCAGTACAATACTGGAAGGAAGGAAAGACGAAAGAATGGAAAAAACAGGATGGGAGCTAGGGACCCCTGAGCCCAGCAGATGTTTCTACCAAAAGAGTCTCCTCACTTCCTGGGATCCCTGAGACTGAGCCCTACGGTCTAAGCAGGCAGGTCTGTGATCCCATCCAGCCCGACCTGTCCTAAGGCCTGAGGCACACCAGGCATCTGAGCAGAGGCTACATCACACGCAGTCTTTGGATTCCCTAATTGTTGCTCTGAAAATCTGTCAGAAGCTCCAAGGGGCACCAAAGCAGTTCTTTGGAAAACAAGCGGACAGCAGTGAAGGGAACCAAAGCCTCAATTACGCTGGGGACAGAAGCCTTTCAAAAGAGATGGTTTAATGAAAAGGTGCTGTCAAGAGCTCACTGTGTGGAAAGCAGCCTGTCCTTAGCTTCCTTTCTCCCTGTCCCCACCCTCCCCCACCTAGTCAGGAGCCAGCACGGCAGGCCCAGGACTTCAATGCCTAAGGATTAAGCCTGGCCAGAGAAGGCAATGGCACCCCACTCCAGTACTCTTGCCTGGAAAATCCCACGGACGGAGGAGCCTGGTAGGCTGCACTCCATGGGGTCGCTAAGAGTCAGATACGACTGAGCGACTTCACTTTCACTTTTCACTTTCATGCATTAGAGAAGGCAATGGCAACCCACTCCAGTGTTCTTGCCTGGAGAATCCCAGGGACAGGGGAGCCTGGTGGGCTGCCGTCTGTGGGGTCGCACAGAGTCGGACACGACTGAAGTGACTTAGCAGCAGCAGTAGCAGTAAGCCTGGCAGGGTTGGGAAGGAAGGAGCTGCCAGGCCAGTGCACAGGTCAGCTCTCTCAGGTCCTGTCCCCTTACCCAGCCTGTAACCTGGGTTCTGGACCCGTGGTTCTGTGACCCAGGCTTGGAGAAGACAATGCAGCCACGGTAGTTTTCTACAGCACTACTCATTGTTTGAGGAAGGGGACTTTGAGCATAGATTTAGTCTTTATTAGTTACCTTGACAAGTAATTTCTAATCTAGCCTTTAAACAATCCTTTAAGTTGCTTACTCCATGATTCCCATTTTACAGATGGAGCAACTGCGGCGCAGGGGATCAGGGGAAGCAACTTGCTCTTGGTCACATAGCCAGAAAGCAACAGAGCAAGTGTTTAAACTAGGCAGTCTGGGTTTACAGCCACCTTTTCACAACTTTCCTCCTAGTCTTGCCCTTTCTAGTGTTGATATGCTTTCTTGATTAGCCTTCCAGACTGAGTCCAAGCTCCACCTGTAATCCCCAGGTGTTTCCAAGTCAAGCCTGCTTCCAGGCTCAACCCCTCTCCCCAACACAGATTATCTTCTTGGGTCCGGGAGTCGCTGCCACCTACAGGCCTCATGTGCAAAGACGCTTGAGCTCTTAGAGGTTCCCTGGGCAGAAAGGTGGCCTGGGGACCCAGCACCCACTGCGCTGCTGTGCTCCGCCATATGGCTAAGCAATGGGAGAGGGTGGGGAGCTTTAGCTCTGGAGAGTTCTGCATCTGGCCCCTTCTGCAATGACAATCTGGACCCCACAGGAAGAAAAAGGGTGGTGGGCTCTACAGGGAGGCAGACACAGTGGTGGGAGATGAGCCCCCACGGAAGCCTCACCACCTGGGATGAGTCAGCCTCCTGGTGCAGTCCCGCCTAAAGACAGGAATTAATGGAGCTCAGAAAGAATATTTATCATTTCCGTGCTACCTTTCTTTTGTAGCTTGCTAAAGACTTTAATGCCTGCACCATAATCCTGCCGGAGGAAACCCATGAAGCTCCGAATGTCCCTGTGTTTCAGAACTGTGCCGGACTCTTCTCCGCCAAGTAATTGGTAGGTATACACAGATTGAGGAGGGATTGAGAGAGCCAAGACCACTGGGGACAAACAGATTTAGCCGAAATGCAGTCAAAATGTAGACCGAGCAACAAAGACAGGCATTTTCTGCCAACCCAGTCTAGTCTGAGGCTTTATTTCTAGACTGATCACTGGCTTGCTGCGACAGCCGCAGAAACCACCTCCCTGGGCCTTAGTGCTAATCGATACATGTGAATGGGGAAGAGGAGAGGGGAAAGAGAATGGTGGTTAACTTTGCACCTATTGAGAGGTGGGCACCGTGCAAGGTGTGCATGCGTGCAAAGTCGCTTCAGTCGTGTCTAACTCTGCAACCCTATGGACTGTAGCCCCCCAGACTCCTCTGTCCATGGGATTCTCCAGGCAAGACCACTGGAGTGGGTTGCCATGCCCTCCTCCAGGGTATCTTTCCAACCCAAGGATCAAACCCATGTCTCTCGTAAGTCTCCTGCATTGGCAGGTAGGTCCTTTACCACTAGCGCTACCTGGGAACCCCACTGTGCAAGGTGCTTTATGTGAAATACCTCCCAAGACCCCAAGTGGCAATTTTTATATCCCTGTTTTAAAAAGGAGGAAATGAAGTCAGGTAAACCCAGAGTCACATAGCTAGAATGCAAAGCAATGACAACAATGGTAACCAATACAACAATCATAGTCAGTGTTTATATGGTGCTTGCTGTGGTCTGGGAAATACACTGACATGTTTAAGCCTCACTGAAAACCATGGGGCTTCTCCAGTGGCTCCGTGGTAAAGAATCTGCCTGCAGTGCAGGAGGTATAGGAGACGCGGGTTTGATCCCTGGGACAGGAACATCCTCTGGAGGAGGGCATGGCAACCCAGTCCAATATTCTTGCCTGGAGAATCCCATGGACAGAGGAGCCTGGTGGGCTACCGTTCATAGGGTCGTACAGCATTGGACATAACTGAAGCAACTGAGCTCGAGCTCACATTAGGTTGGTGTTGTTATGCCCATTTTGCAGATGAGGAAGCTGAGCAGAGACCTGTATGTCCCACCTAGTACCAGCAGCACCACCTTCCCTCCTGTTCATGCCACAGAACTGTTGTGAGCACCAGCAGTATTGGGGAGCAGAAACAATGTTCCTGCTGAGGAAAGGCACCCCTGGATCCACCTTTACTTCCTTCCTGGAGAGGGTCCCTCTCTGGCAGCAACAGGCACTTCACCTCTGTTGATGAGTTGAAAGCCCCAGGGCTTATACATGATTGTTACAATTTTTCCTGTGTCCCCAGAAAACTGGAGTGGGTGGTTTCAGAGGTGCAGAGCACAGTTGGGAAGAATCGTGGAAAGAGGGACTGGAGAACCGATTTAGTCATGAATGAGGAATGGATAAGAAAGTGGGAGAATAAATCTAAGATGGGCAATCAAGAATAGAAAGGTAAAAAAAGGAGGGAAAGAGCCCCTCCTCAAGGAGCCCCCCAGTGCCTGAACACCTGTGCCTACAGCCCCAGGCCCTGACCCTTCTCTTTGATCCCATAGGAACAAGAATGTACAGGCCCAAGGGTTAGGCTGGGCAAGGAGAGAACTGAGAAGAAGTCAGACAGACTGAATTTTGAGACCCACCTCTTCCACTTACTCACTGTGTCACCCTGGATAGGTAACTTAACCTCTCTGAGACTTAACCTCTTTCCTCACCTGTAAAAGGGAGATTACATCCTTGCCTTACAGGGATGATGTGTGGATTAACCACGGTGATGTCCAGACAGTTCTAAGCACAGAAGTGACTGGCCTCTGGCAGAGCTCGGTAAATTTTGGCTACAATTATAAGCTGTTTTAAAAGCACTTGGCATGGAGTAAATACTCCACAAATAAGCACCATACAAGTGTAAATAATTATTAATTATTATGATGACTAATCATCATTATTGTTGATGATAAACGTGAGAACTGCTACCCAAATGCCAGCTCCCCCACTCAATCTGTCTGCAGTTTTCACTCCTCAGCAACAAAGAAATATCCTGAGATGCAGAGCAATTGCTGGTCCCATGTTGGCAGACAGGGAGCACTGACACTGTCTCGGTCCCCACCTCCGCCACTCCCCCTCCCCTTTCCCACCCCACCCCACCCCCAGCAGCACAGCAGGGTCTGGTCTCACCCAGGCAGGTGACGTTCAACCAAATGCACCCATCTGGTTGTGCATCTACTTAGCTCCTCTGCCTCTGCATTGTTAAATATTTTGGATAGCACCTAAACAGAGTACCTCTTTGCAATTCCTTGAGCCCTGGCTCATGTGCAACAAGGCAGACCTGCATACAGAAAGTGAACCGAGGAAATCCTGGTTCCCGGAAGCTCTGCCTCTGAGATGAGGCTGGTAGGCAAGGAACAGGCTCTCCTGAGCATGCAGATTTCAGCCTCGTACTGAAGAATCAGAGCAAGGCCTACAGAGGTGCCTAAGTCAGCACCCCGCATAGCAGAAACTCAATAAATACATGGATGACTGGATAGTCAGATGGATGCATGGATAGATGGATGAGTAAGAGTGAGCATAATAATCATGTCTTTTTTCCCCCTGACTTTCTGATGCTTTGAAATCTGGGGCTTTGCTGGCCCTGAAGAGTCTGCAGCTCCCAAGGCTAGTAAACTCTGAGATAGTATGAGTTTCATATGCAAACCAGCCAGTCCCTCTTTCCACCCATCCCCTTACCCTGCCCCCCAGCTACCTCCTTTTTCAGGCTTTCACACTTTGGGTCACTACCTACTTTCCCTCCTCACCCCAGGGGCCAGGTACCAGATTGTTAGGGTCAGTCCCTGCACCCCAGAGCACTGCTGAAATCATTCTAACTAGCAAATCCTAAACCTGCTTAGCTTGCCTCATTTGTTCCTTCCCTTGGAAACCACAGTAAAGACTCTCGCCCACATTTTCCCCTCACTCCTGCCTCCTGATCTACCCTGGTACTTCCCCACATAGCCCCTTGTGGCATGGCCTGCCCTCCTCTGGGGAACTGTGAGTAATAATCTACCTTTTCAACAGCAATCATCTTCTGA
This sequence comes from Bos indicus x Bos taurus, assembly GCF_003369695.1. Taxonomy (NCBI): domain Eukaryota; kingdom Metazoa; phylum Chordata; class Mammalia; order Artiodactyla; family Bovidae; genus Bos; species Bos indicus x Bos taurus. The sequence goes on from NC_040085.1 coordinate 11,104,066, forward strand.
ACTGCTGGCTTTACCATACCTGAAGAATAATAAAACCTACACTGTAAAACAGGAGGGGGAAGGATAGAGGGAAGGAAGGGAGGAGAGAAGGAAGGATGGAAGGAGAAAGGGAGGGAGGGAGGAAGAAATTAACCTATTGATTTCAAGTTTCTGTAGGAATGATCTGATCCACAAGTTTGCTCTATGATTTGAAAGAAGCAGCTTCCTCCTAGCAGATTCTGGATGTGTTGAGAGAATGATCCTCCACAGTGCCATAGGCCAGCAGTTATAACACTCTACCTTTGGGGACATACAGGCTTGGCTTTGAATCATGACCCTGCCTTTCACTGGCTATGAGACCTCGGGTAACTGACTTGACCTCTCTTGATTTGTTTCATATATATATATAATAACCATGCACCATCTCACTCTAGCATCAAAAATCTTGGAAGGTAGGTACCGTCCAGTAGATAGATACCTCCCAGTACCCAGTATCCAGCTTACAGTACACATTCCACAAATGATGAATATTATTACTTGGCCATTCTGCAGTCCTGCACCCTGAGTGCTATCTGGTAGCAAGACTTTTATCAAAATGTCATCTTTACCCAGAAATTCCTATTTGGGTCTCTTGGTTTCAGCATCCCAGAAAGGTGTCTCAAACTCCCTGCCCAGTCCCTGGCCCAGAGTTTGGGTTCAGCAGACGGAAGGCTGGCTGTGCTTAGTGAAGGAACTAGAGGGGCCCTGTATCCCACCTTGTGCTTCGATTTCCACAGCCCTGGAGTCACACTGACCCCCTTCCTGTAGAGATGCTGTTTGGCTTCCCCTGCTGATTTCAAAGTGAGGAGCAGGAGGACCTTTAAACTGGAATAGCATTTCCATTTTCCCATCTCCCCCGTACACCATCACTCAGTAAAAATAGCTAATTTTAAAATGGCTGCTCTTATGATGGACGAGATTAATGGATCTTGAAGAGCAGCCAGTATACCAACTGCTCCTGCAGCCATGATGAAAGCTAATAATGTAGAAAATTCTGCCAATTCCTTTAATTCATGAATATTTAAGCCTGTGAAAAATCTGTCAGATTATATCATTTTTTTCTGGTGATTTTCCGCCTAAGTACATTCGTGGCGGCCTGCCAGTTGCTCAAGAAACTTCAGCGGGAGCAAAACTGTTCTTGTTGTTGTTGCTGTAACCATGGGTTGTCGTCTTCCTGCTGAAATGATCCCCCCTCCCCATCCCAGGATGGAATCAGGTTCACCTGACAGAGCCAAAGGCAACCCCTAGGATTTTACCTCAACAGGCACAGATTCTTCTAACCCAAAGCCTGGCACAGACCTATGAGATCCGAGCCCACGGTTTTCAAATGGTGTTCCACGGTACCCAGGGGTTCCTCCAGGGTCCTCGAGGTCCCCTAGCTAGAGATGCTAGGTGGTTGGAGTTGGGGGATGCAATCTCCACCTCCATCCAGCAGTTCTGCTTTCAGCAGTGAGGTTCTATCTAATATTTCCCTGGGAAGACATTTCAATGGAGTTTGGAAACCACCTTGTAGCCCAACCCCCACCTCCCAAAATAACAGATGGAGAAACTGAACCCCCCACAAGGGTAAGCAGTTTGTCCATGTCACTAAGTACATGAGCGGCGGCCTCTGAACTGTAGCCAGGGTCCCCAGCTCCAAGCCAGCTCGCTCTCCTTTCCAGCACATTCTGGCCGACCTCTCAACGGCCCAGCACAGCCTGGGTGGGGGAAGCAGGAAGCCGCCGGGCTCAGATGGGATGGCCGCCGCTCCCCAGCCAGGGTGGACAGGCCTCTCTCGGAAGCCAAGCTGTTTCCTCGCAGAGACAAGAGACAGACAATGAGCGTGGTTAGCGGCTTGGGAGGGAGGGGCGGCCCACTTCAGAGATGATTATCATGTGGGGACTTGGCTGGAGGAAGGAGAGAGCTGCTTTTTATAGGAACTCCAGTTCCTCGTTTTGTTCCCCTCGGGTGATTCTCCAAAGAAAGCCGACTTGAGTCAGCTGGCAGTGGCAGGGCGAGGCTGAGGCGGCCGGGCTGCAATGGCCCTGGTTCAGCACCTGCCCCAGCTGGTCACGTCCTCACCGGGGCGGCCCGCACTCTGCCAGGAGCCCAGGTCAGCCCCCATCCAAAATCAACAAGTCTTTTGTGCTTCTCCTTTAGACACGGTGTAATTACAGCAAACACGCATTGGCGGCGAGCAGCAATCATGAGACAACTGTTGAGGATTTCAGATGCGCTTGGCGGTGGCTCCTGGAGCGCAGCGCGAGGAACCGCAGCTCCAGTTGGCCCGTGCTGGCCCGAAAACAAGGGATTTGCAGAAGTCGGGAGCGGTGTGTTGGCACGGTGTCCACGCCATGTCGTTCATCAGCTATTTCCTTGATAGCGGGTTGCGTCTTACCACCAAGCCAACCGACTGACTCATGAGTCAGTGACTTAAAAAATAAATAAATACTTGAGGCCAGCTGTGCCCGCCGAGCAAAACCTGTCAGGCTGCAGACAAAGTGGGCCCCTGCCACTTTCCCGGGTGGTTTCATTTTTCCTCTTTTTGTCTTCTTGTTTGAAAACTATGAAAGTGAAACCGCACACCTCCCCCTGAAAGCTGCTGTGTTCCCACGGCTGGAGGAGGTGGGTGGGGGCGAGTCTCCCGCTAGCATCAGCATTGCCCTTCCGCAGGCCCCAGGGTCCGGCCACGCGGCTGGAACCCAGGCCCTACTGTGCCTGGCTCTGAGCGAAGGCCTGCACAGGGAAGTGGCCAAAACCCGCTGTTAGGTGGCTACAGTACATGGCCAAGAACCCACCCAGGTGTAGCTAGATTCGTCCTCCCAACAGGTGATGAGGAAAATAGTGATGTGTGTGGGAAGTGTGTTAGTCGCTCAGTCACGTCCGACTCTTTATGACCCAATGGGCCATAGCCCTCCAGGCACCTCTTTCCATGGGGTTTTCCTGGCAAAAGTACTGGAGTGGGTAGCCATTCCCTTCTCTAGGGGATCTTGCCGACCCAGGGATTGAACCCGGGTCTCCTGCTTTGCAGGATTTTTTTTTTTTGCAGATTCTTTACTGTCTGAGCCACCAGGGAAGCCCCAGATAGTGATCAGTATCCTCAATTTATAGATGAGGGAATAAAGGCTTCTTAGTTTAAGATTCATGCTCTGGTCCCACACTTAGTAAGCGGCAGAATTGGGTTTAAAACCCAGATTTATCTGATTCCAATGTTTTTCATATTCTCAGATGTATCATACCATGAATATGTAATACTATAGGGTGATTAACACTGACATGGCCCACTCACACCCCTCCCCCAACCCCAAGGCTGACATTTAAGCTTGGGAAGCACAATCAAGGATGAATTAGACAATTGATGGTTTCACTGTAATTGTGGTTAACACCCTCAAGGAAGAAGGACAGGGTGTTTTCATCAGTGGACAGAGGGCCTGGCCTGGCCTGAGAGGCCTGAGAGGGATGAGGAGGAATTAAGTGGGCAAACATTCCTGGCAAAGGGAAGGGCAGGAACAAAGACCCTGAGGCCAGGAAGACTGTGTGCTGGATGCTGATGGAAGGGCACAGAGCTTGGAATGAGGGGGCCTTTAAGGGTGGAGAACTTGGTGGGGCATTGAAGGCCAAGGAAATAATTAGGGGCTCTATCCTAACAACATGGGGTAGCCATTGATGGGTTTTAAGTAGCGGCATACACAAATCTGAGATTTTTTTAAAGGATCCCCCTGGTTGTTTTATAAACAATTGGCTGAGGGACAGGAGAAGGTGCAGGGAGAGTTACCGATCGGCCAGCAATGCTGCTGGCTCTCAGTTTCCAGACTGGCTGAGGGCACAGGCTCTCTCCATCACCTCCCCGCACTGTGCCTCAAAGATGCTCCAAAGGCTCCATCAGCTAACAAGACAATCTCATAATCAGGGACTAACTTTACAGATGTGAAGCCAGGACTACTGCAGCCTGGCAGCGTGGTTCTGGGGATCTCGTCCTCCTCCCCCAACCCCTCCAGCTGAAGCCAGGGTTGGGGTGACTGCAAAAGCAGCACCCCTTTCCTCCTCTCCCTCCTGGTTCCACACTGTTCTAAGTCATTCTTTTGAGCAGTCCCAAATATTCCCTGGACCAGTCCCAGGACCTTGCAAAGGACACCGCCATTATCTTCAATACCTCCACCATAGTTTGGCCTCAGGTCAAACAACAGGGAGGGAACACAACCCCGCCCACCAACAGAAAATTGGATTAAAGATTTACTGAGCATGGCTCCACCCATCAGAACAAGACCCAGTTTTCCCCTCAGTCAGTCTCTCCCATCAGGAAGCTTCCATAATCCTCTTATCCTTATCCATCAGAAGGCAGACAGGAGGAAAACCACAATCACAGAAAACTAACCAATCTGATCACATGGACCATAGCCTTGTCTAACTCAATGAAACTATGAGCCATGCCGTGTAGGGCCACCCAAGACGGACAGGTCATGGTGAAGAGTTCTGAAAAAACGTGGTCCACTGGAGAAGGGAATGGCAAACCACTTCAGTATTCTTGCCTTGAGAACCCCATGAACAGTATGAAAAGGCAAAAAGATAGGACACTGAAAGATGAACTCCCCAGGTCAGTAGGTGCCCAATATGCTACTGGAGATCAGTGGAGAAATAACTCCAGGAAGAATGAAGAGACGGAGCCAAAGCAAAAACATCACCCAGTTGTGCATGTGACTGGTGATAGAAATAAAGTCTGATGCTTTAAAGAGTAATATTGCATAGGAAGCTGGAATGTTAGGTCCATGAATCAAGGCAAGTTGGAAGTGGTCAAACAGGAGATGGCAAGAGTGAACACCGACATTTTAGGAATCAGTGAACTAAAATGGACTGAAATGGGTGAATTTAACTCAGATGACCATTATATCTACTATTGTGGGCAAGAATCCCTTAGAAGTAATGGAGTAGCCCTCATAGTCAACAGAGAGTCCAAAATGCAGTACTTGAATGCAATCTCAAAAATGACAGAATGATCTCTGTTCATTTCCAAGGCTGCTGCTGCTGCTGAGTCGCTTCAGTCGTGTCCGACTCTGTGCGACCCCATAGACGGCAGCCCACCAGGCTTCCCCGTCCCTGGGATTCTCCAGGCAAGAACACTGGAGTGGGTTGCCATTTCCTTCTCCAATGCATGAAAGTGAAAAGTGAAAGTGAAGGCGCTCAGTCGTGTCCGACTCTTAGCGACCCCATGGACTGCAGCCTTCCAGGCTCCTCCATCCATGGGATTTTCCAGGCAAGAGTACTGGAGTGGGGTGCCATTGCCTTCTCTGATTTCCAAGGCAAACCATCCAATATCACAGTAATCCAAGTCTATGCCCTGACCAGTAATGCTAAAGAAGCTGAAGTTGAATGGTTCTATGAACACCTACAAGACTTTCTAGAACTAACACCCCCAAAAGATGTCCTTTTCATTATAGAGGACTGGAATGCAAAAGTAGGAAGTCAAAAGATACTTGGAGTAACAGGCAAATTGGCCTTGGAGTACAAAATGAAGCAGGGCAAAGGCTAACAGAGTTTTGCCAAGAGAACACACTGGTCATAGCAAACACCTTCTTCCAACAACACAAGAGAAGACTCTACACATGGACATCACCAGATGGTCAACACCAAATTCAGATTGATTATATTCTTTGCAGCCAAAGGTGGAGAAGCTCTATACAGTCAGCAAAAATAAGACCGGGATCTGACTGTGGCTCAGATCATGAACTCCTTATTGCCAAATTCAGACTTAAATTAAAGAAAGTGGGGAAAACCAGACCATTCAGGTATGACCTAAATCAAATCCTTTATGATTATAGAGTCGTGTCCAACTCTTTGTGACCCCATGGACTGTAGCCTACCAGGCTCTCCCATCCATGAGATTTTCCAGGCAACAGTACTGGAGAGGGTTGCCATTTCCTTCTCCAGAGGATCTTCCCGACCCAGGGAATTGAACCCAGGTCTCCCGCATTGTAGGCAGACACTTTACCATCTGAGCCACCAGGGAAGTCAGGAGACAGGTCTATGATTATACAGTGGAAGTGACAAATAGATTCGAGGGATTAGATCTGGTAGACAGAATGCCTGAAGAACTATGGATTGAGGTTCATGACATTGTACAGGAGGCAGTGATCAAGACCATCCCCAAGAAAAAGAAATGCAAAAAGGCAAAATGGTTGTCTGAGGAGGCCTCACAAATAGCTAAGAAAAGAAGAGAAGCGAAAGGCAAGGAGAAAAGGAAAGATATACCCATTTTAATGCAGAGTTCCAAAGAATAGCAAGGAGAGATAAGAAAGCCTTCCTCGGTGATCAATGCAAATAGAGGAAAACAATAAAATGGGAAAACTAGAGATCTCTTCAAGAAAATAAGAGATACCAAGGGAATATTTCATACAAAGATGGGCACAATAAAGGACAGAAATGGTATGGACCTAACAGAAGTAGAAGATATTAAGAAGAGGTGGCAAGAATACCCAGAAGAACTGTACAAAAAAAGATCTTCATGATCCAGATAACCATAATGCTGTGATCACACCTAGAGCCAAACATCCTGGAATGTGAAGTCAAGTGGGCCTTAGGAAGCATCACTAAGAACAAAGCTAGTGGAGGTGATGGAATTCCAGTTGAGCTATTGCAAATCCTAAAAGATGATGCTGTGAAAGTGCTGCACCCAATATGCCAGCAAATTTGGAAAACTCAGCAGTGGCCACAGGACTGGAAAAGGTCAGTTTTCATTCCAATCCCAAAGAAAGGCAATGCCAAAGAATGTTCAAACTACAGCACAATTGCACTGATCTAGCTAGCAAAGTCATGCTCAAAATTCTCTAAACTAGGCTTCAACTGTACGTGAACCGTGAACTTCCAAGTGTTCAAACTGGACTTAGAAAAAGCAGAGGATGCAAAAATCAAATTGCCAACATCCGTTGGATCATCAAAAAATCAAGAGAATTCCAGAAAAACATCTATTTCTGCTTTATTGACTACGCCAAAGCCTTTGACTGTATGGATCACAACAAACTGTGGAAAATTCTGAAAGAGATGGGAATACCAGACCACCTGACCTGCCTCCTAGGATATCTGTATATAGGTCAAGAAGCAACAGTTAGAACTGAACATGGAACAACACACTGGTTCCAAATTAGGAAAGGAGTACATCAAGGCTGTATGTTGTCACCCTGCTTATTTAACTTATATGAAGAGTACATCATGTGAAATTCTGGCCTAGATGAATCACAAGCTGGAATCAAGATTTCCAGGAGAAATATCAATAACCTCAGATATGCAGATGACACCACCCTTATGGCAGAAAGCAAAGAAGAACTAAAGAACCTCTTGATGAAAGTGAATGAGGAGAATGAAAAAGTTAACTTAAAGCTCAACATTCAGAAAACTAAGATCACAGCATCCAGTCCTATCACTTCATGGCAAATAGATGGGGAAAAAATGGAAACAGTGACAGACTTTATTTTTCTGGGTTCCAAAATCACTGCAGATGTTGACTGAAGCCATGAAATTTAAAAATGTTTGCTCCTTGGAAGAAATTCTATGACCAACCTAGACAGCATATTAAAAAACAGAGACATTACTTTGCCAACAATGGTCCATCTAGTCAAGGCTATGGTTTTTCCAGTAGTCATGTATGGATGTGAGAGTTGGACCATAAAGAAAGCTGAGCGCTGAAGAATTGATGCTTTTGAACTGTGGTGCTGGAGAAGACTCTTGAGAGTCCCTTGGACTGCAAGGAGATCCAACCAGTCCATCCTAAAGGAGATCAGTCCTGAATATTCATTGGAAGGACTGATATTGAAGCTGAAACTCCAATAATTCGGCCATCTGATGTGAAGAACTGACTCATTTGAAAAGACCTTGAAGCTGGGAAAGATTGAAGGTGGGAGGAGAAGGGGATGACAGAGGATGAGATGGTTGGATGGCATCACTGACTCGATGGACATGAGTTTGAGCAAGCTCCGAGAGTTGGTGATGGACAGGGAAGCCTGGTGAGCTGCAGTCCATGGGGTTGCAAAGAGTCGGACACTACTGAGTGACTGAACTGAATGTAATTGAAGGTATTTCCTTTAACCTGCTTTTGAAATCTGCTTAACCAGTTTTCATCAATATTGAAAAGCTCTTCTGGTTCAGGCCTCCCCTCCTCACCCTATTAATCCCCCAGGAGGGCCCCTCCAGGTCACACCATATCCAGCTGGGGCTTGGCTGCCCCTTGGAGACCCCGTTTTCAGGAGAGCTCAGAAATCCTTCCCCAACTCTGACGCGCTCTGCCCACCCCTCCCTCCTGAAAGATGAGAAGAGGGTGGTCTGGGGCAAAGGAAGAGCTGCTCCTCCCCTCCCTCATCCTTCCTCGGTGTCTGGGCCAGACCCTCTCTCCTGGCCTAGAGGACCTCGGACTGGCTGGGCTACTAGGTTCGGTGCCACGAGGAGGTGCCCTCTCCTGCCTTCTGTCTGCCCCCTGTCCCCCAATTATTCCCACCCCTCTTACAGGACAGAGCAACACTCAGATCTGGGCCCTTGTATAAGTGAAGGGCAGGGATTCCAGGAGCCCTACACCTGCCCAGGCACCAAGGTGCCAATGCTGTAATGTATCCCTTTGGCCATTTTGTCTCCTTTGCCATGAAGACCCTTCAGGGCACTTGTGGGGAAGGGCCATATTTTGACCTAACACTATCCTCAGAGCACTGTAATCTCACCACAATTTCAAAGCTCCATTCTACAGATGGGGAAGTGGAGGTTCAGAGGGGCTCAAGAGCTTGCCTGCTGCTAAGCGGGAATCCGCAGATGAAGCCAAGCCTGTTCCTTACATGCGTCCTGGTTGAGTGAGGACAGAGAGAGGGACCCTGAGGGGCTTTGTCCCCACCAGCAGGGCTGCGGCGACACCCCCAGGACCTCAGCACACACCGGCCCCGCACCACATCCTAACAGTCAGCGTGGGCCAGGGTCTGGAGACTGGAGGTGCATCACTGAGGTCCCACAGAGAACCACCACCATGCCCCAGTGATGGCTACGCACCCCTGCTCAGGGTCCTCAAGGCTCAGCAGCCCGGAGGACATCAGCGAGAGAAGGTAAGGCATGAGTGAGATTTAGGGTTTTCAGCCTTTCCTGTCAGCTCCAGATGGGAGCACCCCTGTCCCCCTGCCCTGCTGGCACCCCTCCTCCAGTCTCCCACCCCAGCACCCCACCACCACGCAGAGCAGGCCTTGCTCCATCTCCTGATATCAGGGCAAACTTACAGCTAAGAGCGTGGTGGGAGGGACCACCAGCGGGATTAATGCGCCAGCAGCCCCGGAGGGGCAGCTGCCAAGCTCGCCAAACACACATCATGAAAAGTTATTGCTCAGAAAACATCAGGAGCGGCACTCACTCATAAATATTTAATGCCCCCACCCCAGGCAGCCAGAGTTCCTGCAAGGCGGTTAATTGCCTCCAGGACAAGGAGGCCAGGGTCTCAGTGCCAAGATAACTCCTTCAGCCCCCTCCTCATCCTTCCACCCCAGCCCCACAGTCCCCCACCCCCTCATTCCCCAGCCCCCACCCGCCCACCTTGCCCAACAGCTGAGCAGGTCCTTTCACTTCCTGGCTCTGCTGGCCGAGGATGAAGAAGCCCCTTAAGTCTTTATTTTTTTACAAATTTTTTTTAATTTTAATTGGAGGCTAATTACAATATTATAGTGGTTTGTGCCATACATTGACCTTAAGTCTTTAAATGTCACAACACAGGTTCTATCCGCTCTTCCTACCCGACCTCCAGGAAATCTTCCTTACTGGCTTTACACTCCAGTCGTATTGAGTCCGTGACTGTTCCCTAAATAAGCCAAATTTTTACCATGCAGGAGAGAGATGGTCCCTTTCCCCCTGCCCCAGGGTAAAGCCATTGGAGATTCACTCCCTGTGGATTAGAATAGCAGGACAATTAAGGGAGAGGCTGGGCCCTGCCCAGACCACATATTTCTTATTCTCAGAGTCAGAAGACCCCCTGAAACACACGTGTGCAGAAAAGTTCCTTGGAGATCAAAGGGAGAGTGATGTCAAGAGATGCTCTACCCACAGGCCTTTTCAATAAAATCCATCTTAGCTAAGAGGTGCCTCCACATACATGGAAGGAAAATGAGATACACCAAATATGGACTGCTGCTGCTAAGTCGCTTCAGTCGTGTCCGACTCTGTGCGACCCCATAGACGGCAGCCCACCAGGCTCCCCCGTCCCTGGGGTTCTCCAGGTAAGAACACTGGAGTGGGTTGCCATTTCCTTCTCCAATGCATGAAAGTGAAAAGTGAAAGTGAAGGCGCTCAGTCGTGCCTGACCCTTAGCAACCTCATGGACTGCAGCCTTCCAGGCTCCTCTGTCCATGGGATTTTCCAGGCAAGAGTACTGGAGTGGGGTGCCATTGCCCTCTCTGAAATATGGACTGAGAACCAAGCAAATCAAAACAACTGACCTCAGGAAACCTGGAAGAAATGCCCCATAAAAGTAATTCAAACTGCCATGAGAGTGAGACTCAGGGACTTTCCATCTGAGTCTGCCCATGTGTCTAGCCACAGGTTGTTTTTGCTGTTTAGTCACTAAGTCATGTCCTCTTTGCAACCCCATGGACTGCAGCACACCAGGCTTCTCTGTCCTTCACTATCTCCCAGAGCTTGCTCAAACTTATGTCCATTGAGTCAGTGATGCCATCCAACCATCTCATCCTCTGCCTTCCCCTTATCTTGCCTTCAATCTTTCCCAGCATCAGGGTCTTTTCCAGTGAGTCAGCTCTTTGCATCAGGTGGCCAAAATATTGGAGCTTCAGCTTCAGCATTGGTCCTTCCAATGAACATTCAGGGTTGATTTCCTTTAAGATTGCTTGGTTTGATCTCCTTGCAGTCCAAGGGACTCTCAAGAGTCTTCTCCAACACCACAGTTCAAAAGCCCCAATTCTTTGGTGCTCAGCCTTCTTTGTGGTCCAACTCTCACATGTACTGTACTCTTTTCCCTCAATAAATAATTTACTTGCTTCATTACTTTTCATCTTTGTGGGAATTCCCACAAAGTCCCCAGTCCACCCCACTCCCAACCTTGTCCTCCAGGGACACGTCTAAAGTCCCAGCTCAAGGGTTCTCCCTGTGTCACAGGTGCTGTGCGTGTTTCTGGTGGAGTACCATGCAGGATGGCACCCATCTACTGACATGGCACAACCCCCACCAAGTCAAGTTCCTGGAGGGAAGAACCTAGATTTGCCCTATTTAGAAGCATCCTGGCTCTCCCTCTCTCTCTCTCTCTCTCTCTCTCTCTCTCTCTGTCTCTCTCTCTCTCTCTGTTGCTCTGTCTGCTGCCCCCAAGGAGCTCCCAATAAAGATGAAAACACCAAAGGAAGGAAGCAGATGGAGAGAAAGGGAGAGAGCTTCTCATCTGGAAGATGGGATAAGTGCCTCTTTGTCAAGATTGGCATAAAACTGAAATAATACATGCAAAGCACAGTGCCTGGGATGTAATAGATGCTTCAAAAATATTTTTGGACAAAATTAAAGAATGAAGGAGGCAGTGAATGGTGTCCACAAGGAGAAGAAATTGGAGAGGAAAGAAACTGGGGGCAGGAAGGGAGAAAACAAATTCTTAATGAGCATCTATTTCATACCAGGCACGATCCCAGGCTCCAGATATACTCAATGATGGAGAAAAAAAAAAAAAAAAAACAACCACCATATCACTGCATCCATGAACCTACAATCTAGAGGGAAGACAGAGCTCGGTCTTAGCCCCAGTGTGGGGTATAGGCACTGCCATTCTAAGACTTTATTATTCACTTCCCATGGCCTCCAAGATCAAGGTCAATCTCCTGAGCTTGCATTTATGGAGTCAGGATAGATAGACCATGCTTGTGTGTGTGCATGCCTGCTAAGTCGTTCCAGTCGTGTCTGACTCTTTGCAACTCTATGGACCATAGCCCACCAGGCTCCTCTGGTCAATGGATTCTCCAGGCAAGAATACTGGAGTGGGTTTCCATGCCCTCCTCCAGGGGATCTTACTGGCCCAGGGATCTAACCAGTGTCTCTTACATCTCCTGCAATGGCAGGTGCCACCTGGGAAGCCCGGATGGACCATGCTATGTAACAAACAGCCCCCCAGATTTCAGTAGCTTACAGGAGTTTGTCATTCAGGCAAATCCACACCGGTCCAGGCATGATCTAGCCTGTGTAGACCCTGTGTTTTGGGCTGCTCTGCTCCAGTGACACCTCCATGTGTCACCGCCCATGTCTTTTCTGCTCAGGTTGGTAAGGTTGAAACCATGACCCATTCCAGGGCCCTTACTCTGAGCCTCTGCACATCCTCCTCTCCCTGGACAGAAGACACTGCCACCCGCTCCCACCAGCAGATCCCGGAGGATCCCACAATTCTGACATACGGAGCTCGGCTGTGCTGTTGGTTCAGAAAGAGAGGAGGAGAGCAAGGCACTCGCCACGTTTCCCTGAGGACTCATCCTCTCCACCTGAGAAACGGGCAGAATTGTTCCTGCTGCTGTGGATGGGGAGTAGGATGCCTCTTTCTGCCTCTGGGAAGAATCCACCCCCTGGAATCCTCACAGTCCTTGAAGACAGTTTCTACCCAAGGGCAGTTGTAGGCTGTGAAGCAGAGAGAGGAAAGAAATTGGCCTTGAGGTTGGAAGCCCTCAGCCTGTGGCCACAACATGTTAGCTAAAGGGGAAGCAAGCCATGGAGTTCAAAATAGAGAAAGAAGAGGAAACGAAACCAGCTCATCTCCCAGTCCCCACCGCCCCCTCCCCTGCAGCGCATTAGAGGATGAATCAGCTTGTGCTCTTCATTTCTTTTCCTCTTGGAGGTAGTGGTAGAGCTGGGGGTGAGTAAGCCGTATGGTTCCCCAATGCGGTCGCGGTCAGGGTCACTGGACACTTGGTTCAGCCCCCTCTCAGGCCCGTGAGAATGAGTTCCACATCCTCTCACACCAACTCCATTTCCCCTCTGCCCCCCCACCGCCCCTGGCAATCCCCTTCTGGCTTTTGCTTCCCTCTCCCAAGTCCAAGTCAAAGCACAGTCCACCCCAGCCCCCAGCCCACTGGCCCAGCCAGCCCCTCACAGAGCACAGGGCATGGTCCGAAACCACATCGTGCAATGTGATTCACTTCATCTGTGGAAAGACTGATGCAATTGTGGGTAAGGAGTCATTTCTGCTGATGAGGAAACCACAGTAACCCAGCAGGGGTGAGAGGGCAATCCATCAGGGCAATAGGGACCCACCCTGAGAAAGCGCACTACCCAGAGGCCTCGGGCTTCCCGGAGCAACCCAGCCACACTGCAGCGGCAGCCAGAGAACAGAACAGAACCCCCAGAGCACGGCTCCCGCTGGCTGAGGTGCAGCAGGTGTGGGGCTGGGAGGGAGGCCGGGCCCCTGGCAAGGGTGGGCCTGGTTCACACACACCAGTTCTTCCAGGGCCCCGGGTGAGCCAACTTTCTGGCTGTACAATATAGAGGCAGATGTGTGAGGTTCTCAGTGGAGGCCAGGGAGCCACGATAAGAGAAGTCTTCTCTGGATCCGATGCCTGGACCAAAGATGACGACCATCTTGAGGCTCACTCCACTGCGCTGAAAGCATCTGCGTCTGTCTCTAGTGAATGAGCCCTGCAGCCAGAGCGGGTGCCCAGAAACACCCTGAGCTGAATCTGAAGTCCCAGGAGCCAACAGCCTGTGTGCTGTGACCCGGCTCCCCGGCACACCCGCTCTGGTTGTCTGATCCACTGCTCATGTCCATGGGCCAACAAGCCCAGTCAGCCTCCTGCCCAGTGAGCCCTGAGCTTGTGCCCCCAGCTATGAGTGATCAAGCCAGAGACCTCTCTGGGCGGTGGCACCCCGACCCTCCTCACAGCGTTGTGCTTACTTCCAGAAGTTGACAAGGGATCACGTGGTGTCTCGTCATTGCCCCCACACTGGGTTCTTTTTGTCTATTCTTTATCATCTGGGTAGTTTGTGCTCGGGGTGGGTCTCCAGCTTCAAACATAAGCCATTCTAGACAGATGCTAGAGACATTAGCCCTGCCAGAAAGCGACACATCACCTCACCAGATCAACATACCCGTGAAAGGGAGGCATTGTTTCTTTTTTTAAAAAAAATATTTTGTTTATTTTGCTGTACTGGGTCTTAGTTGTGGCACACCAGATCTTTGATCTTTAGTTTCGGCATGTGGGATCCAGCTCCTTGTCCGGGGATCGATCGCAGGCCCCTTGCATTGGAATTGAGGAGACCTAGCCACTGAAAGTCTAAGGGAGGCAGGGAAATCCCAAGTGAGGCATTCTTATCCCATTCTACTGCAGAAGGAGCCAAGGCTCAGAAGGCAATATAACCCACAAAGACACCAGTAACTTGGCAGAGAGCAGCCCAAAGTCTCTTCAAACTCCCTGCTCAGAATTCTCTCCAGATTCCAGCTACCTACTAACTCAGCTTCCTTCATGGGGGTCTCTAGATGAGGGCCAAAGAGATGAGGAGTCCTCTAAGAAGCACCAAGCAAAATATAAAAGGAGAGAGCAGGGCAGTTCACCCTCCACATCTGTAGGTCACTGCCCCACAGGGCCAAGAACCATGTCAAACACAGGCCACTGCCCCATCCTTATACCCCCCACCCCCACGCGCCCCCAGGCTGAAGGGCCCCTGGGGCACCATAAAGGCTGAGCTCAGCCATCCATGTGCAAGCCTGACCCCTGGTGCCATAACCTGGAACTGCATGGACAGCCAAGGAGGCCCAAGACGTCAAGAAACTTGGCACTCACAGTGGAGCCAAGCGCTGAGGCTCAGAGCTTTCGAATATGGCCACACTCCCAGCCCCCCAGTCTGGGTGGCTCTGGAACCCCACGCTACAGGGTCTTGATAACCCCCTCACATGGCCAGTTCTTGGAATATGCTCATGAGTCACGAATCTCATAATGACCTATGAGGCAGATAGAGTTTTAGCCCCTTTCTATAGATGAATGAACTGAGGCCACAGCAGTGAGAAAAACTCCCCAACTTACAGTTAGGAAGTCAATGACAGATCCTACACTTGAACCCAGATTTTCTAATTTAAAAGACCACCCCCTCCAATTTTCCTAAAGTCTCCACCCCTTGGGTCACTAAAGGTAGAAAAGAGATAGGAGAACATGGCTTCTAGGACACCCCACATACATCAGGTAGATTTATTTTGGAAAAATAAATGTATTTAAAATTCATGCCTTTACTTGAAATTGAAGAGTTTATTTAAAATAATTGTACTTAAACACGCTTATGTAAAATAACATACTTGCAAGATAGCTTTCCACCTCCTCCTAATAGCCCATGAGCACAGGACAGTTGATCTAATAAATATCATGTCTAGAGGGAGTGGGCAATGGCACCCGACTCCAGTACTCTTGCCTGGAAAATCCCATGGACGGAGGAGCCTTGTAGGCTGCACTCCATGGGGTCGAGAAGAGTCGGACACGATTGAGCAACTTCACTTTCACTTTTCACTTTTATGCGTTGGAGAAGGAAATGGCAACCCACTCCAGTGTTCTTGCCTGGAGAATCCCAGGGACAGGGGATCCTGGTGAGCTGTCGTCTATGGGGTCGCACAGAGTCGGACACGACTGAAGCGACTTAGCAGCAGCAGCAGCAGCAGAGGGAGTGGACAGGACTAAGATTGCTAGATTTAGCAAATAAAAGTACGGACTGTGCAGTTACATTTAAACTTCAGATAAGCAATGAATCTGCTATTTGGGACACATTTATGCTAAAAAAAAAGAAAAGAAAAAAGATTTGTTGTTTATATAAATTCAAATGTAACTGGATGTCCTCTGTTTAATCTGGCAATCCTAGATTAGGTGCTACTGGGGATGGGAGAGAACTGCAGCTAGATTGGGGGTTCCAGGAACAGTTTGGAGGCCTGTTAACCAGCGAGGGATGAAGAGGGAGGGAGGTGGTGAAGTTGGAGATCCAGGCAGAAATTTGGAAGCTGCTCAGGGTTTTGGGTTCAGGAGTGGCATGGTAATGTTCTTCTTTTCTTACAGATTATTCTGACCCCACATGGAATATAAGAAAGGGGGAGTAGGGACTTCCCTGGCAGTCCAGTGGTTAAGACTTTGCACTTCCACCACAAGACGCATGAGTTGGATCCCTGGTTAGGGAAATGAGATCCCGCATGCCATGCGGCCAAATTTTATTTAAATAAATAAAAATAAAATTGACATCTATAATTTAAAAAAGAAGAAGAAGGGGGAGCAGTCCGTCAGGGAGGGCCAATAAGGATGCGTGTGAGGGCATGTGGTTCAAGCAGGGTTGCTCACCCGGTGGGGGTGGTGGGAAGTGGTAGGTTCGGGACATGTTCTGAAGGCGGAGCCCACGGAACCCCACCCTCAGGGCCTGGAGGCCAGTCTCTTCTCATCGTGCTTTGTTGCTCAGTTGTGTCCGACTCTTTGCAACCCCATGGACTGTGGCCCACCAGGTTCCTCTGTCCATGGGATTCTCCAAACGAGAATACTGGATGGGGTGCCATGCCCTCCACCAGGGGATCTGCCCAATCCAGGGATCAGACCCAGGTCTCCCGCATTGCAGGCAGATTCTTTCCTGTCTGAGCCACCACCAGGGAACCTTCTCATCTTAGCCCTTCCCAATCCTGCTCTCTGAACCACGCACCCTAGGTTTTGCATCCTCAGTTCTGACTTCCGCTGTTTTCCTCCTCCCTCCATGAACTTCCCACCCGGGTGCCATCTGATGGGGCTGTCCCTGTTCCTCTTGGCAGGCAGGTCCACAGAGGGAAGAGAAAGAGAAGTCATTGTGTTGTTTTTCTTGTTCACCTTAAGGCCACCGTGCCTCCCCCAAGGGACCCAGCCAAGTGGCCAATGTCAGGTTTTCCTGAGAGAAGCCTGTCCCTCTGCACCCAACCAAGGACCAAGGCAGGATGGGCCCCCTGCCAGCCCTCCCCTGGAAGCAGGGCCCCTAAAGGACCCCTGAAGAGGCTGTGTTCACCCTTCAAGTTTCAGGTAGGGTAAAGAGACCAGCACTCCAGGCCCTGACTCAGCACCTACCAACCCCACTGCAGGGAAAAGCTCCTGGATGCAGAGCAAACCACCCCCCACCAGCACCACCGCTGCATATTCTTTCCCTTACAGACCTCAGAAGGACAAAACGCTGGTCTTTCAGCTCAAGGTCAGTGACTTTCAAACTTATTCCCAAATTAGGCCATTGTGGAGGGGGAGAAGGGGAGGCAAATCCAGGAACTAACTGTCCCCCACATCAGCCACGTTTTGTAAACTGGGGCTTCTGGTAAAATTATTTTTTTAAATAACATTTTTTAAACATTAAACTTTAATTTAACGTTAAAAAATGTTAATAAAAATTTAAAAATAAATTAATTTATTTTTATTTGGCTGCACTGGGTCTTCGTTGCATCACACCGACTCTAGTGGTGCAGGCTCCAGAGTGCGCAGGCTCAGTAGCTGCAACTCTTGGGCTTAGTTGCTCTGAGGCATGTGGGTTCTTGGTTCCCCAGCTAGGGATCAAACCCACGTCCCTTACATCGGAAGGCAGATTTTTAATGATGGGACCACCAAGGAAGTCCTTAGAATTCTTCTTTCAAAGGATGCCTTGGTGAAAAATACTCCCACCTGTATGCACATGTTGAGGCCTTGTTCTCCTGTATAAAGACTCCTGGGTTCAGCTTTCCCAGTACCGTATCATCTAAGCCTGGCTCCCTTAGCTTTCATTCCTGTACTGTCATTCCACCTGAGACTTTATGTCCTGGTACTGCCTGAACCTCTCTCCAAGGGTCTCCATATCAGAATCTCCACAGCAGCCTCCTAACACCACCTGGGCTGAGGATGATATGGCCCATTTTACAGATGAGATCACTGAGGCCCAGAGGCAGCAGAACCTGAACTGGATGCTGGGAGTCTGACTTTGGATGCTGGCCCTCAGCAGGCTCCTACTGAGGCCCCAACCCCAGCTCCCTTCCAGGATCCCCATCCAGGCCACCAGAGTCCCAAGTCTTTGGATGGATTGACTCCTGCTGGAAGTCTGCCTCAGAGCTGGAGGCCATGATCTAATCAGAGCAGCCCAGACTGGCCTGTGCAGAGAAAAATATCGTCTCTGGGGTCTCAGCCCTGGAGTCCAATCCCTGGGTGGCCTTCTCCTGGCAGCACCCAGGGGCTCACTGCCTGTCATCTGTTACACAGCAGGAGAGAAATGCTGGGGAACACTTCCAGCTGAGATGGATGGCCAACCAAAGCCAAGAGGAGATGTAGAACCCTATACACAGCAGCCTATTGAGAACCCATGCAGCTCAAGGACCCCCTCACCCCCCAATCACCCTTTGCTGGGCATCAGAATCAAAACCACAGATGCTCAGATGGAACTCACTGAATTTCAGTTGACTCAGGGTGAGCCTTGGGCCTGGGGATTGTTTGAAAGCTGCCCAGGTGATGTTCTGGACAGCCAGGGTTGAGAACCACCAGCTGGTTCAACTTCTCCCTTCCACAGAGAAGAAAGCTGAGGCCCACAGGAAAGGGCTGGTGACACCTTAGGACTAGGATCCAAGACCTACGACCTAGGACTAGGACCCTGGAGCCAGGAGTCTTTGCACCCTCAAACCAGTACCCCCCACAATATTCAGACCTGGGTCATGACATGTACAAGGGAGAGGGGAGAACATACACTCTGGCCCCTGGCCCTGGAGGAAACTCTGGCCTTCACTCCTGTCCTCCTGGACTCTTCTGTGAGTCAAACAGTGTGAAAGTGACTCTGGGTAGGCAAACACAGCTGTGTCAGCCTCAGTTAGCAGTTCTGAGCATCTACTGTATGCAGACACTCTTGCTAAATACTTTGGTGGCATTTTCATCTAGTAGATCTGCAGGTTTCTGGCCAGAACTATTCCACATTCCCCAAGAGAAACAGGAAGCTGCTATCCATCACCGGATGAACTGGATAAAGAAAATGTGCTTTACATACATGGAATGAAACATTCCATTGCATTGGAATATTGTTCAGCCATAAAAAGGACATCCTGCCATTTGCCACAACGTGGATGGATCTTGAGGGTATTAGGCTAAGTGAAATAAGTCAGATGGAGAAAGATAAAAGCCGTATCATTTCACTTACCTGTGGAATCTAAAACCATCAAACTCATAGAAACAGAGAGTACAAGGATGGTTTCAGGGCCTGAGGAGTGGGGTAAACAGGAAGAGTTGGTCAACAAGCACAAACTTTCAGTTATAAAATGATTAAGTCCCAGAGATGTAATGCACAGCATGGTGAACTATACAGTCAAGTAATACTGCATTGTGTACTTGAAAAGTGGCTAAGGGAGTAGCTATTAAATGTTCTCACCATAACAATGACAACAATAAAATGGTATTTATGGGAGGTGAAAGATGTGTTAACTAACCTTATTGTGGTGAACACCTTATAGTATATGGGTGCATCAAATCATCATACTGTGCACTTGAAACTTACAACAATATTTTTTTAACTTTTTATTTTATATTGGAGTATAGCCAGTTAACAATGCTGTGACTGTCTCAGGTGGACAGCAAAGGGATTCAGCCAAACATATACATGTATTCATTCTCCCTCAAACTCCCCTCCCATGCATGCTGCCACATAACATTGAGCAGCGTTCCCTGGGCTATACAGTAGGTCCTTGTTGATTATCCACTTTAATATAGCAGTGGGTACATGTCAGTCTCAAACTCCCTAACTATCCCATCCCTCTCCCTTCCTGCTTGGTAACCATCGGTTCAAAACTTACACTATATTATATGTCAGTTATATCAATAAAGATGGAGAGGGGAATGTAAGTAAGCTGGGTTTCCCCTACTTTAGTAGTCATGTCCTGCTTAATAAAATCCAAAAAGGCCTTGCTTGAAATTTCTGTCTGACAAGGAAAGAGCTTCCATTCTTACTCTAGGCAGGCAGCTCCTGGTCCCGCCTGGCCTGAGCTGTGGTGGGCATGAAGCACAGAGTTCAGAGTCAGGACATGTGAGTTCTGGGCCCAGCTCTGCCATCAACTGCTTGTGGAGCAAGTCACTCTCCTTCTCTGAGCCTCAGTGTCACTATTCATTAAACAGGGGGTGGTGAACTCCATCAGGATACTCAAATTTGTTTTGTGCGAGCCAACACTTTCTTCCCATAAAATTGCACGTGCGTTCCACAGCTTATCATGCACCCAGTAAAAGCAGCAGCTGGACCCTCAGAATGGGCACATGCAGCCCGTCCATCCGCCTAACCACCACCCCCCCACACACACACCCCAAGGAAGCTCCCCAGAACTCCCTGAAGCTTCACTCTGCTTGGCCAATAAGGTTGCCTTTGGTTCTGTCACCTGGAATTGATGGGGGACAGGGGAGTCCGGGTGGTGGTAAGGCATCTGAACAGCAGGGTCCAGCATTCCTCTTTCCTAGAACAGAGAAAGCAATTTCTTATCCCTTTGGCATGACTCCATAGCTAAGGAGGTAGCATGAGAGGGAGGAACAATGCAGGCCAGGGGCTCTAGGGCAAGGGGAGGGGGCAGCAAGGGGACACGGGGGGCCTGGTAGCACCTCAGCTCAGAATCAGAAGATTTCCCCTCCTCTCCAGGACGCGGGCCAGATTTGTCCCACCGGTAGCTCCCTGTGACTTTTTCATCTATTTCCTAATCTGTGAAATGGGCACATCAGGGCTGTTGGGAGGGTTGGCCAAAAAGTTCATCAGGGTTTTTCCATAACATCTTACAGAAAAACCGGAACGAACTTTCTGGTCAACTCAATAGAAAGCATGCAAAGGGCTCAGAGCAGGGCCCAGCACATCCCCAGCAGTTACTACTTGTTAACTGTGGTTTTCTGTGTTGTTATTTTTCTGCCTGCGGTTTGTACGCGCCTTTGATTGGGTGGGGGCGGGGGAGAGTCATCTAATTCTTAGAGCTGGTGGAAACGGTGGAAACCTCCTTTGAGAGATAAAGAAAGAAAGTGAGTCTCAGAGAAAGAAGAGGGCCTTGCCCAAATTCACGTGGTGAGTCAGAATCGAGCCGGGGCTCCGGCGAAGACTGCAGCCTCCCTCCAGGAGGCTCTGCGCAGGCAGAGCGCGCACCGCCAGTTTCCCTCCTCGGCTCAGGCCCATTGGCCTTCGTCGACTCGTCCGCCCACAGGCCCTCCGCCCACCGGGCGGTGGGGAAACCGCGGACCCCTAGGGCGGCCTTGGGTTCCTGAGGCCCCATTCGGCCTCTCCCTCAGAGCACACACCCTCCCTTTCCTGCCCAACCAGGGCCTGTAATTGCACTAACTGCCCCCTGGGGAAGGGGAGCCTCAGCTTCGTCCACATGAGTCAGGTTTCCAGGGCAGAAACCACATCGAACAGCCTCAGCCTCGTCACCGCTCCCCACAAACCACTTCCTGCCCCTTTCCTGGCACCGCCAGCCTGAGGCTCGTGGCAGCTGCCGGGTCTTGGTCTCTGCTGCTCCAGTCCTAGCCCTCTGCAAACCCAGCTGCACACGCCCGCTACCCCCACCCCAGCAGCAGGAATCTGTCCAGGTGGAGGGGCCATGCGCTGGGTCACGGAGACTGTGGGAAGTCCCACCAGGATAATCTAAGCCCTGACTGTTCCTGACTCCTCAGTCACTGTCTGTAATTTGATTGTTCAAGCAGCCCCATGTCTCCCACTGCAGAGGGAGACAGAGATGCAGGGCTGGCTGCCCCCTGCCTGTCCACCCAGGGCTGTGGCCCAGCTATGCCCATTTCTCCACAGGAGGTTGTAGGGAGAACAGAAAGAGCATGGGCTTTGGAGGCAGACCGATCTAAGTTTGGATTCCAGCCTTGCCATCGCCTTACTGTGACTTGATCAGGGACTTCATCTTCCTTAGCCTCAGTTTTCCCACCTGTAAAATGGACAGCATAGCATCACTTCTTCCGGATGTGTCAGGAGGAGTGACTGAACTAATACACACAAAAGCCTACAAAGTACACTGTACATAGTAGATGCTCAGTAACTGCTGGTGTCCTTCCTCCACCATAGCAGTTCTGGTGAAGGATGACAGGCGGCCCAATGTCAGGAAGAGTCCTCCAGTGGGAATCAAGAGACTGGATCCAACCTTGGTGCTGCCTCTGACTTTCTGTGTGGCCTTAGGCCGGCTGGACAGCCTCTCTGGTCCTCAGTTTCCTTGGGCATAAATATGAGGGTGGGTTAGATGGTTTCCAGGGTCTCTCTGACACACCTGGGGGCTTGCTAACAGGATAGTGACCCTGGGGGAGGGGGACGGTGAGTGGAACAAGGTTATTACCATCGTCGGGGCGATGGTTCAGCTTACAGGTGACAATGACACAGGGCTGGGGATTTGAGCTCACTCAGATGGTGCCAGAAGATGGCCCCCAGGGACGCACTAGGTTGGGGGCAGATCATCCTGCACCCAGGATAGGTGAGCTCCCAGCACCTCCCTCCACCTGGGCAGCCTCACCTGCCGCTCTCTGGAGACATGCCCAGTACGTGGGGCACCAAAGATCCCACAAAAAACTAAGGCTTGTCTCTGCCTTTAGGGAGCTCTGCTGGGCAAGGACAGATTTCCCGGAGCTTTTGCTGGGGAAGACAGACTTTTCAATGCATGATCAATAACTGGATTCACAAGAGACATCATGATACTTATTCACTGATTACCGCAGAGCACACCCTGTGTTACACCCTTAATGAGCATCATCTCATTAAATTCCCCGTGACAACCCCAGTGAGGTCTTTATTACCATTATTTCTGCTCTACAGGCGAGGAAAACAAAATGCAGAGAGACTACGTTCCCTGGCTCCAGGGCATGCAGCAGTATGCACCAGGCTCAGGCTAGGGCACCCTGACAGAGCAGAGATGTGAACAAGGTGCCAAGGAGCCCAGAGGAGAGGCCTCCCCCTGTCGGTCGGGGGTTTGGGAACATGGCCCAGAGGTGGGGCATTTGAGTCAGTCCAAGCTCCCACTTATTCAGTACACCCGTCCCCGCCTCCATCAGGTGCTACCATTATTCCTGTTATAAGGAGGCACAGAGAAGTCAAAGCCTTTGGCATCAGGGGGGCCAGGGGAGCAGGGGGCCCAACAGAGGGAGCAGCTTAGAATAAACGTGCTCAGGAAAAAGCAGGCATAACTGAAGCCTTAGGTGTTGGGAACAGAGGCTAGACAGGTAAGTGAGGCCAGGTCCTGAGCCTCCACCCAAGCACACAAACACCCTGGCAAGAGGGGACCCAGGTCCTCACCTCACGTTAGAGCATGGCGTTTGAGCTTCAGGGCCTCCCCCTCCTGCAGTTCTCAGGAGGTGGCCATTACCCATCCTGTCTGTGACTTACACACACAGACTCTGAGTAAGCAAACAGATCATGGGGCTCCTAATCCCATCACACCCAGAAAGCTGGGGAGAGGCTGGGGTGATGGGCCTGGAATCTGTGCCCTCCGGGAGAGACGAAGGCAGACCTCATTCCACCCTCCTCAAACCAGTAAAGCAGAATGCCTGGGTGATTCATTTTTCTTGAAGACACAGAATAAACACAGCCTGAGAAGAAATTTGGTCTTTGTTCCCCAGGATGAAAGACAGTTGGAAAGCAGGGTTGAAAATGCTGAAACCCAGGCTTGGCAAACAGAAAATTAGTGGCAGATTAATTTCACTGTCTCACTGGGGAGTGGAATCTTGTACATTAAGTATAGGATTAAAGGGAATTAATTTCCCATCTCACCAGGCCTGGAGGGAATTCACAGGAGTTCTGTGCCTCTGGGGGACAGGGAGGTCAGTTCCAGTGGAGGAGAGGCAAGGTTCGTCCCAGGGCTTGTGAGGTGGGTCAAGACAGGCTGTGGGGTCCCAGGCCCCTGACAAATGGGAGGGAAGCTCTGACCTTTCATAAAACTGGAGCCTCTACAGTCATGATCCCTCTAGGTGCCTTTCCTGCCCTGCAAGGTCATATTCAGAACCATTCTATCCTATTTACAAGCCCTCTGTGTACCCATTCTGTCCTTCCTTCCTTACAATAATTAATCTTTATAAGGTGATTACTAAATGCCAGCACTTTTTTAAAAAAGAATCAGTCAGTTTATCCTTGCAAAAAACCTAAGAGGAATTACTATTATCATCCCCATTTTACAGATAAGAAAACTGAGGCAGAGAGAAGCAAACTGGTAACACTGGTAAATAGCAGAGCCAGGATTTGACTCCACACTGTCTGGAAACTGAGTCTTGTGTTCTTCACTCCAGCCTCTCCAAGGACAGGGTTTGCTTCAGTGGAGCAGGCCTGACCTACGTGGTACTGTCTGGGCTATTCCGGTCCCTGCCGCAGTGGCCAGTCTCAGAGGGAGCCCCGCCCTGCTCACGTCCCTCACTCACACAAGCACCATGAGATTCTGGCCAAATTGGAATCATCTTGGGCGAGGAAGGTTGTTACTGGGCCTGATGTGGTGGACCTGGGCTGCAGTTGCTACAGGTGGAGAGAAAGCCAGACCCAGCAGAGGGATCCGCCCACCCACAGAGTCAACCCTGGTTGGGGCTGGGTGGTACTGCTGCCTTCGCTGTGGGGAGGGTGGGGTGGAAGAGCCTAGGGCCAGCCAGACCTCAAATGGCAGGCTGCTCCAGCTGCCTCCTAGACCCGCGGTTAGGACATGGACCCAGAGAAGTCTAATCTAAAGGAAGGAAAGGCTATGGCTTGCCAGCTCACTGCAGCCCAAGCCACAGTGTGGCAGAGACAGGAAAGGTTTGATAAGACTCCCCACTGGGGGCAGGGATACATGAGTGGGTTCTGGAAGGACCTGTCTCTAGTCCTCACTCAGGGATGGCAAATAGCCTTCAGCTTGCAGGTCAGTGCCAATCAGGTGGCTGGAGAATTTGCCCACAGTGTCAGAGTCATATTCTGGCTCAGCAAAGAGGTCTGTGATTGATTAGCAAAGTCTGCGATGGGTGAAGCATCCGAGAGTGGCAGCATGGCCGTGGTGTACTAACGATCCCTGTTAGCTCTATCACATGGCACCTAGGATCCACTCCAACAGTTTTACCTCCCACTCCTCTCCCATCCTTCTCACCTCCAGCCACTCCCAAGTGATTAAGGTTCTCTGACCACATCCTCGAAAACAATACATTACTATACGCTTCAGGCAGCCTTTGTACAGCGTGTTCCCACTGCCTCCATCCTCAACTGCCTGGTGAGCTCATTTTCATCCTTCAAAACTCTGTCCTGGCGTCACTGCCCCGATCTTGACCTTCACGGAGTTCGTCACTTTCCCTTTTGTACATCATGATCCACAGAGCTGACATTGCTGAGTGACTCCCGGGGCCGGCAGTGGTGCATCAGCTGCAGCACTATTTAGACACCCTGCCTTACGTCCTAAAACGATCCCATTATACACACGGGGACCTGATGCTGAATGATCTTAGGAATTTTCCCCAGGTGCCCAGCTGGGCCGTGTTGGAACTGAGATCTGACCCCAGCTTATCCAAGCCCAAAGCCCATATTTTAATCATCATGCTGTGATCTGCCTGTTGCCTTCTCTCTGTATACAACACCGAGGTGTAATCTTTTATTCACTTGTCTGTCTCCGTCTCTAAACAGTTCCTTCTTAGATGGCAGAAACCATGTCTCTCTCCCATATCCTCGGCAGCTAGCCCAGGGCCCACCATGCAGGAGGCACTCAATAAATGTTGGTTAAACTGGATCCAACAAAAATGGTGGAGAGTTTACTTATTCTGTCCCAATCCTCGTCCAGGGACTTGCCTCAGCCCTGCCTGTCTGATCTGGGCATTAGTCTCTCCACTGTGTCCCACTTTTTGCGACCCCATGGACTGTAGTCCACCAGACTCCTCTGTCTGTGGAATTCGCCAGACAAGAATACTGGAGTGGGTTGCCATTTCCTTCTTCAGGGGTTCTTCCCAGGGATTGAACCCCTGTCTCCCTCATTGCACCAGATTCTTTACTGTCTGAGCCTCCAGGGAAGCCCTGTCTGATCCAGGCAGTGGATGTTTAATAGAGCCTATGAGAGGACAGAATCATGAGTCTTTTTGATGTGGGTGATTTGTCTCCCCAGAGAGATTATAAACTCACAGTGGAAAAGAATAAGGTATACATCTTTCTTTTTTTTAATTTTCTTGTATATTTTTCTTCCTGTTCTTCACTTCTTATTGAGTGCTTCCATTGTTTCAGGCCGGGGCTGGGTCTGAGGGAACATGTAGCCTCCTGATGCATTGTGTGGGCTCTGTGGACAATCCACTGGTTTAAAACACAAGTTCCCTGACTCCCCTCAACCCTCCAGATTCTGACTCTGTAGGACCAGGGCAAAGCTGTGCACTACCCAGCTTTATCATTATTATTATTAATTTATTTATTTGGCTGCACCAGGTCTTTGTATGACATACGGGTTCTCTTTTTTTTTTCTTTTTTTAACTTGTAGCATGAGGGATCTTTTAGCTGTGGCACGCAGAATCTTTAGCTGTGGCATGTGAACTCTTAGTTGCAGCATGTGGAATCTAGTTCCCCAACCAGGGATCAAACTCAGGCCCCCTGGATTGGCAGCATGGAATCTTAGCCGCTAGACCACCAGGGACGTCCCTGCACTGCCCAACTTTGACTACATTTCTGATGCAAAGCCATCAGCAGCCGCCAATCTGTTGAAATTCCCAAGTTCTCATCTCACCATCAATGGTGCTGGCAACCCAGTGATGAACTGAAGGTCTGGTTGTGCAGGGAAGGCGGTACATTGGGTGTCCTGGTCTCCCCTCTGCCTGCAAGAGGACTGAGGGTCCTAATTCCATCTGTTCTTCTTTCAGACTCAAACACCTCTTCCCTGAGGAATGCTCTCTGGTCCCTCAGGCTGGGTTCAAAGCAGTCACTTCTCCCATCATAGACGAGCCTCCCTGAGATGGCCTGGTTATTTGCCTCACACCCAGCCTAGACTATGAGCCCCCTGAGGGGAAAAGATTCTTATTAATTGATTTTGTCCACCCAGAGTTTGTTGAATTGTCACTGGCTTTTCCATGCCCATGACTGAGGAAGAATGCTGACTGGTGATTTCGTTAGCAAGCCAACCATAGCCAGAACTCCAAGGAGCATTTAGCAATGACGCAGGCCTTGGAACCAGCTAGACCTGGGTTCCCCTCTAGGGTCTTGCTATTAGCGGCGTGACTTGGAATGCATGCCGTACTTCTCTGAGCCTCGTTGTCCTCGCCAGTAAAATGGAAGTAACTACATCTGTACCTCACAAAGCTGTGAAAGTGAAAGTCGCTCAGTTGTGTCCAACTCTTTGGGACCCCGTAGACCATACAGTCCATGGAATTCTCCAGGCCAGAATACTGGAGTGGGTAGCCTTTCCCTTTTCCAGGGGATCTTCCCAACCCAGGGATCAAACCCAGGTCTCCCGCTTTGCAAGCGGATTCTTTACCAGCTGAGCCACAAGGGAAGTCCAAGAATACTGGAGTGGGTAGCCTATCCCTTCTCCAGCAGATCTTCCCGACCCAGGAATCAAACCGGGGTCTCCTGCATTGCAGGCAGATTCTTTACCAATGAGCTATGAGGGAAGCCCAGGAATAAATGATAATAAATGTATGTGGAATCTAGAAAAATGGTACAGATGAGCCTATTTGCACAGCTGGAATAGAGACACAGATGCAGAGTACAGACATGTGGACACAAAGCCGGGTGAGGGCAGGGATGAATTGGGAGAATGGAATTGATATACATACTCTACTATTTATAAAATAGATAACTAGTGGGAACCTGGTGTAGAGTGCAGGGAGCTCAGCTCAGTGCTCTGTGATGACCTGGGGGTGGGGGAAGCGGGGTATGGGATGGGGAAGGTGGGGAGGGAGGGAGACCCAAGAGGGAGGGGATATATGTATACACAGAGCTGATTCACTGCATTGTACAGCAGAAACTAGCACAACATTGTAAAGAAACTATATTCCAATTTTTTTTAACGCATATAATAGAAAAGGCCCCAAAAATTATAAAACAATTCTAGAGAGCCCATGACTCCTCCTGCCCTGCCCTGCCCTACCTTGACCAAGTCCCCCTTCTTGTGCTGAGACTCTCCCAGCTGGCCATGCACCTGCCTGAATGTCCTCTTCCAACAGGCTCTTACTTGGTGAGGTCAGCCTGCTCCTCTGGGTCCTGGTTAAGGCAGAGGTTTTCTGTCCATGCTTTTAGATGAATCATCGTTTCATTAAGGCTAAAATGTGCCTTTTCTAAGCTCCGGGCAGCACAGGATACGATTCCCCAAGAGGTCCCAAGCTCAATAAGCAAACACTGGGTTTGTGACACATCTGAATTCCGGTCGCACTGCCTCCTGATGGAGCTCAGGATGAGGGTGTCCTCTTCTTAGTTTTCCCAGGTTCCCCTCAGAGCCTGTATGCTACAGAGCTCACCACATCAATTGGCATCTTGGAATGCGGAGGCGCCTTCCACACGCACTTGATGAGCGTCGTGGGCTTTTCCTAGGCCTGGGCAGAGCAAAGGGAGACCCTGTCCCCGCCAGCAGGGGCGGGTGGTCTCCTTCCTTCCACAGAGCTGTGGCGGGCACAGTGGACAGTACAGCAAAGTGAGGTACATAGAATTCAGAGGAGCATTGCTCCAGACAGAATTTGTGGAGAGGAACGAATGTGCTATGAGCGCCTCCCGTGGGCCAGGCTGAGGCTGTTCACAGACATCAGTGTCTTGACCCTGGTGTTGATCCTAACAGATAGCCTCGTTTTACAAATAAGGACACTGAGATGTAAGAATGTAAGTGGCTTGAACCTGGCATGGGGAAAGTCAGCGACCATTCAGGATCCAAACTCCCCAACTTTGACTCCAGAACTGTCTCCCCCCAAAGAAAAGTAAAGGGTCTCAGTTCTCATGGGCTGGAATGTGATCTTCCAGCATCTTCCCATTCATCCCACCCTCCCCCGAGTGGGTCCCACCCAGAGCCAAGTAAGGACAGTCTGAGTCCCCAAGCTAGCAGGCCAGGAGCCAGCATGTTCCAAACCTGACCCCCTCACCCAGAAGCTGCTAGCAGCTATTGCTCCCACAGGAAGCCACATAACACAGTGCTCTCAAACCAGGCCTTGGTGGCACAGAGACTCAGGTTTGAATTCCAGTTCCTCCAGCCTCTGGCTGTGTGACTTTAGGTAAGTCACTTGACCTCTCTGAGCATCTTGTGAAACTGGGAAAAGAATCTTCAGTTCAGAGGATTTTTGTACAAATGCAGACAATACAAAGCACGTGGCTCATGGGGAGGGTTCAGTCAATGCTGATTATTCTCATGAGTTCCTCAGAAGGCAGCACATCCTCCAGAGAATGAATCATCACCCCCCTCCGCTGCTTCCATCTTCTCCCAGTCCCTTATCTCCCACCAGGAAGAGAGATAACTAAATATCTCTAGGCAGGAGAGAGAAAATAACTAGGTAGGAGCTGGCTGCCTCTGCATAGGAGTTTAAATTTTTATGAAGTGAGGAAATTTCCTCTCCCCTTTCCAAGCGTCTGGCTTAATGAGCCCAGTCAGAAGGAAAACATTCACTGGTTCTCTCAGGTGGGCACCTGGGCAGGAAAAGCAGGTCGTCCCTGGGGCCCACCTGTCCCAGGCCTGCTGAATGAGAAGAGGGCATTTCCTCTGTGATGCCAGGCATCAGAGGTGAAAATAGATTGAATTTTCTTATAATGGGTCTTTAACACTTAAATGTACTTCTAGGCTCTAGGAATAGCCAGGATTTGAAAAGCCCAATGTATAGAACAATTCTTTTCTTTTTAATTGCACACGCCAAGGATTAGGTGTTTTTCTGTTTTGCTTGTTTGTGTGTGTTTTAATATTTACTTATTTGGCTGCACTGGGTCTTCATTGCAGCATGCAGGGTCTTTTAGTTATGGCATGCAGAATTCTTAGTTGCAGCGTGTGAGATCTTTTCTTTTTTTTTTTCAGTTGTAACACGTGAACTCTTCTCACAGCATGTGGGATCTAGTTCCCAGACCAGGATCAAACCATGGCCCCTGCATTGGGAGCACAAAGTCTTAGCCACTGGACCACCAGGGAAGTCTGTATAGTTTTATCAGGAGACCAGGAGGTCTCAGCAATTCAAGGCTTAGGACCCAAGAGCATGCGCATAATTGCTTAGAGAGTCCCCCAAAGTCAGGAGCACCAGCGGGCCTGCTTCATGTATCCTTGTGACCACTTGTCAGGCCAAAAACCTTGACTCTGTGTGTCAGAGTCTTGAATCTCACAGACCTGCCTCTGCAAACGTGTCTTCCAAGATCACACAAGCAGCCTTTTACCAAAACTTGTGAAAAACAGTTCTTTGTCTGGGGGCAGTAGATGAATAGACGCAGTCAATGCTTTCACCTGAGAGGTGGGCCAGGTCCTGCGCTTCAGACCCTCTTTGCCAAGATCCTACTCCTCCCCTTCACGAGCCCATAGCGTTACCACGGTGACCAGGTGTGCCTAGGGGTGCAGGTGTGAGCAGGTGGAGGAGAAGGAGACCTATCACCTGCTGGTATTTCAAGAGCATGAGGCTCCCACACAAACAACCCAGAGGCACCCCAAGCCCTCCTCATGGAGCCAGGCTGGCTTTGGATCCCAGCTCTGCCATTGGGTGTGTAGCCTCCAGCAAGTCACTGAACCTCTCTACGCCTTGGCTTCCTTTGCAGGGCAAGGAGGAATATAAATGCTTCACTGGATTAAATAACAATGACTGTGCCTGTGATACCATTTGAGATCAAGACCTGGAATCTATTATTATTCACAATAGCCCTTCTGACCAAGGAGGAGGGTTGGGTGCCCATCCACTTCCTCCCCAAAGACCCACAGCTGCTGTCGGTGTACATTCTAGGGGTTCTTCCCTCATCATAGTGTCCTTGTCCCCAATATCTGCTTCACCTGGGTGCCACCTGCATCTTCTGACCTCCCTTGGCCTCATCTTACCTCCAGAAAGCACCTGAAATGCCCCAGCACTGACCAGGTGTGTTGGAGGGAAGGCTCAGGTCTCCAAGAAGAGACCAAGGCGGGGGTGGGGGGGCTTTGGGAGAAGTTCAACTAAACTGGAAGAGACTTGGGACCTGGGGAGAGGAGATCTTGGAAGTTGGGGCACAGGGGTTCCAGCCCCAGTTCTGCCATCAATCCGCTGAGTGACCTAAGCAAAGCCCTCTCTGCTGCTGCTGGTGCTGCTGAGTTGCTTCAGTCGTGTCTGACTCTGTGCGACCCCATAGATGGTAGCCACCAGGCTCCCCTGTCCCTGGGATTCTCCAGGCAAGAACACTGGAGTGGGTTGCCATTTCCTTCTCCAATGCATGAAAGTGAAAAGTGAGAGTGAAGTCGCTCAGTCGTGTCTGACTCTTAGCGACCCCATGGACTGCAGCCCACCAGGCTCCTCTGTCCATGGGATTTTCCCACTGGAGTGGGGTCCCATTGCCTTGAAACAAAGGGTTGGAGCAGAGCTGAGAATTTCCATCTATACTGTTTGGGGACACGTCCATGCCCAGCAAGGACCCAGGAGGGCAAGGTCAAGATGGTGCAGCTCTCTCTGTATCTTTTTACACATTAGGAGTCCATGGGCACTTTAACTGAGAAAAACCAACTCTTGCAAATCAGAACTGCCAATCAACCAACCTGGGCATCTGCCTAGACCCTGCGTGGAGTAAGGAGGAGGCAGTCAGTTAAGTTTCTGAATGAATGAAGGAAAGAAAGGGCCTCAGAGATGGGGAGGGCAAGCCCAATGGAAGGGAAGGTCAAAAGGAGGAAGGAGAAAAACTGGCAAACAGGAAGGGGGAGTGTCTAGAACAAGAAAGGAGATGAAAGAAGAGGGGTGGGTACAGGCTTCCAGGGCACCCACAGGCGGGCCCACACATCAGCCTCATGGAGGGCTGGCTAACCTGAAGGCCAGGAGGGGCTGCTTTCCCCGGCTCATAGCTCCACCATCTTCTGCTCTGAATATTTGATGGCTCCACCCGAAGGATAGTGCTTCCTGGGTTGGGAGCATGGAGAGGTGGAAGCAAAGCCAGTAATGAGCCCTCCCAGGTCCTCTCATGCAGTAGCCGTGCCTGCATCTGGGAACCAGCTGGGCCCTCCCTCCACAACACAGCCCCCTGCACCCAAGTGCTGCTTGTTCGTTCTGATGGAAATCCGCAGCATAAGAGCCGAGGGTCTCACACAGCTAATGGCCAGAGCTGGGGCACCGGGCTTGATGGCCTGGCCTCCATCCCACCCATTTTCTTGTTAGACTCTCAGCCTGCTATGGAGTTCACCCAGGTTACAATGCTCAATAGTTCCAAGCGCTGACATCTGATACCTCCATCATCTGGGAGACAGGTGGACTGATTTTACAGATGAGAAAATGAGGTTTGGAGACAGAAGCTTGCCCAAGTCCACACGGTTACTTGGGGTAAAAGCAGCCCTCGAGCCTGTGATTTCAAAACTGGTGCTCTTTTCAACAATAACAACCACTTCATATCAGTCATATCATGTCAGTCTGTTATTCGTTTGCACCACAAGATTAAAAAGGAACAAAAAGCCAGAACAAGGAACAAGCTGGAGGGCTTGAGAAACGAGTCTTCCCAGTGTCAAGTCCAAGGAAAGAAGGGACCGTATATTTGTCCCCATTTCCTAGATGTAGGGTGGGCCACCTACATCCTCACTTTACAGATGAGGAAACTGAGGCTCAAGAGGGTTAAAGAATTTGCCCCAAGCTTCATCACTGTAGCTGTGTCCATAAGCCATGCTCGTCTGACTCCCGACTCATCTCCCCAGGCTTCACAGAGCACCACTGGGCCCCCACTACTATGCTTTTGTTGAGAAGACACCAGAGGGCTAGATCTTGAGGTCCCTAACCTTGAGGAACCAGTGGCACTTAAGGAGGGGGTAGAATAACGTCACTCCCTGTAGGAGAGTTCCCTGCTTCTCCCAGCAGGCCAGGACTCACACACACTATTCGCCCTCGTGCTTTCCCATTATGGCCTGAATCACAGGCCTCCTGGGATGATGGGGAGAGTCTCCATTTGAAGTCTCTGCTGTTTTCTAGAACATGCAAGACCCAGGTCTGGCTGGCCCAGAACAGAGCCTGGGACATGGAGGTGTTCGTAAACCCTTGATCAAGGAATGAGCGCATGGATGGATAGATAGATGGAAGGACGAATGGACAGACAAACAACTGCTTGAAGCAGGCAGGGCAGTGGGAGGTCAGAGAATAGAGAGACAAGAATATAAACTCGGAAGCCCAGGGGAAAGTGTCAAAGAGAAAAGGTTCCTTGTATGTGCTGTGAGGAAAACAGCGGAGCAGCAGCCTATATCTAGGGCAGAGTTTACTGGAAAGAGACAAGCTCTGGGGCCACGTGGAGAGGTGGCCAGGAGACCAGGGTCAGTTTCCTCTGTGCTCACAACTCGCTGGCGACCTTATTTGGGATCTTGGCCCCTCTGAGCCTCAGGCATTTCTGCTGTAAACAGAGAGGGTGGGGTTGACCTCACCAAAGTTTGAGTTCCCTTCTAATTCCAAAACTCTATATGCAGCCCAGCCAGCAGCTCTCACAACTTTCTCCCTCGGGCCAAAAGCCCCAGCCCCAGTCCAGGGGCCCTGAAACCCTGCCTGGACTGACCCTGAAGTGACCACGCGGCTGCAGAAACCTATGATTTTCCCTAAATCACCCCAAGCCCACATGGGGCCATGGGGCCCAGCTGGATCTTACAGCCACAAAACCCGGCTCTGCTGAATCTTGGTTCTGTGACTTTGGGCAAGTCACCGTGAACCTTGGGGCCCTCATCCGTGATGCAGGATAGAAGCTATGTACCCACTCCCACCCCCCACCCCCACCCTCAGGTACCTTGAGCTCTATGAAAACCAGGTTTGTGTAAGAGTTTAGGCTCAGTGAAGCTCTGGAGGCAAAGGTCAGACAGCCGCATGGAGGAAGTTGTCTTTGAGTTCTCCGCTCGCCGGGCCCCTCTTGCTCCCACAAGCGCCCCGAGTCCTGGAGCCGCGCCCCCTACAATGATCCTAGTCCCAGTGGCAGTGACTCCAGCGTTACTTCTGTCCCTGGGTGTGTTAATGGAGGAAATCCTCTGAAAGCCAGATGCGGGCTCTCTGATGGGGCAGTTTCCTGCCAGCAGTGAAGGGAGCTGGCAGGACAAGAAGCCATTCAGAAACTATCATTCAGCTGCCCACTCCACATGCTTCTGCGAAATGCCTGGAGTCCAAACATCCCGGCGACAGGCGCACCTCCCCAGACTCCAGCATCTGACCCTTTTTGGAGCTGTTCTGGCTGGTAGGAGTGACAGAGCCAAGACGCCCGAACATCCCTCAGGGCACCTCTCGTCCACCCGTCACTGCACAGACAGGGCCTCCCAAGGGGTGGGTGAGAGTCAGCCCCAGGCCCCCGCCTCTTAACTGCACATGCTGTGTTCCCAAGGCGCTTCCCAGCTCCCCAGATCACGGTGATGACTGTGGCAGAGGGGACAGCCCTGCAAGATTCCTCCACCTGGGGTATGGGGGCATGTGAAGGGCCAGGGGCCTGAGAACTGAACCTGGCCCCCCCCATCCTGGCGGTGGGGGGGTGTTCAGGATGCCACATCCTCACTAGGAGGCTCAGATTTGGGTGCCAAATTCAAGCCATCTGCTCTCCAGCTGCAGAACACCCCCATCCCTAAGGAAGTGTCACGCCTTCACTTTCCAGCCCTCAGGTTCTCCCCTCAAACCCAGACACCACCCTCTAGCTTGGTCTTAGACACCAAAACAGTGACCCCTGCTGGTGGTTAGGTGTTTGTAACGTCAGGCTCCAGCATTCAGATGCCTCAGGGCCATCTGGGCAGCAAGATGGGCATTGGGCACAGACAGAGGAATCTGGATGCCCGTTCTATCCCTCGGCCTGGGGGCAAAGTCCCAGAGGGAGACCCCTGGCTCCCGGTCTTCAGGGGCCCTCCTGAAAGCCTCCAGGCCTGCCCGCTCCAGAGCACTTTCTTCTGCTCAAACAAGGCCTTTCAATGCCAAGGGCAGCTGTCTTCTCATCCTTACACTCTGCTGCTTATACAGACTGATGCAAAGCTGAGTGATTCTGAAAGGCAGGGCTCACTAGAGCTTCTTGAGTAATCTAGGCCCTTACTCTACTTCAGTCAAAATCCCCTTCCTTTGGGGACAGTGAGGGGGAGAAATCTGATTAAGTCATGCGCACTTGGGTGTGGCTGACAGGACTACTGAAGGGGTGGGGAGAGCTGGGGAGAGTGACTGTCTGGGTACCTTGCTGACTCCAAATACAGGGAGAAATCTGAGACAGCTGACCAACCCATGAAAGCAGACCTGAGGGTAGTTCAAGAGAGGATCCAAGGGATTTGAAAGGTCCCTGACATCCCTGACAAGGTAAGGACCTCCACAATCCATTACGCATTTGCAAGGTTAATCCTAGAGTTACAGACCCTCAGAGTGGAAAGGACCTTAAAAGCCAAGGGGAGACTGGGGTTTGTGAATCCAGACACACTGACACACATTCGCCACTTCAGAGTCAACCTGCAGGGGAAGGTCTGGGGAGCAGAGCTGGGCTGATGGTGAGCCCTGTGCTATCCAGTTATCTTCTGCTGGAAACGCCCGAAGGGGCCCTGGAGAAGCTCCAGAGAGGGCAGAGTGGCTGGCCTACTGGACGCAGCCTCAGCGGGCCAGCTGTTCCATCTCAGCCAACAGAGAAATGCGGGGAGAAAGAAGTGGCAGTGGTTTGAGCCCAGGCCGAGGCGTTTGTGCAGCCGCTCACAGCAGAGTCCCAGCCATGGGTTTTAGTAAAGGGTGCATGATGAGATGATATGAAGCAAATTACTGAGGCAGGGCCACAAAACAAATCCCCCTCTGTTCTTAGGGTAATGAGCCTATGACCTTGGCAGAGCCTGTGCAGAGAGAGGCTCTGAGGGAGTGAATGGCTGGCATTCTCATCACACTCAAAGGCCCACTGCCACCATACTCTACCCCCACAATTCAGAGGTAGCTGTCTTTTCTTCTTCTTCCCTCCCTGCTTCCTTCCCCAACCTGTTTCCCTGCCTTTAACTTGAGCTACACAACTTGAGCGGTGCTCCAGGCCAGGCACCTGTGCTGGGTATCACGGGGGCACCCAGCTGTGACTCAGGCAGGGTTGCCCCCCACGCAAGGGGCTGTTGGAGTCACATGCATAACCCTGAGTCAGCTCAGAACTCAAACTCACGGCTTGGGATGCCAAGAACAGCACTTTGAACGTTGATTATCCTCTATTGCTTGTGTAGACAGGGCTAAGCTGAGTATCAGACCTCAGGGCAGGGCCCGCCCTGCCCACAGCACTGCACTCACTGGTGTTAAAACCTGCCAAAAAGTGGATTTGAATGGAGGGGTAGGAAGATTGGTTTTTACTGAGCCTGTAGCATGAGTCAGGCCCAGTCAATAGGTATCTCATTTACTCACACTGGCCTGCAGAGGAAGGGATTAGCATCTCCAATTTGCTTTGAAGAACTAAGATTCAGAAAGGTTAAACGACTCATCAAAGCCGCACAGCCAGAAACTGGTGTGACCTCAAAGCCCCAGGAGGAGGGAGGGGGAGTGGAGGGAGCTGAGGTTGGAGTGGGTGGTGTCTGGTGGTGTGACTTCTGGCTACCCTGCCCCCAGCCTGTGCTGGCCCCGCCCACACACAGCTTGCACACACTTCAGCCCTCCCATCCACACACGTCTGGGGTGCAGAGCGCAGCCAGGCCCGCCAAGCATGAGGCAGGGTTGAATTCTGCCCCCACACCAAGACGCAAAAGAGGGAGAGTCAGGCATAGAGGCCCCTCCCAGCTCCTCCCTCACCTCCCCCAGTCTGCCGCAGCCTCAGCCTCCCCAGGGTCAGCATCAAAGATTCATCAAAGCTGAAGCCCAGCAAAGTGTGCGCTTCACATCTCTAAATGTGCTTCTTCCCAATGAAAAATTCAGTGGGAAAACGCAGGGAGTTAAAGGCAGGGAAACAGGTTGGGAAAGGAAGCAGGGAGGGAAGGAAAAGAAAAGAGACCTACCTCTGAATTGTGGTTCTGCTGAATTCGCCCACATTTATGGAGCATCTGCCTCAAGTAGGACCTTGAGCCTGACACCAAGGCAGGGCTGTAAAATACAGTTGCCCAGGCTGTGCACTGCACAACTCCAGAAGATTCATTCCCAGAGACAACAGAGGTAGTTCTGCAGAGGAAGCAGGCTGGCTCCCACCCAGATGGTGTGGGAGTCAGGAGGCCTGGCTTCTGCTCATCTAACATTCTGAGTCTTAGATTTCTCATGTCCAAACAGGGGTTTACAGTACTCACACTTCTTATCTCCCAGTGTCTCAAGGAAGACTCACAGGGTGTTAATTGATGTGATAAAAAGAGAGAAAGCAGATAACTCCTCCCACAGAAAAGCCCAAACAGTGGATTCAGGAATAAAGAGGAAGAGGGAACTGCTTCCAGGTGGGGAGACTGGAGAAGGTAATATTTGATACAGGTTGTAAAGAATGAGGAGGCATTCTACAGGCAAGCCAGTGGGGTCAGGGTGCAGCATTGCAGGCCAGGCAGGGGGACAGCGTGAGCTAAGGCCTGGAGGTGGGAGTGAAGAGCTGGGGCAATGGAAGGGAATGTGTGGTTTGGCCTAGGAGGAGCTGGCGCAGGGAGTAAGGAGGGGAGAGCATGGGTTTAGTCTCCAATAAGATAGCAGAAGACCCCAGGGTCCCTGCAGGGAAGGCCTGGGGTAGCCCAAAAGTGTGCTGAGAAGTCAGAAGCCTGTTCCCCTCTGCCCCTCGCTGGTTTTGTCATTTGAGATGAGTCACAGCCTCCCTCAAGTCTCAGTTTCCTCATCTGTAAAATGAGGATTTCAGACAAGTTCCTCTTGTGGCTAATTTGGTCTGTACTTCTAGTTCTAAGAAGCTGGTTGTTGACCATGGGGTGTCACAGGAAGCTTAGACTGACAAGACCTGCCCTGTGCTTCCCTGTTCCCCAGAGAGCACTCCCATCCTTACCCTACAGCCCCATTTTGAAACAGCCTTGGGTTACTGTGCTGCACGGATGCGAGCCTCCCTGGAGTGAGGCTGCACTTCCTCCTGGCTGAAGACTGAGCTCAGCAGGACTCCAGCCCCACCCTTCAGATAAGCCAGGAACACCCACACCTGGAGCTGCCCCTGAGCCAGCAAGCAGCCTCACAGCCCTGGTGTCATTGGCTGAGACCCAGGAACCCTCAGGGAGAGCAGCTGCTCACCACATACCACACATCCTGCACACCAGCATCCCTAGTCAGACTGAACCAAAAGGTAAGCCTCCACTTCCTGGTCAGGCCTGATGGCTCCCTGTGAAAAGCAGAGCAACCCCCATGGAATGGCAGTTCCATGACACCTGGTCCCTGGGCAGGGTTAGTGGGCTTCTTGCTGCTCGGCCAAAACCCTCCCCTTCCCCACAAGGACTACGATGCTTTCTCAGCTTGATTCTGGGGGCAACACAGAGAAGTAGTGGCTTGTGGCTTGGACTTTGGGGTCAGTGGTGCAAGTTGAGATTCTCAGCCCCACTCCTTGCTAGTAGAATGATCCTGACCTTGAACCACTTCCCTATTTTTTCTAACTTTCCACTTGCTCCCCTTCATAAAATAGGAATAATAACATCTCCCTTCTAGGGTTATTGTGAAGATGAAATGTAGTCATGTTTTAAGGTACCCTGCCTAGGTGCCTTAAGGCCCCGAACATAAGGGTTGAGTTGTAGAAGATGGTAGAGTTTGCTGGTGGGGTGCCCTTGGACCAAGTGGAGGACTTGCAACATACCAAGTGGGTCTCCAGAGGGGCTTCCCATGAGGTGCAGTGGTAAAGAATCTGTCTGCAAATGCAGGAGACGCAGGAGACACCAGTTCAATCCCTGGGTCAGGAATATCCCCTGGCGTAGAAAATGGCAACCAGCTCCACTATTCCTGCCTGGAAAATTCTATGGACAGAGGAGCCTGGAGGGCTACAGTCCAGGGGGTCGCAAAGAGTCAGACATGACTGAGCGACGGAGCACAAGGTGAATTCTTCAAGGTGTGACTGGCAGGGGCAGAAGTTACAGTGTTGGGTTGCTTGGCTCCACAGCGCCCCCTTCCTACCAAGCAAGGCCACTACCACCAAGCAAGGCCACTACCACGACCGGCGCAGCCCACGACTTGAGCGCCCTCCAGTGGTCGCTCCTCTGCCCTCGGGCACCACAGCTTAGTCCCCACAACACTCAAGACTCTGCCCGACAGCAGCAGGTGCCTTTTGGCCCCAGAAAAACAAAACAGCCCAATTGCAATACCTTGCAGGCTTCTCAAGCTTATAGTCCCCCAGATTAAGCGAGATCAAATTTTTACCATAGGCATATGAGTTATGTTAAAAAATACGAAGAAACAAGGGCTGCCTTGGTGGCTTAATGATAAAAAAAAAAATCTACTTGCCAATGCAAGAGACATGGGTTCAATCCCTGGTCTGGGCAGATCCCACATGCCTCGGAGCAACCAAGCCTGTGTGCCACAAATATTGAGCCTGTGCGCCACAACTATTGAGCCTGTGCTCTAGAACCCGAGAGCCACACCACTGAGCCCACAGGCCTGGAGCCCATGCTCAGCAACAAGAGCAGCCACCGCAATGAGAAGCCACGCATGGCAGCTAGAGAGTAGCTCCTGCTTGCCACAGCTAGAGAAAAGGCCGAGCAGCAACAGAGACCCAGCACAGACAAATAAATACGTTTTTAAAATATGAAGAAACAAATGATTTGTTTTTAAATAAAAAATATAATGGAGATGGAAGGGGGGAAGTTAGGGTGGAAAAAGAGAAAAAAAGGTCCATTTTTCATAAGCTGTGTTGTAGGGATGAAATGAAGTAGAGAACAGGGAAATTTCAGTTCCTAAAACCACTCCTGCAGTGCCTAAAAAAAGAAGAAAGTCCAGTTGGGACAAGGAACGTGAAGCTGTGGGGGGAATGCAGCCCGGCAGGCATGTGTGTGAGCAGAGGGGGCCCCAGGCAGGAGTGCAGCTCATCCAGCCCCTGGTTCTCAGGGGTGGGAGCCCACAGCACCCCCACCTCTGGGATCTTGGCTGCAGCTGGCTCAGGGCCCTCCCGTTAGTCATGTCAAGTACCTTTAAACTCAGGGTTTTAGAGCCGCCCACAAACGCTCAGGTGAGAATAGCTGTGCATTTCCTGAAATGAGGACGGGGAGATGCACACTCGACCTAAGCAACCCAAATGCCTCCATCCTCCAGATTTCTGGGGTCACCGTTCCTTTAACAGTCCCATAACAAGTCCAAGCATCCATCTCCTGTGACGGGGGAGGGTGGGGGCAGTGCTTCCCAGGATTCCTCTCTGTGGACTTCTGAGCCTCCCCGCAGAATGCAAACATGTTCATAGGACTCTGGTCGTTTCTTATTATGTGACTCCCCGTCTCTACCACCCCACACAGCTCCACACAGGGGATCACCGCCTACCAGCTCATAATCTGATTCTCTGGCCACCGCACCCACCACCCTCCTTAGTGTGTCTTCTCAGTCCTGGACGCAGGCCAGTGTCTCCACCCTCCAACTCATCCAAGACCAAACTGATACCTTACGACAACTTTACTGAAGGTGGAAACTAATTGCAACTGCTACCAGATGTTTTTGGTCTTAAAGCTCATAGTCAAAATCTGACCTAGAGTCTGCCCAGCTCCTAGCAGGATTCCAGGTAGGGGGAACAGTCCTAGGAGTCTCCAGGAGTCTGCACATCTCAAAGACCACTCATTTTGGCCCCAGAGAAAGAGAAGAAAATCCGCCTCTCCCCAGTGCAAAGCCTGTGTCCTTTATGGCCTCGGGACACACCTCTCCTTTTGGACAGCTCTGAGCCACACGCATGTGGCCTGAACAGCAGGGCCCAGATGTGACAATCAGAAGGACTCTAAAATACAGCACAAATGAATGTATCTGAGGAAACAAAAACACAACAGACTTGTGGTTGCCTGGGGGAGGGAAGGATTGGGAGTTTGGGATTATCAGATGCAAACATACACAGGATGGGTGCTGCTGTGCAGCACGGGGAACCATTCAGGATCTTTAATAAACCATAATGGAAAAGAAAAAAAAAGAATGACTTCCCATTTTCGGAATAACTCTGTTGGGTGAGGGAAGCTCAACAGTAACTCATGCCCAGTTCCACGCACAGTCACCCCGCCCCCAAGAAGATCTGTAGGTTTGGGGGAACGCAGCTCCCACACCTAGTGATGCCTGGTTCTTGGCTCCAGATATCTCGGGAGAAAACGTAAGAGAAGAGGACAGGAACAAGCCACTGTGAGAATATTGTAAATCCAGGTGTTGGATGGGGAGTGGGGTGTAGGCAGGATCCTAACTGCACGGGACCAGACTCTCCTAACGTACCAGGTACGTCCTAAACAAGCCAGAACCTTGCAGGCTGCAGATGCTGATGCTGGTACACTTCACCCATGTTTCAGAGATTCCCCAAGAAAAATGGACAGGCACTTGCTGCCCTGATGAAGAGGTCACTCCCAGAACTGTCCAAGAGATGAATTCCAGTCTTACACTACACTGCTTCAAACGTTCACAAGCCCCCAGAGGAGTTTTTCCAGCTCCAACTTTATTTTAAAATCCAGGCTCTACCTACCGGGTACCCCATTATAAACATGGAGAATTGAGAAACCCCTCATCAAAAGTAGGGAGGGAAGAGGCAGTCCACCAAAATTCTTTTGTTCTTCATCATCTAGCTTCTTTCCATCCGGGATTCTCCTCTGGATCCCAATCTATCCATCACCAATCATCTAACTATATGTCTCTATATCATCTATCTGCTTACCTACCTACCAATCTACTACCCCATGCCAATCTTAGCTGAAATGGCCACATTTTGCATCAGAGAATTTGCAGGTGCTCTCTGTAGTTGCTCACAGGCTAGTCCTTCAATTCCGAGTCTCTACCCTGCTGATTCCTACAGCATTAACCCCTTCTCTTCTGATCACTTCCAGACTTTAGTCAATATCCCAAACTAGGATCATTTGCTTTCCTTCAAAGTGTGCCTCCTGCAAAATGTTTATTTCTTTCTTTTTATTTGCATCACTTTCTTTAATTTAGGATTTTTTATTTATAAAAATTTGAAAACTACAGGAAAAAGCAATAGATAACTACTCTTGGTATCTATTCTTGGGAAAAAAATAGTATCCCATTACCAACACTCAGAATTAAAAACACTGTTAACTTCTTGGTATGGTTATGTTCAGGGGTTTCTACAACAATAAACAGAAAAGAAAATCACTGTATAGTTTTTATTTTTAAAAATATACATATGTTCATCATAAAGAACTTAAGCAAAGCAGAAAAGTACAAGATCAAAGTTAATTATCAACCAGAAATAACCATTATTAACATTAGGTAAACATCATTGCAGATAACTTTCTCTGCATTTATATGAAGAGAAAGCCAAACAATTGGATACATATGTAGAGAGAAAGTCAGAAATACTTTAATAAAAATGGGATAATGCTATATATGCTATTTTAATAAAAAGTATTAAATTTAATTTTACATGAATTTATCAGCAGAAAAGGAAACTGAAATGAAACAGAAGAAATCGTTGAACTTCAAATAAATGTTCTTTACCATAAAAAAAAAATTTAAGATTCCTGTTCAGTTCAGTTCAGTCGCTCAATCGTGTCTGACTCTTCGAGACCCCATGAATCGCAGCACGCCAGGCCTCCCTGTCCATCACCAACTCCAGGAGTTCACCCAGACTCACATCCATCGAGTCATTGATGCCATCCAGCCATCTCATCCTCTGTCGTCCCCTTCTCCTCCTGCCCCCAATCCCTCCCAGCATCAGAGTCTTTTCCAATGAGTCAACTCTTCGCATGAGGTGGCCAAAGTACTGGAGTTTCAGCTTTAGCATCATTCCTTTCAAAGAAATCCCAGGGCTGATCTCCTTCAGAATGGACTGGTTGGATCTCCTTGCAGTCCAAGGGACTCTCAAGAGTCTTCTCCAACACCACAGTTCAAAAGCATCAATTCTTCGGTGCTCAGCCTTCTTCACAGTCCAACTCTCACATCCATACGTGACCACAGGAAAAACCATAGCCTTGATTAGACGGACCTTTGTTGGCAAAGTAATGTCTCTGCTTTTGAATATGCTATCTAGGTTGGTCTTAACTTTCCTTCCATGGAGTAAACGTCTTTTAATTTCATGGCTGCAGTGATTTTGGAGCCCCAAAAAGTAAAGTCTGACACTGTTTCCACTGTTTCCCCATCTATTTCCCATG
Source organism: Bos indicus x Bos taurus (assembly GCF_003369695.1). Classification (NCBI taxonomy): domain Eukaryota; kingdom Metazoa; phylum Chordata; class Mammalia; order Artiodactyla; family Bovidae; genus Bos; species Bos indicus x Bos taurus. The sequence goes on from NC_040085.1 coordinate 11,147,210, forward strand.
AAGTGATGGGACCGGATGCCATGATTCTCGTTTTCTGAATGTTGAGCTTTAAGCCAACTTTTTCACTCTCCACTTTCACTTTCATCACGAGGCTCTTTAGTTCCTCTTCACTTTCTGGCATAAGGGTGGTGTCATCTGCATATCTGAGGTTATTGATATTTCTCCCGGCAATCTTGATTCCAGCTTGTGCTTCATCCAGCCCAGCGTTTCTCATGATGTACTCTGCATATAAGTTAAACAAGCAGGGTGATAATATACAGCCTTGAAGATTCCTGTAAGGTTAACTAAAAGTGAAAAATTGTTAGTCACTCAGTCATGTCCAAGTCTTTGTGACCCCATGGACTGTAGCCCGCCAGGCTCCTCTGTCCATGGAATTCTCCAGACAAGAATACTGAAGTGAGTAGCCATTCCCTTCTCCAGGGGATCTTCCCGACCCAGGGGTTGAACCCCATTCTCCTGCACTGCAGTCAGATTCTTTACCATCTGAGGCACCATGAAAAAGCACTATACATTATAATGAGTATTTTCTCAAACTGCTGCTGCTGCTGCTAAGTCACTTCAGTCATGTCTGACTCTGTGCGACCCCATAGACGGCAGCAGCCCATTAGGCTCCCCCGTCCCTGGGATTCTCCAGGCAAGAACACTGGAGTGGGTTGCCATTTGCTTCTCCAATGCATGAAAGTGAAAAGTGAAAGTGAAGTGTCTGACTCTTCACGACCCCATGGACTGCAGCCTACTAGGCTCCTCCGTCCATGGGATTTTCCAGGCAAGAGTGCTGGAGTTGGATTGCTGTTGTGCTCAGTCAGTCGTGTCCGACTCTTTGTGACCTCATGGACTGTGTAGCCCACCAGGCTCCTCTGTCCATGGAATTTTCCAAGCAAGAAGACTGAAGCGGATTGCTATTTCCTACTCCAGAGGATCTTCCCAACCCAGGGATTGAACCTGCATTTCTGGGGCCTCCTGCATTGGCAGACGGGTTCTTTACCACTGTGCCACCTGGGAAGCCTGTTTGAATAATAAACAGTATCAACTGATCTCCCACTTTGTATAAAGACATTAGTATTTTTTATTTTATGTTTATAAGGTTTAAGAGTTCATGTTTGATAACTGTAACTCTCATAGTTGTTTGAAACTTTATTTTTAAATGCATTTGTGATCACCATCAATATTTCTTAATTCCTGAATTCTTTACTTTTATTCATAACTTATTTGGCTGGGTTTTCTTACCAAGTAGAGCTCAACTAAGCGTTCATGCCTGATATGTTCACAAATTCTCTTAGACTTGAGAATGCCTGTCTGCCTGGTCTTTGTACTTAAACAATAGTATGCCTGTGTGTTTTATTCTTAGATGACACTCCATTTCTCCCAGAGTTTTGGAGACATTATTTTATGGTCTTCAGGAATTGATGACTATGACAGAGAAAGCCCATAGTCAGCCTGATTTCCTCCTACATCACTCCCCTCCCCCACCATCTCTCTAACTCCTGTTGGTGATTTGCTTTTTCTTTCCTAATATCCAAAGGTACTGTTGTTTTTATCCTGGAAGTTCAGTAGCCTACCTAAGCTATGTTCAGCAATGAGTGTTTATAATCACCTATGCTCTTCTGATCTGCAGGATTATTCCTTTCTCCATCCCAGGGACATTGTCTGGTCCAACTTTAAGTACATCCTCTTTATCCTTTGATGCATTCTTAAATTCAGGCAATACCTGAATTTAACATATTGGAGCATCTCCCTCTCAGTTGATATCTAGTAACTCTGCTCTAATTGCTGTAATCTCTTTTTCTTCTACCTCATCAAGCCTGTTCTCTGTGTCCATAATTTCAGTTTTGTCTATGTTCAAGGATGTCAGTTCCTTCCTGGCTCTTTCTAATTTATTCAGCATACATGAAGATTTGGGTCTGGCATTTAGTTTTGGGGTTTTGCAATCTCTATCCCCTTCTGTTCCTCTCTCTTGTAACTTAGGGCTAGAATTTATGGGTTTATGAAACTAGTCTGGGTAGTCTTCAAACGGGTATATGAAGCAGTAGTGGAGAATCCCCTTCTGTTTCATGATCATCTTTTCTTCTAAGTTGGGTACTTTCCTCTCTCGGTTATAACACAAACTAGTTGCCTTATCTTTTCTGTTTATTTTCTTTCCTTTGAATAGTTCTGGACTTCCTGTTTGCATCAATATAGTGAACATGCTTTTCAGCACTTAAAAAAAAAAAATTATTTGCCTGCCCCGGGTCTTAGCTGTGGCTTGCAGAATCCTTAGTTGCCACTTGGGAAATCTAGTTCCTGACCAGGGAGCGAACCCGGATCCCCTGCACTGGGAGCACAGCGTCTAAACCACGGGATCACCAGGGAAGTCCCTCCTCAGTGCTTTTTGCCACACCTGAGACCAGTGGTTTTGTCTCCTGGCTGAGGGTTGGGGAAAGCATTTCTGGCCACTTTTCTTCATCCTGAGGGATGGTGGAGGGTACGGGGTGGGGAGGAGCTGAGCTCAGGCAGGACGCACTCTTGGTTAGAGTAACTGGGTTCTGTTTTCTCGTCCAAAGTCTGCTAAGTGGCCTGGCCCAGGTGTTCCCCACCTGCTTTGAGGATGTGCTCCATCACCATGGGGAACAGCCTGAGCCAAGATCTTCCCTGTGGTTCAGAACGTAGCCCTGAAGCCTTCATGTCTGTTGGAGGGGGTTCCCCTTCCTCACTACCATCTCCCACTTCACGTGCCCATGAAGCCTTCCCACTACTCCCAAGACAGATTTGGAAAAGGGAGAGGAACCCAGTCATTTTGCATCTCTCCAGATTAGAGGTCTTCTTGGGAAAAAAAAAAAAATCTAGATTTTTATCCATCAAAGAGGAGCCTCACTGTACTGCATCTCTCCTCCCCACTTGGAATCCTCTTTTCTTCTCTTCACCGTCAGTATTAACATTCATGGGACCAGGGCATGTCTTTCCTCATGTAGCTCCTGTCAGTGGTTGCTTGCTTACTGGAGTTCGCAATTTTTAATTCACTTTTTTAGTATTGCTGGAGGGAAATTCTGAGAATTGGCTTCCATTTATTTCCTATATTCCCCAATCCTTTGAACAGTTTTTGTCACTTTCTCAGTTTTAATAATAATAATTAATATGCACCGAGTGTCTGTTATGTTCTAGACTCCAAACTAAGCCCTTTGGTATTCACTGCCTCACCAAATGCTCCAAACGGTACTTTAAGGAAAGTATTATTAACTAGTACTATTTTAAACATGAGAAAACTAAAAGCCTTAAAATGTTTAAATAAGTTACCCAAAGTCACCAGCTAATGGGTAACACCTAGACTAGCTAGTCATCAGCCAGCAGGAGTGTTAAAAGAATCTCCTTCATTTTGATCTCTCTGCATCTACACCGGGACGGCAAGAGACATTGCAGGCAGACTGGGCTTTTATCTAAGGAAAAGGACAACTTTCAGGCTGATTATGAGCTGGAATGACCCCCACTTTTTTCCTGAGTAACAGGAAAGCCTGTGATTTCTTGACGCTTCTTGCCATGTGAAATGCGCCCTGAGATGTAGCAGCTCGAGGGTTACTGAGTCATGGCCTCAGGCTGTGGTGTGTCTCCTCCTTCTTGATTTTCTGCCTGGAATTTGGACACTTCATTGTTGTTGTTCAGCTCAGTTCAGTCGCTCAGTCGTGTCCGACTCTTTGCGACCCCATGAACCGCAGCATGCCAGGCCTCCCTGTCCATCACCAACTCCCGGAGTTCACCCAAACGCATGTCCATCGAGTCGGTGATGCCATCCAGCCATTTCATTCTCTGTTACCCTCTTCTCCTGCCCTCAATCTTTCCCAGCATCAGGGTCTTTCCCAATGAGTCAGTTCTTCGCATGAGGTGGCCAAAGTATTGGAGTTTCAGCTTCAACTTCAATCCTTCCAATGAACACTCAGGACTGGTCTTCTTCAGAATGGACTGGTTGGATCTCCTTGCAGTCCAAGGGACTCTCAAGAGTCTTCTCCAGCACCACAGTTCAAAAGCATCAATTCTTTGGCGCTTAGCTTTTTTTATAGTCCAACTCTCACATCCATACATGACTACTGGAAAAACTATAGCCATGACTAGATGGACCTTTGTTGACAAAGTAATATCTCTGCTTTCTAATATGCTATCCAGGTTGGTCATAACTTTCCTTCCAAGGAGTAAGCATCTTTTAATTTCATGGCTGCAGTGATTTTGGAGCCCCTCAAAATAAAGTCAGCCACTGTTTCCACTGTTTCCCCATCTATTTGCCATGAAGTGATGGGACCAGATGCCATGATCTTAGTTTTCTGAATGTTGAGCTTTAAGCCAAGTTTTTCACTCTCCTCTTTCACTTTAATCAAGAGGCTTTTTAGTTCCTCTTCACTTTCTGCCATAAGGGTGGTGTCATTTGCATATCTGAGGTTATTGATATTTCTCTCGGCAATCTTGATTCCAGCTTGTGCTTCTTCCAGCCCAGTGTTTCTCGTGAGGTACTCTGCATATAATTTAAATAAGCAGGGTGACAATATACACCCTGTCATTCAATTGTGTCCAACTCTTTGTGACCCCATGGACTGCAATATGCCAGGCTTCCCTGTCCTTTACTCAATCCCAGAGTTCGCTCAAACTCATGTCCATTGAATTGGTGATGCTGTCCAACATCTCATCCTCTGTTGCCCCCTTCTCCTGCCCTCAGTCTTTCCCAGCATCAGGGTCTTTCCCAATGAGTAGGGCTCTTTACATCAGGTGACCAAAGTACTGGAGCTTCTGCTTTAGCATCAGTCATTCCAATGAATTTCCTTCCAATGAATTTCCCTGGTGGCTCAGACAGTAAAGTGTCTGTCTACAATGCAGGAGACCCGGGTTTGATCCCTGGGTTGGGAAGACCTGCTGGAGAAGGAAATGGAAATCCACTCCAGTACTATTGCCTGGAAAATCCCATGGACAGAGGAGCCTGGTAGGCTACAGTCCATGGGGTTGCAAAGAGTCAGACACAACTGAGCAACTTCATTTCATCATCGTTTCCAATGAATATTCAGGATTGATTTCCTTTAGGATTGACTGGCTTGATCTCCTGGCTGTCCAAGGGATTCTCAAGAGTCTTTTCCAGCACCGCAGTTCAAAAGCATCAATTCTTCAGTGCTCAGCCTTCTTTATGGTCCAATTCTCACGTCTGTACATGACTACTGGAAAAACCATAGCTTTGACAAGATGGACCTTTGTCAGCAAAGTGATGTCTCTGCTTCTAAGTATATTGTCCAGGTTTGTCATAGCTTTCCTTCCAAAGGGCAAGTGCTTTTAATTTGTGGCTGCATTCCCCGTCCACAGTGATTTTGGAGCCCAAGAAAATAAAATCTGACTTAGAGGCATGGCAATAGTTCAGCTTTGTCCTTAGAGTGGTTCTGAGCTCCAGAAAAGAGATTAAAATCCAAAGTCTATAGCTGCAGTTATAAGTTATAGCCCAGTAACCAACCCCCCACGCACGCACACACACACTTCTAATCCAGAGTTACCCAGATTTATCTATGAAAGTAAGTCTTAGGTGGAAGTGAGTGGGTACTTCCACAGGCTGCAGTATAACTGAAAGTTCCCTTCTAACTGTGAAAAACTTGCAGATTTTCATCTAAAAAATTCATGGGAATTTTGCTTTCCAACATGTTTGAGTTTTATATTAGAGTTGATATTAGAATCTTCCAGGAAAATTAACTTTCCAGGAAAATATGCTAGGCTTATCTGGGGTTTGCTGCCCTGGAACTTTGCCTCTTGCGGGGGTGGTGGGTGAGAATAAGCATCCTTCTCTACACCCATCTCAGCAGCTTTGTGTCTTTACAGATTCTTGGTTCAGAATAGAGAACACTAGTGTTAGTCAACTTGCGGAAGTGAGCAGGGGTAGGCTGCTTGCCTAGGTCTGCCTGTCATGGCTCACCAGCCCTGGCCAGCTGCCAGAACACACCAGCCACACCAGACAGGGGAGCCTGCCTTCCCAAACGCATCTCCTGCCCTGACCTCAGAGCAAAAGGACTTTCACAGCTGGGCCCTGCCTCCCAAGAGGTGTTTACCCAACAAAAGCTGACCACCAGGCAGACTGAGCAGGAGCCAGTCACAAGACTTTCCAGGTTATTTGTATTTCCCTCCAAACTCCAGGAGTTCCCAACCACTTTCTCCAGCCCTAAGTCTTAAAGTCATTTATATGAAGTGAGGCATGTTGAATGCATTACCTTTAATCTCAGCAACCCTCAAAAACAGGTGTTTTTGTGCCCATTGTGCTGAGTAGAAAACTGAGGTGAAGAGGCTTGCTTTCAGTCATACAGTCAGTAAGGGGCCCAGTGAGATTCAAATGCATGGAAGTTTTACCTCCTGCCCCACAGTGGGGATTCTGCATCTGAGGTTCAGAGGTGTGGGTGCTTTACCTCCTTGGGAGTCTGATCAGCAGACAGTGTAAGGTACACTTTGTCACCCACCCCTGCTCTGAGATGGGTCACACCTGTGTGCCCCTTCTCTTTCCCTTAGGGTGAAATTTTTCCCATGAGAACCTCTGGTCTTCATGCAAATAGACCTCTGGTGGCCTGAGTCTCCAATTCTGCAGGCTGACCCTCTTTCTATGGCCTTGCCCAGGATGGATGTGGACTCACTGGGCAGCACAGTCCTTTTCCATCAGTCAGTTCTTACCTGTACCCGTTAGAGGGTCCCTCTACCTCTTTGCAGTCATCCTGGACTCCCAGTCACCCCTTTACATCACTAAAAACCGTGCTGGTGCTACAGAAGCTACAAATGAATGATGCGGCACTGGAGCCCACATACCAGGATTGTAGGGAACACACACATGCACATAACACACACATACACACACATACACACACGCTATGAGAAGCTGAACAGCACTAGGGGCATCTGTCAGCAGTCTTTGCAGGGAAAGAGGAATAGAAGGGGAGATAAGACTGAGTTGGGGTGGGGGCTAATCAGGGAAGGCAACAAGGAAGAGGTGAACTTGAACTGAGCATGAGGAGCCCCATCAGTCTTACATTGTGGTGAAAAGTGAAAGGACAACCACGCGAGCCAAGGCTTGCTTTCAGCTGCACAGTCAGTAAGGGGCATGTGTGTTCTTGTGTGAAGAGTCATGAAGATGCTGGGAGCTGCATCATCCAATTAGAGGAGGGAAGAGAAGGAGATGCCATGCAGGGGGAAGTCAGGCTTGCCTCAGGGGCTGCAGCTCCACTTCTCTGCATGCCCTGCTTCTCCTCACTCCCTGCCGCACCCCGGCCACTAGGAGTGGTGTAGTGGGCACCAGTGGGTAACTGCTTCAGGACTCCCATTCTTTAGGCACTGCTCTTGAAGGATGCAGGAGAGGACTCCCAGGATATAAAGGTACTCCAAGACCCTGCCCTGGGCAAGGATGACACCCTCGTCTCCCAAGCTGGGCCAATCAGACTCTCTCCCCTGATAGATTAAAAAAGGAGATACATGGTGGTCAGGGAATGCTTATGCTTGAGGCAAAGCGAAGGCTCACCAACCAGAGGCTACGGAGCACAGGAGCAGCTTGGCTCCTGCCCTCCTCAAAGAAACTCGCCTTTGACTTCTGGAATGCCCCCAGAGTCTTCCCATGAAGTTCCTTGTTTTGCTTGAGTCCACTAAAATTGGTTGCTCGTGATAAAAATAACCACAGTTGATACAGAAGGGGAGGTGAGCAATTTTCTCATTGAGCACCCACAAGTGTCAAGAAAATTAACCATGTCATCTCTCTTCATCCTTTCAATAACCACATGCTCAGTTCAGTCGCTCAGTCATGTCCCACTCTTTGCGACCCCATGGACTGCAGCACGCCAGGCTTCCCTGTCCATCACCAATTCCTGGAGCTTGCTCAAACTCATGTTCATCGTGTCGGTGAAGCCGTCCAACCATCTCATTCTCTGTCATCCCCTTCTCCTCCTGCCCTCAATCTTTCCCAGCATCAGGGTCTTTCCCAATGAGTCAGTTCTTCACATCAGGTGGCCAGAGTATTGGAGTTTCAGCTTCAGCATCAGTCCTTCCAATGAATATTCAGGACTGATTTTCTTTAGGATAGATTGGTTGGATCCCCTTGCAGTCCAAGGGACTCTCAAGAGTCTTCTCCAACACCACAGTCCAAAAGCATCAATTCTTTGGTGCTCAGCTTTCTTTATAGTCCAACTCTCACATCCATACATGACTGCTAGAAAAATCATAGCTTTGACTAGATGGACCTTTGTTGGCAAAGTAATGTCTCTGCTTTTTAATATACTGTCTAGGTTGATCACAGCTTTTCTTCCAAGGAGCAAGTGTCAAGTTAAATAACATGTCTTTAACCACATGTGAGTAGGATTATTGTTCCTATTTTACAGATTAAGAAACAGACTGGGCTCCTAAAGCCATAACATTGCCCAGGTGCAAACTGGGAATGAGTGGGGTTGATGATAGCCCACCCATGGTCTGCCTGATTGCCAAGGCTATTCTCTTTCCAGCCTTCCTAGTGTCTCCCCACATGCATTAACCCAGGCCTGCTGTTGATATTATCTTGGGGTTAAACCCAGTTCCCTTTGGAGTAATCAGTATCTTTTAAAAAATTAGTTTAGGGGTAAAATGTGCATAAAATGTATCATTATTGACTTGTAGCACATTCACACTGTTGTACAATCCTTATCACCGTCTAGTTCCAGAACATTTTCATCGCATCAAAAGGAAAGTGTCTCCCCATTTCCCTGTCCCCCACCCCAACATGGCAACCACTCACCTACTCTCTGTCTCTGTGGATTTGCTGACCTTGGACTTTCTATGTAAATGGAATCATAGAATATGTGGCATTTGCACTTGGCTTTTTTTTGCTTAGACTTAGGTTTTCAAGGTTTAGCCACACTGTAGAGTGGTACATTACTTCATTTATTTTCATGGCTGAATAATATGCCATTGCCTGGTTATGCCACATGCTGTTTATCCCTTCATCAGGTGATAGACACTTGGGCTGTCTCCACCTGTTGGCTACTGTGAAGAATGATGCTCTGAACATTCATGTATAGGTTTTTATTTGAACATCTGTTTTCAATATGTTGAGGTATTTACCAGGAGTGTAATTTCTGGGTTCTATGGCAATTCTATGTTTAATTTCATGAGAAAATGATATAGTTTTATGTCTTTCTCCTCTTGAAAATTTCTGCAGCTTTCTCCCCAACGTCAAGGCACTATGATAAAGGACAAAGAAAAGCAGTTTTCAGAGAAATAAAGAAGCTCCCCATAAAATTTTGGAAAAGAAACAACTGTTCTACAACTGGTTGAAGGTTTACCAAAGGCAGGCACAATACTGAGCATTTTGTGCAACTTTCTCGAGTGTTCAGAACCTGTGCGACCAAAGTGAACTCTTACCCCAGCCTGGGGCCTGAGTGGGGGCTCTGGCCAGGGACATACAGCATCAGTATTCATCCAGGTCCTCACCACTCCAGCAGAGTGTGAGCGGGAGGGGGTTGTGGGTAACTGCAAATTTGCATTTCAATTCCCAAATATAAATTAAACCCAAAGTTGTCATCAAAGAAAAGATGAAGATGAGGATCAAAGTGATTCCACACTCCCAGAAAAGAAGAGATTAAAGAAGGTGAATCGAACACAATTTTAAAGAGGTTTTTAAAAGGTGTTAATGCAGGCTAATGCAGTTAATGAAGGTTAAAAAAATAAGTATTGCTCAATTAGCATTTTCAGCTAGAAAAAGGAGAGCTTTTTTGCACCTTCCCTTATATCAAAGCCTGGATTCTTCCTCTTACGAAAAGACAGCCTCGATTATTTTAAAAGGAAGGAGAGATTAAAAATAGATTTATGATAATTGCTTCATCCATAATAGTAACAATTTATTTCTCGGCTTCTAAACTCAACCTCATAACATATGGTATATTTGCCTGCCCCCAAGCAGTCTTTGAACCAGCACTGTGAGAGAGTGAGGGTGAGCTTCGAGGAACCAACGATTAACTTCTAGGATCCAGCTTTCAGCTAGACTCTCCTCTTCGCTTGACATCACGGGAAGTAAAACAACCACAGATGGACCCAGAAAGTCCTGAATTTGATCTTCTGTCACATTTTTACTGCTGAATATCAATGCATTGCTGTTGCTGTTCAGTTGCTAAGTCATGTCCAACTCTTTGTGACCCCATGGACTGTAGCACATTAGGCTCCCCTCTCCTTCACTATCTCCCGGAGTTTGCTCAAATTCATGTCCATTGAGTTGATGATGCCATTAAACCATCTCATCCTCTGCTGCCCCCTTCTTTTGCCTTCAATCTTTCCCAGCATCAGGGTCTTTCCCAATGAGTGGCCTCTTCACATCAGGTGGTCAAAGTATTGGAGCTTCCGAATCAGTCCTTCCAATGAATATTTAGGGTTGCTTTCCTTTAGGACTGACTGCTTTGATCTCCTTGCAGTCCAGCGGACCCTGGAAAACATCAGTTAAGATGAAACTTTTGAAAGTCTAAAACTCGTTCTTTTGGCATGTACAGTCAGAGAAAGTTTGCTTGATAAAATATTTTATTCAGAATTCTGACCCTGAATAAAGGAGTCTGGAAGCCAAAGAGGCACTTAGAAGACCTATGGGAGGAGGTGGCCATCCACCCCTCCAATCCTGACCTTCATGGGTCAAAAATAATGGTGGTGATGATAAGGGTGGTGATAAAGGTGAAGACAGAGAGAATAACAAGGTGCTGCTGCTGCTGCTACACATCTGTTGAGCCCTTACTATTTGCTAAGTAGCATACATGCTCTTCTCATTCATTCCCCTGTGAGACCCATTCTACAAATGAACAAACTGAGGCATGAAGAGATTTGTTTCTTCCCCCAGTTTACACAGTTGCCAAGTGCAGAGCTGAGATGTTTACACAGGACTCCCTCCAGAGTCCACAGCATCATTGACTACCAAGTTATCCAGTTAAGATGTCTGCAAAACTAAGACAATTGCTCAGTGCAAACACTACTGGGACTTTCCGAGTTACCCACAGGGTGTAAGGGTCTAAGGGCAGGAACCAAATGAAAACTCTCCTCTGCTCCCTACCCCTAAGGAATTCCAGCACAAACACTCTGCATCCCACAAACAGATGCATCCTTGTCATTTGCAAATTTCCTATTCCTGATTTGGGTTGTTGACTGGCAGCCCCTGAGTCCCAAGGTCTGTAATCAGGGGCAGTTCTGCTGAGTCACACATTTAACTCCCAGGCCCTGCAAGGCCAGAGTGGAGGACGAGATCACTGAGTGGGCATGAACAAGAGCCTGGTTCGGGGCCCTCTGGCTCCTATTTCTTGTCCTCTTCACTTCAGATACAATGGCCACTGGAAAGTGATGGAGAGTTTGCTCCCTTTTGGCAAATGCCCCAGGAAGGAAGCCCGGAGCTCGTCCTATGGTGATGTTCATAACTCTAGGCCTCGTGCCTATTTCACAACTCAGCCCTCCTAGGGTCTTCTGCATTCTGCTAATCTTCGCTTATGACAATAATAATATGCTTAGATTCCTGCTCCTCTCCAACTGCCCCCAGGCACAGAAAGCTGCCACTATCTCTTACCCCTCCCTGCCCTCCACTCCCAGCCCTACGTTCCCCAGTCCTCACTGATTCCACCGTGGTGGGCATCACATCCACCCCATCACATATGTTCGTATGAGCCACAAGCTGCTCAAGGGCAGGCCTGGTCCCAGTTGTCTTTGTTTCCCCAGCACCTAACACATCAAGGTGCCATGGGAAATGGTTTGTTGAATAGATATGTGCATTAATACTTAGTGAATTACAAGTGAAAATAACACTTACCTTTACACCTCCGCTGTGATTTGACTGCGAAGGAAACTGAAGGCCAGAGAGGGTAAGTGACTTGCCCACGTTCACACAGTCCCTGAATCCCTTACTCCTGGTAAAGAGTTGTTATGCAAAGCATCAAGCCTGATCCCCAGAACACAGAAGAACTCAACCCACTCTAATCTCCCCGCCTCTGCCCCTTTGCCTGAGTGGTTTGGCAACAGAGCTGAGACTAATTCCCTCTTTCACTGTTACTCCTACATTTGCGGAATTTGCATCAAGCACCTGTCTCTTAGGGCAACCAACCCACCCGCAAACTGAAGTCAATCCTCAGGGCTTCTGTTTTGTTACAAGTGGACATCCAAGCCGTGCCTATGGCACCAGCAGCCGAAGGAAGTCAGTGACTATATGATCAGTTCCCTCCAGCACTCCTCCAACGGTGGGAAACTCCGTCCCATTTTCAGATAACGCTAATGTTGACATTTCTCCAATTCATTCTGCCTCCCCGCTCCCCTCCTGGGTCCCAGTGAAGCCTCTGAGACTCCAGAGAACCCACTCAAACCCTCTGCCCACATGGCTTCCCCAAACTTGAAAACAATCCCCTTCCCGACAGCCATAGTCCTAGAGAACCTCGTACTCTTCCTGTTGTATCAGTGGTACTCTGGCTGGAAATGCTTAGTTTGGTGGAGAGGAGACATGTTTATGTTCTTTATTCGTCTCCCAGGCTGGACTGAGAACCCTCACTTTATGTCAAGGCCATGTCTCTTTTCAGTTTCAGGTTCCCTGGGGCCGAGGTCTCTGCCTTCCCCTTAATGAAGTCCATATAGCATCCAGGTCTCCGTGGGGCCCACGGCAGAGCTGGACCCAGCCCCTGGGCACAGGCTGGCGAGCAGAGGAGCAGCATCTCAGTTGGGAGGCAGGCCACCTCCCCCTGTGCCATCCAGACTTTGCAAATCACCCCAATAACTCTCTCCATCCAGGAGCCACATCTTTACTGGGGGAAGGGAGTTTTAAATTGGTAGCTTCTGAACATAACAAGCTCAAGACCAGACAAAGGCTGTGCAACAGCCCCCGTGGGAACCAGCGGTTTTATGAGCCCTTCATATTTACTATTATCCAATGAGTCATCGGCGGCGTGTTTTCATTTTGAGGCTGCTGGACAAATAGGCTCTCATTGGAGCCACGCTTAATCCATTATTTACGGGTGCTCCTTGTCCTCTCCAGCGCAGCTTTGCGGACGGGACACTCATTCTTCATCCACCAGCCACGCTCACCAGCCTCAGGCACATCCTTCATTTCAAGCACAGCCCGTGATATTTAAAAATAGCAAACTAGGCAAACACTCTGATTATGAAATTTCTAGCTGATATTTCCCTTGCCTTTCATTAGGGAGAAAACGAGCATGAAGTGAACCCACAAGGCCCATGGGTAGAAATGAAGAGCACTGTGTTTATGACTTCTGCTCAGAACTGCTTCTCAGGAAGCTTCTGTTGGTACTGGAACAAGTGAGACTGAGGCTTGAATCTGGCAGTTGTGCCTAAAGTTGGCGTCACTAAAGCCCAGGAAGGAGGAACAAATCGCTAATTAGTAAATTGGTCTCAGGTTTGCACTTAAAAGAACAAATCGCTTGTGAGTTTTCAGAATCAGACTATATGTTTTGTGCCAGGGGAAAGGAAATGTAAGGTTTATGAAATTTAAAGTGACTCATTGAATCCAAATTTGCTTTATGCTATTGGCCACCAGTGACCCGTCATCTTGGCTAAACAAGTAAACACTTTATTTTCGAAGCAGGAGGACAGCTGGTGTCTAGCTCTCCTGCTGCTGCCTGCATTGCCACTCAGAGGGCTGTGTCACTGGGACCAGGCAGAAGGCTGGAGGGGACGACTCGGAGACCCCTCATGAGCAACTGTACAGGACTGGAGGGCGACGAGTGACGGGTGGAACTGTGAGTTGTGGGCTGGTAACCAGAAAAGGATCAGGGGGCAGGGCAGTGGATGGCAAAAAGGAAGCACATTCTAGGTCCAGTTGGATTCTCCTTGGAGCTTGAATCTGGACCAGAGGGACAAAAAGACGAAAATTCATTGGCACGTACTTGCACCAGCAGCAGAAGCAGCAACAGCAGCCTTTTAAGATCTGTCCTTTTATCAACCCTTCCTGTTTCTGAGACCCATATGTGACTTCATATGTTGTTCTGGTTCCAGGCCCTCTGGGCTGGCTCTCCAGTGTGCCCTTCAATTGCATGAGCTCAGCTCCATCTTTACAATAAACTCCTTGTGTTGACATTAGCCAAAGTGCTTTCTGTTGCTTGTACCCAAAACTTCCTAGCAGATAAGAGCTGAAAAATGAAAGCAAAAAGAAACACACACCAAAATCAAAGGCCCAACAGTCCTGGGGGAGGGTCAGATCAGAGAAGGAGATCCCAGTCCAGGGCCCAGGGCCTGTGAAGTCAGAAGGAGCGCTCCAGGGACAGGCTCCAGCAGGCCTGGAAGTCCAGGCATCATTCTACTGGCAGCTGATGCTATTGCCAACATCTTAGACCCATGGGTGTAAACTGTGAGTCACTCCCAACCTTGAGTCTGAAAGGTGCCAGATAGAGCGTGACAGCTCTTAATCTTCAAAGCTCTTATTCTAATTTTGACCAATGGTGGGAGGTCAGGTTACAAAGGTAAATATGCTTTCTGCCTAGGATGATTTGAGTTCACTGGAAGACAGCAGGGCGTTGGATTTGAATTATGTATTTATTCATTAAACAAACATTGATTGAGCTCCTGTTCTCTGCCACTATGTGCTCTGGGCCCTGGGGACATTAAGGTGACTAAGTCATAGGCCCTGCTTTTGAGCTTGAGTAAGGACAGCATACAAACGGCACTACACAGTCGTGTATGATACATGCCAAGAGACCGGAACGCATGCGCAGCTCAGAGAGGGAGCCTTTGAATCAAGGAGAACGGGGAAGATGATGGGAGACGCTGACGTTGAAACTGCTCCTTGAAGGAGGGGGAAGGTCTCACTGAGAGTGACTCCAGACACAGGGCTACACACAACATTTGGCTAGACTATCCTCAGTGCTGCTGGGAAGTGGGCTGACGTTAGACTGTGGAAGGCCAGGCTGGGAAGACTGGATTTTACCTACACTCAACGAGGAGCCAGTAAGGACTCGGAGCCAGAGGAGAACAAGATCAAAGCAATGACCTGCAGAGAATCTCCTGGCAACAACCTGAAGAGCAGACAGGAAATGGGGGAGAATCTGAGCATAGGTCAACCTAGTCCTAGGGTTGCAATGGTCCAAGCAGGACCCTTCACCTGAGTCTAAGAGTGGAAATACAGAGGAAGACAGAAAGGAAAGGTCCTGACAGTGGAAAGGTCAAGAGACGTGGGATTGGAGAGCAGGCAGGTATGGAGGGAGAAGGTAACCCAAGGGGGTCCGCAGGGTTTGGATCAAAATAGCTGCTCAGTTTAATTAAAAGAACACCCATTTCCTGATCACCTGCTCTGTGCAGAGCAGGGGTTAGGGATGGGGAGGAGGTGCTGAGGCATTAGCATAGGAGAGGAAAATCACAGGTCCTGGAGGACCTGTGATTCCATGCTGAGGAGCTGGACTGCTTCCCTAAGACCGGTGATTATCACAATGTGCCCCGTGCTCCTGCATCTCCCTTCAGCAGCAGCAAGCGGACACTATGGCTCTCGGTACTCCACTGCCAGCTGACTTGAATGAAGTCTTAGGGGCAAGAAAAGGGAATTGCAACCCAGAGGAAATGTATGACTGTTACTAGCAGTGGCTATACCTTAAACCTCTTAAGTCTTAAAAAGTCAGTTCTTAAGTGATGTAAACCCAATCCCAAACCAAGGCCTTCATTGGGGTGGTTTCTGGCCTGGTTTCTAGACCACCTCCATCCTCTATCCAAAGGATTAACTTCATCCCAAGACACTAAATAGTGCCAAGCTATATTTGTTTCAGAGCAAAAAAAAAAAAAAACCGATCAGTGTTTAGCCCAGGTAAGACATTCATAAGAGTACACAGTCCAGTGTCCCAAATCATGACCGCATAGCATCCCTCACGAGGGGTCAGCAACCCAGTCAAAGCTGAGCTGTGCCAAGCCCAGCTCTCCCTTCCATCATCTGCACCGTGAAGGGCCAAGGGCAAGGACTATGTGTCCCTTTGGCAGTTTTCACCTCCTGTCTCCTGAGAGCAAAAGCTCAGGCAAGAACAGACAGACAGATACACACACATACACATATACACTCCACATACACACACAGAAACACCACCAAACGCATCCCTGTGTGTTTAATCCCTCAGTTATGTCCGACTCTTTGCGATCCCATGGACTGTAGGCCGCCAGGCTCCTCTGTCCATGGAATTCTCCAGGCAAGAATACTGGAGTGGGTACCCTTTCCCTTCTCCAGGGGATCTTCCTGACCCTGGGATCGAACCCCAGCCTCCTGCATTACAGGCAGATTCTTTACCATTTGAGCTACCAGGGAAGTCCCATACATCCCTAGAAGAAATAATAATTCACAGATGGGGAACAGAGTCTCTCCACATTTAGAGAGAATGGTTTTCTTTAACTCTATAGGGAAGCAGTTTAGTCCTTTATACTCAACAGAGTACAAAACCGAACATTTAACACCAGCTTGAAACCACCTGCGACTGGGGCTTGCAGGAGAATGCTGAGTGCGTGTGCGCTTGGCTTTCAGCCGCCGCTCGAAGACTCCTCTGTAGCTGACAGAGCTACTTAGAGTCTCTACAGTGGTGGCACTTCTAGCTCAGAAGGGTTTCCATGCCGTCCCCATCGGTCACCATGTAATGGAAGATAAATATGCTGAGCCTCAGAAAACATGAATAAACCAAAATGTCCAACACCCAAAGCCAGGCTGGGATTCAAGCTCAAGTCCACTTGGGCAGCCAAGTGAACTCAACCAGTGAGCGTTTGGCCTCTCCTGTGAGGTGCTGATTGGTACATGATGAGCTGTTGAACATTGAAGATGACCTCTGGTGGGCAAGATGTATCTAACGTGATATGGTCAGTCAGTTATGAGATTAAACAGGTAGAAACATGTTTCCTCCCTGCACTTGGGACTTGGTGTCCAAGTCTTTCAGATTCAGGATGTGGTCAACTCTGGGCCTTGTAACAGCTCGGCCTGGCTTCCTTGATCTTGTATGAGCCAGCCCAAATAAAACGGACAAACTTATTCAGAATTGAGTGCCAACACCACCATGATGACCCACATCAAAGACTCATATCAGCCCTGTCAGCATATTTCCCTTGGCTTTTCGTTGAGGAGAAATTCAAAACTGAGATCTTACATAGAAATAGGATTTCCTTTCCCCATCTCAAAAAAACTGTGGAAGAAAAGAGAAGCAATCATTTTTATTTCATTTTTTCCTATTATGGAGGCAATGAGAGGGGAAGACTCTGTTCTCAAAAGGTCAATTGGTTAGCAGGTTGATTTGTTTCATTTCCAGGCTATAAACTCATAGGGGCCCAAATAGGTCAAGTGACTTATCCAAGGTCACACAGGCTGCAGAGCTGGAATCCTGCTGCCTGTCATGCAATACATGATTCTTGCCTGCTTTCCACTTCCTGCATCATTACCTTGAAAACCACACACACACATACGTACACATGCATGCTCACACACACATAGCCTCCCAAAACAAATTAGGTAGACTCTGGAGTGACTTGTCATAGCATCACAGGTGGGAAGTTCTTGAAAGGTTGTTAGCAAACTAATGAATTCTGTAATGACTGCTCAATAATTCCCAGGGCTAAGGAGAGTCCCGAAATATTTTTCGCTTGAAGAAGATTCAATTAAAACCACGTGTATGGTGCCGTTGACGAGCACTGCCCTTTTTCCTGAGATTATTTGCACTATGAAGAACCCGTGGAGAGGGAAGACCAAGGTTCCCTGGGGAAGCAGACCTAGGGAAAACACCTGCATCAGGTGATTAAAGGGTGAATGCTATCTCCAGTTCATCACTAAGCCCCCACCATCCCCAGGACCACCACCATGGTTCTAGGTTGTCAGTAAGAAGTTCTGAGGACCCATTGTGTGCAGGGCTCAGTCTTGCATAGTACGAGAGGGAACAAAATGAGATATGTGGTCCCTGGAGGCAAGAAACTCTTGTTTTAGCTGGGAGACACTGTCTCTGTTCTGGGAAACCTCCCAGGGAAGCTGGGAGGTTCCCTGCCCTTGGGAAGCTCTCAAATTCTTTTAAGACACATAAACTTCTGAAGCTCCTGATTGGATAGAGAAGACAAGGACTGTACCCTTGGGAAAGACCAACCCATGTGTAGGATGGAGGGAAGGGGAAACGACTGAGTTAGACTGGGTTTGTGCTTGGGAAACCTCCAGACCAAAGGGGAAGAGAGAGTCCCTGCTGCGATAGGGAGGGACCTCTGGTCTCAGGGGGAGTCCCCACCCTAACAGGGAGTTTCATCCCAGTTTGGTACCCACACATCGTATACATCTACCTTGTAGCATCTTGCCTGGAATAATCTCTTCTGTGGCTGCCTATGACTATTCATGATTCTCTTAAATGTTCATAACCCAGCTCGGAACACCACATTTAGCCTACATATCTCCATCTGCATTTGGCACCTGATTTATCCCATGAAGACTTCATTTACCTGTGGGTGGAGAGGCCAGTCCCAGGAGGGCCAGATGCCGAGGCCTCATTCACGGACACTCCACAAGCTCTTTCATCCAGAGCAAGTGGTCCAGGTGCCTGGTGAGTCCGAGAGATGCTGGGCCATGGTGAATTTCTCAGCAGTAATAGGGAAGATGGCCAGCCAAACCAAGCTTCAGAAGGCCCAGAGCAGACAGGGGGAGAAGTCTAGGGGATGACTGAAATCCAATCTTCCCAATTTTCTCTTATGTGACTCTTGCTTCCCAGATCCCATCAGCCTTGGGACCAGTGGTGACTTGAGTGAGAATCACAGAGGTTTCTGGATTTGAGCTCCACCTTGTTCCCTTCCTGGGCCCCAGGTCCCAGGTCCTGCTGGGGCCTGTTAACCACACACGGTGTGACAGAGGTATGGGGATGGAGAGGAAACTAGCTCTGCCCTCTGGCTCCTCCCAGCTCCTCTGTTGTCGCACCCACAGGCAGGTGCACCTCTTCCCACCATCCTTGACTGGCTGCTTCTACTGAGCTCAGTCATTTCCAGGGCCCTTGCTCAGCTTCCCAACCCGCTTTCCCTAGGGACTTAGGGCAAGGACCCCCAAGGGTGATCAAAGGGCCTTTTGAGAAATGCACTCACTGGCCAGTGTCAAACCTGAACTCGGCACCCATCCAGGGTCTTAGGGACTTGACTTTCTCCTATTTCAAGTTCAAGTCCCAACCTTCAAGGGACCTGGTAACCTCCTCCTGACCCTGAGAACATAGTGGAAAATTTCCCTTTTGCTTGAAAGTCCCAGTTCCAGTGCAAACACAACAGCTCCCATGTTCCATCATTTCTGAGAGGTGGTTTCCTGATTAGATGCCACATCATGACTACACTACTTTATTTACTTTATTAAGAAATTTATTAAGAACTACTACCTGGAAAAAAAATCAATAAACAATTCAATAAGTCAGGCAATGTAGTCTAATCATCATGAGTTAAGGTTCATTTGGGGAGGAAAGCTGTTCTAACTTGTTGACTAATCTAAATTCTGAAATAGTCTTAAATAAATACTGATTTGTAGCTCACGGACAAATCCTGACCATCTCTGCTACCACAAGGCATCAGGGTCTTCCTGGGCCAACTCCCACTGTGAGCATACAGTTGCACATTGCTCTTTCAGACTCAAATGCACAGCGGTCACTGATGTGAACTGCGCTTTCTGAGTAGAGGGAGCAGGTTGAAGGTCTCTGGGATTTCAGAAAGATGGAAGAGAAGATGAAAAGACTGAACCTGGAGTTGGAGGATGTGATGTCAGACTATGCAACTCCAAGGAAGGCATTTCATCTCTCAGTTTCTTCATTGATAAAAAGAGGGAAATGATAATTGTATTTTGGATTTCTTCAAGGTTTGTGAAAAAAGACACAAAAGAGTCAAATCAAAAAAGACATCAGATAGACCATAGCCAATCTTTCTCCTCCTGACAAAGTATCTGTGATCATTGAAGTGATAATTTTGGGGAAGAAGAAGGAGGAGGAGGAATGGAAGAAGAGAGAGAAGAGAAATCAGAGGAGATCTACTTCTACCAACATTGAAAATATGAAGGAAGGAAAGGAGGGAGGGTGAGTGGAGTTAGCAAACCAGAAATTCTGAGGAATTCCTGCAAAAGAGTAACCAGAAAGCACTGAGTTTACTGAGCTGACAGAGGAACAAGTGCAGAGAAAAATCGTCCAACACACGACGAGTCTCGCAAGAAACAGAGATTCTTACGTGCAAATGTGAAGAGACCACCAAGAACCACTGAACATCTAAGGAAAACCTATGCTGTAAAAGAGAGGACCTCACCTCACCTGACCTCACCAAGGGGGAGTGACTTCCAGAGAGGAAACAGAAGACAAATTTAGAATAAAAATGAACATGTTCAGAAAGAGTCAAGATGATGACACTCATATCCAGATTAAAAAGTTGCAATGAAAAGCAGCAATTCTTGGACATGGAAAACATGACTATAAAAATTAAAATCATAATCAATAGACTGAACAAAAGAATGAACATAGAGAATCTCAGATAAATAAGTTGAATGGTAGAATTGGAGAAGTCTCCCAGACCCACAGGGGAAGGTCAGAGACAACTGGAGGCAGAAGGTTCTGTGGGGAGGGGAGTTATATCAATGCTGGTGGGATCTTAAAGTTGTGCGTAGGGGGAGAGGCAGCCTGGCATTACAGAAATGATTCTTTCATCATCACACTAACAGTTCTTGTGAGCAATTAAGCCCTTTTCTGTGTGAAATTATGCAAGCATAGCCTTCAGCCTAGTCCAAGTCAAAAAAATTGTATGTTCAGAATCAATGAGATCTGAGTTAGCCACATTTGAGTGCAAAGAGCTCTCCAAGGACACACACACACACACACACTCAGCCAAACCCCCTGAGCTTGCTGGTGGAAGGCCCTCCTCCTAGGGATCCTAGAGCCCAATGCTCTCTTTGCACAGATGAGAAAACCGAGGCTCAGAGGGGCAGAGCTAGTTCCCGCTCCATCCCCATACCTCAGTCTGTCTTTTCCGGAGTCTCCTTGGTGCCTAAGTTTCTGGGCTGTGTGTGTGCCTCTCCTTGAAGTCTGCCCTCCTCCCCTCTCCTTCCCTTTGGGTTGGGGCAAGCCCTAGGGCCTCAGGCAGCAGTCCAACCAAGTCAGCAGTTCTGGGAAGGAGGACATACTATGAGGAGGAGTCCTGAGAGCTGTCTTTCTGTTGGTTTGGGCAAAAAGGAGGCCAGCTGCTCCTGTTTCTCCCACATATCAGCTCGCTGCATCGGCTCTGCTTGTCTGTCAGGTGGCGTCTGGACCCAGCTGGTTCTTATTGCCCCCGACCTTGACTTCTCCAGAGGGTGCCCTTGCCCTTCAGTGTTTAGTCCCCCTAGAGCATCATCCAAGCCCACTGTCTGTTTGTTCCTCCCTTCTGTGGGTTCTCCCAAAGAAAAGGAATCTAAAATTGATAAACCCCTCCTATGTACCAGACCCTTTGTGGGGCACTTGACATACTTATTTTATTTTCTTCTTCTTTATATTGTGGTAAAATATGCATAACAAAAATTACCATCCTAGCCATATTTAAATATACATTTCATGGGCATTAAATACATTCACACTGTTATGTAACCATCACCACCATCCATCCCCGTAACTCTTCACCTTGTAATACTGACACACGGAGAAGGCAATGGCACCCCACTGCAGTACTCCTGCCTGGAAAATCCCATGGACGGAGGAGCCTGGTAGGCTGCAGTCCATGGGGTCATTGAGGGTCGGACACGATTGAGCGACTTCACTTTCACTTTTCACTTTCATGCATTGGAGAAGGAAATGGCAACCCACTCCAGTGTTCTTGCCTGGAGAATCCCAGGGACGGGGGAGCCTGGTGGGCTTCCGTCTATGGGGTCACACAGAGTCGGACACGACTGCTGACATGGGTCAGCAGCAGCAGACCCATGAAACAATAACTCCCCGTTCTCTACTCACCTCTGGCCCTGGCAGCCACCGTTATTTAAACTGCTTTACGTACCTCATGCAAGTGGAATCAATCGTACAGTATTTGTCTTTTTTATGATCTGCTTATTTCACTTAGCATAAAGTCCTCAAGGTTCATCCATGCTACAGCATGTGCCAGAATTTCCTTCCTTTTAGAAGCTGGCTAATATTCCATTGCGTGGATATACCACACTTTGTTTACCCGCTCATCTGCCTTGAACACAGTTTGTTTATACCTTTTACCTATTATAGTAATGCTACTATGAACACGGGTGTGCACATATTTCTCTGAGATTTTTTTCAATTCCTCTAGGCATGTATTCCTGGATCATACGGTAATTTTATTTCTAATTTTTTGAGGAAACACCATACTGTTTTTCATAGGTTGTTTCATTTTACAATCCCATCAATAGTGCACAAGGATTTCCTTTTCTCTTCATCCTCACCAACCCTGGCTGGAATACAGGAGACACATGTTTGATCCCTGGTCAGGAAGATCCCCTGGAGAAAGGAATGGCAACCCACTCCAGTATTCTTGCCTGGTGAATTCCATGGACAGAGGAGCCTGGCAGGCTACAGTCCATGGGGTGACAAAGAGTTGGGCACAGCTGAGTGACTAACACTTCACCAACACTTATTTTCTGGTTTTTGATCATATTCAGAGCAACTATGTGATACAAGCATCTGTCCTCACTTTTATAGATGAGAGAAAGAGTTCAGAGAGGTTAAGTAACCAGCAGAAGGCCACACAGCCAACAGATGCGGAAGCCAGGATTAAACCCATGCCTCTCTGACTCCTTGCTCCTCCTGTCCTCAGGCCAGGAACTTTGGGTCTCATAAGACTTCTGGGAAAGGGCATTTGAACTGCAGTGACAAGTCACCAACTCAATGGACATGAGTTTGGGTAAACTCTGGGAGTTGGTGATGGACAGGGAGGCCAGGCGTGCTGCAGTTCACGGGGTTGCAAAGAGTCAGACACAACTGAGTGGCTGAACTGAACTGAATTGACAAGTCATATAACCAAGGGACTTGAATTATCTAATTCCAGGTAACAGGTAAGTAATGGCTAAGTGGGGGCCTTGCCATGAAATTCCAAGTCCTACAATCAGGGAATCTTCATGGAGGAGGCAGACTCAGTTCATTCCTACAGGGCAGGCAGGCAGAATTTGGAGAGTCAGAGAGGAGGAAGGAAGACTATTCCATGATTAGCAGGCAAGATTTTAAATCACTTTAAAAAGTAAAAGACAGTGACTCCATCTGTCTTTAAAGAGGCCAGGGGTGTAGGATAATTTAAATCAAGGAAAGAATACATCATTGTCTGGATCCCTTTACTGATGAAGTCTGGTGGTGGGGCGGGAGCCACATGGACAATCTGATGATAGCGAAGGGAAGCTAACATGTGAGACTGTCTGCTGGTTCCTGCCCATGCTTTTCATTTACAGAAACAGGCCAGTCCAAGTAGAGGCTGGAGAGCCAAACATAGCTCTTTGTAATAAAGGGAAGGAATCCTGAGCTTCTGAGGGCAGCCCAAGAGAGAGGAGTGAAAGGGGAAAGAGAACAAAGTGAGAGAGAGAGAGAGAGAGATGGAGAGAGATGGAGAGGTCCCACGGGAGTGAGGAGCCAGGAACCCAGGGGGCAGATGGAGAGCCTGGGGGAGGAGACAGTGGGGAAGGAACAGCCCTTGGACCTTCAGGGCAGCCATGAGTGACATCCATATTGGAGTTCCCTGTGCTGTGATGTGACTTCCTTGGTGGTCCAGTAGTTAAGACTCCAAGTTTCCACTGCAGGGGGCACAGGTTCGATCCCTGGTCAGGGAACTAAGATCCCTCATGCTGCACGGAACAGGAAGAAACAAAACAAAACAGAAAAATCTCATGAACAAAAATAAACATCCCATGACCCAAAATGGAACAGACAACAGTCTAAAGTTGGGTGCTGTAGGGAGGATTCCAGGTAGAAGGAGCCACACTACGGGTTTTCCATTATTCATGAAATAAAATGGGGACCTGCAGCAGTTTTAATTAAAGAGCAAAAGGAGACCCCATACATGGGAAATTTTTGTTGTTGTTCAATCGCTAAGTCGTGTCTGCCTCTTTGCGACCCCATGGACTGCAGCACACCAGGCTTCCCTGTCCTTCACTCCTGGAGTTTGCTCAAAATCATGTCTATTGATTGAGTGATGGGAAAGTTTGGGGACAGTCAAATGGCTCACATACAGTTTACAAAAGCAGAGAGAATTGTGGAGATGTACTGTATGAATGACGGAGAAAGCAATGGCGCCCCACTCCAGTACGCTTGCCTGGAAAATCCCATGGATGGAGGAGCCTGGAAGACTGCTGTCCATGGGGTCGCTGAGGGTCGGACTCGACTGAGCGACTTCACTTTCACTTTTCACTTTCATGCATTGGAGAGGGAAATGGTGACCCACTCCGGTGTTCTTGCCTGGAGAATCCCAGGGACGGGGGAGCCTGGTGGGCTGCTGTCTATGGGATGCATGGAGTGGGACACGACTGAAGCACTTAGGAGCAGCAGTGTATGAATGAAGTCGATGGCTTTCATTCACAGGCAGAAGCTTGCTCCTCATCCAGCTGTGCTGGCTATTTTCATTTCATTTCATTCAGTAGGTATGCGACGCCATTCCTGTGGCCTGGCAGCAACTGAATAGCAACTGAAGCTTGTACACTGACAGTGCTGTCTGTCAGCACTGTTCTGAGCACTTCAAGTATCAAGTCACTTAATCCTCACCACCACCCAATGACTCTGCTTGTCCCCATTGTGCAGATGAAGAAACAGAGGCACGGAGAGGTTAAGTCATCTGCTGAGAGTATGTAATAAGGGGCATGGCTTTGATATTCCACCCTTGACTGTCTGGCTCCACAGTCTCACTCTTAATCGCTTCACTATACTACTTCTCTTTGGCTCTCCAGTTCCAGTCACTGCCTTCTTTCCTTTGCTACTATTGAATAGATAGAGGAACTATTGAATACTTGGAGAGTAATAGCAGAAAACCCATATACTCTCATGATTCATTAAGATCTAAATTTGTCATCAATCCAAAGGATAATATCAGGATCAATAACTGGAAGAAACAAGGAAAAATATTCCAGCTCAGTGGAAGGAAGGAAGACTGCCAGCATGATAAGCCATCCAAATGAATGCATGGTCTTGAGAGGTAGTGAGCGTCCTGTCATCAGAGGGATGCAGGCAGGACTTCCCAACAGCTTGATGCAGATGCACGTCAGCTATGAGAGCTGTTAAGGTTCTCTCCAACCGGAGATTCCATGACTCCAGGAAATTTTGCTGATCTAGAAGAAATCATTCAAAAGAATAAGACACTAGGGATCATAAGAATCCACAGGCTTTGGGTTACCCCAAGTCTATTATATTGGCCATTCCTGAAATCTCCTTCCTCTCTCCTAGTCCACTTGGTGAACTTCTACTTATCCTTTAGAGCCTAACTTGAATGACACCTCCTTCAGGAAGCTTTCCCTCCTCACTCCATTCCTACTAGGCACCAGGCTCACCCAGGCCCTCCTCACTCTCTGCTTCTCTCAGTTACCTGTCTTGCTTCTCCAATTACATCTTTCCGACTACAGGTCAGTCCCTGCCTCTAGACGGTGAGCACCCAAGGGTGGAAACCAAGCCCTATTTATGTCTCTAAATCCACAGCTCTTGGCATGAGGAAGGTGGTCAGTGAGATCAATTCAATTCAGCAAATATGTTTTTATATCACCAGTCTATTCTATTCCTCTCTGGTCGTCTGTGTTTACAGACAAGGCCCCTTGAATGCCAAACACACTTTCTCTCTCGCTGTCTGGCCTGTGCACATTCTGTAAATGATTTATGAATGGGCAACGTCAGAGGCTCTCTTGGTTTATTTCTTCTGGGTCCACATGAGGTGATGTGGCCACATTTCCAATGGCAGAGCCCCTCGACATTCCACAACCCAGAGCCCCACGAGCACATCTTACTCACCTCATACCTGTGTGGACACTTGGATGCAGATCCCCCCATTAATGAAGGTCTTGCTGGGGGGCTGTGGCATGCAGGCTTTGGCAGTCAGAGGGCTGCCACACCAAGATCTCATCTCCTCCGCTGAGGACCACAGTCAATGATATTACGGTGGAGAAAAGAGCATTAAAGGTTGACTATAAACACCCAAAGCTGTCCTCCTTTGAAGGCCTGCTGGCCAGGCTGACTCCCACTTGGCATCTGGGAACTGGGGTTTTGGAGGGTCCCCTCCATTCCCTGATGAGAGTGGCTCACTCTCCCTACACTGTGCAAACATGCTTCATGCTGAGCTCCTGCCTTCCTCCTGGGAGTCAGGAACTGTGGTGCAGAGCAGACCGAGGTGCCTGGATGGCCAGTCCTCGCCCCCAACCCCCGCCCAACAAAAGCCCTGGTTCTGAGTCTCTAATGAGCACCCCTGGCTGAGAACAGGTCACACGTGTTGCCACTCTTTGCTGCTGGAAGAATGAGTGTGTCTTATATGACTCCACCAGGTGAGGGGTCTTGGAAGCTTGTGCCTAAGAGGTTTATTTGTTTATTATCACTGTAGTAAACAAACCATTGCTGTGAGGACCACTGTACGCTGAGTCCTGGAAGTCCTTCCAGTGGATCATCAAACGTGGGGACCTCCAGCACAGGGTGTGAAAGTTCACTTTGGCTTCAGAGTTGTGCGAGAGTTGGGGACACTCGCCCTCTGACCACAGCTGCTTCTGCCTCTTTCCTTCCAGGACTGTTGATCCCCAGGGCATACCCTAGCTAGTATCCTGACTGCTAAACTCTGACTTGAAGCTTGGTTTCCTGGGAGCCCCATCTTCAGCAGATGCAAATGCAGCACTTCAGGGCCTACAAGTCACTGGGCATTTTATTGTATGTTAATTTCATCACCACAACATCCCTATCAAGTTTTTCCAAAGGAGAAAATGGGAGCTGAGAGGCTAAGTGACTTGTCCAAGGTCACAGAGCCAGTTAGAATTGAGATGGATCTCGGGCAGGATGTTTCTGAAGTCTGCAGCCTCTCCTGAACCAAGCTGCCTTTCACGCATGGCTCTGAATGTCCAGGATTCTTCCAGGCTTTAGGACCAGTAAGCAAGCCCTCTCCCACTAAGTTATTCACAGAGGCATCTGGGAACCAGATCTGGGCAGTGCTGAGTAGGGGACAATTCCAGTCCCAGGAAAGAAGGCAGAATGCTGTCTCCCTGAAGGACTCGGAGGAGAGGATGAGTAAACAGAACTCCTGTACGCGAGACACCTGGAATGCTTACACCCACCCGCCAGCACACCTGCACGCCCTGGCCAGACCTGGGACCCCCTGGGTCTCAGAGCGCAGCCCTGGAGTCTGCACAGAGGACACGAGTCACGCGGGACCTCATCAGCCATCGCAGCAGCCTCAGGAGCGGCCCAGAGAGTGACGGCGCTGAGAGGAACTTGGCTTCAGGCAGCTGAGGGGCTGCCACTCCGCACAGGCAGCCAGCCCAGCTGTCGGCTCCAGAGAAGACGGGGCGGCTGGGAGACGTGACAGACGGAGTCCCGGGGAGCTCATGAACCCCATCTGTCCATGGCAGGTGGGGGAGAGCCGCCCTCCCCCATTGAGGTGCGGTTACACTGCTAACCATTCTAAAGTCGCACAGGGGCCCTGCAAACTCTGTCCTGCAGAATTGCCACAGGGTGCCACATGCCTCTCTTCTACGCCCTGTCCAGGGAGCAGGTCCGTTTCTGTGCTCTGTCTTACCACCGACAGGCCTGCCGATGGATAGCGGGGTGGGTGTGGATTGCTCAAGTCCCCAGTGGAACAGCCCAAGGGGCCAGGGGTGTCCCAGGTTTGGAAAGGCTTTCACTCCCGGAGTCTTCCCTGCTGGGAACTCCTGCCTCCAGGTCTCTGTCCCCATTCCACACTGAGTCAACAGGAACACCAGAAGTAGCCCCTTTACCCTATTTCACAAAATACCTAAGTAAATAAGCAAATAATTGCATAAATAAGTAAATATGCTTGCCCAGTTAGTCACATACACAACTAAAGTTAATGAAGACCGTGGCAGGGGCCGGGGGTCGAGGGTGGGAGTCCCATATCACAGGCCTTACTGTCAGCAACTTTAAAAGCTCCCCTCCCTTTCCTGTCCCCCTGAGTCCCCAAATTCACATGCAAATGTAAGGGATCCAGAAAAGCATAGACAATCCTTAAAAAGAAGAAACAAAGGGAAGGACTTACATGCCGGGTTTCAAAACTTATCATAGGGTGAAGGAAATAGGGAGACACGGGTCAAAGAGCAAACCTTCAGTTATAAGGTGAACACGTTCTGGGGATCTAATGCCCAGCCTTGTGACTACAGATAGCAGTACCGTATTGTGTAATTGAAAGTTGCTGAAAGATTACACCTCAAATGTTTTTACACACACATACACACACACACACAATTGTAATGGTGTGAGGTGACGGAGGTGTTAACTAAGCTTATTCTGGTCATCATTTTGCAATGTATATGTGTATCAAGTCATCACACTGAACACCTTAAACTTACACAAAATTATATGTCAATTGTATACACATAAAGCCGGAGACAAGGTTTTTAAATTTTTTTAAAACTTACTACAGGAGAAGGAAATGGCAACCCACTCCAGTATTCTTGCCTGGAAAATCCCATGAATGGAGGAGCCTGGTAGACTACAGTCCATGGGGTCGCAAAGAGTCGGACACGACTGAGCAACTTCATTTTTTTTTTCATTTTTGTGTGGTGGGCCCTGGAGGAAAAAGCCCCTGGATGGGGACTCACTTAACCTTGAATTAGGATACAGTTTCTTAGATATGGGACTTCCCTGGTGGCTCAGCAGTGAAGAATCCGCCTGCAATGTGGGAGACCTGGGTTCAATCCCTGGGTTGGGAAGATCCTCTGGAGAAGGGAACAGCTACCCACTTCAGTATTCTGGCTTGGAGAATTCCATGAGGCCACAAAGAGTTGGACACGACTGAGTAACTTTCACTTTCACTTTCTTAGATGTGATACCTAAGTCACAAACAACAAAAGAAAAGACAGATAAAGTGGACTTCTTCAAAATTAAAAACTTTGTTTGTGTCAAAGGGCACTATTAAAAATGAAAAGACAATCCACAGAAGAGGAAGAAATATTTGCAAATTATATATCTGATAAGGATTTACTCCTCAGAATATACAAAGAACTCTTACAATTCAGCAATAAAAGACAGCCCAATTAAAAAATGGACTAAGAATACAAGTAGACACTTCTCTAGAGAAGATATGCAAATGACCATTAAGCGTATGAAAAGATGCTCAACATTATTAGTCATTAGGGAAATACAAATTAAAACCACAATACCACCTCACACCCATTAGGATGGCCATTTTCACAAAAATGGACGTTGCTGAGGAGGATGTGGAGGAATCGGAAGCCTTACAGATTGTTGGTAGGAATCTTAAAAAGTCTGGCACTTCTTCAAAATGTTAAACACGGAGTTGCCACATTTAATATTTCTTCATAAGCAGGAGTGTTCTTGGGATTAATACCTAGGGTTGTGATTGGGATGAAGCAGAAGTCCGGGGAAGAAATGAAGCTGGGACACAGGCCAGTGGCAGGCACTTGGCTGACTTCGTGGGGAGCTCTGGGTCTGAAATGGCCCATCAGAGCTGTCCTGCACTGGACTAAAATAACTGATCCTTGTCCTTCCTCATGAATCAGTCATCAGATGGGGCGCCCTCCCTGCCGCCACCAGAAGGACATGACTATGTGCGAGGCAGCCCTCTGCAGCTAAGATGGCCCCCAGAGGTGGCCTGTTGACCACCCTCCCAGCAGCCTAGGCAAGACCTAGGGCGTCTGGGTGGTGCGACTATCTGTCCATCCTGCTGGTACTGAGGTATGTGTTGTTGTGGAGCAGAAGCACCCAAGCCCCAGTGGAAGGGTGTGGGGTTGGGGAGGTGGGGTCAGGGTCGGAAAGGTGCCAGCAGTAAGGGACAAGGTCACAGCAATGACAGATGCCGGGACCTGCCCTGTGGAGGCAGTGCCTGGCCAAAGGGATGGGGCAAGATGCTGACAGTCTCTGGGAGGCCTGGGAGCCTCTGCCGTGAGCTGGTCAGCTGATGTGCGCGTGGCACCTAAGTAAGGCTAGTGAGAGTTCTGCTGCGGGCTAGAGCTCCAGGGGTCATGGCGTTGTGCACTCAGTGACCCCCGGTGCTGCAGTAGGGCAGCCAGGTGGGCTGTTTGCCTGTGTGTGGGGGGTCCAGCCTCTCTGGATGCAGGTGGTTGATCCATCCAGGGGAGGCTCTGAGCTATTTCCTGAATAAAGAACCCTTGGACAGTTTATGTATCTAAAGGCGAGGTATGTGAGTAACATGGTTCCAGAGACACTGCAGAGGCTCGTCTCCCAGGGAACGCTGGCAGAGCAAGGAGTCACCCCGAGCACGGCAGAGGAAAACAAACGCTCGGGCTGCAGCCCCCTGATCAGGCTTCTGATTAGCTGTGTGACTGTGGGCAAGTTCCTTGACTTATCTGGTCTTAGTCTCCCCCACAGTTGAATGAGAAGGAAGGAACTTCCCTGGTAGTCCGGTGGGTAAGAATCTGCCTGCCAATTTAGGGGACATGGGTTCGATCCCTGGTCTGGGAAGATCCCACATGCTGTGGCGAAACCTAGCCGTTACACTACAACTAGTGAAGTCCATGTGCTCTGGAGCCCATGCTCTGCAACGAGAGAAGCGCCACAAACAAAAAACTAGAGTAGCCCCTGCTCTCCACAACTAGAAAAGGCCTGCACACAGCATCGAAGACCCAGCACAGCCAAAATAAACAAGTAAATAAATTTCTTAAAAAACTTTTAAACGAGATGGGAAACGTAGATAACCTCACAGGTATATTCAGTGCTAATCCACGGGTTCATCAACCCAGCAGGAAGCTAGTCAGGGTGGCAAAGGTTCTGAGGCTTGTGCTCCCCTCCACCCAGAGGCCCCCAAAGGCAAACCAGGGCCTCCCAGGATGCTCACCACGTCTGAGCCCACCACACCCGGCTGCTCCCACTCTCTCGGGCTCTAGCTGCAAATTGGTTCCCATGATGAACACAAGCTGCCCAAATCACTCAGAGGATGGCTCGAGAAAAAGCAATTAAATGCTTTCTTAATTGTAGGATGGCAAGAGGTTAATGAGTTACTATAAAAACCAGTCCCTGCCATCTGGTGGCTGTCACCAAAGCCCACATGCAGGGAGCAGTCCCAATTTGTAAGACAGGATGACGGGATCACTCCAAGTCAGGAGAAGGGGTGGGACTCAAGAGCCAAGTGAGGCTGGGGGCCCAGAGCTGCAGAGCCCAGCACGGCCCAGCCAGCCTCCAGACATCCCCGAGCTGCGTGGAGCTTCAAAACCAAGTTGGAGGGAAATCAGATGGGGAGCCAAAATCTCTCATCAGATCCAACACTGGTCGTCTCTGGGATTCAGCTCTAGTGAGGGACGGCTGACAGCCACTTGCTCAGTGCTAGTCAGGAGGAGAGGAGCGAAAAGCGACAGATGAGAGAGAAGCCCGCCAAGGCGGAGGGAGAGACAGACAGAGGCAGGGACACAGACCCTGCAAAGACAAAGAGATGCAAACCAGCCTGGACAGACGGAGAGACAAAAGAGAAAGGATGAACTCTGAAATGCCAGGAACTGGAAAACAACAGTGACATAGATAGGCTGGGAATGTGAGAAGCCGATGAAAGGGCAGGTCATTTTTTAGAATCAGAAATGGGAAAGAACCTTTGAGGGATTTGCTTTGTTCTGGGCGAAAGTGTTCTCTCCGATATTCTGCATCTCCCAGGCATCAAGGAGAATGCCTTCTCCCTTCGAGGATGTGCAGAGCAGGCATTCAGCAGAGCCAGCCTCGGCTCTGCGCCCCACCACCAACCACACACACACACTCACATATACACAGATCCACACCTAGGCACAGCCAGTTCTCACCAGTCAGGAGCCACCTCTTCCTGTGTGCAGGAGGTCATGGGTCTCAGGCTGTCTCTCCCCTTAGCTCTGGTCCCAAGGTCCCATCTGCAGTCCCAAGCCTGGCAGAGGCAGGTCTGGTTTTCTGGTACAAAGAGGAAGGAAACCAGAAAGTTCACATATCCCAAGGGCTGCAAAGCCTGTGATTTCCGTGAGACTAAACTCACTACTAGTCCTTTCTGTCATTTTCCAGAAATTGGCTGAGAAATACAGAGGTCACTCCTCACCTGTTCCTTCGGGTCAGACTGTTTTTCCAGGGGGATTCCCCAGTGGCTCAGCAGTAAAGAACCTGCCTGTACTGCAGGAGCTGCAGGAGCTGCAGTTTCGACCTCTGGGTCAGGAAGATGCCCTGGAGGAGGGCATGGCAAACTGCTCCAGTATTCTGAAGAATACCATGGACAGAGGAGCCTGGCGGGCTACAGTCCTTGGGGTCACAGAGAGTTGGACATGACTGAAGCGACTGAGCATGCATGCACACACCCCTTCTTCCAGGATGAGACCTTGAGATAGTCACTTCCCAGGATTCTGGAAGTTTCCCCTCCCAGAGAAGGCTCTAACAGGCCATAGCAACAAAACAGCAACCAGCTTTCAGTGAGAGGGTGGGAACTCCTCTTCCGGGTGTTACCCACTCCACAATCACTGCTTCCCAAATTTGAGGACCATGACAGCTTGCTCCTGAAAGTCAAGATCTCAGCTTAAACAGAACACCTATGGCTCAAAGTAAAAACAAATAAACAAGTAGGGATGTAGAGCTGGAAGATTCCAGTATTTTCATTTTTCACGTTATCTTGAGTCCTTACTTTCCCTTCTCCTCTCTCCTACTCCATTGCCACTTGGCTGACCCATTATCCAGAAGACTCTGTATCTGATGAACTAGAGACACAGGAAAAGTCTTGTTGATCCATCCACCTTGTGTGTGCGTGTGTGAGTGCTAAGTCGCTTCAGTTGCGCCCAACTCTTTGCAACTCCATGTACCACAGCGCCAAGCTCCTCTGTTCGTGGGATTTTGCAGGGAAGGATTCTAGAGTAGGTTGCCATGCCCTCCTGCAGGGCATCTTCCCAACCCAGGGATTGAACTCATATCTCTTACATCTCCTGCATTGGCAGGCTGGTTCTTTACTACTAGCACCACATGGGAAGCTCCCATCCATCTTACTAGGGGTTAGAAATCACCCTAAAATCTCTAGGGAAATTTAGGAAAGGGATTGCTGATGTTTCAGGGTAAAATTCAAGTTTGAAATTCCTTGTCTACACTTGGTGCCCGACTAGCACAAGAGTTGACCGTAATTGTATCTTTTACTTCCAGCAGTAAACCCAAATCCCAAGGCTGCCTCTAGCTGGCCCCACCTAGCCAGCTGGTGGGTCTCTTGAGGACTCATGTCACCTCTAAGTCTCCCAGCTTCAATCTGCCAGGTCTATGAAAAGCTCCCCTGATTCTGGTCTGGGCAGGAGCCAGAGTCCAGCAGCTGCAGGCTGAAGTGCCATTGGGTAACACCCAGGAGCCAGCAGGGCATCGGCAGTGGTTCTGAGAAGTGTTTGCCTGTGGTTCTTCCTTCTGTCCCTGTGCCTTTGGAAGGTCCCAGTATTTCTCTTCCTGGCGATTCTGTAAACCACTCAATTGCTTTTCTGCTTCCAAAGAAAAAGAGCGGATAGGCAAACACATGGGAGAGAAACCGAAACACAAAGCTAGGGACACAGAGACAGAGAATGGAAACACTCTAATCCTTGGAACTGCCATTAAGCCACGAGCACTGCTCTCTGTTCCCCTTTGGCTTCCTTAGACCGAGCCTTCCATCCTCAAGCACACTCCTGGCGGGCCCATGAGTTCAGAGCCCCAGGGTCATCCCGTGGCTTCAAACTTCACCTCTCAAGCTGGAAGAATTACCCAGTTCCTGCTCATTATTAGTCACCCTCTCTCTGCCCACTGCCCACACCTCCTCTGACACAGAGAAAAATATACACACGTGCACACACCCCACACCTTCCCCACACACAGGACTGTGGCTTGAGTTCCACTCTGCGTTTTCCAGAAGCCATTGCTAGAAGGAAATGCCTTCTGTTCCTTCGCCCCTGGTCTGCTCGCGTTCAGTCTCGGGACTGCAGGGCCAGTGAGCACAAATCAGCGTTTTCAGTCCGAGCTGTTACACAGAGACAAATCGAATGCTGTGGATGTCTACTCCATTATTTTAAACGGTGGGAAAATCAGCACCCCAAATTTGGACCCAAAGGTTTTTCTTTAACTTTTTTCTCCTCAGGGGTAATTTTCACTCAAGTATGACATGTACCCAACCAAGGAGCACCCCCCAAGATATTGGAGGCCCCTCAGTTCCTTTTGAGCCACCACCCCGTCTTCTTCTTGGGTGCTGCTTTGTTAAGAAGGGTAATTCAACATCATTTTGAATGAACGAATGAATCAGAAGAAAGAGTTCAGGATAGAGGACTGATAGTGAACATGTCAGGAACTTTAATAAGCTCAGCCCTATGAGAAAACAAACGGAACAAACCACCAAAGGATAACTCGAAAGCAAAATAACGTACAAGCAAACGCAAGACTGAGGGAACATTTTGTGCTTACTCAGAATGTCAGGGCAGTCAGAGGAAAGGACAGATTATCACTGGAAGGGGATGTCAAAATGTGTGTGTCCCCCAGGTCTGAGTGCCATGGTGACTTGCTCTGGGCAGCTGCCACCCCCTCCCTCACAACAGTGTCCCAGTCAGTCATGACTGCCCCATCCATCTGAAAGCCTGTCAGCTATCCTGCGCTGGCTACTATCTACACAGCTGTCACCCTGCGAGTCTCTGCGGTAGCAGCTGAGAGCATGGGCTCGGAGGGAGAAGCCTTGTGGTTTGAGACCTGGCTTTGCTGCTTGCTGGCACTGTTCACCTTCTCTGGGCTCCAGTTTAAAATGAGAATCATAACAATGTTTTTGAGCGGATTAGATAAATTGATCCATATGAAGGTATATTGGTCCAGGTTCAGCCAAAAAATAAAACCAGCAGGAGATACATACTAAGCGGCTTGTTGCAAGGAATTGGCTTATGAGATTGTGGGGCTGGCTGGCTGAGTCAGAAATCCACAGGGGAGGCCCTTAGGAAGGGCAGGCTGGAACTCAGACCCAGCTACAGGCCCCAGGCAGAATTTCTTCCCCTTCAGGGAAGCCTCAGCTCTGCTCTTAAAACCTTTAAACTAATGGAATCAGGCCCGTCCGGGTTGCCTTGGATCATCTCCTTTACTTAAAGTCACTGGTTTTGGACTTTAAGGACATCTACCTTCACAGCTTCCAGGTAACGCTAGTCGTCAAGAATCTGCCTGCCAGTGCAGGAGACTTAAGAGATGTAGGTTTGATCCCTGGGTCAGGAAGATCCCCTGGAGGAGGGCAGGCAACCCACTCTAGTATTCTTGCCTGGAGAATCCCATGGACAGTGGGCCTGGTGGGCTATGGCCCATAGGGTCACAAAGAGTCGGACACAAATGAAGCAACTTAGCACACACACGCCTTCATAGCAATACCTAAATTAGCATTTGATTGAATAGCTGGAGACTCAGGTCTAGGCAAAGTGATATATAAAACTGCCCATCACAGAAGGGTAAGCACCGTATCTGGCTCCTAGTAACCCACCGTCACTCAATAACATACAGCTTTTTTTTTTTTTTTTTTAAGGTTTCTAAAGCATCTACTGTGAAGTTGACATAATGAGTCTAGCTTCCCCCTTTTTTACCCTCCATCTTACTTGCCCCATAGCATCCTCTTCCTCCCCTCTAAATCTTCTTCCAAAGAAGGCTGAAGACTCACTCATGGGAACTGAAAGGAAGGTGTGTTGTTGCTCAGTTGCTAAGTCATGTCTGACTCTTTGTGATCTCGTGGACTGAAGCAACCCTCTTTTATTCATTCTCTCACCAGACGCTGCCAAACCAGCCCAGTGCCAGGTGCTGTACATAAAATACAGGTACACGTCAGCCCCCACCCTCCTGGAGGCTGGATGCAGCAGCCCACTCTCCTGGGTTCCTCATCTCTGGTCACACAGCCCCACCAGCCCCGTGATGGGTCTGCTCTGCAGATGTCCTACATCAGCACCTGGCCTATGTCAACACCCGGCCAAGCCGAGGGGGCAGAAATCCAGCCCAAGCTCTGAACTAGGCACCCACCCAGAGGGCACTTTTTTCTAAATCACTCAAAGAAGCCAAGAAGCTAGTGGTCCCCTGCAGTTCATTAAAGCACAGACATCAGCAGAGGGGATATGCTCCCCTGGGGGTCACATGTTATTTTACATGGGACATTCCATTTCCCCATCACAGAGCACACAGGGGATGCAGTAAAGAACTCAGTCTCTCAGAGCTCTTTCCACTCCTGTTCTGGTCTGCAGGCCCCTCTCAGGCGGCCTCTGCCCTCTCTTGCTCACTCCCAGTTCCCCCAACTCTGTCTCCTCCAATCCCCAGAGAGGTGATGTCCTGTCCAGTGGCCACTCTGATCCCACTCCTTCATTCTAGCCTGAAGCTGCCCTGCTCAATGGCATGGTGATGCTGTCCACTAACCTTGGACTAACCTGTCCCAGGCATGTGGTTCTCCTGCCACTCTACCCTCATCCAGACCTCATCTGCCCTTGCAGAACCCATGACAGCCCAGAGAGCACCACCCCACTGCCCCTGACTCAAATATTTTCCAAGAGCTCAACTTTCTACATGAGCTTGGACAGGTTAATAAACCTCTCTGAACTTGAATTCCTCCTATGAAAAATAGATACTATCATAAAACCCATTTCAAGGAGTTGTCTTGAGAAACAAGTAAAATAATGTATATGAAATGCCTGACACATG
Source organism: Bos indicus x Bos taurus (assembly GCF_003369695.1). NCBI lineage: Eukaryota > Metazoa > Chordata > Mammalia > Artiodactyla > Bovidae > Bos > Bos indicus x Bos taurus. The sequence goes on from NC_040085.1 coordinate 11,183,875, forward strand.
AAATCCAGTCCATTTCCTGAAGGCCCAACCTCCCTGGCCAGCCTTTGCTGCCCACAGTCTCTACAAAGAGATCAAAAGAGGCAATTCTAAAGGAAATCAACCTTAATTATTTATTGGAGGACGGTTGCTGAAGCTCTAATACTTTGGCTACCTGATGTGTAGAGCCGATTCATTGGAAAAGAATCTGATGCTGGGGAAGATTGAAGGCAAAAGGAGAAGGAGCAGAGGGTAAGATGGTTAGATAGCATCACCAACTCAATGGACATGAGTCTGAGCAAACTCTGGGTGATAGTGAAGGACAGGGAAGCCTGGCATGCTACAGTCCACGGGGTCACGAAGAGTCAGACACAGCTTAGCAACTGAGCAACGCAACAACTTCCTCCAAGCTTATAAGACACATATCAGGTATGTGAAACCCACACCTAACCCATCTGATGTCATGGCATCCTAGCTCCAGCTCGCCAGACTCCAGGAAACCACAGCACTGGGAGAAAGAATCTGTTTGCCTTCACATCTGCTGGGGAAGGCCTCCCTCCCATAAGGGGAGCCTGGAATAACAAGCAGGGTTTGCACTGTCAGAGTTGTGATCAAAGGGAGACTCTGGGGAGTTAATGACAAGGAACTCATTTCATGGGAGAATGAGAAGCAGATGTAGCCTTTCCCCTCTCCCAACCTGTCCATGACCCCAACAATATGGGGGGGGCCGTGGTACAGAGGACCCCAATCTGTATGAACCCTAGCACAGAGGAAGCACTTTGTCACCTGTCAAGCACTGTATTAATGTTAGTCACTGTATTATAACTTAATTCCTCCCAGCTCCTCAGAAATGCAGTGCCCCAGGGAGGACTGGCCTGGTTATCTCCACCTGTCCTTAGGGCAATCTGCCTTTCCTCTAGAAGGAGCACATCACCAAGGAATTTCCACATGTGGGGCCCTCAGGACCCCAGCCTTCCTACAGCAAGACCAAACACGGAATCTAATTCCCGGCCCCATAGAGATTTGTGAAAGTGTTAGTTGCTCAGTCGTGTCTGACTCTGTGACCCTGAGGACTGTAGCCTGCCAGGCTCCTCTGACAATGGGATTCTTCAGGTAGGAATACTGGAGTGGGTTGCCATTCCCTTCTCCAGAGTATTTTTCCCACCCAGGGATCGGACTTGGGTCTCTTACATTGCAGGCAGATTGTTTACCATCTGAGCCACCAGGAGCTGGATAATTCTTGGTTTGTAGATCTTCCCTGGTGGCTCAGCAGTAAAGAATTCCTCTGTCAATGTAGGAGACATGAGTTCAATCCCTGGGTCAGGAAGATCCCCTGGAGAAGGGAATGACAACCCACTCCGGCATTCTTGCCTGAAGAATCCCATGGACAGGGGAGCCTGGCAGGTTACAATCCACGGGGTCACAGAGTCAGATACAACTTAGCAACTAAACAACAGCAATAACAATTCTTGGTCTGTAGCATATTCAGAGCCTTCTTTACCTATCCCTCCCTGGATGCCAGTAACACCCCCACCCCCGCAGTAAGAACTAAAAGCGTCTCCAGACACTGCCAGATGTCCCTAGGAAGCAAGATCACCCTCAACTGAGACCCACCGGTGAAGAGCTGTCCAAGCTGCTTAAATGTGGCCTCATTAGGTTCCACGGCCCGGCTGCCCACTGCTTTCCAGCCATGGCACTGGCCTCTGCTTATACCAGACAGTCCATAGAGCACAAGGCTCCTGCTGTGTCCAGGGTCCCCTTCTGAGTCCAGTGGCTGGAGGTCTTGTGACCCTGGGACTCTGGCCACCAGCAAATGGACATCCTAGACCAGCTCCTGCGACATCCCTTGTCTGGGTTGGAGCTCTTCAACTTCACACTGACTCCCCACCCCAAGCAGGCTTGCTCTGGGTTTGGGGGATTAGAGTAGGATGTCATGGCAACAAGATGCTGGGAAGAAAACAAGGAGAGAAATGAAATAAATCCAGCATGGACCGTGGAACAGAGGTCCCAGCTTCCCCAGCTTCCCAGAACCCACCAGATGACCAGTTCACTCTCACAGCTCTATAACTCCACCTTTTCTACAGTGATGACATCCTCCCTTTTAAGTCATTTTTAAAGTCTTTATTTAAAGTAATATATCTACTGCTAAATACGAACTATCAAAAGCTAAATTTCCCAAACTGGGATTTTTTATTTCTGGTGTGAACTGGATATAATATTTTTCAAGGACATATTTTTGTTACAAAACCAAATGTGGCTATTTTTATTTCATTCAAATCAAGTGGGCATGGGTAATAAAATAAAAGAAGGAAACTAAACAGCTAGCTTTATTGTTTTTTTAATACCATCCCTTTTTTCAAGAAAATAAATCAACCTACTCTCTCTGCCTGTTCAGTCACTCCTGCCAAATTAATTTTTCTATAATTACTGTAATGGAAACACACATATAAATAATACATATTATATATGTAGTCACATGTATTTTCATCAAAAGGTTATATCTTTCTGCACCTTGGTGTGTCACTCAGCACAACTTATATCAGTGACCCCCTTCCTGGTTGGTGTCGCAGGAGCCTCACTGCCCAGTTCAAATACCAGCTCTGACTTCTCTCAGCTGTGTGATCTTGTGGAGGTTAATAGCCTCTCTGTGCCTCTTCTGCAACGTATGGGTGATGACAACATTGTCTACTTGATAAAGTGCTGAGTGGGTTCAACAAGCTTGTGTATAGCAGTGGTCTTTAACATTTTTAGCACCAGGGACTGGTTTCATGGAAAACAATTTTTCCTTTGATGGTGGGGGGGATGGTTTGGGGATGATTCAAGTGCATTACATTTATTATGTCACCGCTGATCTGACAAGAGGCAGAGCTATAATACGAGCAATGGGGAGCAGCTGTAAATACAGATGAAGAGTCACTCACTCAACCAGCCCACCACTCACCTCTTGCTGTGCAGACCAGTTCCTAATAGGGACAGGTACTGCTCAGTGGCCCGGGGTGGAGATCGGAGACCCTGAGGCATGGGAAGCACTCAGAACAGCGCAAATGCTCAGAAAAATGTTGCCTCCTATGCACTGTGATTCCACTACACAGCAAGACCATGCTCTGCCACGGAAATTTAAACTTTTTAAAAAACTTTGCTCTTATAAGCCATGATACAATGAATGCCCTTGTACTTACATCTTTACTCATTCATGCCATGATTTTGGAGGATAAATTCCTAGAGAAGAGACCACCGGGTTATTCAATAAGCGCTGTTTAAATTTATGTGAAAGTGAAAGGCAATCAGTCATGTCTGACTCTTTGTGACCTCCATGGACTGTACGGTCCAAGGAATTCTCCAGGCCAGTACTGGAGTAAGTAGCCTTTCCCTTCTCCAGGGGATCTTCCCAACCCAGGGATCAAACCCAGGTCTCCCACACTGCAGGCGGATTCTTTACTGGCTAAACCATAAGGGAAGCCCATATCTATTGACAAATTACTCTCTTTTAAAAGGGTGTGGGGGTTTTCACTCCTACCCAACAGCGTGTGAGCGCTCACCTCTTTACTCTCGGCTCTGAAGGTTATCACTCTTTTTCACTGGATGGGCAAGAATAAAAACAATGCCACAATGTGGCTTTCATTCAAACTTTCTTAGTTATTTGTGAACTCAAACAATGATTTTTCTCCCAGTTTTAGAGGTCAGGTAATTTAATATTTTTCCTCTTTAATGGACCATTTGTACGGTGTGTGTGTGTGTGAATTGCCCATTTGCCCATCTATGTTGCTTCTGATTGATTTGAAGGAATGCTTGCTATGCTATGGATATTTACAGCTTTCCTGATAGAATGTGTATCAAATACTTTCTCCCAAGCTGTCATTTATGTATTTATGTTTTGGTTTATTTACGGTGCTTTTCACAGTACAGTTTTGTTTTGCTTTGTAAAATTTTTATGTCGTCCAATCTGCCACACTTTTCTTTTTTTTTTTTTTGACCTCTGGGTTTGCCACCAAACTTGGAAAGGCCCCAAGATATAGATATAGAGATACAAAGATCAAGACTGAAGCATATGATGTGTGCCTTCTGCCTGGCCTTACAACACTATATGTGAGATTATCTGTTACCTGCGTTAGAGAAGGATGACAGCTTAGCTTATATGTCTTACATATACATAGTCCTATATTGTCTTTTAATTTGTTGATATTTTATATTTAATGCACAAACCTGTAATCCACCTGGGACATGTTACTGTATACATGGTGTGAAGCAGGTACCTAATTTTATCCTCTTGCAAATGGCTAGTGATTTCTGCTATGGTTCAAAGTGTCTTTGACTTCCAAGTGGTTCACCTGAAGGACTAAGGGTCTCTGAACTTGAGTCAGTCTTGCCTGGAAGAAAAGGAGCTGGAAAGGGAGTGGTTCTTTCCTCCTCTCTACCCACTCACTCTCTACCTGTATCACCTCCCTCTGTGACAGCAGGTGTCAATGAGGCTCTTCCATTCAGAGGGCAGGGCCAGGTGGGTGGGCAGGCTGCCAAGGGGGCTATGAACACTCCATCACTGAGCATGGCATTCAGGGAACAGTAAGAGCTGAGCTATGGTTATCCTGGGACCATAGTGACTTATGTGCCCAGAGAAATCATTTTCATGGAAGATGCATTTTAGGCAGAGTGGAGGCTCCAGTGACCTTTATATCATTTGTTCCCAGGTTTCAGTGAATTTACACATGCTGGCTTCCCACAATGGAAAGAAATCTAATTACTGGTGGAATAACTTACAGGTAAGGGGACCTCCAGCATGCACCCACCAGGCTATAAATCCTTAGAGCTAGATTCCAAGGAAAGTAAACTAGTTCTCAGCCCAGGATGCTTCACGGGCTGACATTCTTCCTAACCCAGGTGTGGGCAGGAGAGCAGGTGGCTTTAGCAGAACAGCATGTTATCAGGGCCCAGAAAATGGATCACAGCCTTGTCTAACTCAATGAAACTATGAGCCATGCCATGTAGGGCCACCCAAGACGGACAGGTCATGGTAAAGAGTTCTGACAAAATGTGGTCCACTGGAGAAAGGAATGGCAAACCACTTCAGTATTCTTGCCTTGAGAACCCCATAAACAGTATGAAAAGGCAAAAATATAGGACACTAAAAGATGAACTCCCCAGGTCAGTAGGTGCCCAATATGGTACTGGAGATCAGTGGAGAAATAACTCCAGAAAAAATGAAGAGACAGAACCAAAGCAAAAACAACACCCAGTTGTGGATGTGACTGATATTGGAAGTAAAGTCTGATGCTATAAAAAGCAATATTGCATAGGAACCTGGAATATTAAGTCCATGAATCAAGGCAAATTGGAAGTGGTCAAACAGGAGATGGCAAGTGTGAACGTCGACATTTTAGGAATCAGCGAATTAAAATGGACTGGAATGAGTGAATTTAACTCAGATGACCATTATATCTACTACTGTGGGCAGGAATCCCTTAGAAGAAGTGGAGTAGCCATCATGGTCAACAAAAGAGTCTGAAATGCAGTACTTGAATGCAATCTCAAAATGGCAGAATGATCTCTGTCCATTTCCAAGGCAAACCATTCAGTATCACAGTAATCCAAGTCTTTGTCCCAACCAGTAATGCTGAAGACACTGAAGTTAAATAGTTCTATAAAGACCTACAAGACCTTCTAGAACTAACACCCCAAAAAGATGTCCTTTTCATTATAGAGGACTGGAATGCAAAAGTAGGAAGTCAAGAAATACCTGGAGTAACAGGCAAATTTGGCCTTGGAGTATAAAACAAAGCAGGGCAAAGGCTAATAGAGTTTTGCAAAGAGAACACACTGTTCATAGCAAACACCCTCTTCCAATAACACAAGAGAAGACTCTATACATGGACATCACCAGATGGTCAATACCAAAATCAGATTGATTATACTCTTCGCAGCCAAATATGGAGAAACTCTATACAGTCTACAAAAACAAGACCGGGAACTGACTGTGGCTCAGATCATGAACTCCTTATTGCCAAATTCAGACTTAAATTTAAGAAAGCAGGGGAAACCACTAGACCATTCAGGTATGACCTAAATTAAATCCCTTACAATTATACAGTGGAAATGACAAATAGATTCAAGGGATTAGATCTGATAGACAGAGTGCCTGAAAAACTATGGACAGAAGTCCATGACATTGTACAGGAGGCAGGGATCAGGACCATCCACAAGAAAAATAAATGCAAAAAGGCAAAATGGTTTTCTGAGGAGACCTTACATATAGCTGTGAAAAGAAGAGAATCAAAAGGCAAAGGAGAAAAGGAAAGATAAAAGTATCTGAATGCAGAGTTCCAAAGAATAGTGAGGATAGATAAGAAAACCTTCCTCAGTGATCAATGCAAAGAAATAGAGGAAAACAATAGAATGGGAAAGACTAAAATCTCAAGAAAATTTGAGATACCAAGGGAACATTTTATGTAAAGGTGGGCACAATAAAGGACAGAAATGGTATGGACCTAACAGAAGCA